>NC_138982.1:131249921-131941251 GCF_964341445.2 Mesoplodon mirus | reverse complement strand
CTAAAATTTCCATCCAAAGCCATTGACTTTTTTTCTGGACTTTGTTTTTCTTACAGAGAACAAGACCTTAGATTTCAGATATGATATTTGATTTTCAACATGAAAAAAAGTGGTTTTTTTTTCATAGCTCAGGTGAGGTTTCACTATCCATCATCTGAATTCAGGCAAGGCTGAGGGAATAAACTGACATTTATTAAGCAACTGCTGGGTCAAGGTACTTCATGTCTGAGACAAGGGAAGCTGAAACAGTTTTCCTTCATTGAGTCATTTGTATGTAGAACAACCACAGTGATCACCGGGACTGTATTTACACAAAGAACTGGGATTAAATCGTAAATTCAATTACAAATACATTCACAAGGCTTTACAGATGGACACCTCAAGATCCTGGCTGATGCCCATGAAGAAAAGAACAATTTTAAGTTTTGTGGCCAAGGGCACTTAGTTAATGATGCTTATTAAACATTACACTTCCTCAAGGTCATCTGCACCCTGAATCTTAAAGACTATGGATGATATAATGCCTATTTGGTGAAAAGGTATCATTCACCAGTAGACCAATTACCGGGTCAAAGTTAAAGAGAGGCAGAGTGTTTCATCGACTGTCGAAGATATTTTAGGAGATCCTCCAAATATTGGAACCATGTATTTGTCCTTGGCTAACAAGTTTAAATAGAATCTTTTTATAAATCAGTATACCAGTAATTCAGAACTTCAAGAGACTTCATTTAAGAGATTTTTAAACAAACTCCCTTTGATTTTCTACTCAGGATAATACTAGTTAATAATATGATATTAATTATATTGGTTTTTCATCTCTCTGCTGCTGAATTGCTTGGTCCTTTCAATTGTTTTAAAATCTTAAATGATAAAGGCTTTTCCTGCCCTCTCCACTGTCTGAGACCACCCTCAGTATCTTAAGAGAAACACAGAGTAGTCAGTTCACAGTCAAGTTCTGTGGACACAACTTGGGGACAGATTTCCTGAAGCCATTTCCTCTTTTATACCCAAGAACGTTGACAGCAATGGCATCCAACTACAACTTTTGATTTTAATATGGAGCACTAAGACACTGATTTTCTCCACATCTCATAAAATGTAGGACATGTGCAAAAATTGTCTTTTCTCCTTGTAATTCTATTAATCACCCTTATGGATAAATGGAATAGCCCAAACTTTGGTCTCACAGTGGTAGTTTATCAACTCATTTTTTTTCCCAGATGAAGAAAGGATTATCATGTAGAAGCTTAAGAACCATTTGAGGCCTGAAAAAATAGATTTCTCAATGTCTCTTGCAAACCATCATCCAAGCGAAATAATGGTTTTAGTTCATTGTTCAGAGATTAGGGATACCAGCCAGTCTTCTCAGGAGTTATGACTATAATAAAATGCTGTGATATAAATTAAAACTTACAGTAAAGTTTTGTTCTAGAACCTGGGTTCAAATTCTGATATTACTGCTTATTAGCTATGTAGACCTTGGTAAGTTATTTCAACCCTTTTGTACCTCAATTCTTCTGTCTGTAAATTGAGGATAATATCTAGCTCAAAATATTATTTTAAGAAATAAATAACTTAGAGGTAGTGTGCTTATAATACTATATGACAAATTAGAACAATAAAAATGTTAAATAAAAAAGGGGAAAATGTTAATTATTATAATTATCACCAAAAACATCATCACCATTAACATCCAACCCTTACTCTTAGCTATTAGTCCTACTTTTTTCAACTTTCTGAATTAAAAAAAAAAAATACACAACTTTAGTTTGGTCTTTGTTCAGCTTCCTTACTGATCCTGGGAGGTGTGCCTTCTGCTACTGGACAGAAAAGTCCAGAGAGAGTGCCAGTGCCCAAAATCTCAAAGACTTTCAGAGGCCAAGTCAGACAAAGACCTCAGTCCTTGGAAGCTTTGCTGAGCATATACAGGAATTAGCAGAAGAACAACTTCCAGATGGTAGATAAGCAACAGATGTGAGGCTGCCCTCAGAATTCAGCTGAGAAGCAGAATAAGGCAGTTCAACTCAGTTCAGTTTAATTTATATTTTTCCCAGGATCTCCAGTTTGACCAGTTTTTGATGTTGGCACTGTAAGAGATAGGAAGGGGAAGATATAAACTTTTTCAGGGCTTGAAGGCCTGAATAACAATAAAGAAACAAGATGCACACAGACCTGTTAAATACAATGCAACATGTGGTTAAGTAGCATGCATTGTGCAGACAGGAAGTGGTGTGAACATCAGAAGTCCCTGTGAGCCAGAATGGTAGAAAATACTCATGTAAGAAATGCTTCTCAGTAGAAGCTTGCCCTGTAAAAAATCACTATCCTCTCAGACCCAAGTCAGAGGATTACACAGATTAGATCATGACTCAATCTAAAATGACTTGAATAAAATAGGTTTAAAAAAATCGTAACAGACTTGTCATTACTGGTTTCATGGTCTGGGGACTTTGGACCAGCTGTGGGAATGGACTCTCTAACTTTTATAACCTCCTTCCAGAGAGTGGTTAGGTACTATCATTAACCCAAAAGACATTTCAAGAAAGTTACTGAGCACTGCACCAGTGGATGTGAAGCAATGAGACATTATGGGGAGACAAGTTTCAGACAAAAATAGTCATATAATGAAGCACAAAATGAAAGACATTTCACAAACTTCTCTGTATAAGAAGGCACTCTTCACATAAGAGCTATTAGCTGATGTTTGAAAGATCTAGCTAATTTTACCTTCAGTGTCCAAAATGTTAAGTCCCTATAGTTTAAAAATGTATTTGTTTAGGGAGAAATCCATGAGGTCAATTGAAGTTAACCTTTTCCAAATCCTGTTATATTGCCTGTAATGGACCAATCTTTAGACAGGAGAAAAACATGAAAAATGTTTTAGCAAAGGTGTTTAAATCCCACTGAGGGAATTTTTTTAAAGGGAACACAAGAATTTATAGCCTAGGAAATTCTGCAAATGTCATAACTTTCTATCAATTCAAGATAAGAGCAAAATCAACTGCAATGATCATATTATATACATTTGAAAGACACAGGCCCCTCACTATAGTATAAATGCTTTCATCTGAGAGTCTTCCTTCAAAGTGATTTTTGTAAATTAACTCATATTTTTTTAAATCCATGAGAATTTTTTTAACATCTTTATTGGAGTATAATTGCCTTACAATGTTGTGTTAGTTTCTGCTGTATAACAAAGTGAATCAGCTATATGTATATGTATATCCCCATATCCCCTCCCTCTTACATCTCTCTCCCACCTTCCCTATCCCAACCCTCTAGGTGCTCACAAAGCACAGAGCTGATCTCCCTGTGCTATGTGGCTGCTTCCCACTAACTATCTATTTTACATTTGGTAGTGTATATATGTCAATGCCACTCTCTCACTTCATCCCAGCTTACCCTCTCCTTTCCCCAAGTCCTCAAGTCCATTCTCTATGTCTCTGGCTTTGTTCCTGTCCTGCCCTTAGGTTCCTCAGAACCTCTTTTTTTTTTTTTTTTAGGTTCCATATATATGTGTTAGCATACAGTATTTGTTTTTCTCTTTCTGAATTACTTGACTCTGTATGACAGACTCTAGGTCCATCCACCTCACTACAGATAACTCAATTTCATTTCTTTTAATATATTCCATTGTATACATGTGCCACATCTTTATCCATTCATCTGTCAATGGACACTTAGGTTACTTTCATGTCCTGGCATGTAGAAATCCAAACTTATAAAGCAGATATATCAGAGGTGAATAGTTGCCTTAAAAGCAACCATTTCCTCTAACACAAGATCAGATCTATTATTTCATGAAATAATAAATTCTCATGGACACTATTTACAATAGCCAGGACATGGAAACAACCTAAATGTCCATGAGAATTTATTATTTCATGAAATGATAGATCTAATCTTGTGTTAGAGGAAATTGTTGCTTTTAAGGCAACTATTCACCTCTGATATATCTGCTTTATAAGTTTGGATTTCTACATGGCTGATTTCCATGTCTTTGACTGATTTTTAAGGTGTGCTTTTTTTAAAATAGGAATTTATGTAAAGTAAGAGTAAATTGGAGATCAGATTTTAAAATGTAATTATATTTGGTGTTTTATTTGTTCAATAAGCATATATTTACAATATTTATATGATCATTTTTGACAAGATAACAAAAATCAAATATCAATAATCTATCTTCAGTGTATATGCATAGGGTATGGATATATGTAAAAATAAACATATAAACAGGTATATATATAAAGTCTTCAAGCATGTTGGTCTGAAGTAGACTTGCACAGTTTTTCGTTCTACTGAATAATAAGATTATACATCTTTTCTGCAGAAGCCCTATAACCTGGTTGAAGAAATAATGTGATAAATAATGTTTATTTCAGTAAAAATGAAATCTTAGAGGGATATGTCTATAAAATGCAGGTTCTATCAGTCTTAAGATTGTATTACACTCCAGAATTTACACATATTTTTCCTGTTATAGCAGAAACCCTGAAGCTGAAAACAATGGAACTATATGAAATACAAAATAAGGAAAAATATAAACAATATCTACATTTCCTTCCAGGTTCCAACTGTTGCACTTCCTAAAACACTGTCTAATTTTTTGTCTAAACAAATATAAGCTATCTAAAATCATATAAATTGTTTCCATGCATTGTGTGATTACTACAAGATATTCAGCAGCTCCAGTTATAATAGAAAGATGCCACAGCTATTTACTGAAATTATTTCTTTAGAAAATGTGTCAGTGATGTTAAAACATTAGCCAAGTCATAAGTTTGATGTTCTGTGTATTAAAACAAACAGTTGATTCCCTATTAGTTAAGAACACAAACCCTGGAGCCAGATTGCTGGGATCAAATCCTGGTTTCATCATTTCTTTATTTGGTATTCTGTTTCTTCATCTGTAAAGGAGAAATAATAATGGTATCTTTCTCATATTAACACTGTGAAGATTAAATAGATTAATACATGCAAAGTGCTTAGAATAGTTTTGGGCACACAGTAAACATTGCACATGCTGGTTATTATTACTATTTTCAATAAATAGTTTTTAACTGCACAGAGACCCATTGTAAATTATTTGCCATTGAGTGTTTAACTTGCATGCATTATGGGAGAAAAAAGAGAAATAAACAACAGTCATAAGATGGTGATACAGTAATACTCCCTTATAACAGATTTTAGATGAAAAGAATGCTTATTCTTTGCCAACAATATTTCATCAGCATCAGAATAGCCACATAACCAGGTTTAACCAGACAAAGTAAATGTATTTAACCTTGACACCCCTCTAGGATTAAAAAAAAAAAAAACCTGGATGATTTCAGATTTAATAAATGAGGACTTTTCAGTTTTTGTGACTTTTGATAAGAAGCTCAGAGTACTTTACAAATATTCTAATTAACGTTTGGCATATTCAGTGAAATAAGTTGCAATCACTGTTTCTTCTTTTTAAATATATATCATTTAGAGCAATTTAGCAGGCTGAGACTACAGAAGATTTACAAGTGCAGAAACATCCAGTCTGTCATTCAAACCGTTTGCTAAGTCTTTTAATATTTATGATAATGTCCCATGAAGTATGCTTCTACTTTTAAGAATTATTAAAATCTGTCTTAAATATAGTCTATTAAAAAGAAATAAATCTAATTTAACTACTCTTAGAATAGTACTTTTTGACCAAACAAAAAATAAACATCACAGAACATGGTTTGACAGTGAATGGAACTCAGGAATAAGGAGGAAAGAGGACATGACTCTATATTAGTTCTTTCACTAACCAATATGACCCCTGGATGGCAGTTAACTGTCTGTGAAGTCAGGACCTGCATAAGTAATATGAAAAGTTTGGTCTAGAGAGTAGAACCTGCGGGTTGAAGGATCCTTAAGTGCAACTCATCCATCCATGAAATTCCTCTTGTATGTTTCCAGTAGTAGAAAACTCACTTTATCCTAAGGTTCTTGAGCCATCTACAGATATTTTTAACTGTTAAAAAGGTTATTCCTTAGCCACATTCTGGGTCTTCCTATTCATCTGATCTCCCCAGCTTGTCAAACAGTCTATAATTTCAAATGTAGAATACAATGGATCCCCACAACAGCAAACTTTCTAAATGATGAAAGAGAACTTTAAATGAAAGCAGAAGGGTGCTATTCTCTGTCCCATTATGTTTACCATTATTAGACTGGAGCAAAAATAGTAGGGGGGGTCAAAGAAATTTAGAATGTTCCCTATGCCTTCAACTTGAGCAAGTCCCCCAAGTGATCATTTTCTTAGAAAAAGTTCTGCTGTTCAATGGTTCAAATTCCATGCCTGCTAGATTTCTCTTCCAGCACCTCAGGCAGTTCAAGCCAAGAACAACCTTCTACTCCAAAAAGGAAGAAGTAAGTGTGGTTGAATTAAATCCATGACCTTCAGCTCCACAGAGCAGTGCTAGTTAAAGTGTGGTGTGACAAACGTGTTGACTCAGGGAACATTGTGTTACTAAGCTGTGATGAGATAAAAGAAATTGAGAGTAAGACTTTAGAAGTTCTTTAGCTCTTGGATATTGTGGTGGCACCGAGAACATGATTAATGAGGGACTTTCCTGGTGATGCAGTGGTTAAGAATCCGCCTGCCAATGCAGGGGACATGGTTTTGATCCCTGGTCCTGGAAGATCCAACATGCTGCAGAGCAACTAAACCCATGTGCCACAACTACTGAGCCTGTGCTCTAGAGCCTGTGAGCCACAACTACTGAAGCCCTTATGCTCTAGGGCCCACATGCCACAGCTCCAAAGCCCAATTCCTGCAACTACTGAAGCCCACGTGCCTAGAGCCTGTGCTCCACAACAAGAGAAGCCACCACAATGAGAAGCCTGTGCACTACAATGAAGTGTAGTCCCCACTCACCACAACTAGAGAAAGCCCATGCGCAGAAACAAAGGCCCAACACAGCCAAAAATAAAATAATAAAAGAAATTTTTAAAAAAGAACATGATTAATGGATACTGTTCCAAGAATGTAGACCACTTTGAGGGCTGTCAAATGCCAACATGGTGAGCCACATCTGGTATGAGTGCATACTAATCCCACTTGGTAGGACCACAGATAGGTCTGCCATGGAATGAAAAATAGACAGTCCTTCAATGCAGGTAATTTGAGAACCACACCTGATTAAGCTCAATAACAGATGTGAAGGTTTTGAGTTGAATCTTATCATCCTTTTCCACGTCCTTCAATTCCTGGATTCCTAAAAGGACTCCTCCCACTTTGTTTCCCATAAATGAACTGATCATTTACTTTGTTTTGTCCTCAACTCCCATAGACCAAAAAATCCAGTTTTCTAACTATTTACAAAATTCATTTTTAATAAAATTTAAATACAGTGGAAAAAATAGATGTTTTATGGATTTTTTTTATATGGAAACTAACTCCTAGTTGGATTAACGTGATACCAAATAGCAAACAACCTCAGGGCATAATATGAGTTCATGAATATAAGCTATATTGTCACAGGTAGATCAAATAAGACTAAGATCATTCTCAGAAGAATTTTGGCAAGATTGACATTCACCTACCCAAAATCAGCATGGTACAGTGGAAAGAGCATTAAATTAGATGTCAGGGGTCCAGAGGTCCAGTATTAGCTCTGATACTAACCAGTTTTGTGACTTTCATGAAGTCTTCAATCTTCTGTACCAAAATATCCCCCTCTGTGAAAACAGCATGAATGAGCCAATTTCTAAAGTTTCCATTAACCGTAAAATTTCATTATTCTAAGAAAATGATTTTCCCTTAAGGTAGTTTCCTGGTGGAAGAATAATTTTCCCAGCAGTGCATTTACTGCCAAAAGACCGACTGACCTCCCTGCACGTGTACAAGTAGCTCTTTATTATAAATTTAACATTAACAGACTTTTCCAGGCTAAAATTACCCAACAAATGAGGCATTGAACCCTACCTCAAAAACATACCTTTTTCATGGAGACATGAACCTCAACTTTCAGATATCTGTTGGGGTGAAGAGTAATTCACAGGGGCCTAATCATGACAAAATGGTTTTCATAAAATACCAGCATCTATAAGGTACTGTATATTGAATTGCTATTTGTCTCACGAGACCTTTCTCAAGGGGTTCTTCAAATACCTAACAATCCAAAATAAAGCCATCTGTCCTCCCTTAACTCATAAAGCCTACAGCATTAACCCAGGTCTTAAATAGAGTTAGGAACTGAGTGAGCCTTCAGGAACACTTGACCATGAATAACCACACTATAGTTTATTCCACAGGTATTCCATTTATTGCTGTGGCCCCAAATCATGTTTTAAACTTTCTTTCACTCCTGAGATGATAAGCTCTGTGCCTTCCAAGGAAGCTCATGTGTGTGTGTGTGTATGTGTGTACCATATACAACGCAAGAGCTGGAGTAGCTTGGAATTATCAGTAATTCTCATAATCTCTTCCATCTTCCAAATAAATGGAGGGGAGTGTTGATGCAAATGAAGACAAATACAGAAAAAATTGGAACAATATGGAAATTACAGAATAAAATGTAAACTATTTACAGACCACTATTCAAAAGAATAGAAAATTTGTACCTAAGCAATATCAAAACTTAGGTAGTATATTTTAACAAAGAAAGTAAGATAATGAGATAGTGGAAGGTATAGATGCATATGTAATATATACCATATTTATGGCTTATTATTGAATCAAGAAGCTGAAGAATAAAGGAAAAGACAAAATCATGAACACTTTCAAATGAAAATTCAGTCCTCATTATCTAAAATATAATTGCAATTTAAAATTGAATGTACATATAAAAAGGCTTATAAAAATACAGTAGGAAGAGTTTTCTGATCTGAATTTTAATCTGAAAAGAGCATTTGCACTCTAAGTTTTCTAGGAAAGATAAGAGTAATTGGCAGTTCTTTTATAAATAAAGCAGAGAAGGTATGTGATTTATCCCAAGGCTGTCCCCTGCAAAGGAATGTTGGATCAGGTATTAAAACTTACATACAAGAAAAAAGCAAAACAATGCCTATTGAAGTTAAGTCGTTGAAGGAAATGGAATAAATGAGTAGAGTCTTGGGGTGATCTAGTCACCCCTTGGCTTAGTGGGCCTTGAGGACTGTTCTTAGGTGGCCAGAGTTCATTAGGCAAATGTTGCCATTGATACTAATCTTCTTTCTTCCCTACTGAAATCAGCCAAAGGATCTTGAGGCAATGTTTTACATCAGTTGGGTAAGTTCTCTTTTTCCTCTGTAGTTGCCTCAGTGCCTCCAAAGGTGTTTTCCTATAGTGAATTGGGCTCTTTTCAACTACCAAACTGAAGTCCCAGGATCATCAATACCGGTTTCCTACCTAAAGAGAAAGAATCCTCCCTATGCTATTTGAACCCCAGGAATTTTGAATAGCTTTAGGACATATTTTCTCAGCACTCTCTGGTGGTGGGTGTGCTTTCTTTCCCTGCAGAAATCGAAGATATCCACCTATGAGAAGATGTGGGCTTTTATGAGTAGCAGGCAGCAGACTGCCCTGGTCAAAAACAGTGATGTGGGCATCCAACGAGTGCTCACCACTGACTATGCCTTGCTGATGGAGTCCACCAACATTGAATATGTGACGCAGAGAAACTGCAACCTCACTCAGATCGGGGGCCTCATTGACTCCAAAGGTTATGGAGTGGGAACACCTATAGGTAAGAGAGGCAAGGCAGCAGCAAAGACTGAGATGGGCAATGTCAGTTACAACGTATAGAAAGGAATGGGCTCAGAGATATCTACTCTACATTCTGAGAAAGTCTACAATGCCTTCAGCGGACTAATAAATAAGGGAAATGCCAGTACAGATCATAGGCATGCTCTGAATTGAAGATTCCAAGATATTTAACATAATAAACTTTTAACTCATTGTTTCTTTCAAGTTCTACCATTGCATATACATTGAGTACATAGATTTTATTATTTTACCCCAAATGTTGTTAAAAGAATATCTTCCTAATTAACACACTTCTCATTATTTTCTTCAGTTCCTATATATGCCTGTATAGTTTTTTCTATCTTAAATTATATTAGAATACAACAAAATTAACTATACATATAGATGACAAAGTTAAAGAGCTAGTGTTCTATGTAAATAGATAGAATAGCAAAACTATATCTGTCAAAAGAAAAAGGATTAAGATTAAATTATAATTTGCTCAGGCAATATGTCAGATTCAATCATTAATAAATATGTAAAATTTCCAAATATTCCTAGTCCTTGATTTTGTACCACTGCTCAATCTAAGGATATTATTACCTTGTAGGCATACAGACCTACACAGCTAGGTCTTCTTGCATGTCTGAGATATAGAACTATATTCTGTATTCAAGGGACAATGACCTCCCTATAAAAAAACTCTCTATTTCCCTCACTACAGAAACTGTATTGTATAAGGTTCTGATATGGTAGCAATCTGCTCTTCTCAAGTGAGTCATCAGTAATTTTCTGATAAGCATTCCCAAGGGGAGGAATTGGAGGCCATCTTAGACCACTGGGTTTGTCCAGTAAGAAATCATAGTTACAGTTAAATCAGATAATTAAGGACTCAAGGTATATTATTATTTTCACCTGTTGAAAGGGATTATCCAGTTCCCTCAACACTAGACAGGGATCACAAACTCAAAGGCTTACAGAAGCCAAGCAGATATAATTGAATAAAGCTTGTTGGTTTGAAGAAGCAGTAGGGAATGGTAGCAAGTATGGAGAATTAGAGACAACATACTCATCTAAAGGGGGCAACTGACTTTCAGGTCAGTAGCTGTGGGAATTAGAACCCAACATTATCAAGTCTTTGATTTTTCATGAAAAAAAAAAATTACATTTTAAGTGAATATTCCTGATGGCTTAATTTGGCAATAAATTTACTTTTTAAAAAAAGATTATGTAGCCCATATTCAACTTTTGATCAATACTAATTTGATTAACCAGATAAAGAAGGTCAACTCTCTCCACCTTTGAACATGAATACATAACCAATTTGACTCCATGCAATCTATCTGATGCTATAAATATATGCTATAAAGAAATTAACTTATATCAATTGGGTAAGATCTCCTTTTCCTCTAAATAAGTTGTTACGTGTGTCCTCTAAATAAATCTTCAGAATGATTGGGCTAAGGAAACTGTAACTACCTTCTTGCCCCTTTATTTCCAATAACTTTTCCTGATGAAAATGCCAGTATTACAAATGAAGTGTACATTTTTTTCTCAAGTGGTAAGCTCTCCTAAAACTAAGTTAGTGTGCTCGGAAGAGAACTCAGTGGGATTGTTAGACACTAACTAAAAGGTTACTATGCTTCTTTTTTGATTTGAGAAACAATGTCCTATCTCCCTAAACAGGCTTTATCACCTCATTTTATTTTTTTTATAACCCTCCTTCCACCACTTCACAATAACTCACAAGCAACAACCCTTTTTTTTTTTTTTTTAAAGACTGGAGAAAGAAGCTAGACGTGTTATTTTTTTATATCCCATCACTGCTGATTTTAGTTAAATGGACCATGAGTCAGACAAGAACACCAGGATTGTGTGACTTTGCCTGAATCTTTTCAAAATCAAGACGTTATGATTGATTGTAATATATTCTGTGTCTTCTTAGAAAAAGCAACTATAGTTTCTTAATGGAACCATCTTTAGATTAAATTATAAAGTTGAAAACTGTACTTTTACCATTCCATGCACAGCTCCATCTCCACCACCTTTTAATTCCCCTCTTTGTGCACCAAATTTCCAGTCTTGTAGTAGTAATGATAGAAAATAATGATGTGTATCACTTCTTCTGAGAATATTTACACTATAATATGAGACTTTTAATAGGCATTTCTTCTACTGAATGAACTACCACTCTAAAATTAAAATATTGGAATATTGGTGAGGAATGGGGAAGCAGTAAGGGGTCCTTTCTGAAACACTCCTAAATTAATGCAGTGCTTTAAAAATGACTCTGCCTCCATGTGAGTGAGGTTGACCCTGTGATGAGTATCACTATACTTTATATAATATGATATAAAGAGATTTGAATATTCCAGTTCAGTTTACATTTTGCCAACCTCATGCATTCTCTGACATACAAATTCCAAAGTTGAAGAGTTTTTCCCCCTCCCTAGATGAAAAGAAATACACTCCAGGAATTTTTCATAGTGGTTATAAACCTGTCACCCTTTTAAAACTAAAACAATGAAGGAATAATTGGAACAGATGGCAGACCTCAGAGAGAATACATCCATTGGGAATACAGCTGTTGGATAAATTTGTGAGATGTTTCTTCTATGATGAATTGACTTTAAGAAAGATCAGCTGCTATTCAGGAAGATCCGTGCGTATACATATGTATTTTTTAGAGTGACTTGTAATAAATCACTTCCAATGTCATTCAGTCCATTTAAGCAACAACAACAACAAAACTTGAAGCTAAAATATATTCAGATATAAAAAATTTTCCACATAATTCTGGTCTTGCCCTGACTCCCTTAAGGCTTAAAATTCTTTCTCACAGTCAAAGATTGACAAAGTTGCTCAGTCACAACGCAAAATCGAAGACTTTGTTTCTTAGAGACTCTCAGGACAGAAGCTCTGGAAATGTGCCTCCTAAGGGACTTAAAATAAAACTTGAAGAGAACGAGAGCAGTTAAGGCTTAAACAGGTTACCAGGAGGCTGGAAATTACCTTCCTTAGAGACCCACCTTAAACAGAGATCCAATCCCCATCTGCCTGAAATATTTTAGGTATTGTGCAGCCTGAAGGCAAAAGGAAGGCATCAGTCAGCATTTACTGAGTACCCACTGTGTATACTGCTATGATTACTGCTGCAATTTTTACCCTATGGATCATTTTCACACTCTTCAAAGCACTTTCATGTACATTAAAACAAAACTCTATTGATTCACTTAATTGTTCACATATTATTGTTACTGGTGCTAATTTTGACACTAACCATTATTCTGGAGTTGTTTAAGCAAGCAGCCAATATCTTTTAATTTGGCTTTCAAGAGCCATTTTCTCACCAAAAATCCATACTCTTAATTGATAAGCCACAATCTAACTTCAAAACATTTTGCTCTTCTTTTACACTTGATCTTGAGGGACTGACAATGACTTTAGGAAGCCTTGGGAGGAATGGGAAAAATGACAATTGTCACAATATTAATCTTCTGCTTTTCTAACCGTGCCCTAGAACATAAGGTATATGGGGGAGGGGGGAGGTGACATGGGGGTGAAGGGAGAAACTTTAATGAAAATAACACTAAGAGAGAAGTTAGGAGAATTGAGTTAAATTCTTGGCTCTACCAGCAACTATTACTTTCACCCATATCTTCACACCCTCAATTTCTTCAATTCTAAAAATAAGTAGACTGGGACTATACGGTTCCTAAGATCTCTTCTGGTTCTAAGATGCCACATTTTTCTATTTGCTACTTTTTTTGCATTTTTCTATTTCCACCAAGAAGAACGTTAAAGTTTACAAACAGAAAGAGCTAGAATGTACTACTTTCCTACTAAGTAGAAGAAACACTTACAAAAATCCTTAGCGTCCAAGGAGAAATTAGGGAAAGAAATCTTACCATCTTTTTTTTTTAATTTCTTCCTTTGCTTTAATTAACATAGGAATCCAGTGTTGGACAAGCTGTGGCTGCAGGACCATATTGATGCTCTCTAGCCCTAACATAACTAAAAGTTTAATGGCATTACTAGAAAATAGAGTATAAATAATATCAATAAAGTGCTTGCAAATTTTCTAAACCTAGCTGAATGTTGTTTAAATTATTCAAAACCTACTCATAAGAGTATCTTAATAGGTGTATTAGTCAGTATGGACTAATTACTATAACCAACATCTGCAAATTTTTAGTGGCCAACAAAATACATATTTATTTCTTGAACTTGTCATGGTCCAACAGTGGGTTGAAAGAGCGATTCTGCTTCATGCAGTCATCCTGGGACCCAATTCCTTTCTAACTGGTGGTTCCACTATCCCTAGTGACTTAAAATCCTTTCCCCCATGCTGATGAGGAAAGAGAGGGAAAACATAGAGGATAATGTTGGGAGGATTTATGAGACAGAACTGGAAATAGTCATACATTGCTTTAGCTCCCAATGGCTAGCAATCCGTCAATCACCACAATGAATTGTAAAGGAGACTAGGAAATGTCTAGCTACTCCCATAGGAAGAAGAGAAAATGGTACTGGTGATCATTTAGCCAGGCTGTCACAATATTAGACATCCAAAAGCCTAGAAAAAGTGGAATCTAAACAATGAAATTCCCTAATGTAGGAAAAGATTCATAAAAAACTCACCAAAAGCAGCAGGATGTCATGGAATTCCCAGCTCAGCTTTTCCTTGTTTAAAAGGAACAGACAGTTTGGGTAAGAGTTAATCTCAACATGTCAGCTTTTTGCTGTCCAATTATTTAGATCCTTCAAAATATAGGATTGCCCTTTGCTAGTCAACTTATGGATTGGGGTTTTCCAACAGCCATAAAGTAGTTACCCCTAAGACAATAATCCTTCTTCACATCTTCAGCCTTTTGGTGACCAATATCCAAATGACTTCACTTACAGGTTCTCCTTACCGGGATAAAATTACTATTGCTATTCTTCAATTACAAGAAGAGGGGAAACTGCATATGATGAAAGAGAAATGGTGGCGGGGAAATGGCTGCCCTGAGGAAGACAACAAAGAGGCCAGTGCTCTGGGAGTAGAAAATATTGGGGGTATCTTCATTGTTCTGGCTGCTGGACTGGTCCTTTCTGTATTTGTAGCCATTGGAGAATTTATATACAAATCACGGAAAAACAACGATATTGAGCAGGTGAGTCATCTCTTTCTAGGACCAGGTGGTTTTTGGTTTGTGTTATCTGTCTTAAGTTTGGGAGATTAAAGGATGCTTGCCCTTTTTTGTAACAGTCTACTGAACTAGATGCCCAGAAGGGCCATTTTTGAGTTAGAGCTAAGAGCTATTGAATCCCTGCCAGGTGCTGCTGGCACTGTAGCCCCATCATTTATTAATGAGAAGAAGGAAGCACCTTACACACTAAATTCAATTATCATTATTTGGAATGACAGTGCAAAAGTTCCAAACTAAGTCAATTTCTTTAACAGTTATTTACTCTTAAGATAGAAACCCTAGATAGAGCAAGGAAGAAGTAAATCCAAAATAGGAAAATATATAAAAAGATCTTTGAGAGAAATGTTACATCTCCTAAGTGTATGTACTGAGCACATGTACTAATACAAAGCAATTTATATAAAGATATAAATGTAATATTTTGAAACTGAGCATCTACCTCTATCAAAGTACGTTTTGTAAAAGAATAATTCACAAAAAAATTTGCCAGAAAAATGATGAACAGTACAGAATGATGATAAAATATATTAAAGAATCTATTTTTTCCAAATTTTAGGATTATGGTTGATTTCAACAGTCAACCATTTTTTGCCTGTTACTTTTAGTTTTGATGAAGATCACATCAAGAGCTTACACTGTTCTGAATAAGATGATGGTGATTAAAGATAATTCCTTCATAAGCATATGAGAATAAACAAAACACAAAGTTCATGCTCATTGTAGAGTATTTGGTTACCCAATCAGTTTAAAAGTATTGTTAGAATTTTGAAACTATGAACTATTAATAACGGGCCTAGTTTAATTCTCAGCTATCAAAATCTTAAAATTCTTAATAATTTTGGAACAAGGGGCTCTACATTTCCATTTTGTTCTGGACCCCACAAATAATGTAGCCAGTTTTGATTAATAATCTCATACAAGTCCCACTTCCTTTAAGTGGAGACTCCCCTTAAGTTCCCAGAGATGGGCATAATTGATTATAACCTGGTTTCATCCTGAAAATTTTCCCAAGATTACAAGGCAATTGTGAGAACATTAGGTACCATTTTCAGAGAGCTTGTTAGAGAAAACGGTCTAATTAAAAGGGAGAATGGACTGATCTGCTTTAACTTTCGATTTGCTCTTGAGGTGTCTTGTTTTATGCAAATAATTTGAAAACTAAAAGCTTGTATATGTTATGCTTTAATGTGCTTCTCATAATTGCCAGCTTCATTTGATTTAAATTTTCATTTAAACGCCCATTTTTGCTTATGATTTATTCATTTTTCTATATTTTTCTCATTTCTTTTGCATGCAAGGCTTTTTGTTTCTTTTATGGACTACAGTGTAAGCAAACCCATCCAACCAACTCCACTTCTGGAACCACTTTATCTACGGATTTAGAATGTGGCAAATTAATTCGAGAGGAGAGAGGGATTCGGACACAGTCCTCAATTCACACTGTGTAATCATTAAAGAAAAAAAAATTGTGCCAAGTAGAAACTGCTTCTGCTAATTGGTGGTGTTAATGATGTCTGTATCTACTAAGCATAAATAGCCATAATCCCTATCCTTGTTTTAAGATAGCAAAACTCATGTACTCTGAACATTGAATTCAATGCACTGGAGACACATGTGCATTTTATATTGAAACAGCAGCATATTAGGGGTATACAGACTCCAAGATATGTGTGTTTACAGAAATTGTCTATACTGTCAAGAGAATGGTTATCTTAGTTGTATTTTCATGTATTAAAAATAAGCAACTCTTGCCTCATGCAAAAGTACGTTCAGACTTTCAACAGTGCAAAGCATGAAAACAAAATAATATTTTGAGGAATGTTTTTCATCTTTGTGAACCTTTTTTCTCCTCTTTCCTTCTCCCTGTACCATACACTCTGTAGATCCACACTTTCCAAGTACCCAAAGCCCCATCTTTTCATAATAACTCCTTAACAATGTTAATTTTTAATTCAAATTGAGTCTACTATTTGAAATGTACTATTTACACTGAGACTCCAAGAAGTCTTAGATTTTAAAGATTCAAGAAAGTGACCCAGAAAATGAAAACTAAACTTGAAACCTCTGGTGTCATGGAAGAAGAGCATTAGCTAAGGTGAACATCACTCAGGAAGACACAACATAGTCAAAAATGATCCCTGCAGAGAAATTCATAACCATCAAGTTCTCAAGTAACATTTATTTGTAGAGGTTAACAATCTTCTGTAGGTTCAGATAGGTAGTATGCTCAGAATCTTTAAGGAACTGTGATTTTTTTTCAAGCTATAGATTATATTTTGCAAGCTCCAAGCACAGTCCTAAGCTAGAGATTAATGCCTAGCATCTTCTATTTTCCACTCACTTGCCCTCATTCTTTGCACTG
Source organism: Mesoplodon mirus (assembly GCF_964341445.2). Classification (NCBI taxonomy): domain Eukaryota; kingdom Metazoa; phylum Chordata; class Mammalia; order Artiodactyla; family Ziphiidae; genus Mesoplodon; species Mesoplodon mirus. The sequence goes on along the minus strand of NC_138982.1, from coordinate 131,924,009 downwards.
AAGAACATCTTTTCACAAGATGTTATTTCATTCTTGTCCTAAGAGAGTGGTTGTTTTTGTAGCAATCTTTTCTGAGCCTTGCCACTTTCAAACTCATTACTCTGGATCCTTTGCCATTTTCAATACATTCCAAGTATACTGGGGAGAAGGACAAGGAGGAAAAAATAAATAGATGAGAGAATTTCCACACACATTAGTTACAGATCTTTGTAGATTTATTTCCCACCTGCATTTAAAATGCTGTAAATAATTTTCACTCTGAGTTTGTGACATAGAAAGCCAACTACATACTTAATTTGCTGTGACAGGATGTCTGCTGTCCCTCTGAGCTCTTTCCCTCTTCACAGTGAATAGGGGAACTGAAGATGCCTTTCATCTTCCCTCAATATGGGATAAGTTGGTCTTTGTTATCCTTAATGGGATTACCTTTTGACATGTGAAGTGATCCCCAAAAATACATTTCTCAGAAGTAGAGATAGGCCATCAGTGCAATCATGTAGCATTTTGCTTTCTCTTTGCTTAGCTTTAAATGGGTTCCAATTTTTGAATCACAAGTCTCTTCAATCAACTCTAGATTTCTCCAGTAAAACATGTTCAGGAGAGTTGACTCTTGTCCTGATTGTTTCTCAGTCTTGGTTTCTTCTTTAAATAAATATACTTTTAAGAAAATGTCTATAAATTACACTGACATTTATTAGCTGTTATTGGGGTAAAAGCAACATACTGTTTGCCCTAGATCAGAGTTCACATCCTCATAATCAAAAACATCAGATGTTGAAATAAATATTACATAATTCATAATTCATTGATTCTATATATAGAAACCACAAATTACATAAATTTATATTCCCAAGGACTCTTTAATAAATCAAAAATGCTACCCAAAAAGTTCAACGGTGATTGATGAGGTATAGATGATCAGGGTTAATGGTAACAAAACGTCTTTCTACAGAGAGTATCCTTTAAAAGTGTCATTCAGAGGTTTGGATAAAATTAATATTTATGTACTACTTTAAACTGTATACTACCTAATTCTGAGAGTTACACATTATTTTATGGTTTCAAAGTGTTTTAACATACAGTACAGTAAGTTCCCTACATACAACCTTCAAGTTGAGAACTTTCAAAGATGCGAACGTGCGTTCTCATGTCCAGTCATATAAGTTAACTCCTGTATGTGGAGTACATTGTCACGTACATACATTCTCTACAAGTGGTTGTGCTTTTGTGGACTTTTCTGTACAGTACTGTATAGAGTACAGTAGTATAGTAGCTTTATTTCAAGCCCAGGATGTCCAGAAGCAAGCATAAAAGCAGCAGTGATGTAGTTGGCACTACTGTACTTTTCAAGGTACTGTACTGTAAGATTAAAAACGTTTATTTTCTGTGTTTGTTTGTTTGTTATGTATTATTTGTGTGAAAAGTAAACCTATTACAGTACAGTACTATATAGCCGATTGGATACATAGGCTAACTTTTTTGGACTTATGAACAAATTAGACTTATGAACACGATCTCGGAACGGAACTCCTTTGTATGTAGGGGACCTACTGTATTGCATTTAATCCTTTCCACAATTTTATTTCAGCCTTAATAACTGTTGACTCCCAAATAGATATCAGAGTCAATGACCCAGAGTCCTAGACTTAGAATCAAAAGAGAATTTTCTAAATCAGCCAAATTTAGGTTCAAGTTCTAGTGGAGTCACTTGCTGAATGTCTGTAGACAAATAATTGAATTTCTCAGAGCCTTAGTTTTTTAATATGTAATAGGGGGATAGAGTTTCTAGGTCATAAGGTTGTGTTGAAGGAGTATTTTTCAAATTGGTTTTCACTGGCAAGTGTTACTCAAATAAGATGTTCATGGTCAGGTAACCCATGGAGCACCAGGACAAATGCCACTTTACTGCATGACATTTCAGTATGTTTAATATGTTACAATACATTGAGAATTTTCAACAAGAAGGAAAAGTATACAGTACTTCCCAAACCTGTTAGATCACAGAATCTTTTTTCCTCCAAAACATATTGACAGGCCAATGTTCTACAGGGAACACTTGTATGATAATGTGCATCTCATCCAGGGATAATGTACAAAACACCTAATACCATGCCTAGCACAGAGTTGCCATTAAATAAGCAATAACACTTATTATCGGGGATTTTTTTTTTCTGAAACTTCTCTGAATCTCAATTTCCTCATTTGAAAAATGAAGGTAATATACTGACTTACATTTGTGTTGATAATTAAATAAAATAATATAATGGCATAGAAAATTAAATCATTTATAAGAGGGCTGTTAATAAATAATGGTTAACAGATGTTAGTTCCTTATAGAGAAATTAAGTATTGCTCTCTGGTAGCATGAGCAATAAATACAATTTATCACACATCTTAAAACAGAGTTGGTTTGGAAAACAGGTTTTTCAATTTAGAGGTTCAAACTATCTCTAAGACCATTTTTCCTCTCACAAGCATTAAAAATCAATGGCAAGTTCATTGTACCCAAGAAAAGGATCCAAAATGGCAATCTATGAAGACATACAGTGGAAAATATGAACCTCAACTCTAGAAAGTTTAATTTCATTAGTCTGGAGTGGGGGCAGAACAATAGCAGTTTTTAAGGTACCCTGTTGACTCTAGTGTGTAGTAATGACCTAAAGCATACTCTTCTGTGTATAATTGGCACTCAAGAAATTGTTGTTATTTATTGATTGAGTCTAGAGGCAGGATCATTCATTTCAAGCAAGATATACAGCATATATTTAGCCTTAAATATTCAATAAACCCTCTCTAAGGAGAATTCAAGAAGAATCTGTGAACATCTTTGAGATAGAAATGTCATATTCAATTGATAATCTTCCTGTTTAGCTGTAAGTGGTAGGCCTACTCAAGATATTCAAGTAGGTAGTTTTCTGCTGTCTCTCTGTGCTTTCTCCCTCCCTTGAGAAATCCACCATTCATTTCAGACCCTGAGTTTCTTATACTTCCCTCTTTCTCCTTTTATATAATATATGCTCTCAGACAACCAATTCTTGCCATCAAGTAAATGACCACTAAGACCACAGTGACCCCAAGAGGGGCCATTGCATTTTAAGTGAATTTAGAAAAATAAAAGGGTCTTGAACATAAAAGAAAAATTTTCAAACTCTATTTTTTATGTCACTAGTTTTCAGACTCCAGTGTACATCTGAACTACCTGGGGAAATTATTCAAAATACAGATTATCGGCTGTAACTCCAGAGGTTCCTCCTAAGTAAGTGTAGTCCAGGAATTGGAATTTTTAATGAAACCTGAAAATGAATGCTTAAAACTAGTTGTGCACATTGGTTTGCATAAAAATTAGCTTACATATAGCAGGATTTTTTCTAAAATTAGGTCATGTACATGATTTTTCATTAAAATTATCTTCAATACAGGGTTTTTTTTAAATAGTTTTTCTTACATGAGTTTTCTTCCAACAATCCTAAATACCATTGTTTTACTGAAAAATAGTTAGTAAGCATGAGTTTTTATTAAAATTAACTTGAATACAGCAGAGTGACTTCAAATTAGGTGGTAAGTGTGAGTTTTTATTAACACTGGCAGATTATCTGTGGATTATACTCTGAGAAATATTGTTTAAAGTTAGGAAGAGAGCAGAGAGGTATGAACAGATTGAAAAATACATCAACAACTATGGAGCATGTAATGTTGTCTAATTTGTTTCTTAACAAGGCTGTATAACCTAATGCAATAAGGGAAAAACTAAAGCTTATTTTGTTTTAGACTAAAATTATAAATTGAATTATTTTAAAGTTTTTCCAGCAAAATTAGAACTACCTAAGGAATACATGTTAGATAGAGATTGTGCCTTTAGGAAAATCAACTGGATTATATGATTATAAACCTATCCAAGGAAAATTATTTCTAAATACCTCATTGCATTTGCCTAGCACTATATTATGTTCTATATGAGCCATCCGTGGCAAAGCAGAAAAATAATGGATACCAATTAGTTTCAAAGCCCATGACCCTTATACTCTAAGGTCTATTTCCTAGTAAGCAATTTAAAAGTAGCCTGAACAGCCTTGAAAAGCAAAAGGAAAGCAAAGTATTCTTACTTCCTATACTATTTTCTGCTCATCTCACTGTGCCAAGTGGCATTACTAATTAACTCTTATTGATAATGAAAAAATTCTGCTCGATGCGCAGTTTTAACTTGCTTTTAGGAACCATCTCATTATGCTTCTCACAGTTATGGAATTTTATGTCCAGATGCACAAGCATATTAAAATCATTCTTGCTTTCAAAATCCTTTCCACAGAGACTGGTATCATGGAAAATGGGATTCTCCTTTAAATTTTCAAAGAAATTGTACTTGCAAAGAGAAAGGCATTCTTGTGATAGAAAACCAACATTACAAATGTGTTATGTGGTTTCAGCACCCTGAAGAATCTGAGCTTTGTAGTTGTCAGCCCAAACATGACTAATTGGCCGTACTGCAGAGCAATGATTTTCCACATTACAATGTATACATCCAGATACACACAAAAATAATGAGTAAAACCTGAGTGATGTAAAGAAGTTACTGTAGTTCTCCTTAGTGATTAAAATTTTTAATTTAGCTTAGCCAGAATTTTTTGTCTTTTTTCAACTGGAGGGTTCAGACTTAAAATATTAAAATATTCCGATTTTCCAACTTCAAAAACGAATGTTCTTCTAATCACTTAGTCTTTACCAACCATAAGAACTAAAAAACTACTGTCTATAGATAACCTGCTCTCATTTGGTATTTATCTTTCCTCATGGTCACTTGGCACATTATCAAATATCCAAGTGTCCTTGGCTTTATTTCTTCTGTAGTCTGATTAACTTATTTAGCAAGTGATTTGGAAAAGTCTTTCTAATCAGATTATTTCTGTAATTGTGCAAAGAGGCTTTTCTTTGCCTGGAAACCCAAACATTCATTAATTAACAGAGAGGCCAAAAAGCAATTAACATCCATTTAGAAATAACTTTTCAAATGTACAAGTTGGCACCACCATGTAAACTAAACTCTGAAAAATGTTTGTGGCTCAATGGAAAGGTGACTTGGGAATCACAAGCCAAGAATCCAAGTCTCTGTACTGCTGCTGAATGGCTATGTGTCTTTAGGCAAGTCATTGTACTTCCCTCATCCTCAGTTCTGTCATCTGTGGAAAGAGGGGGTTGCAGTTAAAGTTCTCTTCCAAGCACTGTATTTTTTAATTCTAGTAGAAAGTGGGAAGAAAGTTAAAATGTAGAAGCAGTGAAAAAAAAACTTGGAGAATTTATGTGTATATATATATATATATATATATATATATATATATATATATATATGCACACACACACACTTAAGCATATATGTATATACATTAACATATTTGTATATATTTATATATATATATATTTATTAATATTGTGTGGTTATGTTGAACACATTAAATTCTTATGGTAATAAACAGAATTACCTTGCCCTGCCAATAGTTAGGATAGAATGTCTGGCTCTGGATATAGAGAAAAACAGCTATCATAGCCTCAAAGACTGAGAGGGTTCCCATCCAATAAATCATAAGCAAATCATTACAAACACAGGGAAGATTTCTGAAGTAGAATATTTTTTTACTTTGGTGAGCCTATAGACTAGGTATAAAAAAGGGAACAATAAACTTAGGGAGCTATTCGAAGCTATGAAACCAATTAATCACAATTCCAGAAAGAGGGAGATCAATGGGGCTGGAGTGCTCTGGAAACTCTCTATTCTGTAAGTGGAACTTAAATAATTCTGCTAAAGAGAGACGAAAGGAAACAAAGGAAAAGGATGATGTGGCTTTTATTTTCCATTGATTTTACCCCTACCTTCCTCCACCATCAAGCATCAAGATTTTTATATGTATTGCTTGCAAGCTAGAGATGACTGAAACTCCTAGCTTTTCAGTTTTAAGTGGATCTTACAAACTTGTAGCACAGACAAAAATCATAAAAACCATGGCTTTCGATCTTAACAGCTAAGTGCTTTGTTAAATAAGTTAGTTGTTTTAATTCAAAAAGTTTATGTCTAATTAGCAAAAACTAAAACCCAGAGGGTCAAGGTTGAGGAAATATACATAATAATGTTCTCCTACCTCTTTTTCCAATTCCTGACCCATTTTTGACCACTAGGAAAGAAAGAAAATATTAAAGGGAAATCATTAAGCTTAGATGCTACCCGAATCTCTGAGAAGGCCTAATGACCATCCCTGAGCCAAGTCCTAACTTAGAGGGACAGGAAAATGGAAACCTCAGAAAATTTCAGGGCGGATCCTGAACAGAAAGTGCCATTGTTGTGTTCACAGTTTGTAAACCAGGAGACGGCAAGACATGTAGAGATATCATACATCCAACTGTCTCCTGAATGGTAGAATATCAATGTCTAGGCAGTGATCCTTTGAACAGCTTCATAGTCTTGCTTAACCTCAAAACATTCCAGGGAAAACATCTAAAAATTCATGGCCTTTCCCAACAAAGAGCTTTGTGGAAGGGCTGAGAGAACCAGTGGATTGGAAGACTTGAGGCTGGAAGGGAAACGATTCAGTGTAGACCTGACATGGAGACCATGGTGAGACCACAGGCATCTCAGATGATGCAGCAGAGAAAGAGAGCAGCATCCATGGCCTGGCAGGATGTCACACCCCAGGGGGAATCAAAAGGATAGAGGGTGGCCATGGACCAGCTGCTCTCACTATCACCAATGCCAAGACCCTCTATCAACCTCTCCTAAGCCCAGACACCCCTGGTAAAGAAAAAGGGAGAAGGGAGTTAGGAAGAGGCATGTATTATCTGAGCCATTAATCAAGTGAAAACTTAGTTTTAAACCAAAAGTGAGTTACCTTGAGTTGACAAGATCCACTAACATATGGGGACCGATAAGCTACGGTGAATTCTGTTATTTTTTTAATGGCATTGCGTAGTTTTTTTTGTTTTCTGTGTTCTGTATACCTGGGTTTGTAGCTTGAGAAAAAAGTGTATCCACTACATGTGGGTATAAGCTGGTACCCCAAGGACTCCCTGTGCTATGTCTAGGGGTACTATGGGGATCTGAAAACCTACATCAGAGTCAATTTACCTCAAAGGCAGGGCCATTCTCTGCATGAAAAGAGGCATGCAAATAATTTATTGACATTTTATTTTTATGGCCCTAACTCAGCTTCTGAGTTGCCAGAAGGACCAGGCCCTCTTCTCTGTGAAATGAGGGAGCATCAGTCCCCATGGTACTAACTCAGGCTATCAGAACAGAGCCTGGTCACGTTCATATGATACCAAATCCAGAGGAAGCATGCAGGCTCCTAGCTTGCAAGAGGGGCTGATGCAGGCTTTGGAGATGTAAGGAAGACAAAGAAAAGCTAGAGGGCTGGAGAAGAAAGTTACATTGGCCTCTTGCCATGACTCCAGAGAGGAGAAGACACTGTAGGCACTTTAGTTTGGCATGCAGACCAACATTTCTGCCACTTTTAGGCAAATAGAGCTGCTTACCCTTGGGTATGTGAGCCCACCTGAAGTTTATCCTCACTGCAGAAACAACTGTCTGTTCTTCGGCCATCAGGCTTGGATGGGATACCCGTCTGCCACTTCTGTGCCCTTTCTGAGGCAGCTGCTCTTGAGACTATTCAGAGGCCATGGGAGACAGAGGACAGTTCTCCACTCAAGTGACTGCTTCCTTTGAGAGTCTAGGACAGAGAGTGGGCACAATTTCCCTGTGTTCTTAGGTTCCCTCACCTGTCAGGCTATTTTCCTTGTCCCACCTCTTGGGAGTTTAACCCCAGAAGTGGCAAGTGAGGGGGCCCTTCTCAGGTGTTCCTCAGCGTCTAGGATGCATCATCACCTTGTTGGATGTTTCTCCTTGAAAGCAGATACTGAACAGTCCTATCTCCACCACTATGCCCAGTCCTATATGCTGGATCCTGAAGGCTCTAAGGCAAATTTACAATTCAAAGCACCATCTTTTTTCTTCTTTCAAACACCTGGCTGTTGTAATTAATTGCTTCAAAGATGGCAATAGTTTCCATAGGTCTATACAGGTTTATTTAAGAACTCAAAGCTACAAATTTACCTCTCTTTTTATTTTCTATGTCATCCTACCCTGTGGGCAATGCATATAAAAGCTTCTGTTGCAACTGTAAAAGTAGAAAAAAGAGTTGAGATTCAGAAGAATTGGAAAAAGTACATAAATCAATATCAAAATGTTCTGCCTCAGTGTTAACTTCACATTTCAAAGTTTTCTACAAAATTACCAGTAAGGTTAAAAGAGAATAAATTTTCCTATACCCTAAGAGCTTGGGAATATAGCGCTGGACAGCCACCCCAAGTGAAAAATGTAAGAATTCTTTAAAAAATGTGTATATATATATATATATATATATATATATATATATATATAGAGAGAGAGAGAGAGAGAGAGAGAGAGAGAGAGAGAGAGAGAGAGAAAGAGAGAATAACATTCAACATTATAGTTACATTTAATTTAATAGAAGAAAAAGTTTTCAAAATAAAATATTTAAATAAAAATGGGGGCTTCCCTGGTGGCACAGTGGTTGAGAGTCAGCCTGCAGATACAGTGGACACGGGTTCGTGCCCCGGTCCGGGAATATCCCACATGCCGCGGAGAGGCTGGGCCCATGAGCCATGGATGCTGAGCCTGCACGTCCGGAGCCTATGCTCTGCAATGGGAGAGGCCACAACAGTGAGAGGCCCGCGCGCTGCAAAAAAAAAAAAGAAAGATGATCCTTTGTATCTGGCCCCATCAAGTAACCTTGTGCCCCCCATAGATATATTTTTTGGTTTAAAGACCTCAGATTGGAAAACAAAGAATTCTAGGGCATGCCTTCATGCAAAGAATTAGAAGCTTAAATCTAGAATCTGAGAGAGCGAAAATGTCAGCATCAAGCCTTAGGTGTAGGAACAAAAATGAAATAGGGAAGAAAAGAGGTGAAGGGACATAAAGATGGTGAAAACATGGTATTAAAAGGAGCTAGGAAAAATGAGTTAGGGATGTCTACGTGCTATAGCCAAAGGAAGACAAGACAGGGCTGTAGGGAGTGGTTACCAATGAAGAGCCAGTTTAAAGCATCAGCAGGGAAATGGTCTGTGAAAAGAATGGGTGCTGGGTCACAGGTGAGGATAAGGGCGGGAAGCACACTTTGACATTTTTGTTCAGTGTTGAAATTTCCTCCACCTGAGATTTTTGGCACAGACTTAGGAGATGAGAATCAGCTTCCTCATTAGCTACTGGGTACAATTCATCATAACCACTATTCTGAAAGCTAATATGGTGACTAACTCTCAACCTCACAGATCCATTTTTTAAAAATCCTAAGGATGGTTACATGAAAGATGACCAGGGATTCTGAATAAACCCAGAAAATTGGTAAAACCAGAGTAAATGATGCCTAAATTCTGAGTTCTATAACACGAGAACTGCACACAAAGATGGCGCCTGTATAGTTACTCCAACACTCCCCTTCCCTATTCCTTCCTGTAATTAATGCAGGATGATTAAAGTCTGATCTCTGTTCTTAGATTATCAATTATCCTCTGAAGAAATAAAACACTTGTGCAGATAGGTGACCAGACTGTCCAAAGCCTTCAGGTAGCAAACATACGAGTAGGATTCTTCTGTCGTGTTCCTTAAAAAAATTCCTGACTCTAGGCCCAAAGCATGTTGAACATTCTAGGTTTACACCACATTAGACCTCAGAGCTTAAAAGTATTAAGGATGTGAATGCTTAGTCCTTCTTGTTTAAAAAAATCCATTGAGACACTGTCTCCACACAGCTACGGCAATAATTTGACAAAACCAAGGAAATAATAGTAATAGTAGTAATAATCGCATTATTTCTCAGCAACCTATCCCCTCTGTATTTACTTATATTCTATATTTTACTGAGAACGGTCTTTACAAAAGACTTGAAATCACAGCCTGCCTTTAAGTTAAAGAAGATCTATACATAAAATGAAAGATTTTTACTATAAAATGACATTAATGTTATCTATATCCTTCTTTTCTTCTAAGCATATGGTGAAAATTTACTAGACAATGTCACAGAACACTTCAAATGTCTTTGAATAAGGAGCCTAATAAAATAAAGGGAGAAAACTATAAAAAATGTAAAATCTGTATTATATTCTTGGCTAGGCCAGACCTTCTAAAAAATAATTTGTCAGAAAAACCCTTAAAATTATGTATTCAAAGTAGTTCTTCTAAATGTACCAATGAATGAAAGCACTGAATACATAAATGTTAAATATACAGCGAGAATCAATCTGATACTCACATCTTGATGCCAAGTTTGCAACCAGTATGAAAGCTTAGCCTCGGTTCTTTCAATATTGTAAACTACAATCAAATTCTAACACACAACTTTTCCTACAGCAAAAAAAAGCATTCTCCGCCCTAGACTTTTTTTTTTCCCTAAGGCAGTTTATTTTAAGTACAAAACAAGAACTTGATTAGCTCCTCCCAACCTTTCCAGGGCAGTATTTGCAATAAAAGGATGAAGGTATCAGGAGAGGAGAACAATTTATGTTCAGGTTCACTCTAGTACCAAGAAATAAAATATTTGGGGCTAATCCAAAGGAGATGTCATGCAGTCAGCAATTATAAAGAGAAACAATCCAAAGGGGGATGTAAAGGAAGGCAGGAGAAAGGAAAGAAAAGGGGACTCATGAGGGATACACCACGGGCACTGAAGAAGTGGAGAAGAGGGATGACATTCTGCAGAATAAAGAAGCAGGTCCTTCTCCTTTTAAAGCCAAGAGAGCTACAGTGTTAGTTGAAGTTTCAGCCACAGTCTCTAATAGACTAACTTCTATTTCTCAGTTTCCTTTCTTCTATGAGAGAAGTCACACATACACACACACACACACTCACACCTCACTTTATCTTTGGATAGTGCCAGGAACAGCAAAACTGGCAGTCACATTATTTACTACTGTAAATTTCTTTATAAGTGAATTTTCCTATCAAACTTATCATCATGGGGATTCATTGTAAATGGGTCCATATGCACAAAGATGATAATACTTTTAAATGGCAAGGAACTGCAGTTAGTTTCCATTCTCTTCTTATAGATGAGCACCTATCATGGGCAAGATACAAGCTGTCATAAAGCCTATTATTACATAAACACCAAAACATGTTATGGGCTGTGTAAAACAAATAATAATAGGCACTGAAAATTCTATGCTTTAAACATGTATAGAACCTACTTGAACTAAAACTCTGATATAAAATTTCAAAGGAATTGGTGCAGAGAAGGGCATGCAAAGGTTAAAATTAAAGAAGCATCAAATTGTCATTGTTTTTCCACTTCACTAAAAAAAAATAGACAGATAGATAGATGATAGATGATAGATCAGGGAGTGCTGTAGACTTAAAATATTTCTAGTGATGTATAACATTTTATTTTAAAGAAAGAGAATACTTACTATGTGCCAGGTACTATGCTAAGTGTTTTATGTATGTCAACTTAATGATTCTCATAATAGTTCTATGAAAAGGACTCTACTATTGTTTCCATTTTACAGATAAGAAAACTTGAGTCAAAGAGAAAATAAACACCCTGTTCAGTGTAACACAGCTACTATACTAAGCAGCATAGCTGAAACTTCAATTCCAGCATTCTGACACCAGGAGCCAACTCATAGCTATAATTCATGGTGATGTATGTAGATTCACTAAAAATATGAATTCCATCCACCAGAGAAAAATGGGAGGACCTAGGATCCAAGCTACCAGGGGACTTTAGAGTCTGCAAAGCACTGGAGGATACTGCTGCAGTATCCTACCCCTAGTTTCCCTGCCTTTAGAGCAAAGCAGCTAGGTGGACACCATTATGCTTGATACTTTCTAATGAAGGAGTTTAGAAATGTAAACCTTCATGCTTTAAATATAGTTTTTTCTGTGGCTGTATGAACATGAAGGGGTTCATGAAAACCAAGTCCAGAAGTAAAAGTTGTGGAAAGCAACTATAATTTTGATCCTAGTTCAGAAGCTCAATCTTTATATGTTATATATGTTTTTAGTTCTTAGATTACAATAGGCAAATTGATTAATGAATATGAGCCCTTCTCATGCCACTCTGTGCTGAAAGATGACCTTCACAGTTTCATTTCCTGTGGATATGAGAGTGTGTGGTTTGCTCAAGTTCATGGCTGGTAGGGGCCTTAAAGGTCATCTTTCTTTGTGACTACAGCAAAAACTTGGAAGCAGAAAGGTCAGCCCCAATATCTTGCCATTTTCTTTTTGACAGTTGGAGACAAAGTAAGAATCAAAAAGAAATCACAGTTTGTGACCAAAGACAGAGAAACCAGACCCCTGATAAAACTATATTTATATTCACTCTCACACAGGCAGCAAGAAATAAATACCCAGGGTCAATCAAAAAAAAAAAAAAAAGAAAGAAAGAAAGAAAGAAAATGAAAGAAAAGAAAAGAAGTTTGTTGTATTTTAAGGCAATAAAAAATTTGGAGGAGGATTTTGTTCTTAAAGAAAAAACCGATACATATTGTCAAGATAAGATCTATGACTGCTGCTTTACCCAAAAGAGGTTAAGGAAGGATTTCAAGTTGTGTAGTAAAACTGGTTGTGTCATAAAACTTGTTGTGTCTTCCACATGAGTCACATCTAGAGACCCATTTTTTGTCGTTTCATTGCAAAACAAAGTGAAGAGTCTAAAATCAAACATTTGAGAGTTCAAATAAAACAAAAAGATTATAATTTCTTAACATGTTTTATGGAGAAAGAATCCACAGAAAAGGCTTTATAATAATTTAATAAAAAGAATTAATGATGGTGTAGCAGATTTCAAGTGAAAGCAATTAAGTTTGGGGAGTCAGACAGGCTGAGTTCAAATGCAAGCTCTTCATTTTGTGAGCCATATTTCTTAGGCAAGTTACTTAAATCTCTAATAGTAAATTTCCCCATCTATATAATGGGCATAATAACTCTTTCTTTATAAGGCTGTTGTGAGGTTTATGTGTAACAGCGTATGTAAAATACTTGACACTCCTTCCTTCCCTCTCTCCCCTCCTTCCACTTTAATGAACTTTCTGAAACCAGAAATGTCCTGTGCAAAAAAACTTTCTTCCATTCAGATAAATTTCTGAACAAAGTTTGCCAAACCCCAATACAACACTGTCTACCACAGTGACACTATAAAATACCCATTCCATCTTAGCAGCAACACAAATTTCACATCACATAATGTTACAAAAATTATATCTCGTTTGTGACATACTGGCTGTAGCATTTTTTGAAGTATAATTCATGGAAAACATTTCTGAATTTTCCTTTGCGTGGCCTGACACCCTCTCAATTCACTGAAACCACAACTTACCATTTGAAAGAAAACTAACATGCGTGACCTGAATTTTCAGTTTCATACCATAGGAAAGTGGAAATGAAATTCAAATCCTATAAACACTTAGATATAAAAGAGACGAGAACTCATATGCAAACTGCTAGGTTTTTTTTAGAGGTGTATGTCTGGTAAGTGGATAATTTATACCTAGAATCTAAATTTGTAAGTCTGGTTTTCAAATCAAGTAGATACATTAAAAATACTACTTATATCAAATACATCAGCTCTTTTATAGAACAAAGTGGAGTGTAAATTTTCAAAAAAACATGTTGCACATTGATACCCAAGGACCACAGAAGACATTCCATACTCTGCACACATGGGGCACCAATTTCTTCTTATCAGGCACTCACATCCTAAAGAAATCATCTGGTGACATGTTATCATTTGGCTTTCAACTATGTCTATTTTGTGAGTTAATGGTAAAGGAATAATGCTTGCACTTCCATAAACTTTACCAAAGCCTTTGGGTTTTTACAGAAAGTTTTAGGAGCAATCTCATCAAAAACAACACTACTTTGTAGAATTCTCTATACAAGCAGAAATTTGTCACTCAAAGATCTTATCTTGGCTGGAAGAAATGATAGCAAATTATGTCTTATTACACCATTTATATATTGTGCATGTGAACAGAATAGTGTAATTGTAATATATATGCATATATATGCCATCTGCATATGCATAACATTTTATAATCATAATTCCATTTTTGTTTTGTATTATGCCATCGTCTTTGCTGTGCAGTTCAGTACCATATTATTTTCATTTCAACCACAGCTGCATCATTGCTGCTGCCAGATCTCTCTGTTTTTTTGGAGAAAATATACAATTTAAAATTGTTTTTTTTTTCTTTTTTTTTATCAGAAAGGAAAGTCATCAAGAATTAGATTTTATTTTAGGAACAAAGTAAGGTTTCATGGGAGAAAAAAACAAAGCCTTGGTGTAGAGAAGGTTTGTTCATTTTCTATAGCATTACTGAAGTGTCCGTATGCCTTGATAATCCTATCAATGTTTGGATCATCTCACTGGGGGAAATGACTTAATTTAACTCTATTTTGGTGTCTCCGCAAAGGTAAGTTGTCTATTTTGAGAGCCTACCTGGGTAGTTTTATGCTACTTCATTTGTGAATAAAACCCCAAAGTTTGTCCAGCTCACTTGTCGAATCAGTTTCCACAAGTAGAAAAGGTTGGGGGTGGGGAGGGCAGTGGGTGGAGGAGGTGGTGTGGGAACCGGCTGGGGATTTACCTGTGGCACAGTTATCTTAGACCAATATCTCATAATCATAAAAACCTAGACAAGACACAGATCAAGAAACCACGGAGATAGTGGGTTAAACTGATGCTCTATTATTTCATGTTCTCTAGTGCCTCTCTTTCAATGCCATCATGGAAGAACTGGGAATCTCACTCAAAAATCAGAAAAAGTTAAAGAAAAAGTCGAGAACTAAGGGTAAATCTTCCTTCACAAGTATCCTTACTTGTCATCAAAGACGAACTCAGAGAAAAGAGAGTGTGGCATGAGCCAGGAAAACACCTGTAGGAAGCTTTGAGGAAGAAAAACATATGCTCGCTACAGGTTTTTGGAGAAAGGATTTCTGACAACTGTGCTTCCATATATCTATATACATAACTTGATTATGCATACAGATATAAGAAATACAAAACTTTCAAAAGCTCACATAGACAGAGATTACTTGGGAAGCAGCACGGATTATTTTGAAATGAATTTGTATGTTCACTTATTTCACCTTTTCTCTTT
This sequence comes from Mesoplodon mirus, assembly GCF_964341445.2. NCBI lineage: Eukaryota > Metazoa > Chordata > Mammalia > Artiodactyla > Ziphiidae > Mesoplodon > Mesoplodon mirus. The sequence continues at coordinate 131,908,850 of NC_138982.1, read as the reverse complement.
CATCCCAATAAATTGCTGTGTGTTCTTTCTAAATAATAATAAAACAACAGGTTTTTTTTTTCCAGAATAAGTTTGAGTGTTGGTTTGTTCCCCATTATTTGCTCTTACTCACAATGTTTGGTTTCCAAGTATCAGCAGCTGTCTACTTTGCTATTTTGATGAATCCTCTTACCTTTTCAGCCTGATAGAACAATTTCTGACTGAGTTTAAAAAATTCTTTTAGTTTATACCAAATACCTAGTGATTATAGTAAAATGAAACCATTCATTTTTGTGTTTTAAAATCTAATTTTATAAATAGTTAACTGGTACTTGGAACATTTGTGAATATAAAAGGATACTAAAGAGGGAAGATTCATTCAAAAAAATAAAAGTGTCCACCACATTTGAGGCACCATTCTAGGTTCTGGGGATACCACGGTAAGGATGAGAGATGTGGTCCCTGCCCTCACATATATTATAATAAAATGAACAAAAAGAACCATTCTATTACTCAAAGGAGGATTAAGCACTTCCTCAATGGAGGTCAGAAGCTGCTGGAACATGCAGTAGTTTTGAACCTGGGATGGGACAAGGGAGTCTTTCTGGAAGAAGGTACAGCTAAGATCTGAAGGAGGGTGAGTTAATCTAGTGCAGAGAGAGACATCAGATGGAGAAGGCAAGCATTCCAGCTGAGGAAGTAGTTATTCTAAGGCACTGCAATAAGAGAGAACTAGGGCCAGAATGACGGAGGAAAAAGGAGTTTGGTGGCTAAAATGCATGGAGGTACAATGGGGCTAAGCAGTAACAACCAGTCTGGCTGAGAATAAAGAATTGAGAGAAAGAAGACTGAGAGGAGGAGAAGCGAGATGTTCCCTTGCTCAGCAACCCAGAGGAAGGATATTGTAGCCTGGGCCAGCAGAGTACCAGAGAGACCACTACATGACAGAGGTAACTTAGAGGCACAAGTCACACAGCCAGGGATTCAGAAAGTGGTCATGAGGGAAAGAAGAGGGGGTTCAAGGAAAACACCAGGATTTGGGTGTGGAGGAGTGGGTGTGGAGGAAGGGATGCTCAGCTGGGGAGCTGAGGTATTGGGAAAAAACAATGGGAAAGGAGAAGGCATTGAATCAATATTTCATATAATTAAATCCCATTAGTTTCTGTAGGATTATTTTACAACTAAAAGAAACTGTTAATCTAGTCCCTCTAAAGTACAAAAATAGTTCCAGACATAAAAAGGAAAAAATAATGACCTTTAAAATAGCAATAACAGATACTGGACAGATATTTTTCAGTGATTGTAATCAACACTCAGATTTCGGATCAATTCGAGTTTTATTAACAACAAACAGAAGACAATGTAGCTCATAAAACTGCATTAAGCTGCTTATATTTAAAAATTACAAATAGAAATATGATGAATCCAACTAGCTGAAAATGAACTAGAATGATATGAAAATATGACAGGGCAAATATGCAGTTTATTCAGTTCATTAAAAATTATACTAAAGGAATTCTATTTTACATTTTCTAATTTAACAGTACAATATTTTCTCTCATTTCAGGAAATATTACAGTGTTGTATCCTTTCACATGCAGTTATAGTAATTTGTGGGGAAAAAAATATATCAACTTCTAATATGTAAAGTGTGTGTGTCAATCTGGCTTCTAGATATTTTAAAGCCCATTAACCACTTTCCTCCTCACTTATTGATAGCTGAATTTTTATTCAAGGCATAATATATTGAACTAGGCAAAATTGCAGAAAAGGGCTTTTTTATATTAACTATTAAATGTAATATATAATCACCTTCCTTTCCCCCCAGTATTTTTATTCTGAAAGCTCATTTGATGTGTACACATGGGCATATGTTTCTGTGTGTGTTTGTGTGTGGTGCAGTGAAGAACAGAGTAAGCTAATGAGTTCAGAGAAGAGAAAAAGAAGAAACTACAGAATATCTGGAACCTGGTCCAGAAAAAATCCTTGAGATCAACTATTAATCTTTGAGATTTTTATCCCTTCCTCTGAAGAACAGTGACTCATACACAGTTATGTAGAAATCAATGGCAAAGTTAATTAAAAACTGGATCTAACATTTCTTCCTTCAGCAATTTCTCGATGTTAATTGGAAAAGATGGCTCAGGTGAAATATTCAAGAAGAGAAAGGGAAGTCAGTGTTGGTTGAAATACGATGTTTACAGTTAAGATTTATTTTCCTTTCAAGTTTCAAATCTGAGCCTTTCTTGCCTTCAGTGTAGAGAAAATGGAAGAGAAACCATTCACTACTTGCATTGGCCCCATGGGGTTGCTGATACATATGGGGCTCAGAGTTTTCCATTCTTAGTCTAGAAGATGCTGGAGAGAGACAGAAATAAGAAGGAAGTAGGTTAAAGAAAACTAGGTGAAGATAAACTATATTTGACCAGCATTCTTTTCTCTATCTCAGCAGTTACTGCTTTAGTTCAACTCTTTGCCTGACCTAAAAGGACTAAATAGTTTCTTAATTAAGAAGCTCCTGAGATTGTTGTTTTAAAGGAGGAATACAATTAAGAGTGCCTATTCTGAGAAAGGTATCCCTAAGAGCTATATATGCAGTGTGATTTTTAAAGAAATGTAAAGTCTATCAGTTCCAAAATGTAAAGCCCACCAGAGTCTCTCCAACATCAGAGGAGCCAATGCATCAGGTAACAAAGTGGCTCAAATTATAATCTACTTGCTCAAATCATTTATTATTTGGATCCTCCAGCTTACAACAAGGAGAGAACAGGCATTCACTGATGAAGGAGAGGACAGGCATTCACTGTCAGAAGCGCACAGGGTTAGGGCAAGTAAGCCATTCTACCTAAGGTAATGGAGTGCTTAGAGAAGGTGCCTACTGAGGTGGGGAAGAGGTGATAAAAGGTGAGGCTGGGACTTCAAAGACACGCTCAGTTCTCAGGTTTGTTCAGGTCTAATCCTGTATATGGAGGGAAACTTTTCTCCAGTCATATTTTTTTTAAATAATGACCATGTAGAAGAAAGAAGCAGGACAAAATAGGAACAGTAAATCCTCCAGAGTGGAGACATATACACTACATTTACAAGTAGTAACTCAAAGTCCCATAAGCCTTGGGAGTGAAATGACCATCTTGACGTGCTGATGTTTAGAAATCCAGAAACAGGCTGGCTTTGCAGGTGAGTGTACTCATAGTAAGTCACAGGCTTACCAGAGAGACTTGTTTTTAAGCTTTGTCCATAAGATACCCAATTAAAGAAGTTACTCCATTTTTACACAGCCTAGTAGGTTAACTGAGACTCCAAAATGGATTCGTTGACATGTATTGTCTGGTTTGTTTGTTTATTTACATTCATATCCTTCTTCCTTCTTTTCACCCCTCATTTCCTATCCTTTTTTCTTCATTAGTAGAGTGCCTAGACATCCTAGTTTGTCCTGAATGGTTCTACATTAAGCCTGAAATTGTGAAGTCCTGTAATTTAGGCTCCCCCTGCCCTTCACACAAGTATCTTAATTTGGACAATAAGTCCTAGGACATTTTGCTCATTGGTCTCAAGCTTTCTCTTCTTGACAGCCACACAGTTTCACTAACAAAGCTGAAACCTCTACTGATGTCATGCAAAGGAGCCAACAGAAGGCAAGGGACCACTATCCTCCATCAAAGTAATCCAGGATGACCTGGAAGGAGTCAGATTGACTTTGACATTTCACTTGGATATTATGAGAAATATTTTACACATATAGATATATGGCAATATAGATATAGATAGATGATGATAGATGATAGATAGATACATAGATACATAGATGATAGATAGATAGATAGATAGATTAGATGATAGATAGATAGGTTAGATAGATAGATTAGATAGATAGATAAAGATAGATAGATCCCATTGTTTTAGTCTGACCTGAGCTATGCTCTTAGTAAATGTCAAGATCATGTCATCATATGTTAATGATTGTAATAGCAGCTATCATTTAACAAGGATGAGCTAAATCCAGGTACATTGTATGTACTTCACAACATTTGCTCATGTAATAGTCATAGTAACCCTAAAGGAAATATTTTTTACCAAGTTAAAACCAGAAATTCAGAGATGTTAAATATCTTGCCCAAAGTCACTTAACCATGAAGTGGCAAACGGTGCAGCATAACCCTGCTCCATCATCGCAACCACAGTGGTTCTTTCCTAACTTTTGGAGGATAAGTACCATTGACCAAATTCAGGCTTTGTCCCAAGTGTACATGATCTCATAGCATCCTCTCAACAGCCTTACAAAGTTATACTCTCCCGTCACAAAAAAAAAAAAAAGGAAACTGTAAGGAAAAAGGTTAAGTAGTTCCCCAAACTCAAACTGCCTGCTGTTTAAAGAGCCAAGATTCTAACTTCAATCTCTCAGAGTCCAGAGGCTCTTAACCATGGCACTATACAATCCAGTCTTTTTATTTTAATGCAAACCTTGACTGAATTTTTCAAGTACTATCCATGGAGCAATTTTTAAAGAACCATCATTTAATAGAACAGATAAAGAATTTCCTCTACCTATCGATGTTTGCTATTGTTGTTTCCTAGAAGCAATATTTAAGCATTCTAACCCTTAATACATAACAAAATGAACTCTCCACCAAATCTGTGAATTAGTTGTATTACAGATTTGAAATTACTTTTTGAACACTTCTCATTCATAAGGCAAGTCATTCAAATCATAGTAAAAACATATGAATGGCATGATATGATAATTTCTGTATCTCAAGGCTCATCATGTTTTCAGTAATCTCAAAGGACACCATTAGATTGTAAATTCCCAGCTGATCATAAACTTCTAGAATGAATGAGCATATTTCTTTGAAATATCAATCACTCTATAAAGGTTTTTTAGCCTCTTGCATATAGCAAGTAATAAACAAAGTCTTCCTGAATAATGAATGACAATCTTTGGAGCAAGTTTTGAGGAAGATATAGTCCTTGCCTTTGAGAACATTGGAATTGAATAGGTCACATTTCAAAGGTGAAATTTTGTTGGGACACTTGATTTTTAAAAACTATAATTGAAAATGCCATTGAGTTTTCTAGGATTTGAATTCCTATCTACCCGCAAGAAGTACATGCTGGCAACTTCTTCAGTAAGAGCAAAAAATATAACAATCTCAGAAAACACACACACACACAAGATAAAGATTTTCAAGTAACCAACATAAGAAAGAATTTTAAATGTGTCGATAATGTCTTCAGTACTTTTATATCTGTCATTAAGCTACTTCCAGACTGTCTCTGAAGTTGCAGGCTGCTTTTTCTTGTCTTCATGATGAATTCTGTACCTAGAGCAGCAAATTTAAATGAGACCATTTTAATAAAGCCATGCCAAGATTTAAAAGTAATTTATGGCATTAAGCATAATAAGCCAAATTATAGTGATGAAAGAAACATTTTCATTAAAGCTTTAAAAAATGACACTCTGAACTCCAATGTAGGGATGGAATTGAGTCTACATTGTCTCAAGGGAAACAAGGTAACAAATGACAGCTGGAATTTTAAGCTCATCATAACAAATATATAATTAGTTTTGACCTTTTCACAACATTCCAATAAATAGAGTGATTCATAAACATGCAGGTTACAAATGAAATAAATTGCAAGGGTATCTTTCCCTGAAATGTTTAATGATCTCATCATAGATTTCTGGGATGATTTCCTTCTGACTTCCTCTGGAAAATAATGCTACTAGGAGACACACACCAGGTTAATTTCATTGACCCAGAACCAACCAACATCTATAACTTGTGTGTGGATCATGTCTTCCTGTTTTTGTGGAAACTTTTTATTTCCTCCTCTCTCTCAGCACTTCCGTCTCTCCAAATCCAAACCTGACTTGAAGACTCAAGTCAGATGCCACTGATTACAGCAGTTCTTTGGTATCGCCAGGAGATTGTTTCCAGGAGCTGCAGCAGGTACCAAAATCCACAGATGCTCAAGTCTCTTCTGCAAAATGGCGAAGTACAATGAACACAGTTGACCTCCATATCCGTCGGTTTCACATCCACAGATTCAACCAACCACTGAGTGAAATTTCCAGATGCAAACCCCACATATACAGAGGGCCGGACTAATTCTGTACTTGAAACTTTCCCTAATTTCTTTCTGTCTCTCTCCAGTGACCTTTATCTGCACTCAATCACTTTGACCTTAAAATTATGTCGTCCATGTTGGTAACTTGTGCAGCATTTTATTTTCCCCTTATTATCAGCCTCTCCACCACTGCTCCCAAGGACTGGCTCACACAGTTTAGGATGTTAGCCCTATTAAATGTGTAAATGAATCCAACCGAGGCCATGAAATTACCCCCAAAATATAAAACTTCACTCATCTCCTCCATTCTTAAACTTTCTTGGAAAGAACTTGGATTCATACTTTCCCTCCTTACCTCCCCCTTTATGTTTTCCAGATCTTATTTTTCTCCCCAAAGATATTACAAAATATTGCAAGTTCCCGGAAACTCACAAAGCACATCAGATCTTTCAAACAAGGGTCCATATTGAAAAGATTCTTCCTGGATATAAATGTCTGCATTTGCCTTGCAATCTCAGAAGTCTTTTGTAATTTAAAAGACACAAGTGTAACCCAGGCCCAAAAAAATTATAGCATGCTAGCAAAGGAGATTATACACCCACAAAATGTATTAATTCAAAAATTTAGGACTAATAGACTAAAAGGAAGGAAGGGAGGGGAGGAGGAAGGGTTCCAGGGTTCAGCTAAACAGCAACTCCCTTCGCATTTATAAGAATGCTAGACTGGGGATGTGGAGATGGGAGGTTCTATTCCTCTACAGAGGAAGTAGGAAAGAGGGCCTTATGGTATAACCTAAGAGAGGTAGGTTGTAACTGAGTTGGACACTCCTGACAGTAATAGTAAGATGCTAGCATCAATTATCAAAGGATTACAGGGGTTCTAATTTGTCTGAGATAGTTGATATTGTGCTTATTTAAAGTAGAAAGATGGGCTATAAGATGGACCAAACACCTAGTCAGTTTTATTGCTCTATGTGACATTAAAAGCCATTTAAATTTTATCAAATGTGATTGTTCTTTTTACCCCTGAATTAGCAATGAGTGCTAAAAACTTCTAACCAATGCCACAGAACATGCAGCCAGGTACACCATTCAAGTCTCATTAACAATCACTCCAATCGTGCTCTCACTGACCTCTCCTGCTCTTCAACCTATGAAAACAGCAGTCTACAAAGGGTAAAGTGTGAGAGACTTTTCAGATTATCCTAATTTTTCCTTATGTGGGAGAGGTGTGCTCCCTACCACCATCACCAATCGCATGAAGACAGGCATTTCACTACCCCACAAAATACTTCTGCAGGTGACTTCCTCAGATGACCCTCTGCCAATCTGAACAGATGAAATAGAAGATTACAGAGGAGATGGCCTTTGAACTTGCTACTCTTTAGTATGGGGACACACCAGAGCAGTTTTGTGATTTACACAGAATGAACAGCTGCATCAGAGAAAGAGCTGGTCCTCATCATGAGTATTTTCTCTCAAACTATCATTTTTAAGACAACATTATTCTTCACTTCAGATCTTTCAAAGGATACTTTGTTACCTTTAATCACAGCATCAATAGAATCCACAGTGGCATTTTCTACCCCACATTTGTTCCAGGGTCTAGAATATGGCCCTAAGACAATGGGTTGGGCTTTCTTGAGTTGTGTCCTAAAATTTTCATTCCAAAGCACATTGCTTTTGTAGTTTAAAATTATTTATTTAGCTATGAATCATGAAAAGATGGTGATGTTAAGCCGAAGTAAAAGGATTTCTTTTTCCTGACAGTATATTTAGGACATTGGAGAGTTTTAGTGATAACAGGGGGAAAGGTGGAATCAATTTATGATCAGAATATTAAAACTCTGTTTTTCTACAGGTAAGATTTGGTGTCAGTTTTATGGGTGACTATCTAAAAGAGGTCCAAGATCATCAGCTCAGGTTTATTGGTGGTTCTCTGAGCATCTTTAGAGGAACTGGATAGGAGATGATTCAGAAGCTGGCTGGTGAACCACAGAAGGGCTGTTGGTCTTTAGGTGGGATTTTTGTCTTTATTCCTCCAACAGAAATTTTACTTTAAGTTTGACTAGATCCCTCCAGTTTCTTTTCAAGGACCCAAGATGATTCTTTAATCTTGGTTTTATTCTTTCCTTTACTCATTGTTTACCTTTGGGTAAATCATAAACATTTCTCACCTAAGGGTCAAGGCAGGAACCCCCTGGCACTGTCCATTGGGACAATGAAGGCAGTTTCATGAGGGTCTATTTCCTGAGTAGTGTGCAGAGCTAAAGGTGGAAATAATGGGGAGCTGTTATCACCCCCAAGTCTAAAAGACCAGTTACCAGAATCTGTAGACTCCCTTAAAAGGTCATCCAACAGGAGCTGTGGCCTTCAGGGTAGAAATGCATTCATTGTAAACCTGAGGTCCAGATGGAGTGGAGCCAGTGGAACCATGATTACACTTTTTCAAGATTCTGATTTTCTGATGGCCTCCTATTGGCTCAATCCAGCCAGAACCCATGTTTGATCTATGAGTCATGAGAGTCCAGTGATTCTGACTCCAAAGGTCACTTCCTAAACCAGAGAGCAAGCTGAAAAGTGGGCGTGGAGGTGCCAAGAGAGATTCCCAGCACAATATTTTTGTTCTATATTAAGATTTATATGGATCAATAAGTAATAATTACCTATCAAAGCTAGAGGATTATTAGGCATTTCAAAGTGAAATCCAAGGTCTCCTGAAATATACTTTAACTCATGCAGACACCTGATATTATAAGTTGTTCCTGGGAGAGAAAAAAAGAGTGGAATAAGATCAGTATAGGGAATTCTAGAAGGCGAAGGAGGCAACCATATTCAAGGTGCAGAACTGGAGTTAGACTGACTTGGGGTGAGTCCCTCCTGGGCCTCTTACTACATGTGTAAACTTGAGTAAATTACTTCACTTCTCCCTAGACATCAGTTTCCTCATATCAACAGTGTGACTGTTAAGAGTATGTACAGAATGCTTGACCCAAAGTATTATTATTATTATTATTATTGTTGTTGTTGTTATTGTTGTTATTATTATTATTAAAGTCTGAAGTTAAGATGGAGAGACTGAAACTCTACTAGGGAGTCATTATGTGGTTTCAAAACAAAATCATGGGGAAGCACATAGGCAGCCATGGGTTCCATGTGCATGGGTTCCATAATTAAATTGTGGTATTCAGTGGCCAAAGGACCTGCACACCTCCAGAATCATAAAGTGGTGCTTCTGGTTTACACTGTTGTGTTAGCTTCTACTGCACAGCAAAATGAATCAGCCATACATATACATATACATATATCCCCTCCTTTTTGTATTTCCTTCCCATTTAGGACACCACAGTGCATTAAGTAGAGTTCCCTGTGCTATACAGTATTTTCTCCTCAGTTGTCTATTTTATACTTAGTATCAATAGTGTATGTGTGTCAATCCCAATCTCCCAATTCCTCCCAGCCCACCCCTTTTCTGCTTTGTATCATACATTTGTTCTCTATGTCTGTGTCTCTATTTCTGCTTTGCAAATCTATACCATTTTTCTAGATTCCACATATATGCATTAATATACAATATTTGTTTTTCTCTTTATGACTTACTTCATTCTGTATGACAGTCTCTAGGTCCATCCATGTCTCTACAAATGACCCAATTCCATTCCTTTTTATGGCTGAGTAATAGTCCATTGTATATATGTACCACATCTTCTTTATCCATTCCTCTGTTGATGGACATTTAACATTGTCATCTTTAAACTGCAACATTCATTTCTGGGGCACATCAAAGCCAAACAGGCTGTAACCTGGCTCCAAAAGACAGGAAGGTTTTGTCCTAAGCTTATAGTATCCCCCAAACTCCAAGATATACTAGTCTGTGAGACATGGCTAGTCCTTTCTACAAGTGTCTCAGTCAGGGTCCAAATACAAAAAAAAAAAAAAATGGCACACTCAAGGAATTAATAAAAGAGGAATTATTGAAGGGACTGTGTATAGAAGTGAGGGCAAGAAGGAGAAAAGCCAATAAGGACTGACATTGTCATCCTTAAGCCAGAAAGGGTATTGGGAACGAATAAGTTACTAGAACCCAGCTTTAGCCATAGGAAAGGAACCACCTAATAGGAGCTGTTGCTGTAGGTAAAAGAACACAGTCTCCTTTGACACCATTAACCACTGTGAGTGGGGGAGTGAGGGCAATTATGGGATATGGTGCAACATGACCTCCCATTGGACAAGCCCAACTAGAAACCACATGACCAAGGAACCTGAGTGAGTGATACACTCTGAGAGGTTAGCCTCCTTCTGGTACACAGAGCAGGGCAAAGAAGTGTACAGAATAGATCTTCAGGAATGACAGAGAATAACCAGCACAAGTTTTGTGAATTCAAATTAAAACTAAGACCAGATGTAAAATTATCCTTAAGAAAATATGGATTCCATATTCAGACCAGAGAATTATTGCCAGTTCTTGAGAGAACACAAGGAAATGAAAGCTACCCAACACGTTTTAACAGAGCTGGTTGAAGCACACAGCCAAGCAACAGAAACATTTCATAATATTCTGCCTTTTTAGCAGATATTTAAAAATATTCTGGGCCTAGCTTCAATGCCCATTCCAGAGCCCCAGCTCACTCCAGGCCTCACCAGCTGGTCTATGTCTCTTTTATTCCCTACTAAAGTACTTGAGAGATATGTGAATTGAAGCTGAGACTAAACCCTCTATGGCTACTTGACACCATAACTAGAAGGATTGTTCTCTGCTTGTATCATCACAAAGGTAATACCCACAGCTTCTGCAGGATTTCAGCAAACAGCCCCTTCCCTAAAGTGCTCATAGATGCAGTGAGTATTGGAGTCTTGCGGGTTTTTCCTATTTAGTCGTCCTTCTGTATGGATATAGTTCTTCTGGAAAGGCATTTCATGCTGTAGCAACCTGAGCTCAAATGTTAGGAGAGGTTATCTCTGGATAACAGTGGTTTAAGTGATTGTTTCTCTTCCTACATCTCTATAGTTTCCAAAATCTTTGATATTCAAGATTTTTTTTATGTCAGAAAGTGTTCTGCCTATGTTTTCCTCTAAGAGTTTTATAGGGTCCAGTCTCACATTTAAGTCTTTAATCCATTTTGAGCTTATTTTTAAGTATGGTGTTAAAGAATGTTCTAATTTTATATTTTTACATGTAGCTGTCCAGTTTTCCCAGCACCATTTATTGAAGAGATTGTCTTTCCCCCATTGTATAGTCTTGCTCCTTTGTCAAGATTAATCACAGGTGCGTGGGTTTATTTCTGGGCTTTCTATCCTATTCCATTGACCTATATTTCTATTTTTGTGCCAGTACAATACTGTTTTGATGACTATAGCTTTGTAGTATAGTCTGAAGTCAGGGATCCTGATTCCTCCAGCTCTGTTTTTCTTTCTCAAGATTGCGTTGGCCGTTCAGGGTCTTTTGTGTCTCCATAAAAATTTTAAGATTTTTTTACAGCCACTATGGGGAACAGTATGGATGTTCCTTAAAAAACTAAAAATAGAGCTACCATACTATCCTGCAATCCCACTCCTGGGCATATATCCAGAGGAAAACATGGTCCAAAAGGATACTTGCAATGTTCATTGCAAGTTCATTGCAACCCAATGTTCATTGCAATGTTCATTGCAATGTTCATTGCAACACTGTTTAATATAGTCAAGACATGGAAGCAACCTAAATGTTCATCGACAGAGGAATGGATAAGGAAGATGTGGTACATATATACAATGAAATATTTCCCAGCCATTAAAGAGAATGAAATAATGCCATTTGCAGCAACATGGATTGACTTAGAGATTGTCATACTGAGTGAAGTAAGTCAGACAGAGAAAGAGAAATATCGTATGATATCGCTTATATGTGGAATCTAAAAAGAAATGATACAAATGAACTTATTTACAAAACAGAAACAGACTGATAGACTTAGTGAATGAACTTATGGTTACCAGGGGGAAGGGTGGGGGAAAGGGATAATTAGAGATTTAAGATTGACATGTACACACTGCTATATATAAAATGGATAACCAACAAGGACTTACTGTATAGCACACGGAACTCTGTTCAATATTATGTAACAACCTAAATGGGAAAGGAATTTGCAAAAGACTAGATACATGTATATGTATAACTGAATCACTTTGCTGTACACCTGAAACTATCACAACATTGTTAATTAGCTATACTCTAATATAAAATTAAATTTTAAAAAAATAGATTTTTTTTAAAAAGTAATCTTTTTAACTGAGCCCTAGTGTTTTAAAAAGTTTCTTAATGGCAAAAAAAAATAACTTTGTATGCAGAGAAAGATGGAGGATAAAACAAAAGATTGGATAAACTGAGGCCTTCTTTTTATAGGCTTGATTTTCAGTAGTCCTGCATCCAGCAGCAATACCACTTGTCTTATCTTTGAAGTTCATAATATATCATGAACAAGCTGGGTTTATCTAAGGAATACAAGGAGTTTTCAAATGTAAAATAAATCAATATAACTTACTACATTAATAGACTAGTGAAAAAATATATTAACAACCCAAGTAATGCAAAATAAAAGCAATGAATAAGATTCTATTTTAGTATATTTTAAAAGCCTCTTATATGAGAAAAATAGGAAGAAACTCTATGTTTAATAAAGATTAAATGCCAAGACTAAAGACGTCAAACATTATGCTTAATGAGAAACTTTACATGTATTTCCTATAAGAATGAGAACAAACAAGGCTATTCACTAATAGAACTCCTATTTAATCTAGTATTAAACAGCAAAAAATATAGAAAAAGTGAGAGAGAGATAAAGAGCTTATAAGTGTTATGGAAACAAATAAAATGTTATTTGTAAATACTGTAATCATCTACCTAGGCAAATCATCAATCTCAATAGACAAACAAAGTAATTAGAGTGAATTTATCATGACTGCCAGATATGTGGTCAAACTACAAAAATCAGTAGTATTGTTTTACACCAACAATGATTACTTAGAACATGTAATACAGATAATATTTATTCATAATAACAATAAAATTATAAACTATCTTGAAACTAAGTTTACCAAAAATTCACAAGAAAATAGATAAAATTTTTAAATGCTAATAAAGGACATAGGAGGTGAGTTCTGTGGAGAGAGAGTTCAGGCTCCTAAGTAGGAAGACTTAATACTATAAAGCTGTTAATGGTTTACAATTTAATCTACAAATATAATAGCATCCCAACCAAAATTGGATTTCTTTGAAGAATTGGATATATGCCTATTTATGTGGAAGGATAAAAGCCCACATGTAGCTAAGTCAACCTTTAAAAAGAAGAGGAAAGAGGAAACTCAATGTACCTGATGCCGACATACCTCAAAGTCACAGTTAGAAAAATCGGGATGATATTGGCAAAACAGAACAAAACAAAACAAAAATAAAGCAGGAAAATAACAAATAAAACAGAATAGAACTCAGAGAAAGATGCACACTTATATGAGAAGTTAATATATGATAAGGCTGAAACCATAAATTGATGGGTAAGGATAAAGGAAAGATTGTTCCATAGATGACGTAGTCAAAAATTATTCACTATGTGGAGAAAATAAAAGTGAATCTCTGCACACCAACATTTGAAGGGTGGACTCTAAATGTGGCCTTGAAGAGAAGAAAGACTCTTTAATAAGCAGTTTTTAAAAAAGGAATAGGAACTTCCCTGGTGGTCCAGTGGCTAAAACTCTGTGCTCCCACTTCAGGGGCACAGGTTCAATCCCTGGTTGGGGAACTAAGATTCAGCATGCCATACGGTGTGACCAAAAAAACAAAAGAGACAGAGAGAGAGAGAGGGAGAGAGAGAGAGAGAGAATAAATAAACAAATTTAAGTCAAAAATATTTTTCAAGCCAAAAAAGAGACAAGAACCACAATGAAAAAAAAAAAAAAAAGAGCAAAGAATACAGCTAGGCAATTTACAGAGGTGGAAACCCAAGGGTTAACAAGCATATGAAGAGATGTCCAAAATCATTAGACATTGGAAAAATTAAAATTAAAACTACAATGATATATTTCTGTATACATATTAGTTTACCAAAAAGGAAAGCTGAAACAAGAAATATTGATGGAGATGTGGGAATAGAGTCATCCTTATTCACTGCTGGTGAGAGCAGACTGGTGTTGATCGTCCAGAGTACAAAATGACACTTCTTGGTCAAAAGGAGCATAGACATGTCCAATGACCTAGCCATTCCATCCCTGGGTTTACGAATTAAAAATATTTTTGCACAGAGTATAAGAAAGGGGATGTTAACTGCAGCATTATTTTTGGAGGCAATTGGCTGTCAATCCTTTAGAAAGGAGATACATGTATAAGAAACTGCTGGCTTATCACCAAGCCCTTTTCTTCATCTTCCAATAGAAAAGAAACATTTCTTAGCATCCCCTTGAGATTAGGTGTAAACCCATGGCTGAATTCCAGAAAAAGGGATGTTTGGCTAGAATTTAATAGACCACTTTCAGACCCGGCCATAAAAACCTCCTCAGTGCAACCTTTCCTGCTCCTTCCTCTGGCCAGCTGGCTTGAATGAAGAAAAACTCTAGAGCAGGATGGGATCCATGTGTTGAATATTGTGGAGCTACAAGATGGAAGGAGCCTAGGTCCCTGAATCACCCCTTGGAGAAACACCACATGACTAAGGGCACCAACTTTGGACTATTAATTCAGTTTCAACTTCATTAACTAATCTGATATTTTGTTAAGCCCCTGAAATGGGAAGGGTTTACTGGTTACATGAATAGTGTTACCTTAACTAATATAATAGATAAAATGTGACAGATGCACACCATTGAGTATGCAATAGACTAAATGCATGTGTCTCCCCAAAATTCATGTATGAAACCAAATCTCCAATGGGATAGTATTTAAAGGAGGGGCTTTGGTGAGGTAATTAAGTCATGAGGGCAAACCCCTCCTGAATGGGATTAGTGACCATGGAAAAGAGATCTCAGTGAGCTTCCTCATCCCTTCCATTGTATGAGGACACAACAAGAAGATGGCTGTCTATGAACCAGGTGCCTTAAACATTAAACATTAAACATTTTATAATGTGAGGCTGTAGAGGAAGAACGAGCAGAAGAATGAGACTGTGTATGGGGTAAAAAGAAATAGATAAATGTGTGACTGAATAAGTAAATTAATAAATTTAGAGAGTTTCATGCATAGGCTAATAGTGATAAATGTAACATGTACCAACAGATATTTATTTCTTATAGTTCTGGGGGTTGGAAGTCTAGATCAGGGTCCAGCATCGCTGGGTTCTAATGAGGGCTCTGCTTCTGGCTTGTAGATGGCTACTTTCTCACTGTGATCTCAGATGGTCAGGTGGCAAGAGACAGAGAGAGCAAGCTTTCTGCTGTTTCTTTTTTATCCCCAGCTTTATTGAGCTATAATCGACATATAACATTGTGTACGTTTAAGGTGTACAACCTGGGGTTTAATACACTTACATATTGGGAAATGACTACTGTGGTAGCATTAGCTAGCATCTCCATCACAGCACATGATTTCCATTTCTTTTTTGTGATGAGAACATTTAAGATCTACTCTCATAGCAACTTTCAAATATATAAAACTGTATTGTTAACTATAATCACCTTGCTCTACATTAGATTCTCAAAATGTATTCATCTTATAGCTGAAAATTTGTACCCTTTGACAAACATATCTCCATTTCTTCCTCCCAGACCCCAGGAACCCCCATTCTACTCTCTGTTTCTGTGAGTTTGGTCTTTTTAGATTCCACATATAAGTGATACCTTGCAGTATTTATCTTTCTCTGTCTGACTTAGTTCACTTAGCATAGTGCTCTCAAGGTACATCCACATTGTTACAAATGGCAGGATTTCCTTCTTTCTCATGACTGAGTGATATTCCATTGTATATATAACATATCTTCATCTATTCATCTGTATACAGGCAGGGAGTTTTTCCATATATTGGCTATTGAGAATAATGCTGTAATGTAGATGGAAGTACAGCTATCTCTTTGAGCTCCTGATTTCATTTCCTTTGGAAAAATACCCAGAAGTGGAATTGCTATCATATGATAGTTCTATTTTTAATTTTTTGAGGAAACTCCACACCATTTTCCATGGTGGCTATACCAATTTACATTTCCACAAAAGTACCTAAGTTTCCCTTTTCTCCACATTCTCACCTACACTAATCACTTGTCTTGTTGATAATAGCCATTCCAAAAGGTATGAGATGGCATCTCATTGTGGGTTTGATTTGCATTTCCCTGATGGTTAGTAGTGCTGAGCACCTTTTCATGTGCTCGTTGGCCATTTGTATGTCTTCTCTGAAAAAACATCTATTCAGTACCTCTGCTCATTTTAAAATCGATTATTTGTTTTTTTGGCTGTTGAGTTGCATGTGTTCTTTATATATATTTAATATTAAGCCCAATTTCTCCCATTCCATAGGTTGCCTTTTCATTTTGTTGATTGTTTCTTTTGCTGTGCAGAAGCTTTTTAATTTGATGTAGCCCCACTTGTTGATTTTTCATTTTGCTTTTCATGTCATATCGAAAAAGTCATTGCCAAGGCCAATATGAAGATGTATTCCCCCTGTTTTCTTCTAGTTTATTGATTTCAGGTTTTACGTTTAAGTTAATTCATTTTGAGTTCATTTGTGTGAGTAGTATAAGATAGAGGACCAATTTCATTCTTCTACCTATGGTTATTTAGTTTTTCCACTACCATTTACTGAAGCAACTATCCTTTTCTCTTGAGTATTCTTGGCTCTTTTGTCAAATATTAGTTGGTCCTATGTTCAGGGTTTATTTCTGGACTCTAGATTCTGTTCCTTTAGACTATGTGCTTTATTTTATGATAGTACAATACTATTTTGATTACTATAGCTTTATAGTATTGCTTGAAATCAGGAAATGTGATGCTCCAGCTTTGTTCTTTTTATCTCAGGGTTGCTTTGGCTATTGGATTCTTTCATGGTTCCATACAAATTTCAGGATTATTTTTTCTATTTCCATGAAAAATGCCATTGGAATTTTGGTAGGAATTGCATTGAGTCTATAGATGACTCTGAGTAGTATGGACACTTTAATAATATTAATTCTTCTGATCCATGAACATGAGACATCTTTTCATTTATTTGTGTTTTCTTCAATTTCTTTCATCAAAGTCTTATAATTTTCAGAGTACAGATCTTTCACATCCTTGGTTAAATTAATTCCTAAGTATTTTATTGTTTTTTGATGCTATTGTGAGTGAGATTATTTTCTTTACCTCTTTTTCATATACTTCATAGTTAGTGTATAGAAATGAAACATTTTCCTCTATATATTGATTTTGTATCCTGCAACTTTACTGAATTTGCTAATTAAATAGTTTTTTGGGGGGGTTAGTCTTTAAGATTTTCTACATATAAAATTATATCATCTGCAAACAAAGACAATTTAACTTCTTCCTTTCTAACTTGTATGCCTTTTATTTCTTTTTCTTGCCTGATTTTTCTGGCTAGGACTTCCAGTGCTATGTTGAAAAGGAGTCATGAAAGTGGGACCCTTGTTCTGTTTCTGATCTTAGAGGAAAAGCTTTCAACCTTTCACCATTGAGTATGATGTTGGCTGTGGGTTTGTCACATGTGGTCTATATTGTGTTGAGTTATGTTATTTCTATAGCCAATTTGTTGAGTTTTTATCATGAAAGAATGTTATATTTTGTCAAATGATTGTTTTGCATATATTAGGATGATAATATAATTTTATCTCTCATTCTATTAATGTGGTATAGCACATTTATTGATGTGTGGTGAAACATCTTTGCAGCCCAAAGATATATTCCTCTTGATCATGGTGTATGATCCTTTTAATGTGCTGTTGAATTTGGTTTGCTAGTATTTTGTCAAGAATTTTTACATTCATATTCATCAGGGATACTTAGGTGTTCCAACATTGGGTACATATGTATTTATGATTGCTATATCCTCTTCATCATTAAATAACAACATTCTTTGTCTCCTGTTACCATTTTGTGCTTAAAGTCTATTTTGCCTGATATAAATATAGCAACTCTTGCGCTCTTTTGGTTTCCACTTTCAGGAAATATCCTTTTTTGATCCCATCACTTTGGGCCTATGTATGTCTTTAAAGCTGAAGTGAGTCTCTTGTAGACAGAATGTAACTGGGTCTTACCATTTTATCATTTAGAGTAATTATTGATAGGTAAGGAGTTATAATGCCATCTATTATTTTCTGGTTGTTTTACAGTTCCCTTTTTCCTTTCTTTCTCTCTTATTGCCTTCCTTTATGAACTGATGATTTTCCCTTGTGGTATCTTTGATTCCCTTCTCTTTATCTTTTGTAGATCTACTATAGGTTTTTCCTTTGTGGTTACCATGAAGCTTACATAAAACATCTTATAGATATCATGGTCTATTTTATGCTGACAACAACTTAACTTCAATCACATGAAAAATTCTATCCTTTGCTCCCCCTTTTAGGTTTTTGATGATATAATTTACCTCTTTTGATATTGTGTATTCAATCACACATTATTGTAGCTATAATTATTTTTAATGCTCTTGTCCTTTAACCTTTATACTAGAGTTAAGTGGTTAACACACCACCATATTGCAGTATTAGAGTATTCTGAATCTGACTATGTACTTACTTTTAACAGTGGTGTTGTATATTTTTATATATTTTCATGTTATTAATTACCTTCCTTTTATTTCATCTTGAAGAACTTCTCTTAGCATTTCTTGTAAGGCTGGTCTAGCGGTGATGAATTCCCTCAGCTTTTGTTTTTCTGGTATAGTCTTTATCTTGCCTTCATTTCTGAAGGATAATTTTACCAAGTAGATTGTTCTTGGTTGGCAGTTCTTTCTTTTATTTTGTCTTTCAGCTCTTTAAAAACATCATCTCATTCTTTCCTGGCCTGTAAGTTTTCTGCTGAGAAATCCACTAATAGCCTTGTGAGGGGTTCCCTTGTAAGTTACAATTTTCTTTTCTCTTGCTGTTTTTAAGATTTCCTCATCATCTTTGACTTTTGACAGCTTTACTATAATGTAGAAAGAATCTCTTTAAATTGATTTTGTTTGGTGACCTTTATGAATTTGGATATCCCAAGTTCCTTCCAGATTTGGAAATTTCTCAGCCATTGTTTCTTTAAATAAGCTTTCTACCCCTTTCTCCTTTTTTTTTCTCTTCCTGGAACTCAAATAACGTGCAAATTGGTTCTTTTATGGTGTTCTATAGATCGTGGAGTCTTTCTTCACTCTTTTATTCTTTTTTCCCTTTTTCTCTTCTTAATGGATAATTTCAAAAGTCTTACCTTCTAATTCACAAATGTTTTCATCTGTTTTATCCATTCTTCTGTAGATGCTCTACACTACGTTTTTTTAAATTTCATTTGTTGTATTCTTCAGCTCCAGAATTTCCATTTGGTTCTTTTTTTATGACTTCTATTTTGTTTCTGTATTGTTTTCCTGAATTTGCTGAATTGCCTTTCTGTTATAGCTCATTGAGTTTCCTTAAAACAGCTACTTTGAATTCTTTATCAGGTAAATCAAAGCTCTCCATGCCTTTCTCATCAGTTACAGAAAGATTACTGTGATCATTTGGTGGTAACATGTATCCTTGATTTTTCATGTTCCTTGAAGTTTTACATTGTTGTCTTCACATTTGAAATAGCAGTTACCTTTTCTAGTCTTTACTAAGTGTCCTCTCCAATGTGTCTAAACTTGTAAATTATTTGCTCCAACAGTGTGCTGAAACTTCTTCTCTGGAAACCTGGGTTTCCACCAAGTCTCTCTCATTCATGTGTGATTGTCTAAAAGAGTGTTTTCCATGGTCTCCTGGACCACAGCCAAGAGGGGCTAAAGCCAGATCAAGGGCCAATGTGGGATCCTCAACAGGGATCAAGATCTGTATGCCTATTACCAGCTACATAGGAGGGTGAGATTCCTTCTGGATCCCTTGCTATATGGTTCTGATCCCACAGCTCTCACAGAGGCACTATTGTCTATTGATAGATGCTGAATTACTGTTGTTGTGGGGAAGACAAAAGTGAGTGATGTCTTCTTGACGTCAGAGACGAGTGATGATGTCACTCCTGATGTCTCTTATAAAGGACACTACTTCCATCATGAGGACTCTACCCTCATGACCTTATCTAAACCTAATAACCTCCTAAAGGCTCCATCTCCAAATACTAATACATTAAAGGTTAAGTCTTCAATATATGAATTTGGGGGGGCATAATTCAATCCATAGCATCTGGTAAAAATTATTCTCAATTTCTGCTCAACCCCACAAAAGTTAGATCAACCTACAGGATTTTGTATAATGTCACAGCAGGAAGGCCACTCAGAAGCAAAGGAGGAACAAGACTCAAAGAGTGGAAAGGAAATCTCTTCTGATGCCTGCAAAAAAACCTGAAACTAGTTACAAAGGAAATGCTAATTAGTCCATAATAACACCCAGAAATGGATCTAAATACCAGTTACAATTGTTGAAAGGAGCATGGCAGTTCTTTCCAAAAAGTCTAATCTCCTTTGTTTTTTGAATAGGGATGAGTACCTGGGACAGTGCTGAACTGATATATGCTGTTGTCTGAGTCAGCCCTGCACACCTTACTATAGAAAAACAAACAAACTGAATCAGAGAAGCCATAGACACATATACACTCATATACACATAGTCTCAAGCAGCACTAAATTACCTGAAGGTGTCTCAATTAAAGAGAATTACTGCCTCCTTTAAGCTGCAATCATAGCCATTATGTATCATTGGGCCTAAATCAGTTCCCTGGGAGATGTCCTGATTAAGCGGATTTCCCAATTAAACCTGTCCCAGTTAAGTGGAGCATGCCATTCTGATTAGATTCCTAATTTATATGGGAGGCTATATACTTTATATAAAGGGGAAAAGGGAGTTGAAGGAAGTTGTCAGCCTCTGAAATTTCTCCTTGTGCCTTTTTTCTTCCAATAACAAACCTTCCCCCTTCTCTGACAAACATAGGCACTTACTAGGCAAAGTAGTTCTAAACCTCTTAAATAAAATGTGAAATGTTCCTTATGGAGTCAAAACTGCCCTTCAAGAACTGTCAGAAACATCACAGTCATCCCCTGTGGGGCAGACTCTTTGATGGGTCAGCAGCAGAGAAAGAAACATAGAGGAAAAGAGTAACCATAATGTCCAGGATGGGACACACATAGTCTTTTGTACTTTAAAAAAAAATATTTTGCAGTGTCCTTTGTCACAAGCACAAGTTAATAAATAAATGCATGAATAACTGAATGGCACACCTGACCATGGGGGCACGATGAAAAGTTAAAACATATCACTGTCGTACTTGCTGACATCCCAAGCCACAAAATAAGGGGAAATATTGGCCTCAAAACTACACTGAGGGCTTCCCAGGTGGAGCAGTGTTTGAGAGTCCGCCTGCCGATGCAGGGGACACGGGTTCGTGCCCCAGTCCGGGAAGATCCCACATGCCACGGAGCGGCTGGGCCCGTGAGCCATGGCTGCTGAGCCTGTGCGTCCAGAGCCTGTGCTCCACAACGGGAGAGGCCACAGCAGTAAAAGGCCCACATACCACAAAAAAAAAAAAAAAAAAAAAAACTACACTGAAATTCTGAAAATATATTTGGCTTCAGTATCAGCCAAATCACAGTGGACACAGTGCCAAATGAAATGACAAACCCATGAATGCCCCATTGGAATAGTGTCATGCAGGACTTTCTGGAGAAGTTCAAATATAGTTCTATGAGGAGACAGTGACTGATATGAGTTTGAAATTGTCACCTAATGTCTTCAACTTTCAGTTTCCTCATCTACCATATGTATTATTGAGCTTAAGCTGTTCCCTGGGAGATATTTGGACCAAATAATTTCATAGGTCATAGCCAAACTTTACATTCTGTAGAATTCAAGTATCTACTAGAAGGAGTCACAGAACTTGGCACAATTGTTATACCTATAATTATGGTATATTACAGCAGAAGGATACAGATTAAAATCAGCAATGGAAAAAAGTTTATAGGAAAGAATCCAGAAGGTGCTAGGGACAAGCTTCCAGTTGTCTTCTCCCAGTGTAGTCATGTGGACAACACTTAATTCCAGCAATGATGTTTGACAATATTCATGAAGTATTGCCAACCTGGGGAGCTCACTTAAGCCTTGGTGTCTGGTATTTTTAATAAGGATCAGTCATGTCGTCATGAGTGACCATCCGCATGGATGGCCTTAGCTCTCCAGAGCTGATACTGCAGCCCAACCAAGGTCCCCAGCATAAATCACATTACTGGCATTAACTACCTGGCATAGCCCAGGGCCCAGGTAAATAAATATACTCTTTATAGGCAGGATAGCCCAAAGACTTAGAGGTTACCTCCCAAAAGGTAAGCAGAAGCCAACTTTTCTTTCCAGTGTTCAGAGTTTGGAAAACTGGACCTGCTGAGTTAATCCTTTACTATGCAATGTCTCTTCAAATTGTCTCAAAATAGCTGAAGACTCCCAGAGCAACTGTCCCAAAAAGAAACCACAGAAGCCACATGGCACTATCCTAGGCTTGGAATTCACACAGCATAACTCTGTTCTATTCACCAAGTCAGTCATGAAGCTCTGCCGCTGTTCAAGGGTTCAGACAGAGACACCACTTCCTGATAAGAAGAATATCAAAGCAATTCTAGGTGGATTTTTAAAACCACTCAGTCACAAAGGCACAGAGAAACATCTTCCTGTCTCTCCTGACTACTATGAAGTATTTTTTTTTCTTTTTGCCTCAGCCTAAGGAGAAAGCACTGTCAAGTCAAAAGAAATAAGCACAGAGAATTCTTTCAAGGCAAAAATGCAAAGTCTAGGCTCAAACACAGAAACTTCTGTTGGCCTGAGGAGAAGATTTATCTGAGTGACTTAGCCCTACTGCCTGATGTGGGCAAGGCATCCTAGAGACCCCAGTGCTCCCCAGGTGGCCCTGAAGCAGCCATGGTCCCTTTCACCAGATTTGCCTGAAGGAACTGCATCTGTTCATAAAACCTGCTGACTAGACTTCCTTTTTTTCACCTTTTCCTGTTTTTTCCTCTTACTAATTCTGTGTATAGAATTCTGTATGAATATCTTTCTTAAATGCTATCAGTTGTTTCTGTTAAAGAAACAACATCTATATAACACACATGATAGATGTTTATACAAGAAAATATTTATTTTTGTGTGGATTATGAGGGAAGAGAGACTTGAGACCTTTATTTCACAGCCCGTAATATTTATGACCGAGTTATATCCCCCATGAAATCATGACTTTTTACATATTCCATTCAGCGTTTTACATTTAGCTCACTCCCTTAATTTCAAACTTTTAGAAATTGAATTTTCCTTTGGGGAATGACCCTAAAACTTTCAGAAAACAGAAGGATCCTTGGCCTCGGAGAGAAAGCATGGAATTTCCAGACCAATGAGCCTCTCACCAATGTAAGTCCCAACTTCCCTCCATAGAGGATAATTTTTACAGGTGGTCTCTGACTCAATGAATAAAAGCTCAATTGTTCAGAGAAACACCCTGCCCATTCACGTCCATCCCCTGACTGGAAATCAGTTACACAATTGTGCCAAGGAAAAAACAGTCTACAGAAATGTTTACCGAACATGTAAAGCCAGAAAGCAGTGAGGAGGAATCCTAATGATTCCCTTACAGATGTCTGTTTTGAAAGACAGTTCTCAATGCAGCCACCTAACAAGTGAAAGCACAGCAATCTTGGCTTGAAATCTTTCTGCAAACAAGATCTCATTTTGGAGAAGGCCGTCATTGGCAATGTTCATCACGGCTTAGAAACTAAACTCTTCCTAGGTAGTTACATCATGTTCCTTTGGATCTTGGTCAAACTTTTATTTCAAAGTGAACATGTGCAGAGCATGTAAAGGAAGAAGATAAAGTCAGGGGAGCTTTTTGTATTGGATTATTTTTCTAGGCTTCCAAAGAAAGTTGACTTATTTGTAGTGCTAAGAACATCATAGATGGTTAAAACACAAAATGATTTTGAAGCTTAATTTAAATTTTACTCTACTGGCTATTTGTGTTTGAATTTTATTTCACTTAAACAATAAAGTAGCTTGGACAGTTTTTGGGGTGTGGTTAAGCCTTTTAATTTCCTGGCCCTCATGCACTACTGCTCACAGAGCAAGGTGACTGCCTTTTGCACAGCAGTTGAATTTTTTCATTGTTCATTGATATCTTTGGCTTAACATGAACAAACTATTTTGTGTACATGTGCTATTGCTACATCCATCCAAACCACATTTTTATGACATATGGGTCCCCTCACTATGGTAGCAACTGCTCTTATATACTGTTAACCATCCCATGACAACCTATAAATAACAATTCTTCAAAGACATGACCCACATCTTAAACAGAATGAGAGGAGAACTGAAGAAATTCTAAATACTTTTATACTTCTGAATAAATTCTTTCTTTGCTGATGCTAGGACTCAGACATTGCAGAAAAATATTTTCCAAATAACAAGGACGTCATTTTAAGTATTTGGAGAAGTCTTTTTCTCTTCAGTGGACTGGAAATCTTTTAACGTCAAGAGTACTTTCTCTGGAAGTAGATCTTTGTAATCAGAATGTAATGGCACCATAAATTGACCACTGTATGACTCAGTCTGAGTGTGTTTCACCCTTTCTTTACCATCTGATTGTGTGTTCTTTCATACTCTGGTTTGTCTCAGGACCAGCTATTTGTTTTGTTTTATTTTCAGATTAGCAGAGTATAGAGCCAGTATGATGAATGACTCAAGGCTGAGAGAATGAAGTCTTGTTTCCCGAGAGCAGTATGTTCAAGTGCAGATATACCCATTCTTGCTTTTTATTATTAACTGGGTCAAAAGTGTGTGACATATGAAAACAAAACAGAGGGCATACTATCTCTATTTACTTTTCTTGGGTCTCAACTTCAACATGTCATTTTGGAGGAGAATTTATATGTAAGTAACATTCATGGATCTCCAACTATCACTGTGATAAGTGCACACAAGGGGCAAAGATTACTGATTCCTTGCTCTCACTTTTCAAGGACTTTACATTCGAGTGGGAGAAAGCAAAGAGGCAAAAATGTACAGAAACAATATAGGTGCATATAGGAGAAGAAGTGGGGAGAAGCCTGGGAGCAGGGTGGATGTCAGAGTTGAACAATGCTATGGAGGCAGAAGAATAAACCAAATGGAAAAAGGGCTGTTTTAAAATCTCAACAGGGAGACCTTCAAGATGGCAGAGGAGTGAGAAGTGGAGATCTCCTTCCTCCCCACAAACATAACAGAAATACATCTACATGTGGAACAACTACTACAGAACACCTACTGAACACTGGCAGAAGACCTCAGACTTCCCAAAAGGCAGGAAACTCCCCATGTAACTGGTAGGGCAAAAGAAAAAAGAAAAAACAGAGACAAAAGAATAGGGATGGGACCTGCACCAGTGGGAGGGAGCTGTGAAGGAGGAAAGGTTTCCACACACTAGAAGCCCCTTCACGGGCAGAGACTGCGGGTGGCGGAGGGGGGAAGCTCCACAGCCACGGAGGAGAGCGCAGCAATAGGGGTGCAGAGGGCAAAGCGGAGAGCTTCCCGCACAGAGGATCAGTGCCAACAGGCACTCACCAGTCCGAGAGGCTTTGCTCACCCATCGGGG
Organism: Mesoplodon mirus; assembly: GCF_964341445.2. Classification (NCBI taxonomy): domain Eukaryota; kingdom Metazoa; phylum Chordata; class Mammalia; order Artiodactyla; family Ziphiidae; genus Mesoplodon; species Mesoplodon mirus. The sequence goes on along the minus strand of NC_138982.1, from coordinate 131,883,108 downwards.
TGGGCAGGGCTGGGAGCCGAGGCTCGGGCTTTGGTTGGAACCCAGGGAGAGGACTGGGGTTGGCTGCGTGAACACAGACTGAAGGGGTGAGTGTGCCATGGCTACCCAGGGGAGAGTCCAGGAAAATGTCTGGACCTGCCTAAGAGGCAAGAGACCATTGTTTCAGGGTGTGCGAGGAGAGGGGATTCAGAGCACCGCCTAAATGAGCTCCAGAGATGGGCAAGAGCCGCGGTTATCAGCGTAGACAAGAGAGATGGGCATGAGACGCTAAGGCTGCTGCTGGAGCCACCAAGGAGCCTGTGCATAAGCACAGGTCACTCTCCACAACTTCCTTCCCGGGAGTCTGTGCAGTCCGCCACTGCCAGGGTCCCGGGATCCAGGGACAACTTCCCCGGGAGAACGCACGGTGCGCCTCAGGCTGGTGCAACGTCATGACAGCCTCTGTTGCTGCAGGCTGGCCCCGCATCCGTACCCCTCCCTCCCCCCGGCCTGAGTGAGCCAGAGCCCCCAAAGCAGCTGCTCCTTTAACCCCGTCCTGTCTGAGCAAAGAACAGATGCCCTCAACATCCTCAGGCGACCTACATGCAGAGTTGGGGCCAAATCTAAAGCTGAACCCCAGGAGCTGTGTGAACAAAGAAGAGAAAGGGAATCTCTCCCAGCAGCCTCAGGAGCAGCGGATTAAATCTCCACAATGAACTTGATGTACCTTGCATCTGTGGAATACCTGAATAGACAATGCATCATGCCAAAATTGAGGCAGTGGATTTGGGGAGCAACGATATACATATTTATTTCCTTTTTCTCTTTTTGACAGTGTGTATGTGTATGCTTCTTTGTGTGATTTTGTCTGTATAACTTTGTTTTTACCATTTATCCTAGGGTTCTGTCTGTTCATTTTTGTTTGTTTGTTTTCTTTTTTTTTAGTATAGTTTTTAGCGACTGTTATCATTGGTGCATTTGTTTTTTGCTATTGTTGCTCTCCTCTTTCTTGCTTTATTTTTTATTTCTTTCTTTTTTATTACTTTTAAATGTTTTTATTTTTAATAATTATTTTTTTATTTTAATAAACTTATTTTATTTTATTTACTTCTTTCTTTCTTTTTTTCTCACTTTTCTTCTGAGCGATGTGGCTGACAAGTCTTGGCACTCTGGCCGAGTGGCAGGCCTGTGCCTCTGAGGTGGGAAAGCTGAATTAAGGACACTGGTCCACCAGAGACCCCCTGGCTCCACATAATATTAAATGGTGACAGCTCTCCCAGAGATCTCAATCTCAAGGCAAAGACCCAGCTCCACTCAACGACCAGCAAGCTACAGTGCTGGACACACTATGCCAAAAAACTAGCAAGACAGGAACACGACCCTATCCATTAGCAGAGATTTTAGGCAGCAGAGGCTACCGAAAATCATAATAGGGTCACAGACACCCCAAAACACACCAACAGATGTGGTCCTGCCCACCAGAAAGACAAGATCCAGCCTCATCTTCCAGAACACAGGCACCAGTCTCCTCCACCAGGAAACCTTCACAACCCACTGAACCAAATATAGCCTCTTGGGGCAGACACCAAAACAAAGGGAACTACGAACCTGCAGGCTGCAAAAAGGAGACCTCAAACACAGTAAGTTAAGCAAAATGAGAAGACAGAAAAACACACAGCAGATGAAGGAGGAAGGTAAAAACTCACGTGACCAAAGAAATGAAGTGGAAATAGGCAGTCTACCTGAAAAATAATTCAGAGTAATGACAGTAAAATTGATCCAAAGTATTGGAAAAAGAATGGAGAAAATAAAAGAAACCTTGAAAAAGAACCTAGAAGAACTAAAGTGCAAAAAAAACAATGATGAAAAACACAATAAATGAAATTAAAAATACTCTAAAACGAATCAATAGCAGAATAACTGAGTCAGAAGAAAGGATAAGTGACCCAGAAGATAAAACAGTGGAGATAACTACTGCAGAGCAGAATAAAGAAAAAAGAATGAAAATAATAGAGGACAGTCTCAGAGACATCTGGGACAGCACTAAACACACCAACATTCGAATTATAGGGGCCCCAGAAGAAGAGAAAAATAAAAGGATTGAGAAAATATTTGGAGAATTATAGTTGAAAACTTCCCTAATATGAGAAAGGAAATAGTCAATCAAGTCCAGGAAGCACAGACAGTCCTATACAGGATAATTCCAAGGATAAACACACCAAGGCACATATTAATCAAACTATCAAAAATTAAATACAAAAAATATTAAAAGCAGCAAGGGAAAAACAACAATTATTATACAAGGGGATCTCCATAAGGTTAACAGCTGAACTTTCAGCAGAAACTCGGCAAGCCAGAAGGAAATGGCAGGATATATTTAAAGTTCTGAAAGGGAAAAACCTACAATTAAAATTACTCGAACCAGCAAGGATCTCATTCAGATTCGAAGGATAAATTAAAACCTTTACAGACAAGCAAAAGCTAAGAGAATTCATCACCACCGAACCACCTTTACAACAAATGCTAAAGGAACTTCTCTAGGCAAGAAACACAAGAGAAGGAAAGACCTACAATAACAAACACAAATCAATTACAAAAACGGTAATAGGAACATACATACCTATAATTACCTTAAATAAAAATGGATTAATGCTCCAACCAAAAGACATAGACTGGCTGATTGGAAACAAAAATGAGACCCTTACATATGCTGTCTACAAGATACCCACTTCAGACCTAGGGACACATACAGACTGAAAGTGAGGGGATGGAAAAGGGTATTCCATGTAAATGGAAATCAAAAGAAAGCTGGAGTAGCAATGCTCATATCAGACCAAATACACTTTAAAATAAAGACTATTGCAAGGGACAAAGAAGAACACTACATAATGATCAAGGGATAGATTCAAGAAGAATATATAACAACTGTAAATATTTATGCACCCACCATAGGAGCACCTCAATGCATAAGGCAAATGCTAACAGCCATAAAAGGGGAAATCACCAGTAACACAATCATAGTAGGGGACTTTAATACCACACTTTCACCAATGAACAGATCATCCAAAATGAAAATAAATAAGGAAACACAAGCTGTAAATAACACATTAAACAACATTGACTTAATTGATATTTATAGTACATTCCATCCAAAAACAACAAAATACACATTCTTCTCAAGGACTCATGGAACATTCTCCAGGATAGATCATATCTTGGGTCACAAATCAAGCCTTGGTAAATCTAAGTAAATTGAAATTGAATCTAGTATCTTTTCTGACAACAATGCTATAAGACTAGATAACAATTACAGGAAAAAATCTGTAAAAATACAGAAGTATATAGGCTAAACAATACACTACTTAATAACCAAGAGATCACTGAAGAAATCAAAGAGGCTATCAAAAAATACCTAGAAAGAAATGACAACGAAAAAAGGATGACCCAAAACCTATAGGATGCATCAAAAGCAGTTCTAAGAAGGAAGTTTATAGCCATACAATCCTACCTCAAGAAACAAGAAACATCTCAAATAAACAACTTAACCATACACATAAACCAATTAGAGAAAGAACAAAAAAAAATTTAGCAGAAGGAAAGAAATCATAATGATAAAATCAGAAATAAATGAAAAAGAAATGAAGGAAACGATAGCAAAAATCAATAAAACTAAAAGCTTGTTCTTTGAGAAGACAAACAAAATTGATAAACCATTAGCCAGACTCATCAAGAAAAAAGGGAGAAGACTCAAATCAATAGAATTAGAAATGAAGAAGGAGGAGTAACAAATGACACTGCAGAAATATAAAGGATGATGAGAGAAGACTACAAGCAACTATATGCCAATAAAATGGAATGTGGAAGAAATGGACACATCCTTAAATAAGCACAATCTTCTGAGACAGACCCAAGAAGGAATAGAAATATGAACAGACCAATCAAAAGCACTGAAATTTAGACTGTGATTAAAAACCTTCCAAATTGGGCTTCCCTGGTGGCGCAGTGGTTGAGAGTCCGCCTGCCGATGCAGGGGACACGGGTTCGTGCCCCGATCCCGGAAGATCCCACATGCCGCGGAGCGGCTGGGCCCGCGAGCCATGGCCGCGGAGCCTGTGTGTCCGGAGCCTGTGCTCCGCAACGGGAGAGGCCACAGCAGTGAGAGGCCCGCGTACAGCAAAAAAATAAAAAAAAAAAAAACCTTCCAAATGAAAAAAAAGCCCATAACCAGATGGCTTCACAGGCGAATTCTATCAAACATTTAGAGAAGAGCTAACACCTATCCTTCTCAAACTCTTCCAAAATATAGCAGAGGGAGAAACACTCCCAAACTCATTCTACAAGGCCACCATCCCCCTGATACCAAAACCAGACAAAGATGTCACAAAGAAGAAAATCTACAGTCCAAAAGAAAAAACCTACAGGCCAATATCACTAATGAACATAGATGCAAAAATCCTCAACAAAATAGGAGCAAACAGAAATGAACAACACATAAAAAGGTCATACTCCATGATCAAGTGCAGTTTATCCCAGGAATGCAAGGATTCTTCAATATATGCAAATCAATCAATGTGATAAACCATATTAACAAATTGAAGGATAAAATCATATGATCATTTCAATAGATGCAGAAAAACTTTTGACAAAATTCAACATCCATTTATGATAAAAATGGTCCAGAAAGTAGGCATAGAGGGAACTTACCTCAACATAATAAAGGCCATAGATGGCAAACCCACAACCAAAATTGTTCTCAATGGTGAAAAACTGAAACCACCTCCACTAAGATCAGGAACAAGACAAGGTTGCCCACTCTCACCACTATTATTCAACATAGTTCTGGAATTATTAACCACAGCAATCAGAGAAGGAAAAGAAACAAAGAGAATCCAAATCAGAGCAGAAGAAATAAAGCTGTCACTGTTTGCAGATAACATCATACTATATGTAGAAAATCCTAAAGACGCTACCAGAAAACTACTAGAGCTAATCAACGAATTTGGTAAAGTAGCAGGATACAAAATTAATGCAGAGAAATCTCTTGCATTCCTATACACTAATGATGAAAAATCTCAAAGAGAAATTAAGGAAACACTCCCATTTACCACTGCAAAAACATAATAAAATACCTAGGAATAAACCTACCTAAGGACACAAAAGACCTGTATGCAGAAAACTATAAGACACTGCTGAAATAAATTAAAGATGATACAACAAATGGAGAGATATACCATGGCCTTGGATTGGAAGAATCAACATTGTGAAAATGAATATACCACCCAAGGAAATCTACAGATTCAGTGCAATCCCTATCAAACTACCAATGGCATTTTTCACAGAACTAGAACACAAAATTGCACAATTTGTATGGAAACACAAAACACCCCGAATAACCAAAGCAATCCTGAGAAAGAAAAATGGAGGTGGAGGAATCAGGCTCCAGGATTTCAAACTATACTACCAAGCTACAGTAATCAAGACAGTATGGTACTGGTACAAAAACAGAAATATAGATCAATGGAACAGGATAGAAAGCCCAGAGATAAACCCACACATATATGGTTACCTTATTTTTGATAAAGGAGGCAAGAATATACAATGGAGAAAAGACAGCCTCTTCAATAAGTGGTGCTGGGAAAACTGGACAACTACATGTAAAAGAATGAAATTAGAACACTCCCTAACACTATATACAAAAATAAACTTAAAATGGATTAAAGACCTAAATGTAAGGCCAGACACTAGAAAACTCTTAGAGAAAGCATAAGCAGAACATTCTTTGACATATATCACAGCAAGATCCTTTTTTTTTTTTTCCCATGGTACGCGGACCTCTAACTGCCGTGGCCCCTCCCGTTGCGGAGCACAGGCTCCGGATGCACAGGCCCAGAATCCACGGCTCACGGGCCCAGCTGCTCCGTGGCATGTGGGATCCTCCCAGACCGGGGCATGAACCTGCATCCCCCACATTGGCAGGCGGACTCCCAACCACTGCACCACCAGGGAAGCCCAGCAAGATCCTCTTTGACTCACCTCCTAGAGAAATGGAAATAACAAAAATAAACAAATCTGACCTAATGAAACTTAAAAGCTTTTGCACAGTGAGGGCAACTATAAAAAAGATGAAACGACAACACTCAGAATGGGAGAAAATATTTGCAAATGAAGCAACTGATAAAGGATTAACCTCCAAAATTTACAAGCAGCTCATGCAGCTCAATATCAAAAAAACAAAAAATCAAATTCAACAATAGACAGAAGACCTAAATAGACATTTCTCCAAAGAATATGTAAAGATAGCAAACAAACACATGAAAGAGTGATCAACATTACTAATCAATAGAGAAATACAATTCAAAACTACAATGAGGTATCACCTCACACCTATCAGAATGGCCGTCATCAAAAAATCTACAAACAATAGCTGTTGGAGAGAATGTGGAGAAAAGGGAACCCTCTTGCACTGTTGGTTGGAATGTAAATTGATACAGCCACTATGGAGAACAGTATAGAGGTTCCTTAAAAAACTAAAAAAAGAACTACCTTATGACCCAGCAATCCCACTACTGGGCATATATCCTGAGAAAACCATAATTCTAAAAGAGTCATGTACCATAATGTTCATTGCAGCTCTATTTACAATAGCCAGGACATGGAAGCAACCTAAGGGTCCATTGACAGATGAATGGATAAAGAAGATGTGACACATATATACAATGGAATATTAGTCAGCCATAAAAAGAAACGAAACTGAGTTATTTGTAGTGAGGTGGATGGACCTAGTGTCTGTCATACAGAGTGAAGTCAGAAAAAGAAAAACAAATACCGTATGCTAACACATATACATGGAATCTTAAAAAAAAAAAAAGGTTATGAAGAACCTAGGGGCAGGACAGGAATAAAGACACAGATGTAGAGAATGGACTTGAGGGCACTGTGAGGGGGAAGGCTAAGCTGGGCTGAAGTGAGAGAGTGGCATGGACATATATACACTACCAAATGTAAAACAGATAGCTAGTGGGAAGCAGCTGCATAGCATAGGAAGATCAGCTCAGTGCTTTGTGACCACCTAGAGGGGTGGGATAGGGAGGGTGGGAGGGAGACAAAAGAGGGAGGAGATTTGAGGATATATGTATACATATAGCTGATTCACTTTGTTATAAACAGAAACAAACACACCATTGTAAAGCAATTATACTCCAATAAAGATGTTTAAAAAAATAAATAATAAATAAAATAAAATCTCAACAGTTTATGTTAGAGTCTTTGATGGATTTTAGGATAGGAGATTAGACGAGATCGAGGGTGAGACACTACACACAACTGGCCCTTCAATTATGGTAATGTCATACCAGCCTACTTCACCTTATCATCAAGATATAATCCAGGAATAAGTTACAGAATATGAGGGTTGCCAGGTCTGGGATCAGCAAACTACGGCCTACCACATGCTTTTGTATGGCCCATGTGTTAAGAATGGTTTATAAATGTCAGAAGTATCAAAAGAATATTTTATATCACAAATTACATGAAGTTCAAAGTTCATAAACAAAGTTTTATTAGAACACAGCCACACATCTATTTCTTTACATATTGTTTATAAATGCTTCTGTGATACAACAGAGCTGAGTAGTCATAACAGAGACTACATGGCCTGCAAAGCCTAAGATATTCACAACCTTACCCTTTAGAGAAGTTTGCCTAAACCAGCCCTAAATGGTAGGCTCCTCAGATGTCCATGCAAAGAGTTGCTGGTAGAAAATAAAGATGATCCTCACTATATATGTTGAGATCCAACAGCCAATAAATCAGTGTTTTTCCCAGATATTCACTATTTTTTACTTTGTGTACAATAAGCAAAATTAGCCAATATTTCTCTAGTCACTGAAATCATAAATGTTATTATTTAGATAGTAGAAGGTGATTATTTTCCATCTTCCCAACAAAAGAACTAAAGAAAATGGACTCAAGGCAGTAAGTATTTCAGATATATCAAAAGAGAAATTTCCTGACAAATGCAAGAAGGTTGAACACATGTAGGAAAGAAAGATGGGCATCAATTTTCTCTTGTTACTAGAACCTCCTGTCTTTCTGGCTCAGGGAATAAAATAAGATCTTGTAACCTGGAAAAGTCAAATAAATATGGCTCCAAACACTACCTGTCTTCCAAGTAGGATTCTGTATGTATGACAAGGATGAAGAGGACTCCCACTATCTTGTCTCTGATGCTGACTACAGTGTAAAGTAGGTCCCTTCCTGCAGCCTCCTTACCAAACCCTTGGGCGTAAGGAAGGATACATCCACTGCCTCCAGCAAAAGGGCACATAAGCCAGTCTGCCTCAGTCTGATGTGAACATTGCCACTTACAATCCAGCTCATGGGAGGCTGATTAATATCCCTCAAGGAGGTCCACATCCTAATCATCAAAATCTGTGAACATCACATTTTATGTCAAAAGGAACTTTGCAGATGTGACTAAAGGGGCAGACCTTGAGATGCTGGAAGTTATCCTGGATTCTCTGGGTGAGTCCTCAATGTAATCACAAGTGTCCTCATAAAAGGGAGATTTGACTACAACAGAAGAAGAAGACCATGTATCAACTGAGGCAAGATGCTATGCCCTTGGCTTTGAAGCTAAAAGAAGGGGCACAGAACCCAAGCATGCAAAGAAAACAGTTCTAGAAACTAGAAAAGCAAAGAAAGGGCTTCTCCCTTAGAGGCTCCCCATGTATCTTGACCCTGCCAGCACCTTGATTTTAGTCTAGTGAAACTGATATTGGACTTCTGACCTCTGGAACCATAATAGAATAAATGTGTGTTGCTTTAAGCCACCAAGTTTGTGGTAATTTGTTACAGCAGCCATTGGAAACTAGCGTGTACCTTCCCTATGCTTCAGGTTTTTTCACATGTGAAAACATGGCTAACAAAGGACCTGCCACAGTGGGTTTAAGAGGGATTAAACAAATTCTTATACACAGAAGTGGCGGGAAGAGGGGGAGAAAAATAACGCACTCTCCTTAGATACAAAATTAACAGGGATGCCAAAAATTCAGTAATTGAGATAAATAATATTTGAGTGCCTTATATATATATATATATATATATTTTTTTTTTTTTTTTTTTTTTCGGTACGTGGGCCTCACACTGTTGTGGCCTCTCCCGTTGTGGAGAACTGGCTCTGGACGTGCAGGTTCAGTGGCCATGTCTCATGGGCCTAGCTGCTCCATGGCACGTGGGATCTTCCCAGACTGGGGCACAAACCCGTGTCCCCTGCATCGGCAGGCGGACTCTCAACCACTGCACCACCAGGGAAGCCCAGGTGCCTTATATTTTTAAAAATCACAATTAATGTAAAAAATCCTTAACTAACAAAATGTAAAAATTTAAATAAATACCAGATCAGTGTTACTAAATTTACCTTCTGCCTCAGGCTCCAACATGTCCCAACATGGCACTTTTAGTGATGCTATCATAACTTAAAATTTTGGCATTTAGTTCATCATGGGGTTTTTTTGTATTAATTTTAGTATTAATTCACCCAATCCCACACTAAGTACAAAGTACTTAGAATAGTGCCTGGTACCTACCAAGTACATCAACAAACTTTAGTTGTTATTACTACTTACTTCTTCCAAGACCTCCACCAATTTATTCAAGAACTCTAGCTGACAATCACCTGACAAGAACAAACTTCACTCTAAACACATGAGTTCACCCCAGTCTATCCCATTTTTATAATGGAGAGTTTAATTCTCTATCTAGCACCACTGAGCAGCAAGTCCCTTCTATTCCCTTCCTCTACACCGTGACATCAGTCCTAGGGGCTAGATCCTTACAGTAGTTAGAAGGTTCTCAACAGAGACAATAAGGAGGGAGGAAAGACCACTTGAATCCCCACCTCCTTCACTATCTTATATTATTCAGTGAAAACCACAGCTAACATTTATTGAATGCTTAGTGCAATGTTAAATGCTTTACGTGAATCCAAAATGCTGAGAGGTTGGTACTACTATTAACCCCATTATATAGATAATAAAAGTGAGACTTAAAGAAGTTAAATAATTCACAACTAGAGAAAAAAACATGAAAACTCATCTTTCTCTGTGTCTACACCCTCCTCCTATGTTCCCATTCACCCCACTTTTATAAGAATGAATATTTTGGCTTTTTTTTGTTCATTCCCTTTGCCCAGGAGAAAAATGGCTCTTTCGTCTGGCTCTTTTGTCAGTTCCTGCAGGGCAAGACATTCAGTTTTTCACCAAACTCTTAATTTACACTAAGCCCCAAAGATGTTGCTTTCAACTCAGTGACCCTTTCTCATTAATCCAAGCCACCACCTCCCTTTATCAGACTCAATAACTGGAAGAATCTAGAAAACGTGGGCTCCAACAGAAGCATTCCTCTCAACATGTCCCCACATTTCACCTGTTGTAGGGGTAATCAATGTTTCCTCTACTTACTGATCCATTTTCTCCCATATTCAGCGACAGCATCTCTATCCTTGACCTAAATACAGATGCTTTGGCTCCTACTGGATGAAAAATAGCAAGAAAGGAGGAGCTTCAAGATGGCGGAAGAGTAAGATGTGGAGATCAACTTCCTCCCCACAAATACATCAGAAATACATCTACATGTGGAACAACTCCTACAGAACACCTACTGAACGCTGGCAGAAGACCTCAGACCTCCCAAAAGGCAAGAAACTCCCCACGTACCTGGGTAGGGCAAAAGAAAAAAGGAAAAACAGAGACAAAAGAGTAGGGATGGGACCTGCACCAGTGAGAGGAGACCGTGAAGGAGGAAAGGTTTCCACACACTAGGAAGGCCCTTCGCAGGTGGAGACTGCGGGTGGCAGAGGGGGGAAGCTTCAGAGTTGCGGAGGAGAGCACAGCAACAGGGGTGCGGAGGGCAAAGCAGAGAGATTTCTGCACAGAGGATCGGTGCCGACCGGCACTCACCAGCCCGAGAGGCTTGTCTGCTCACCCGGTGGGGCAGGCGGGGCTGGGAGATGAAGCTCGAGCTTCGGTCAGATCCCAGGGAGAGGACTGGGGTTGGCGGTGTGAACACAGACTGAAGGGGTTAGTGCGCCACAGCTAGCCGGGAGGGAGTCCGGGGAAAAGTCTGGAGCTGCTGAAGAGGCAAGAGACTTTTTCTTCCCTCTTTGTTTCCTGATGCATGAGGAGAGGGTATTAAAAGCTCTGCTTAAAGGAGCTCCAGAGATGGGCGCGAGCAGCGGCTATCAGCCTGGACCGCAGAGACAGGCATGAGACGCTAAGGCTGCTGCTGCCACCACCAAGAAGCCTGTGTGCGAGCACAGGTCACTCTCCACACCACAGTAGCCTGTGCAGCCCGCCACTGCCAGGGTCCCAGGATCCAGGGACAACTTCCCTGGGAGAACGTGCAGCACGTCTCAGGCTATTGTAACGTCACACTGGCCTCTGCTGCTGCTGGCTCACCCCGCATCCGTGCCCCTTCCTCCCCTCGGCCTCAATGAGCCAGAGCTCCCTAATCAGCGGCTCCTTTAACCCCGTCCTGTCTGAGCAAAGAACAGATTCCCTCAGGCAACCTACACTCAAAGGCGGGGCCAAATCCAAAGCTGAACCCCAAGAGCTGTGCAAACAAAGAAGAGAAAGGGAAATCTCTCCCAGCAGCCTCAGGAGCAGTGAATTAAATCTCCACAATCAACTTAATGTACCCTGCATTTGTGGAATACCTGAATAGACAATGAATCATCCCAAATTGAGGACGTGGAATTTGGGAGCAACGATATGTTTTTTTTTTCCCTTTTTCACTTTTTGTGAGTGTGTATGTGTATGCTTCTGTGTGTGATTTTGTCTGTATAGATTTGCTTTTACCATTTGTTCTAGGGTTCTGTCTGTCCATTTATTTTTTTTTTTTTACTTAAAAAAATTTGTAGTGAGGTGGATTGACTTAGAGTCTGTCATACAGAGTGAAGTAAAAGAAAAACAGGTCTTCACTGGTGACGCAGTGTTTGGGAATCTGCCTGCCAATGCAGGGGATGTGGGTTCATGCCCCGGTCCAGGAAGATCCCACATGCTGTGGAGCAGCTGGGCCCGTGGGCCACGGCAGCTGAGCCTGCACATCTGGAGCCTGCTCTCCACAGCGGGAGAGGCTGTGACAGTGAGAGGCCCAAGCAAAAAAAAAAAAGAGAGAGAGAGAGAAAGAGAAAAACAAATACTATATGCTAACACATATATATGGAATCTAAGAAGAATAAAATTTTAAAAATCAGGTCACGAAGAACCTAGGGGCAAGATGGGAATAAAGATACAGACCTACTAAAGAATGGACTTGAGGATATGGGCAGGGGGAAGGGTGAGCTGTGACAAAGTGAGAGAGTGGCATGGACATATATACACTACCAAATGTAAAATAGATAGCTAGTGAGAAGAAGCCGCATAGTACAGGGAGACCAGCTTGGTGCTTTGTGACCACCTAGAGGGGTGGGATAGGGAGGGTGGAGAGAGGGAGATGCAAGAGAGAAGAGATATGGGAACATATGTATATGTATAACTGATTCACTTTGTTATAAACAAGAAACTAACACACCATTGTAAAGCAAATATACTCCAATAAAGATGTTAAAATTTTTTATTTTCTTAATAATTATTTTTTATTCTTTATTTTAATAACTTTTTAATTTTATTTTATCTTCTTCTTTCTTTCTTTTTTTTTATTCTGAGCCGTGTGGAGGACAGGCTCTTGGTACTCCAGCCAGGTGTCAGGGCTGTGCCACTGAGGTGGGAGAGCCAAGTTCAGGACCTTGTTCCACAAGAGACCTCCCAGGTCCACGTAATATCAAACAGGGAAAATCTCCCAGAGATCTTCATCTCAACACCAAGACCCACCTCCACTAAACGACCAGCAAGCTACAGTGCTGGACACCCTATGCCAAACAACTAGCAAGACAGGAACATAACCCCATCCATTAGCAGAGAGGCTGCCTAAAATCACAATAAGGCCACAGACACCCCAAAACACACCACCAGACGTGGACCTGCCCACCAGAAAGACAAGATCCAAACTCATCCACCAGAACACACTCACTAGTCCCCTCCACCAGGAAGCCTACACAACCCACTGAACCAAACTGAGCCACTGGAGACAGACACCAACAATAACAGAAACTATGCACCAGCAGCCTGTGAAAAAGGGACCCCAAACACAGTAAGTTAAGCAAACTGAGAAGACACAAAAACACAGAGCAGATGAAGAAGCAAGGCAAACACCCATCAGACGTAACAAATGAAGAGGAAATAGGCAGTCTACCTGAAAAAGGATTCAGAATAGTGATAGTAAAGATGATCCAAAATCTTGGAAATAGAATGGAGTAAATACAAGAAACGTTTATCAAAGACCTAGAATAACTAAAGTTCAAACAAACAGTGATGAACAACACACTAAGTGAAATTAAAAATTCTCTAGAAGGGGTCAATAGCAGAATAACTGAGGCAGTAAAACGGATAAGTGACCTGGGAGATAAAATAGTGGAAATAATTACTGCAGAGAAGAATAAAGAAAAAATAATGAAAAGAATTGAGGACAGTGACAGAGACTCCTGGGAAAACATTAAACGCACCAACATTCGATTTATAGGGTTCGCAGAAGAAGAAGAGAAAAAAGAAGGGACTGAGAAAATATTTGAAGAGATTATAGTTGAAAACTTCCTTAATATGGGAAAGGAAATAGTTAATCAAGTCCAGGAAGCACAGAGAGTCCCATACAGGATAAATTGATGGAGCAACATGCCAAGACACATATTAATCAAACTATCAAAAATTAAATACAAAGAACCAATATTAAAAGCAGCAAGGGAAAAACAACAAATACCACATAAGGGAATCCCCATAAAGTTAGCAACTGATCTTTCAGCAGAAACTCTGCAAGCCAGAAGGCAGTGGCAGGACATATTTAAAGTGATGAAGGAGAAAAACCCACAACCAAGATTACTCTACCCAGCAAACATCTCATTCAGATTTGACAGAGAAATTAAAAGCTTTACAGACAAGCAAAAACTAAGAGAATTCAGCACCACTAAACCAGCTTTACAACAAATGCTAAAGGAACTTCTCTAGGCAGGAAAAACAAGAGAAGGAAAAGACCTACAATAATAAACCCAAAACAATTAAGAAAATGGTCATAGGAACATACATATCGATAAGTACCTTAAAAGTAAATGGATTAAATGCTCCAACCAAAAGAGGTAGACGTGCTGAATGGATACAAAAACAAGACCTGTATATATGTTGTCAACAAGAGACCCACCTCAGGCCTATAGACACATACAGACTGAAAGTGAGGGGATGGAAAAAGGTATTCCATGTAAATGGAAATCAAAAGAAAGCTGGAGTAGCAATTTTCATATCAGAGAAAATAGACTTAAAACAAAGGCTCTTACAAGAGACAAAGAGGGACACTACATAATGATCAAGGGATCAATCCAAGAAGAAGATATAACAATTATAAATATTTATGCACCCAATATAGGAGCACCTCAATACACAAGGCAAATACTAAAGCCATAAAAGGGGAAATCAACAGTAACACAATCGTAGTAGGGGACTTTAACACCCCACTATCACCAATGGACAGATCATCCAAAATGAAAATAAATAAGGAAACACAAGCCTTAAATGTTACATTAAACATGATGGATTTAACTGATATTTACAGAACATTCCATCCAAAAACAACAGAATACACATTCCTCTCAAGTGCTCATCGAACATTTTCGAGGATGGATCATATTTTGCATCACAAATCAAGCACTGGTAAATTTAAGAAAATTAAAATCATATCAAGTATCTTTTCCACCACAATGCTATGAAACTGGATATCAGTTAAAGGAAAAAATCTGTAAGAAATACAAACTCATGGAGGCTAAACAAAACACAACATAATAACCAAGAGATCTCTGAAGAAATCAAAGAGGAAATTAAAAAATACCTAGAAAGAAATGAAAATGAATACACGATGACCCAAAACTTATGGGATACAGCAAAAGCAGTTCTAAGAGGGAAGTTTATAGCAATACAATCCTACCTTAAGAATCAAGAAACATCTAAAATAAACAACTTAAACTTACACCTAAAGCAATTAGAGAAAGAACAAAAAAAAAAATCCCAAAATTAGCAGAAGGAAAGAAATCATAATGATCAAATCAGAAATAAATGAAAAAGAAATTTAGGAAATGATAACAAAGATAAGTAAAACTAAAAGCTGGTTCTTTGAGAATATAAACAAAATTGATGAACCATTAGCCAGACTTATCAAGAAAAAAAAGGAGAAGACATCAATAGAATTAGAAATGAAAAAGGAGAAGTAACAACTGACACTGCAGAAATACAAAGGATCATGAGAGATTACTACAAGCCACTATATGCCAATAAAATTGACAACCTGGAAGAAATAGACAAATTCTTAGAAATGCACAACTTCTGAAAATGAACCAGGAAGAAATAGAAAATAAGAACAGACGAATCACAAGCACTGAAATTGAAACTGTGATTAAAAATCTTCCAAAAAACAAAAGCTCATAAACAGATAGCTTCACAGGCGAATTCTATTGAACATTTAGAGAAAAGCTAACAACTATCCATCTCAAACTCTTTCAAAATATAGCAGAGGGAGGAACACTCCCAAACTCATTCTATAAGGCCAAAATCACTCTGATACCAAAACCAGACAAAGATGTCACAAAGAAAGAAAACTACAGGGGAATATCACTGATGAACACAGATGCAAAAATCATCAACAACATACTAGCAAAGAGAATCCAATGGCACACTAAAAGGATCATACACTATGATCAAGTGGGGTTTATCCCAAGAATGCAAGGATTCTTCAATACGTGCAAATCAATCAACATGACACACCATATTAACAAATTGAAGGAGAAAAACCATACGATCATCTCAATAGATGCAGAGAAAGCTTTCGACAAAATTCAACAGCTATTTATGATAAAAACTCTACAGAAAGTAGGCATAGGGGGAACTTTTCTAAACATAATAAAGGCCACATATGATAAACCCAGAGCAAAAATCGTCCTCAATGGTGAAAGACTGAAATCATTTCCTCTAAGATCAGGAAAAAGACAAGGTTGCCCACTTTCACCACTATTATTCAACATAGTTTTGGAAGTTTTAGCCACAGCAATCAGAGAAGAAAAAGAAATAAAAGGAATCCAAGTTGCAAAAGAAGAAGTAAAGCTGTCACTGTTTGCAGATGACATGACACTATACATAGAGAATCCTAAAGATGCTACCAGATAACTACTAGAGCTAATCAATGAATTTGGTGAACTAGCAGCATACAAAGTTAATGCACAGAAATCTCTTGCATTCCTAAACACTAAAGATGAAAAATCTGAAAGTGAAATTAAGAAACCCTCCCTTTACCATTGCAACAAAAAGAATAAAATATCTAGGAATAAACCTACCTAAGGAGACAAAAGACCTGTATGCCGAATATTATAAGACACTGATGGAAGAAATTAAAGATGATAAAAATAGATGGAAAGATATATCATTCTTGGGTTGGAAGAATCATCATTGTGAAAATGACTGTACTACTCAAAGCAATCTACAGATTCAATGCAATCCCTGTAAAACTACCACTGGCATTTTTCACAGAATTAGAACAAAATATTTCACAATTTGTATGGAAACACAAAGGACCCCAAATAGCCAAAGCAATCGTGAGAGAGAAAAACGGAGCTGGAACAATCAGGGTCCCTGACTTCAGACTATACTACAAAGCTACAGTAAGCAAGACAGTATGGTACTGGCACAAAAACAGAAATACAGATCAATGGAACAGGATAGAAAGCCCAGAGATAAACCCACGCACATATGGTCACCTTCTCTTTGATAAAGGAGGCAAGAATATACAGTGAAGAAAAGGCAGCCTCTTCAATATGTGGTGTTGGGAAAACTGGACAGCTACATGTAAAAGAATGAGATTAAAACACACCCTAAAACCATACACAAAAATAAACTCAAAATGGATAAAAAACCTAAATGTAAGGCCAGACACCATCAAACTCTTAGAGGAAAACATAGGCAAAACACTCTATGACATAAATTACAGAAAGATCCTTTTGACCCACCTCCTAGAGAAATTGAAATAAAAACAAAAACAAATGGGACCTAATGAAACTTAAAAGCTTTTGCACAACAAAGGAAACCATAAACAGGACAAAAAGACAACCCTCAGAATTGGAGAAAGTATTTACAAATGAAACAACTGACAAAGGATTAATCTCCATAACATACAAGCGACTCATGCAGCTCAATATCAAAAAGACAAACAACCCAATCCAAAAATGGGCAGAAGACCTAAATAGACATTTCTCCAAAGAAGATATACAGATTGCCAACAAACACATGAAAGAATGCTCAACATCATTAATTATTAGAGAAATGCAGATCAAAACTACAATGAGATATCATCTCACACCGGTCAGAATGGCCATCCTCAAAAAATCTACAAACGATAAATGCTGGAGAGGGTGTGGAGAAAACGGAACCCTCTTGCACTGTTGGTGGGAATGTAAATTCATACAGTCACTATGGAGAACAGTATGGAGGTTCCTTAAAAAACTAAAAATAGAACTACCATACGACCCAGCAATCCCACTACTAGGCATATACCCTGAGAAAACCATAATTCTAAAAGAGTCATGTGCCAAAAAGTTCATTGCAGCTCTATTTACAATAGCCAGGACATGAAAGCAACCTAAGTGTCCATCAACAGATGAATGGATAAAGAAGATGTGGCACATATATACAATGGAATATTACTCAGCCATAAAAAGGAATGGAACTGAGTTATTTTGTGGTGAGGTGGATGGACCTAGAGTCTGTCATACAGAGTGAAGTAATTCAGAAAGAAAAACAAATACCATATGCTAACACATATATATGGAATCTAAAAAAAATAACAACAATAAAGAAAAAAATGGTCAGAAATACTTAGGGGCAAGACTGGAATAAAGATGCAGACCTACTAGAGAATGGACTTGAGGATACAGGGAGGGGGAAGGGTAAGCTGGGACAAAGTGAGAGAGTGGCATCGACATATATACAATACCAAATGTAAAATAGATAGCTAGTCAGAAGCAGCTGCATAGCACAAGGAGATCAGCTCAGTGCTTTTTGACCACTTAGATGGGTGGGATAGGGAGGGTGTGAGGGAGGGAGATGCAAGAGGAAGAGATATGGGGACATATGTATATGTATAACTGATTCACTTTGTTATAAAGCAGAAACTAACACACCATTGTAAAGCAATTATATTGCAATAAAGATGTTAAAAAATAAATAAATAAAATAAAAAACTAAAAATAAACATTAAAAAGAAAAAGAAATAGCAATAAATTTTCTACATCCCCATTGGTATTTTCACTTTTTGAAAATCCTTGGCCTCAGGATCAAAATTATTGTTCACCCTGATAATACAAGTCACTTCAAGCATGTTGCCTTGGTTCTTCCCTGGTGGCACAGTGGTTAAGAATCAGTCTGCCAATGCAGGTGACACAGGTTTGACCCCTTGTCCGGGAAGATCCCACACGTTGCAGAGCAAAGAAACCCATGTACCACAGCTACAGAGCCTGCACTCTAGAGCCCATGAGCCACAATTACTGAGCCCGAGTGCCACAACTACTGAAGCGTGTGCACCTGGACTCCATGCTCCTCCACAAGAAGAGAAGCCACTGCAATGAGAAGCCTGTGCACCACAATGAAGAGTAGCCCCTGCTCGCTGCAACTAGAGAAAGCCTGTGAGCATCAACAAAAACCCAATGAAGCCAAAAATAAATAAATAAATACATTAAAAAACAAACAAACAAACATGATGTCTCTGAGACTCTTTGTCACAACCTTCTCCTCTTCCATATGGTCCTCACCATTCCTGTCCGATCATGACATTTGGCCTCAATCATGTTCAAAGACATCTTTCCAAGCCTGGAATAACATTTCTTAGAACTTCAGCTGTATACAACTTCAGCATTGTATGCAGTATTAGTCAGAGTTCTCCAGAGAAACAACAGAACCAAAGGGTATATATAGATATACAAGAGGAGATTAATTATGGGAATTGACTCATGCAATTATGGAGATTGAAATATGCCACTCCTGTTATCTGTAATCTGGAGAACCAGAAAAGCCAGTGGTATAATTCAGTCTGTGTCCAAAGGCCTAAGAACGAGGGAGACTGCTGGTGTAAGTCCCGGTGTCCAAAGATCCAAAAATCAAGAACTCTTGAAACGGAGCAGGACCCTAAGGTCTTTCCCCTCCATATCCTCTGCCTGCTTTTTGCCTGTAGAAAAACTTTAGCCAAAGAATAAGTTTAGTCAGAGAAGTGGGAAAATGCAGAAGCAAAGGAAAACAGTCAAAAAAGACCAAATAATAATAGTTTAGTCATTGAATAAAGTCAAGGACATTTAGTTCCACCTTAAGATAATATTCTGAGCCATATCCTTTGAGTTGTTTTGTAGATAATGAAACTCCCACCAGGTGGAAAAAGTTAACTACATGATGACCAGATTGTAGCCATGACATAAGTTACCACAATCCAAGAACTGGCCTCAAAGAAATGGGAACAAACTGACCCTGGAACTGAAGACTAACTGTACTCAAAACAATCAAGATGATGCTGATTAGACCATAGCATGACCAATTTCAAGATGACTGTTAGAGCTGACTGTGCTGTTTCTGCCTGTAGCCCCCTCCCTCCACGTATATACACTTGAAAATCCCTTTTAAAAACTCTTGCCCCCGATTGTCAGTGGGGAATTGTCCTTTGGACATGAGTCCACCCTCTCCCCCAGTTGCTGACTTTCAGAATAAAGCAAACTTTCCTCCCCACCAACCTTGCCTCTTAAGTATTGGCTTTCGACCACAAGCAGCTGGACCCGTGTTTTGGTAATACTCTGATGTTCAAGGTCAGAAGAAGATGGATATCCCAACTCAAGAAGAGAGAACAGAGTTTGTCCTTTCTCCACTTTTCTGCTCTATTCAGGCCCCCAATGAATTGGACGATGCCTACCCACAATGTTGAACATGGATCTTCTTTACATAATTACCAATTCAAATGTTAATCTCATCCAGAAACACTCACACAGACACACCTAGAAACAATGTTTTCTGAGCTAACTGGACATACCTTAGCTCAGTCAAGTCACATAAAATTAGCCATCACTAATACCTCATTTTTTTCTATTATAAGATGAACAGCCTTCTACATGGCTGGCTACAACATATTAACCTATGGAAGAATGATGAGACTTGGGACCATCAAGCTTTTCTGATGGCCAAGGAACATGGTCTCATCAGAATGTCTACTCCTACTGCTCCAGAGCCCCAGAGGAGGGGCTTTCCACATATTGCCTTTTCCTAAGATCTTAATGAGAATAAGAGTCATAAAAAAAAAAAAAACTCTTAGAAAGTTACATATATATTCTCTTGTCTCCTGTATAGGAAATGAGCTATAATGAAATCTCAGCCTCCAAATTCAATAACTGAAAAAGTATATGCCACTAAATATTTTTCTGCACTTCTTAATTTTTTTGAGCTCCTATTCTGTTGGAAATGGCAGAAATGTAATCTCAGGTATCTCTTCACTCTTACCTGTGAATGTTTATGTTGAGGGGGATGACTTACTTAGTGCTAAAGTGTTAGGGTGGACAAGAGGGGAGAGGTGGTATCTCTCTGTCCTCAGTAGTGAGTAGTGGATGACTTCCATTCCTGTCCATGTGCCTCCCCCATGCATGGTAACTCAGTGCTTGCACCCTGCCACACCTGCAGGTACAGGATTCACTCCCTTGTTTTCTTTGGCTGGCTGGGAACAAGGAATCTGTATTAGGTATCTGTGGCCCATCAGCCTAGCCTCACATTTTAGTCATCCCCTCTCTAAGGCCTTCTGTTTCCCCAAGGCACCTTCTCTCTCTGTTCCCACAAGCCCATGTAGTGTTTTGCAGATTTCCTTGGATTACCCCAAAAGCATTGATCTAAGCACTACAGTGATTACTTACCCACTGGTTTCTTACCTTTCCCAGGATGGGAAAAGTAAAACCGGTATTTTATCATGTGAGGAGCTGCAGAGAAGAGTGAAATCCTGCTCTTAGTTTCAGTGTTTCCCAATCCGTCCTTGTATGTGTGGCAAATTGCAAAGTTAGCTTCAACTCTGCATGCCTCTCTGTAGGCAGCCCCTTTGCAATGTGTTCTCGTGTCTCCTCACATCAAGAAGGGGGTCTCTTTCTTAATTCCTTGAATTTGGGATGACCTTGTGACTTGTTTTGTCCCATAGAATATGGCAGAGGTGATGTGGTGCCAGTTCTAACACAGGCCTAATGAGGCATTGCACACATCTGCCATCCCTCCAGTACCCTACTGCCACTGAGTAAAGAGGCCAAGGCTAGTCTGCTGGATGATGGGAGATGCAGAGCCAAGTTTCCCATCCCCTCAGCTGACAGAAGCCACCTGCTGACAGCTGACCACAAACCCATAAGCCAGGCCAACCCATCAGCCAAACCTGTCTCAGATAGCAGAACTAGGGCAAAAATAAATGACTTTTGTGCCAGTCACTGAACTTTGGAGCAGCTCGTCAGGCAGTAAAAGCTAACTGGTAGGGTTTTTCATAACATTTTGCTTCAAATCCTCTGAATTTCCCTTATGTATTAGATTTTTGAAACATTCACTCTACTTCTCTCCC
Source organism: Mesoplodon mirus (assembly GCF_964341445.2). NCBI lineage: Eukaryota > Metazoa > Chordata > Mammalia > Artiodactyla > Ziphiidae > Mesoplodon > Mesoplodon mirus. The sequence continues at coordinate 131,861,394 of NC_138982.1, read as the reverse complement.
CTCAGGCAATAAAACCAGAGTCAACAATCTGATTAGATTACAGGGGTGGAAGGTAAAAGATGAAAACCTGAAGAAAAACAAGTAAACAAAAAAAAAATTTTGTTATTATATCTCAGCTTATGTCACTTGCCAGGGATTTAGGGCCACCTATTTTGAGAGACAGTCCATCTTAATCTCATCAAAGTTTATTTCTATAGCCAAAACCAACTATGATTTTTAAAATTTATACTCTTCTGTGTGTACAATCATGTAACATGGTTACAGACATCAGTGAGTTTTGATCCTGAGTCACCATTTAGTGAATTTTGGGAAGTTGCTCCTCCCCAGATATTTTTAAGGAGCACTCACATTGGCTGACCTAATCCAATGCATCCATTTGGGTTAATCTTATCAAGAAGTATGACCAGGTTCCCAAATCCCCATTATTTTCTGCTGACTTCAACATATAACTGCTCTCTCCAAACACAGACACACACACGCACACAAACTATCACCCAAACTCTTCATTTCAGAGTCAGTGGTAATGGGGCAAACCAGGTTTTAGCATCACCACATGTTAAGCCCAGAACCAAATCTTCTGCACTCATTTCCTCCAAACTTAGAACATAGTTCTCTCTCTCAAGTCCCCAGAAGAACAGGAAAAAGCTCTGATAGGCAACGTCAGGAATCCCCAGTACATTACCTCCCTTAAAGGGAATGGCTCAATCTCAGTCCCTACATTCAGCCATTCATGAAATCTATTTTATCTTCTATACCACAATTTAACTTTTTGAACTCTTCAAAAAATGTATGCATTCACAGGTATAGAGAACAAACTAGTGGTTGCCAGTGGGGAGAGGGAAGAGGGAAGGACAAAATAGGGGTATGGTATTAAGAGATGAAAACTGCTATGTATAAAATAAATGAGCAACAAGGATATATTGTATAGCATACAAAAATATAGCCACTATTTTGTAATGACTTTAAATGAAATACAATGTATAAAATTTTGAATCACTATTTTATATACCTGAAACGAACATTATACTGTAAATCAACTATATTTCAATAAAAATAATAATAAATAAACAAACAAGTAAATAATAAATAAATGTGTTGTTTGTTCTATCATACATAGTCTCATGTAGGAGGCAATAACTAGATAAGATAATATTTCATTGGGAGAAAACTATTAAAAGTTTTTTGTTGTTGTTGTTGGAGAATAGTTGCTTTATAATGTTGTGTTAGTTTCTGCTGTACAGCAAACTGAATCAGCCAGGCATATACATATAACTCCTCCCTCCTGGATTTCCTTCCCATCTAGGTCACCACAGAGTGTTCTGTGCGATATACAGTAGGTTTTCATTAGTTATCTATTTTATACGTAGTAATCTTTTTACAACAAAAAAAAATGGATAAAAATACTCAATTTACATGAGCAAAGAGCAGAATCTGGATGTACACATGTGGAAATCTCAAGGTTTACTCCAAGAATCACAGATGGCTACTAGTCTTCTGTTTGCAGAACCAAGTGGCCCATCCTAGGATGTTCTCCCAAAAAAAGTCATTCAACTCCAAGTGATTGCAGAGTTTTATCTCCAGAAACTAAAATTACTAGCAACCTCTACCCTCAAAAGGCAGTTTTCAGAATTTCCGGTTGGGGGAGACCTTCAAGATGGCAGAGGAGTAAGATGTGGAGATCACCTTCCTCCTCACAAATACATCAAAAATACATCTACATGTGGAACAACTCCTACAGAACACCTACTGAATGCTGGCAGAACACCTCAGACTTCCCAAAAGGCAAGAAACTCCCCATGTACCTGGGTAGGGTAAAAGAAAACAGAAAAAAAAAGAGACAAAAGAACAGGGACGGGACCTGCACCTTGGGGAGTGAGCTGTGAAGGAGAAAAACTTTCCACACACTAGAAAGCCCCTTCAATGGCAGAGATGGGGGGTGGTGGAGGGGAAGCTTCAGAGCCACAGAGGAGAGTGCAGCAACAGAGGTGCAGAGGGCAAAGTGGAGAGATTCCTGCACAGAGGATAGGTGCCAATGAGCACTCACCAGCCGGAGATGCTTGTCTGCTCAGCTGCCGGGTGGGTTGGGGCTGGGAGCTGAGGCTCCAGATTCGGAGGTCGGTTCCCAGGGAAAGGACTGGAGTTGGCTGCATGAACACAGCCTGAAGGGGGCTGGTGCAACACAGCTAGTTGGGAGGGAGTACAGGAAAAGTCTGGAACTGCCTAAGTGGCAAGAGACCATTGTTTCGGGGTGAGCGAGGAGAGGTAATTCAGAGCATCACCTAAATGAGCTCCGAAGACAGGCGCGAGACACTGCTGTCAGCGTGGACACCAGAGACTGGCATGAAATGCTAAGCCTGCTGCTGCAGCCACCAAGAAGCCTGTGTGCAAGCACAGGTCACTATCCACACCCCGCTGGGATCCTGTGCAGCCTGCCACTGCCAGGGGCCCGTGATCCAGGGACAACTTCCCCAGGAGAACACACGATGTGCCTCAGGCTGGTGCAATGTCACACTGGCCTCTGCTGTCACAGGCTCACCCCGCATTCCATACCCTTCCCGCCCCGCCAGCATCAGTGAGCCAGAGCCCCCTAATCAACAGCAACTTTAACCTCATCCTGTCTGGGTGATGAACAGATGACCTCAGGCGACCTACAAGCAGAGGTGGGGCCAAATCCAAAGCTGAACCCCAGCAGCTGTGCGAACAAAGAAGAGAAAGGGAAATCTCTCCTAGCAGCCTCAGAAGCAGCGGATTAAATCTCCACAATCAACTTGATGTACCCTGAATCTGTGGGATACCTGAAGAGACAAGGAATCATCCCAAAATTGAGGCAGTGGACTTTGGGAGCAACTGATTGGGGTTTGCTTTCTACATCTAGTTTGTTTCTGGTTTTATGTTTATCTTAGTTTACTATTTAGACTTTATTATAATTGGTAGATTTGTTTATTGATTTGGTTGCTCTATTTCTTTTTCTTTATATATATATATACTTTTTTCCTTGTTCTCTTTCTGTAATTGTGTATGTGTGTGCTTCTTTCTGTGCTTTTGTCTCTATAGCTTTGCTTTAACCATTTGCCCTAGGGCTCTGTTTGTCCGTTCTTTGTTTTTGTTTTTTGGGGTTTTTTTATCTAGTTTTTAGTGCTTGTAATCATTGGTGGATTTGTTTTTTGGCTTGGTTGCTCTCTTCTTTCCTCTTTTCTTTTTTATTGCTTTTTTAAAAATTTAAATAATATATTTTGTATTTTTTATTTAAATAAATTATTTTATTTTTTTGTTCCTTCTTTGTTTCTTTTTCTCACTTTTCTTCTGAGCCATGTGGCTGACAAGGTCTTGCTGCTCTTGCCGGGTGCCAGGCCAGAGCCTCAGAGGTGGGAGAGCTGAGTTCAGGACATTGGTCCACCAGAGACTTCCAGCTCCATGTAATATCAAATGACAAATGCTCTCCCAGAGACCTCCATCTCAATGCTAAGACCCAGCTCCACCCAACGACCAGCAAGCTACAGTGCTGGACACCCTATGCCAAACAACTAGCAAGACAGGAAAAAATTAGCAGAGAGGTTAATTTGCAGAGAGGCTGCCTAAAATCATAATAAGTTCACAGACATGCCAGAACACACCACCACATATAGTCCTGCCCACCAGAAAGACAAGACACAGCCACATTCATGAGAACACAGGCACCACTCCCTTCCAACAGGAAGCCTACACAATCCACTAAGCCAAACATACCCACTGGGGTCAGACAAAAAAAACAATGGGAACTACGAACCTGCAGCCTGTGAAAAGCAGATCCCAAACACAGTATATTAAGCAAAATAAGAAGACAGAGAAATACACAGCAGATGAAGGAGGAATGTAAAAACCAACCAGTCCAAAAAAATGAAGAGGAAATAGGCAGTCTACCTGAAAATGATTTCAGAGTAATGATAGTGAAGATGATCCAAAATCTTGGAAATAGAATGTAGAAACTAAATGAAGCATTTAACAAGGACCTAGAAGAACTAAAGAGCAAACAAACAATGATGAACAACTCAATAAATGCAATTAAAAATTCTCTAGAAGGAGGCAATAGCAGAATAACTGAAGCAGAAGAATGGATAAGCGACCTGGAAGATAAAATAGTGGAAATAACTCCCACAAGGCAGAATAAAGAAAAAAGAATGAAAAGAATTGAAGACAGTCTCAGAGACATCTGGGACAACATTAAACGCAACAACATTCAAATTATAGGGGCCCCAGAAGAAGAAGACAAAAAAAGAAAAAAGAAAGAAAGAAACTGGACAGAGAAAATATTTAAAAAGATTATAGTTGAAAACTTCCCTAATATGGGAAAGGAAATAATCAAGTCCAGGAAGCACAGAGAGTCTCATACAGGATAAATGCAAGGAGAAAAACGTCAAGACACATATTATTCAAACTATCAGAAATTAAATACAAAGAAAAAATATTAAAAGCAGCAAGGGGGAAACAACAAATAACATACAAGGGAATCCCCATAATGTTAACAAGTGGTATTTCAGCAGAAACTCTGCAAGTCAGAAGGGAGTGGCAAAACATATTTAAAGTGATGAAAAGGAAAACCCTAACACCAAGATTACTCTACCCAGAAAGATCTCACTCAGATTCAATGGAGAAATTAATACCTTTACAAACAAGCAAAATCTAAGAGAATTCAGCACACCGAACCAGATTTACAACAAATGCTAAAGGAACTTCTCTAGGCAGGAAACACGAGAGAAGGAAAAGACCTATAATAACAAACACAAAACAGTTAAGAAAATGGTAATAGGAACATACATACATATAATAACCTTAAATGTAAATGGATTAAATGCTCCAACCAAGAGACATAGACTGACTGAATAGATACAAAAATAAGTCCTGTATATATGCTGTCTAGAAGAGACGCAGTTCATACCTAGGGACACATACATACTGAAAGTGAGGGGACAGAAAAAGATATTCCATGTAAATGAAAATCAAAAGAAAGCTGGAGTAGCAATGCTCATATCAGACAAAATAGACTTTAAAATAAAGGCTATTACAAGAGACAAAGAACACTAGGGACACTACATAATGATCAAGGACACTACATAATGATCAAGGTACCAATCCAAGAAGATATAACAATTGTAAATGTTTATGCACCAAACATTGGAACCCCTCAATACATAAGGTAAATGTTAATAACAATAAAAGGGGAAATTGTCAGTAACACAGTCATAGTAGGGGACTTTAATACCCCACCTTCACCAATGGACAGATCATCCAAAATGAAAATAAATAAGGAAACAAAAGCTTTAACTGGTACATTAAACAAGATGGACTTAATTAATATTTGTAGGACATTCCATCCAAAAACAACAGAAGACACTTTCTTCTCAAATGCTCATAGAACATTCTCCAGGATAGATCATATCTTGGGTCACAAATCAAGCCTTGGTGAACTTAAGAAAATTGAAATCATATCAAGTATCTTTTCCAACCAAAACACTATGAGACTAGATATCAATTATAGGAAAAGAAATCTGTAAATAATACAAAGACATGGAGGAGAAACAATATACTACTGAATAACCAAGAGATCACTGAAGAAATCAAAGAGGAAATGAAAATATACCTAGAAACAAATGGCAATAAAAACACAAGGACCCAAAACGTATGCAAAGCAGTAAAAGCAGATCTAAGAGGGAAGTTTATAGCAATACAATCCTAGCTCAAGAAACAAAAAACAGACTTCCGGGTAAGATGGCGGAAGAGTAAGACGCGGAGATCACCTTCCTCCCCACGGATACACCAGAAATACAGCTACACGTGGAACAACTCCTACAGAACACCTACTGAACGCTGACAGAAGACCCCAGACCTCCCAAAAGGCAAGAAACTCCCCACATACCTGGGTAGGGCAAAGCGGAGAGATTCCCGCACAGAGGATCGGTGCCGAGTGGCACTCACCAGCCCGAGAGGCTTGTCTGCTCGCCCGCCGGGGCACGCAGTGCTGGAAGCTGAGGCTCGGGCTTCGGTCAGAGCGCAGAGAGAGGACTGGGGCTGGCGGTGAGAACTCAGCGTGAAGGGGGCTAATGTGCCACAGCTAGCCGGCAGGGAGTCCGGGAAAACTCTGGAGCTGCCGAAGAGGCAAGAGACTTTTTCTTCCCTCTTGGTTTCCTGGTGCGCGAGGAGAGGGGATTAAGAGCGCTGCTTAAAGGGGCTCCACAGACGGGCGCGAGTCGCGACTGAAAGCGCGGAGTCCAGTGACGGGCGTGGGACGCTGGGGCTGCTGCTGCTGCCGCCAAGAAGCCTGTGTGCGAGCGCAGGTCACTGCCCACACCGCCCTTCCGGGAGCCTGTGCAGCCCGCCACTGCCGGGGTCCCGGGATCCAGGGGCGGCTTCCCTGGGAGAACGCACGGCGCGCCTTGGGTTGGTGCAACGTCACGCCGACCTCTGCCGCTGCAGGCTCGCCCCGCACTCCATGCCCCTCCCTCCCGCCCGGCCTGAGTGAGCCAGAGTCCCCGAAGCGGCTGCTCCTTTAACCCTGTCCTGTCTGAGCGAAGAACAGACGCCCTCCGGCGACCTACACGCAGAGGCGGGGCCAAATCCAAAGCTGAGACCCAGGAGCTGTGAGAACAAAGAAGAGAAAGGGAAACCTCTCCCAGCAGCCTCAGAAGCAGCGGATTAAAGCTCCACAATCAACTTGATGTACCCTGCATCTGTGGAATACATGAATAGACAACACATCATCCCAAATTGAGGAGCCCGGAGTCAGTGCTGTGCCTCTGAGGTGGGAGAGCCAACTTCAGGACACTGGTCCACAAGAGACCTCCCAGCTCCACATAATATCAAACGGCAAAAATCTTCCAGAGATCTCCATCTCAACACCAGCACCCAGCTTCACTCAACGACCAGCAAGCTACAGTGCTGGACACCCTAAGCCAAACAACTAGCAAGACAGGAACACAATGCCACCCATTAGCAGAGAGGTGGCCTAAACTCATAAAAAGTCCGCAGACACCCCAAAACACACCACCAGACGTGGACCTGCCCACCAGAAAGACAAGATCCAGCCTCATCCACCAGAACACAGGCACTAGTCCCCTCCACCAGGAAGCCTACACAACCCACTAAACCAACCTTAGCCACTGGGGACAGACACCAAAAACAACGGGAACTACGAACCTGCAGCTTGCAAAAAGGAGACCCCAAACACAGTAACATAAGCAAAATGAGAAGACAGAAAAACACACAGCAGGAGAAGGAGCAAGATAAAAACCCACCAGATCTAACAAATGAAGAGGTAATAGGCAGTCTACCTGAAAAAGAATTCAGAATAATGATGGTAAAGATGATCCAAGATTCTATTTCCCAGATCCAAAATCTTGGAAATAGAATAGACAAAATGCAAGAAACAGTTAACAAGGACCTAGAAGAACTAAACATGAATCAAGCATCGATTAAAAACACAATACATGAAATAAAAAATACTCTAGATGGGATCAATAGCAGAATAACTGAGGCAGAAGAATGGATAAGTGAGGTGGAAGATAAAATAGTGGAAATAACTGCTGCAGAGCAAAATAAAGAAAAAAGAATGAAAAGAACAGAGGACAGTCTCAGAGACCTCTGGGACAACATTAAACACACCAACATTCGAATTATAGGGGTTCCAGAAGAAGAAGAGAAAAAGAAAGGGACTGAGAAAATATTTGAAGAGATTATACTTGAAAACTTCCCTAATATGGGAAAGGAAATAGTTAATCAAGTCCAGGAGGCACAGAGAGTCCCATACAGAATAAATCCAAGGAGAAATATGCCAAGACACATATTAATCAAACTGTCAAAAATTAAACACAAAGAAATCATATTAAAAGCAGCAAGGCAAAAACAACAAATAACACACAAGGGAATCCCCATCAGGATAACAGCTGATCTCTCAGCAGAAACTCTACAAGCCAGAAGGGAGTGGCAGGACATAATTAAAGTGATGAAGGAGAAAAACCTGCAACCAAGATTACTCTACCCAGCAAGGATCTCATTCAGATTTGATGGAGAAATTAAAACGTTTACAGACAAGCAAAAGCTGAGAGAGTTCAGCACCACCAAACCAGCTTTACAACAAATGCTAAAGGAACTTCTCTAGGCAAGAAACACAACAGAAGTAAAAGACCTACAATAACGAACCCAAAGCAATTAAGAAAATGGGAATAGGAACATACAGATCGATAATTACCTTAAATGTAAATGGACTAAATGCTCCCACCAAAAGACACAGAGTGGCTGAATGGATACAAAAACAAGACCCATATATAAGCTGTCTACAAGAGACCCACTTCAGACCTAGAGACACATACAGACTGAAAGTAAGGGGATGGAAAAAGATATTCCATGCAAATGGAAATCAAAAGAAAGCTGGAGTAGCAATTCTCATATCAGACAAAATAGACTTTAAAATAAAGACTACTAGAAGAGACAAAGAAGGACACTACCTAATGATCAAGGGATCGATCCAAGAAGAAGATATAACAATTGTAAATATTTATGCACCCAACATAGGAGCACCTCAATACATAAGGCAAATACTAACAGCCATAAAAGGAGAAATCGACAGTAACACAATCATAGTAGGGGACTTTAACACCCCACTTTCACCAATGGACAAATCATCCAAAATGAAAATAAATAAGGAAACACAAGCTTTAAATGATACATTAAACAAGATGGATTTAATTGATATTTATAGGACATTCCATCCAAAAACAACAGAATACATATTTTTCTCAAGTGCTCATGGAACTTTCTCCAAGATAGATCATATCTTGGGTCACAAATCAAGCCTTGGTAAATTTAAGAAAATTGAAATTGTATCAAGTATCTTTTCCGACCACAATGCTATGAGACTAGATATCAATTACAGGAAAAGAGCTGTAAAAAATACAAACACATGGAGGCTAAACAATACACTACTGAATAACGAAGTGATCACTGAAGAAATCAAAGAGGAAATTAAAAAATACCTAGAAACAAATGACAATGGAGACACGACGACCCAAAACCTATGGGATGCAGCAAAAGCAGTTCTAAGAGGGAAGTTTATAGCATTACAATCCCACCTTAAGAAACAGGAAACATCTCAAATAAACAACCTAACCTTGCACCTAAAGTAATTAGAGAAAGAAGAACAAAAACATCCCAAAGTTAGCAGAAGGAAAGAAATCATAAAAATCAGATCAGAAATAAATGAAAAAGAAATGAAGGAAACAATGGCAAAGATCAATAAAACTAAAAGCTGGTTCTTTGAGAAGATAAACAAAATTGATAAACCATTAGCCAGACTCATCAAGAAAAAAAGGGAGAAGACTCAAATCAATAGAATTAGAAATGAAAAAGGAGAAGTAACAACTGACACTGCAGAAATACAAAAGATCATGAGAGATTACTATAAGCAGCTGTATGCCAATAAAATGGACAACCTGGAAGAAATGGACAAATTCTTAGAAATGCACAACCTGCCGAGACTGAACCAGGAAGAAATAGAAAATATGAACAGACCAATCACAAGCACTGAAATTGAAACTGTGATAAAAAATCTTCCAACAAACAAAAGCCCAGGACCAGATGGCTTCACAGGCGAATTCTATCAAGCATTTAGAGAAGAGCTAACACCTATCCTTCTGAAACTCTTCCAAAATATAGCAGAGGGAGGAACACTCCCAAACTCATTCTACAAGGCCACCATCACCTTGATACCAAAACCAGACAAGGATGTCACAAAGGAAGAAAACTACAGGCCAATATCACTGATGAACATAGATGCAAAAATCCTCAACAAAATACTAGCAAACAGAATCCAACAGCACATTAAAATGATCATACACCATGATCAAGTGGGGTTTATTCCAGGAATGCAAGGATTCTTCAATATACACAAATCAATCAACGTGATACACCATATTAACAAATTGAAGGAGAAAAACCATATGATCATCTCAATAGATGCAGAGAAAGCTTTCGACAAAATTCAACACCCATTTATGATAAAAACCCTGCAGAAAGTAAGCATAGAGGGAACTTTCCTCAACATAATAAAGGCCATATATGACAAACCCACAGCCAGCATCGTCCTCAATGGTGAAAAACTGAAACCATTTCCACTAAGATCAGGAACAAGACAAGGTTGCCCACTCTCACCACTCTTATTCAACCTAGTTTTGGAAGTTTTAGCCACAGCAATCAGAGAAGAAAAGGAAATAAAAGGAATCCAAATTGGAAACGAAGAAGTAAAGCTGTCACTGTTTGCAGATGACATGATACTATACATAGAGAATCCTAAAGATGCTACCAGAAAACTACTAGAGCTAATCAATGAATTTGGTCAAGTTGCAGGATACAAAATTAATGCACAGAAATCTCTGGCATTCCTATATACTAATGATGAAAAATCTGAAAGTGAAATCAAGGAAACACTCCCATTTACCATTGCAACAAAAAGAATAAAATATCTAGGAATAAACCTACCTAAGGAGACAAAAGACCTGTATGCAGAAAATTATAAGACACTGATGAAAGAAATTAAAGATGATACAAATAGATGGAGAGTTAAACCATGTTCTTGGATTGGAAGAATCAACATTGTGAAAATGACTCTACTACCCAAAGCAATCTACAGATTCAATGCAATCCCTATCAAACTACCACTGGCATTTTTCAGAGAACTAGAACAAAAAATTTCACAATTTGTATGGAAACACAAAAGACCCCGAATAGCCAAAGCAATCTTGAGAACGAAAAATGGAGCTGGAGGAATCAGGCTCCCTGACTTCAGACTATACTACAAAGCTACAGTAATCAAGACAGTATGGTACTGGCACAAAAACAGAAAGATAGATCAATGGAACAGGATAGAAAGCCCAGAGATAAACCCACGGATATATGGTCACCTTATCTTTGATAAAGGAGGCAGGAATGTACAGTGGAGAAAGGACAGTCTCTTCAATAAGTGGTGCTGGGAAAACTGGATAGGGACATGTAAAAGTATGAGATTAGATCACTCCCTAACACCATACACAAAAATAAGCTCAAAATGGATTAAAGACCTAAATGTAAGGCCAGACACTATCAAACTCTTAGAGGAAAACATAGGCAGAACACTCTATGACATAAATCACAGCAAGATCCTTTTTGACCCACCTCCTAGAGAAATGGAAATAAAGACAAAAATAAACACTTGGGACCTAATGAAACTTCAAAGCTTTGGCACAGCAAAGGAAACCATAAACAAGACCAAAAGACAACCCTCAGAATGGGAGAAAATATTTGCAAATGAAGCAACTGACAAAGGATTAATCTCCAAAATTTATAAGCAGCTCATGCAGCTCAATAGCAAAAAAACAAACAACCCAATCCAAAAATGGGCAGAAGACCTAAATAGACATTTCTCCACAGAAGATATACAGACTGCCAACAAACACATGAAAGGATGCTCAACATCTTTACTCATTAGAGAAATGCAAATCAAACCTACAATGAGATATCATCTCACACCAGTCAGAATGGCCATCATCAAAAAATCTAGAAACAATAAATGCTGGAGAGGGTGTGGAGAAAAGGGAACACTCTTGCACTGCTGGTGGGAATGTGAATTGGTACAGCCGCTATGGAGAACGGTATGGAGGTTCCTTAAAAAACTACAAATAGAACTACCATATGACCCAGCAATCCCACTACTAGGCATATACCCTGAGAAAACCATAATTCAAAAAGAGACATGTACCAAAATGTTCATAGCAGCCCTATTTACAATAGCCTGGAGATGGAAACAACCTAAGTGTCCATCATCAGATGAATGGATAAAGAAGATGTGGCACATATATACAATGGAATATTACTCAGCCATAAAAAGAAATGAAATTGAGCTATTTGTAATGAGGTGGATAGACCTAGAGTCTGTCATACAGAGTGAAGTAAGTCAGAAAGAGAAAGACAAATACTGTATGCTAACACATATATATGGAATTTAAGAAAAAAAAATGTCATGAAGAACATAGGGGTAAGACAGGAATAAAGACACAGACCTACTAGAGAATGGACTTGAGGATATGGGGAGGGGGAAGGGTAAGCTGTGAGAAAGTGAAAGAGCGGCATGGACATATATACACTACCAAACGTAAGGTAGATAGCTAGTGGGAAACAGCCGCATAGCACAGGGAGATCAGCTCGGTGCTTTGTGACCGCCTGGAGGGGTGGGATAGGGAGGGTGGGAGGGAGACACAAAAGGGAGGGGATATGGAAACATATGTATATGTATAACTGATTAAATTTGTTATAAAGCAAAAAATTAAAAAAAAACTAAAAAAAAAAGAAACAAAAAACACCTCAAATAAACAACCTAACCTTACACCTAAAGCAATTAGAGAAAGAACAAAAAAACCCCAAAGTTAGCAGAAGGAAAGAATTCATAAAGATCAGATCAGAAATAAATGAAAAAGAAATGAAGCAAATGACACCAAAGACCAATAAATCTAAAAGCTGGTTCTTTGAGAAGATAAAAATGATAAACAATTAGCCATACTCATCAAGAAAAAAAGAGAAAAGACTCAAATCAATAGAATTAGAAATGAAAAAGGAGAAGTAACTAATGACACTACAGAAATACAAAGGATCATGAGAGATTACTACAAGCAACTATATGCCAATAAAATGGACAACCTGGAAGAAATGGACAAATTCTTAGAAAAGTGCAAACTTCCAGGACTGCACCAGGAAGAAATAGAAAATATAAACTGACCAATCACAAGCACTGAAATTGAAATTGTGATTAAAATTTCTTCCAGCAAACAAAAGCACAAGACCAGAGGACTTCACAGGCGAATTCTATCAAACATTTAGAGAAGAGCTAACACCTGTCTTTCTCAAACTCTTCCAAAATATAGTAGAGGGAGGAACACTCCCAAACTCATTCTACAAGGCCACCATCCCCCTCATACCAAAACCAGACAAAGATGTCACAAAAAAATAAAACTACGGGCCAATATCACTGACGAACATAGATGAAAAAATCCTCAACAAAATACTAGCAAACAGAATCCAACAACAAATTAAAAGGATCATACACCATGATCAAGTGGGATTTATCCCAGGAATGCAAGGATTCTTCAATATATACAAATCAATCAATGTAATAAGCCATATTAACAAATTGAAGGAGAAAAACCATATGATCATCTTAATAGATGCAGAAAAACCGCTTGACAAAATTCAACACCCATTTATGATAAAAACCCTCCAGAAGTAGACATAGAGGGAACTTACCTCAACCTAATAAAGGCCATAGATGACAAACCCACAGCCAACATTGTTCTCAATGGTGAAAAACTGAAACCATTTCCACTAAGATCAGCAGTAAGACAAGGTTGCCCCCTCTCACCACTATTATTCAACATAGTTTTGGAAGTTTTAGCCACAGGAACCAGAGAAGAATAAGAAATGAAAGAATCCAAGTCAGAAAATAAGAAGTAAAACTGTCACTGTTTACAGATGACATGATACTATACATAGAGAATATTTAAAATGCTGCCAGAAAACTACTAGAGTTAATCAATTAATTTGGTAAAGTAGCAGGATACAAAATTAATGCACAGAAATCTCTTGCATTCCTATACACTAATGATGAAAAATCTGAAAGAGAAATTAAGGAAACACTCCCATTTACCACTGCAACAAAAATAAAAAAATACCTAGGAATAAATCTACCTAAGCACACAAAAGACCTGTATGCAGAAAACAATAAGGCACTGATGAAAGAAATTAAAGATGATACAAACAGATGGAGAGATATACCATGGTCTAGGATTGGAAGAATCAACATTGTGCAAATGACCATACTACCCAAAGCAATCTACAACTTCAGTGCAATCCCTATCAAACTACCCATGGCATTTTTCGCAGAACTAGAACAATTTGTATGGAAACACAAAAGACCCCGAATTGTCAAAGCAATCCTGAGAAAGGAAAATAGAGCAGGAGGAATCAGGTTCCTGGACTTCAGGCTATACTACAAAGTTACTGTAATCAAGACAGTATGGTACTGGCACAAAAACAGAAATATAGATCAATGGAACAGTATAGAAAGTCCAGAGATAAACCCATGCTCATTTGGTCACCTTATCTTTGATAAAGGAGGCAAGAATATACAATGGAGGAAAGACTGCCTCTTCAATAAGTGGTGCTGGGAAAACTGGACAGCTACATGTAAAAGAATGAAATTAGAACACTCCCTAACACCATACACAAAAGTAAACTCAAAATAGATTAAAGACCTAAATGTAATGCCAGACACTAGAAAATTCTAAGAGGAAAACATAGGCAGAACAGTCTGTGACATAAATCACAGAAAGATCCTTTTGGACCTACCTTCTAGAGAAATGGAAATAAAAACAAAAATAAACAAATGGGACCTAATGAAACTTAAAAGCTTTTGCACTGAAAAGGAATCCATAAACAAGATGAAAAGACAATGCTCAGAATGGGAGAAAATATTTGCAAATGAAGCAGCTGACAAAGGATTAATCTCCAAAATTTACAAGCAGCTCATGCAGCTCAAAAACAAAAAACAAACAACCCAATCTAAAATTGGCAGAAGACCTAAATAGGCATTTCTCCAGAGAAGATATACAGATTGTCAACAAACACATGCAAGAATGTTCAAAATTGCTAATCATTGAGAAATACAAATCAAAACTCCAATGAGGTATCACCTCACACCAGTCAGAATGACCATCATCAAAAAATCTATAAACAATAAATGCTGGAGAGGATGTGCAGAAAAGGGAACCCTCTTTCACTGTTGGTGGGAATGTAAATTCATACAACCACTATGGAGAATAGTATAAAGGTTCCTTAAAAAACTAAAAATAGCACTACCATACGACCTAGCAACCCCACTAGTAAGCATATACACTGAGAAAACCATACTTCAAAAAGAGTCATGTACCACAGCGTTCATTGCAGCTCTATTTACAATAGCCAGGATATGGAAGCAACCTAAGTGTCCAATGACAGATGAATGGATAAAGAAGTTGTGGCACATATATACAATGGAATATTACTCAGTCATGAAAAGAAACGAAATTGAGTTACTTGTAGTGAGGTGGATGGAATTAGAGACTGTCATACTCAGGGAAGTAAGTCAGAAAAAGAAAAACAAATACCGTATGCTAACACATATACATGGAATCTAAAAAAAAAAAAAAAAAAAGTTTTGGAAGAACCTAGGGCTAGGACAGGAATAAAGACGCAGAAGTATGGAATGGACTTGTTGACATGGGGATGGGGAAGTGTAAGCTGAGACGAAGTGAGAGAGTGGCATGGGGATATATGGGGATATATGTATGGGGATATATGGGGATATATGTATATGTATATATGTATATGTATTAATGATTAGTGATTTTGAGCGTTCTTTCATATGTTTGTTGTCTTCCTAAAAGTTTTTAAATGTCATTCCTTCTTCTTTGGACACCCCACTATGACTTTTATTTTCTCTTAATCTTTAAATATAGATGTAGTTGTTTGTCTGTAGTTGAAGTGTTATTCTGCCTTTGAGCTTTATATTAATTACATTATTCTCTGGTCCCATGATTCTGGCCACATGTAGAATACTGTCAGCATGGATCTTCTACTGAAAAGACAGGTACTACAATCCTACCCTTCAAAGAGAAAAGTATATTTCTGGTATCCTCACCTCTCAGTTTCTTCATGGAGGAGCAGAGAGTCAGAAATGTTTTCTGAAAAGTCCCCTTGGGCCAGTTTGGGACAGACCCAGGCCTCCAGAATGATACCACTATGGTCCTTTACCCACTAAGCAAAGTTGCCTTCTTCCTTTAAAAATGAAAATGGTTAAGAACAAGACAAATCTTCAGGAAGTTTACCATATCTTCTGATCTCTTGAGAACATACCCCTACACCTGTCCCTATCCTCAATCCTCAATGTACACTACTATATATGTAGTAGATGGCTGGTGAGGGCCTACTGTATAGCACTGAAGGAAAAAAAAAAAAGAAGGTACAGTCTGTTTGCAGGACATATATTGTTAACCTTAAAAATACCTTCCAATATACATTAGGTGCAGAAAAATACTGTTTGATTCCACTTATACGAGGTACCTAGAATAGCCAAACTCATAGAGTCAGAAAGTACATTGGTAGATGCCAGTGTCCAGGGGCTGGGAGGAGTGGGGAGGGGGAAAGGGGAATTAGTGTTTAATGGGGACGGAGTTTCAGTTTAGGAAGGTGAAAAATTTGGGAGATGGGTGATGGTGAGAGCTGTACAACAGTGTGAATGTACTTAGTGCCACTGAACTATAGAGTTAAATATGGTTAAAATAGTATGTTTTATATTATGTGACTTTTACCACAATAAAAAAACATTTTAAAAAATAAATGGGTAAAAATTTTTTAAAAGTGATTTTGTGACCATTTACCCCATCACAAATTACTATTTGGAAAACTTGATTTTCAAATTTAGACAGTTTCTGCAAAGAAGGAGGGTACATTTCTATACTAGATGTCTTATCTCCCAGAACACTATGTCCATTTATTAGAAAAGAAACCCAGCTGGTGTTCTGAAGAACAGAATCTTTGGTGGTTCCTGTTGCCAAATTACAAAGCAAAAAAATAAAAGATCTATACAAGTAAACATTATAAATAACTAATGAAGAAAGCCTAAAGGCAAGATACGTCAACCACTTGGGAAATGCCCAAGTCTCTCCTTTTTCAGCATTGTTGGAAAGATGTTAAAAACATCACATCTAATTTTGTTTTCACCATTTGCTTAACAAAAATGGCAGCATTGTATAACATCCATTATTTTTCTACCTTGAGTACAGTAAGTCGAAAACATCTCCAGTTTCACCCATCACCTAAGGAGTTAGTTGTCTGTGATTTTTAAATATGGTTCTATATGTTTTTATGTAGTATAGCATCTTTCCTACAAAATTCATTTAAAAATATGACTAGGTTAAATAAATAATAATACTAATCAGAGAAAAATGAACTGGTGTTAGACAAGAAGGGAAATGATAATCTCAAGCTGAGTTCTCAAAAGAAATATGGAGTTAATGAAGCAGATATGTGCAGGAGGATGATTGCAAATGACAAGTGTGACAGAAAATACTTCTGTGTCAACAGATTTTCTCAGGGAAAGAAAACTACAAGAAAATAGGAAAAGTTTAAAACTAACAGCCACATCTTTTCATGCACAAGGAAGACCCAAAGAACTTATTTTCATGGGAGAAATATTGATGATGAAATAAAAATTAAAAAAAGGATAGAGTGGGAAACATAGGATGCCAAGTCAATGTTATCCTGGACACACAGAATATTTCAAGTAATCTGTTCCCATTCTCTCCCAAACATACACAATGTTTATTCCCCATAAGGTGGCACAGAGAGAAAACTCAGTAGAAGCCTCGTTGGTGCCGGAAGGAATGTGAACTTCACTCTGAGGTGCAGTTGACAGTTTCTTATTGTTCTTCCCCAAACCAGCCTTCACTGTAGCTATTTTCAAGCCTTCTTTGCAGAAAGAATCCTTTGCCATCTTTGCTTGTGATGTCTCCTCATATGTGAAAACGTGTGATGGGTGAATATCACTCCATCCACCATGAAAGCATCTTCCATTCCTCTCCATGAAGAAAAGTGAGATTGGTAACTTCACAGATGACCCTTTATGACACAGATATATTAAGTGCCACATATTTTAAATGGGCAGAAATAGACCAATTATTACCTAATAGGCTAGCAAAGTTTATGATTTATTATTATTATATCTTCTCCCTATTTACCACTCTGAAGTCTTCCCTGTTCAATAGTATATCAGAATATGATACCATTGCACGGCTGTCTAGATGTAAGGAGGCACTGAAGTGCTTAGGTCTAACTCATCTCTTTTTTAGAATATCTATAGTTAGTCAGTTTTATTCTTTCTATCCAACTTGATCAAGATGTATCATGGATATCTGAAAGAATTTCTGATCATAAATGTTAAAGAAATACTGTGAAATCTAAAATTGATTACCAGTTCATTCATCCTTTTTTGCATTTCACAAATATTTATTGAGCACTTCTTATGTGCCAGGAATAGTGTTTGAGGCTGGAAACATAAAGAGGGGTACTCAGGCCCTGCCCTTGAGCAGCTCCAGTCAGGTGGAGGAGACATCCTATATATTAATTATTGTGATAGCAATGTGTTGAGTGCTTTTGGACATGGGGACTTTTCAGAGCCTTCAGAAGGCAGCAGGAGTAGCTAGAAAGAAAGAAGGATCACAGATTCTCTGTTTATCCAAACTCCCTTGCTCTGCCTTCTTGTCCTCTTTGGAGGGTATCCAGGCTCCCTTCACCTGGAGCAGGGATGGGGATGCAATGCTTCAGAGCTGCCTAGGTAGCCCTGCCCGACACCTGCTCTCTGCTGCTCCCTGAAGGATTCATGATGAACTGACTCATTTATTCCCAGGGAAATTTTCTTGGCCCTAACAAGGTCCCATCTGCCATCATTTAAAAGGCAATTACTGAATTCAACCAACTGCCATAGGAAGCAGAGACTGTACCCCCAAGTCAGGATCTGTAGGAACCCTAAGAGTCTCACTGAACCAGTCATAGATAAACTCTGACCTCTTTGCCTAGGTGTGAGCAGGGAGTGATTAACAAGTGACCAACTCTATTTTACTTGTCTCTACAGGAAAACATTTTTCTGAACCACACTAGCATCCTATCTCAAGACCCACAAATCTTTTGTTCACCTCTTCTGAAAAGTGACAGCAGATGTTTAAAAAGAAAAGAAAAAATGCTGTGCTGCTGTTTCCTATTTTTTCTGCTGAAAAAGTCAATTACGTCTTCGTCTCTTTCCTGCTTGAAAGAATAAGGAAAACAAAAAGGAGTGTGGACACTGGGTCAGAGAAGGGGATCAGCCTCTGGGGAGGGAATGAGGCCCTGATGGAGGACATTAGTGCCCAGTTAGGGAAGGTTTTCCCTCAATCATCACCCTTTGTCACAGTCTTGAGAAGAGCTGTACAAAAGCCACACTTGCTGGTCAGCCATAGACTGTGGCTCCTTCTTCTTCTCGTGGCAGGTACCAGCCCAAGGAAGTCAGATCCCACAGTGTTTCCTTCCAACTGTGCCTCCCACATTCCCTGTCAATCCATTAACATATTCATTTACAGAAATGTGTGTTTCTTTTAAATCACATAATATTACTATTTCTAAAATTATTTCTACTTTTAATTTTTTTCATTCCTTTTTTTTTTCTCTTCCCTCAGTCAACCCCTCAACTTCTCCTACAAATTCTTCCAAGGATCCCATCAGCTCTGCTTGGACCTCTTCTCACCACAGGCTTCAGAAGCTGTTTCCTCCTGATTTTCCAAATGAGCCACAATGAAGCTTCAAGCTCACAACCAGCAGCAGCCCAGTGCTTGCTTCCCCACATACTATTCATATGTGATTTTAATCTTTCTTTTACCTTTAGAAGCTGACCTTCCCAGGCTTCTGTAGCATGGGAGAACAAATGTGGCTTTATTAAAATTCATATCTAAATCACAATAGCTCTTAGTTCCCACTTGCTTAATGGAAGAACCAAAGGGAGTTCCACAAAGCTTCCTCAGTTTCATAAATTCCAGGATTGCCTCACATGACAGCAGGAAACGAATCTGCTTGTGGGCTTTGATTTCAGCCACATGTGCCATCCACTGCCTGTCTGAAGGAGGCATCTTGAAGAGGTGTCCTTCCATGGCTTACAGACTTTCTCAGAGACCAGAGGTTGAGGATATTCCCACTGCAATTCTGGGTACCACATTGCTCACCCAGTGGCCATCCTGAGGTCCCAGTCTACCTAAGATACTAGGGTGATGGTCTCACTGACTTTTGCTACCTGAGTCCAAAGTTGTTCTGCTTATGCTCCAATTCACAAAAAAAACCCTTAAGCTTCTGGCTTAAACTCCTCCCTTATTAGGCTTGAGAACTGGCTCTGCCAAACTCTGGAAAAGGGGTGGGACATATATGCCACCCTTCCCTTACATACTCCTCTGATCTTTCTTTGCTCCTTGCCAAATGACTTTGCCTACATTAGGATGAGTGGTGTCCCAAAAAAATATATGTCCAGGTCTCAACCTCT
Organism: Mesoplodon mirus; assembly: GCF_964341445.2. NCBI lineage: Eukaryota > Metazoa > Chordata > Mammalia > Artiodactyla > Ziphiidae > Mesoplodon > Mesoplodon mirus. The sequence goes on along the minus strand of NC_138982.1, from coordinate 131,841,245 downwards.
GCTACCTATGAATATGATCTTATCTGGACATAGAACTTTTGTGGATCTTTGCAGATGCAGGAGAGAAGACCATGTGAAGATGGAGGCAGAGATTGGAGTGATGCTGTCATAGCAGGAGACACCAGAAACTGGAAGAAAGAAGTGAGGAAGGATCCACCCCTAGAGATTTTGAAGGGAGTGCAGCCCTGCAGACACCTTGAGTTAAGACTTCTGGCCTTTAGAACTGTGAGAGAATAAGTTTCTGTTGTTTTAAGCCGCCAAGTTTGTGGTAATTTGTGGCAGCCCTAGGAAATGAATACAGTTCTTGTTCCTGAATCCTCCACATATTCTTCCCCTTACTTCAGCCAAAAATAAAATAAGCCTAGGCAAATAAAAAATGGGAAGGAAAGTTGTCACTTGTAACCACAAATAGCTGAGTGCTATCTGAGCACAGTCCCAGGTTTCAACTGGTTTCTCTTGACAGACCATTTTGTTTACAGTTAAAGACTGTATTTCTTACAATTCTGCTTGCTAATATTATAGATACTTGTTAGACAAGCTATGATTATACTTAAAATTAATAGATTTTCTTTCACTCTACCACTCATTTTGCAACTCAATCCACTCTACCCTGGCTAGCAACATGCAAAACAACCATCTGTAAGGTGAAAAGAGTAGGGCTCATTTTTCTAGTTTATGTCTGAATTCTCAAAGCAAGGATTATGAGGTCTTTCCAGAGTTTTAGAATTCCAAATGCTCTCAGCATTCTGACACCAAGCCTCAGTTCTCAGGCTCTACTCTGGAGCAAAAACATATTTGAATTCCTTCCAGTGTAACAAAACACCACCAAAAACAAAAGTATCTCCCTCTTCCAGGTTCTCCCTTAGTCATCAAGAGACATAATCTTCTGGGGCTTAGTTAAAAGCATATATTTTGGCCTCAGAAAGACCTGAGTAGAATGCCAGCTCCATGACTTAACAGGCTACTCTCTCCCGGTCTTGCTTTTCTTCAACTGTAAGATGAGAGTCAGAGAGTTTATAACCCAAGAATACAATGAGATGAGACACAGTAGAGGACTGAATAGTGGACAGAAGGGCCTTTAAGGGACACATGGGGACTAGAAAGGGACCTCTGTGAAGCCTGCAAAAAAGAAAAGAAGGATTTGGAGTCCAAGGAAACACCTGAAGGACTCCTGGTCCTCTAGCGGGGCCAGCAAGGGATTGCTTGGGCATCAGCCATAGGCAGAAGTTGACTGAGTAGCCACTGATGCTGGCCGTATGTGTAACGGATCACAGTACAAGCACAGAGAATCCAGTTGGCAGTCCCAGAGACATAGCAGGTCCCCAGAAACAGCTTTCTTCCTGCATCCAGAAAGCAGAGGATACAATGTCCGAGGGCAAGGAAGACAGACACATGAATAGATGCTCTGAGCACACTCAGGAGAGAAGCCAAGGTAGCACATCCAGGTTACTTGACAATAACAGAAAGATGGCTCCACAAAGCAGACACACCCTGAGGTTTCCTGGGTTTGTAAACAAAGGTTCTCTGGGAATTCTCAATAGTCATAATATAGTCCACATTTATATTTGTGTAATCGTGTGCCCTATATGAGATTACTCTTCTTCTTTAGCAAAAGCAGTTTCAGCATCTTTTTATTCGGACTGGGACAGAAGGTCACCTTGGGCCAGATCTCAAGAGGGACCTTTAAGATTCATAGATGAATATCAGGTAACACTGGATCATATCATTTTTCCCCCAGAGAGACAAGAGAGACCCCTAATAGTACTTAATGCACATAATATACACTCTTTTATATTAATTAAACTTATAATACAGAATTGTTAAAAGACTTGTGTTTTTATACCTGTTCTTGCTATTTCTAGGCAGGCACAGAAAAGGAGAGATGGTACTGGCAGTATGTTAGGAAGTGAATCACCTGGGAGAAATTTTGAATGACAGCATGGATGATGGTTCTACCTGAGGACAATCATTCTTGCTTACTTGCTTCATGGAAGCATTATGAAGATTAAAATCAAAAGATGTGGTACATATATACAATGGAATATTACTCAGCCATAAAAAAGGACAAAATAATGCCATTTGCAGCAACATGGATGGACCTAGAGATTGTCGTACTGTGTGAAGTCAAACAGAGAAGACAAATATCATATGATATCGCTTATATATGGAATCTAAAAAAAGGCTACAAATGAACTTACCTACAAAACAGAAATAGAGTCACAGATGTAGAAAATAAACTTATGGTTATGAGGGGGTAAGGCAGGGGGAGGGATACATTGGAAGATTGGGATTGACATATACACACTACTATTGGGTTAGCCCAAAAGTTCATTCAGGTTTTTCTGTAAGATGTTATGGAAAAACCTGAACGAACATTTTGGCCAACCCAATATATATAAGATAGATAACTAATAATAGATAACCTACTGTATAGCACAGGTAACTCTATTCAATGCTCTGTAATGGCCTATATGGGAAAAGAATCTAAAAAAGAGTAGATATATGTATATGTATAAGTGATTCACTTTGCTGTACACCTGAAACTAAAGCAACATTGTAAATCAACCATACCCCAATAAAAATTATTTTTAAAATGAGATCAGAAAAATGAAAATATGACCAAGATTCACAAGTTGAAGATAACACAATTATTATTTTTTTTTAAATTCAAAGTCATTTACATGGGAACTACATACTTAGGTGGCCAATTGTGTGACCAGGCTCTCAGGTACACAGAAGATTTCTGATTAAAATTTTAATAACCATCTTACTGTTTGTAGGAGGTTTCTCAACAGCAAATTAACAAATGGCTATGACTGTTGGATTCTGCTGATTCCCAGGTTTTCTCATTCCAGATCCCTCTAAGCCCTTTCAATACACACACATACACACACACACACACACACACACACACACACACACACACACTTTATAGGAGTCCCTGGGTATTCATCTGTTTTACTAGAGCAGCCCTAAACAGAACACTTCGGTAAATTTTAGTACCTTTAAAACAAGAAAAGACTTTTTGTCCTCTTCTTATAATCCCTTCTGAATAGATTTTTTTTTGCAAGAATGCTACTATCTGTGTCTCAAGCCACTACAAATCCTATTTTATATTTTCTTTCAATATGCTTAAAAAAAATCAATGCAAAGAAGAAATAAATCATGACTGATGAAGAAATACACCTGACATGGTTCTTGCACATGGACCAGCGTGTCAGAAGTGACCAGTTCTCCTGAAAGTAAGATTACAAAATCACAACCAGAAAATGACTTTTGTAATCAGTCTCTAAGACTAATACCCAACACGTGGCACCTTCTACTAAAGCTCCTGGAAATCTTCCTACATACTATAAATCTGCATCTGTAGACCCTTCATCAGGAGCTAAATTTGTGTTCTATATACTGTTTTTGGTAGATTTGTAAAGAGCTAAGCAGGAAGTTTTAAGTATAGTGTGGCTCTCTAACGAAATGCCAGTGTAAACAAAACAGTAGCAGAGAGAAGAAAGGACAAGAGGAATTCACAGATTCTCCATCCACTCAAAGGTCTCTCTCCCAGGCTTCTCACTCCAAATTTTATGCACCTACTCTGAGCTCAACATTTGCCAGATACTGGAGGGCATATGGAATAAGCCAGATTTCTGCACTTAAAGGAACTTAAAATATATTTGAAGGAATAAGACTAGCACAGGAACAATTACTTTGCAAAACATACCAGTATAAATGTGTTGAATTTTAAATGTCTTAAAATATCATCAAAAATAAGTTCAGTGAGAACTCCTGGAGTAATCTGAGAAAGCTTCAAGGTAAAGTGAGTGACTTAGGATGAGTCTTGAAAGATGTGAAGCCTATAGGTAGGAGACAAACATAGAACTTCCCAACTGAGGGGAACCACATCAAGGAAGGCAACCAGTGGTCCTCAGACTTTAATATATGCCTACATATGTGGGAGATTTTTATAGAGATAGTAGATAATGGATAAGTAATTAGGTAGGTAGAAAGAGATAGATACATAGATACATGATAGATAGATAGATAGATAGATAGATAGATAGATAGATATAGATAGGGATAGATAGAGACAGATGCTAAATGGATAGCTAGATAAGAGAAAGAAGGAAAGAAAGAAAGAAAGAAAGAAAGAAAGAAGAAACAAACAAAGAAGAAAGGAAATAGATGATAGATAATAGATAGATAAACAGATGATAAATGGGAGAGAGAGAGAGGGAGGGAGGAAGGGAAAGCGGGAGGGAAGAAAGAAGGAAGGAAGGAAGGGAGGAAGGGAAGAAGGAATGGAGAGACAGATTTCCCTAGGATCCACTACCAAAGACTCTAATTCAGAAAATCTTCACAGGAGTTCCAGAAATATGGGTTTCTAATTATCTCCCATACACCCAAATGAAGAGGTGGCCACAAACCACACTCTGAAAAGCACTGACTATGAGCAAGACCGACAGCTCCCACTTGCTTTACAACAGGGATGAAAAGAGACACTGTGAGTTGAGATAGGCTTGCCCCAAGGTAATTTTATTAATATAGTGCCTTTCCATTTTTAAAGTACTGTCATAATTGTAATTTTACTTCAGAGAGGAAGTTGGTAACCATTTTATTTCCATTTTAAATGTTAGATACCAAGGGGTGAAAATGTTCTGTGACTTAACCAAGATCAGAGCTAGTTAGTGGTAAAACAACCCAGGTCCTGTGATAATTAGACAAACACTCATTCCACTAGACATAACTGACATGCCATAATTTCCTTTCCCGAAATGGAAATTTTTATTTTGGCATTCATTAAACTGAAGAAATATATAGATATATAGATGACCTTATATCTAATCAGAATGTTCAATTTCCTTTCCCAAAACTCACTTTATATTTCTTCTTTCTGTTATGCATTCATTCATTCCTTCATTCATTTCACAAAGTTACAGAGCATGGCTGACCAGATTCTAAGTTTGGGGGATAGAAATGGTCTCTCCCCACATGGAGATGGCATTAAACAAATAATTACAATTCTGATTACAAGTCTGACAAGTGGGGAAATACAGGTTACTACAGAGAGTAAACAAAGGGAGTTCAAAGAAGTCCACCAGGCAAGTCAAGATATTAAAGTTAAGAGTTAATTAAGATGTGAAAGGTGACCAGAAACTTCAATGAGAACATCTTTGAGCAAAACAACAAAGCATCTTCAGGAAACAGAAAGAGACTTAATGGCCGCAGCAAGTGAACAAAGAAGAAAAGAGAATTTTGCGAAGGTAGACCATTTGACTGAGGCAGGACTACTGGGCATCCCACACTGCTGTGTCGCAGATGGTATCCACTCCAGGCTCCATGGGGGGGAAGTGAGTCTAGTAAGCTAGAAGGTTCTCATAAGCTCTGGCAGGAACTTGTTCTTTTTCCTAAGAGTAATAAGAAACCATTAAAGTTCTTTAGTCATGAAATGATGTGATCAGAACCAGGCTTTGAAAATATATCAGTATTTCAGCATGGTTTCCTTTACAGAGAAGTGGAGTGAAAAGGGTAACCAAGACTCCAATTATGAGGCCATTGAAGTGATCTAGGAAAAAATCAGTGGTAGCACAGAGTAGGATTGTGGCAGTGTGGAAAAAAGCCAAGTGGATGAACAGTGGAGATGTCTAGAAGGCAGAGCCTACAACCCAGCAGTTATGTTTGGATTCAGGATGAGGGAGAGAGAATAGTCAAGGTTGACTTCCAATTGTCTGACAAAGAGAAAGATGGTGTCTGCCATTCCCTGAGACAGGAATGACTGGGCAAAGGGCAGTTTTGAAGGGGGAAAGGAGGAAGGAAGATAATTAATCAAGTTTAAACTGGGTTAAATTTTGTTTGCATGGAAACTTTCTAAATGGAGATGTTAAGTGAACAATTGGATATTCCAGTTGGGACTCCAGAGAGTGGTCTGGACTAGAGGTGAAGTTTCAGGAGCCATAAGTATGACAGTAAGTGAGACCTCAGAGGAAAACATATGGAGTGAGAGGAGAAGAGACCTTAGAAAAAACCCTCAGGCAATCCAGTAGCCAAAGGTTACGTAGAGATGAGTGGTAGCAAAGGATGAAGAGAAGCCATGAGAAGGGAAGAGAAAATCAAAGCCAGTGTAGTCTCATGGATGTTATAACAACATGGTCTCATTAATGACAGTCTTTTAAAATCATCTTTAAAGTATCTAAATTCCTATACCTCTGATAAGATAAAACCTAATATGGCAGGACAGAAAATACTCACTCACCGGTGGAGGTTAGGGAATCTCATCTTGCATTAAACCATAATATTCTGATCTCTTTATTTTTCAACCACTGGCCAAATGTACAAGGTTCATTGTAAGAAATTGAAAGCAAATATAACTCCTTATTTAAAAAAAATAGACTATTGAATATAACCCTGCATTCCTCTGAAGTTGATCCTGAATTTGATCATCAATATCCTTTGTTTCTTCACTTACTAATTTTTGGCAATTTCATTCAACAAAATAAAGTGTGTCACTATATGATTCTAATGAGATTATTTTCCTCCAAGTAACTAGTTCTGGCTAAAATTTCAGCAAAAGAAAAGAGTAAAACTGTTTGAATTAAGGTTGTTGTTGTTGTTGTTTTAATTATCCCTGGGTTTTGTTTTTTTATATGAACCCAGGTAGAGATTTGTCTTCTTTCCAAGGAGATGACTTACAGTTCAATGTGAGGACAATTTGCCACCAAGATTGATTTGCCTGGTCAGTTTCACTGATCCTTTTTGCCTTTCCATGTGTGTTTTCACAGAAATAGTGGGCGTAAATGAACAACCTTTCCAGAAAGAGGACAGTTTTTCCAAGAAGAAGGAAAAAGGAACTAAACCTCCAGACAACTTGTACATTTTGCAGTTGTTAACAAAGAAGGCTCTGCCCAAAGATGAGATATCATAGGAATATTCTCCTCCTTCCCTCTGTCGCAATCATGCAATCATGGGTTTAAATTCAAAATCTCAGAATGCTAGTATTTCTGTAGAGTGTTTTCCTAACGTACTCCAGTGCTCTATTCCACATTGCCCTAGAGCTTGTGAGGCAGCACTGTGTCCTGAGTATCTTGTTTCAAATGTTCTCTCACTCTGGGTCACTTCATTTCAGCAAGCATTTAATGAGCACCCTCTGGGTACAAAGCACCAGGCAGAGGGTTATCAATGATATAAAGATATACAAAGATTAAAGGATAGGGTGAGGCTTCAGAAAGATGTATAAACACCATGAGCTCTGGAATCAAACCACCAACATCTTTGAATCTTTCAAAACTCCAGAATAATTATAAAAACCATTGCCGAGGTATGAAAAATCTTGGCCATAACCCCAAAGGCACAGAAAGCTGGAAGTTACTCCAAAAGGTGTGTGTTTTGGGGGAGGCAGGGGCAGGCGGGGAATGGGGGTAAAGTCGAGAGGAGACACGCTTAAAATACACTAAGGCATAAGCTAAAAATAAAATAGCTCACATTTATTGAATGTTCACTGTGAACCAGCAACCATGTTAAGTGCTTTATATGAATAATCTCATTTTCCTTACAAGCAATCTTATGAGTATTTTATAGGATTTTATACCCCATTTTATAAATGAGTAAGCTAAAGTTTAGAGACTTTAAATAAATTATGCAAAATCACTCAGATGGTAAATGGCAGAGCCTGGGATTTAAGCCAGTGCCTGGGTTCTACAGCTCTCTCTAACAACGTCACTGCCAGCCTGACTCTAATCCTCAGGGCCTTTTTATCTGATAAGTACACAGTGCCTAGGGCCCATGAAACTTTTAGGGGCCCACAAAAATGTTTTTATTTTATTTCTTTTAAATCAGAAGAAAGTATGAATATAATAATAATAATAACTTTATAATAATAATTAACCCAGTCTTGATTGTGATCTTTTTTATACTAACATAATCATAAAACATAATTTTTTTTAATGCAAGAAGGGATCCTCCAAGGCAAAAATGTCCAGGACCCAGGAAAGTCAATACAGGGCGGGTACCATCTCCTGCTCAGGGAGAACTGTACGTCCTCCCTTTCTAAGCCCCTTCAGGCTGAAACTAACCCTTAGGTAAGTTTTTCCCTTCAAGGTAATAAAATAATAATAACCAACACTTATAGAGCTTCTACCACGTGCCAAGTATGGTTTTAAGATCTTCATATATATTATTCACAAGACACTGTGAAGGAGAGGCTATTATTAACTTCATTTTAAAGAGACAATTTATGTTCCTTTGACTCATATCCCACCCACATAAAAATACTAAGGTTCATTTTGAGATGTGTTTCCATGCCTAGAATCCTCCCAGAATGTCTTCACTTATGCAGTCATGCAGTCATTCATGTATTCCTTTAGCATGCCTGTCTTAAGAAAGATACTCTACTAGGCTCTGTAAATATGAGAAGAGAAAAAAAAGCATCTCTGTTCATAAGTTGCTAACAGTCTGATGCTAAGCTCATGAGGAGTATTTAAAACATACCTCCTGTTGATTCACCTACTTGGATCCTTAAAAAAAAAAAAAAAAAAAAAAAAAAGCTCTGTTATCTGTGAGATATTTGGGACTTGGTTTTGGTTTGCTGGTGTTTGGTTGGTGGTTTTTAGGTGTCCGTGTGTTTATTTGTCTGGAGAGGTGTGAAAGATTGTGCAGGAAGTTACTTCACTTTTGCCATTGCATAAATAGAGCATAAATAGCTCTCTTCCAGAAGTTTCTACTCTGTTTAATACAGAGTTAATAAGAACTTTCTGCAGAGGATTACCTTCAATACAAGTAAGTGAAACTTTTTAGGTGTAACTCATATATACAATAATACAAAGTATTATTTCAGTCTTTTGCAAGATGTAAAAATCACCCAGTTTTCTGTCATGAAAGTGGTCCCTCTGTCACTGTAGGTATTTAGGATTAAACCAGTTTGATTGTTCTACTGTTTTTACTTTTCAAGCATGGAAAAACTGCACACTTGCCTGATATCATTAAGATAACTTGAGGATGACTAGCCATACGTTGACAAAGGGAGAAATTCATTATTGTGATTAAATAAAGCAACCACGCTACTGTTAAAATTCCAACCACTTCTCTCACAGTTCACTGCTATTAAAACATTCTTTCACAGAAATTAATACATTGCCATAAATCTCATTTCTTTTTTAAACTCTTTTTACTTTGCTGTTGAAACCTTGAAGTTCTTCTTTGGGTATATAAAGGAGCTCAATAAGTGGGTCCTTCATTATTAGTATTAATATCAAGAGTTTCAACTTGGTTTCCATTTGCCCCAGCTTTTGCAATCATTTTTATGCAGTCTCTAGTTAGATATGACTAGACTAAATGATAGTGGATTCTTTTTCCATAATAATACTTATTTTAAATGTTTAAATATAATTTGCAGGAAACCTTACCTTCACAACTGACTAATTATCATATTTAACAAAGCCTTTTTTTTTGTTGTGAAAGTAAAAGAGCGAAGCAATTACCATCATTTGCATGCACACTAAAACTAGCACAGGGAATGTGACCTTCATTTAGGCGTTGAATAATGTTCTAAGCTTTATCCATCCTGCCTGCTAATCACCACAGCGCAAGACAGTCCTGTGTTGGGCAACTGAATTGTTTTTGTAAACAAAAAGTAAATTTTCTATTAACTTTACACATTTTCTGGTAACAGATGACTAACATAAGGAAAGGTCATTGAATGACACTGAGTTCCAGCTGGGTGTTATTGGAGGGAGGGAAGACAGAGTCTAGTGATAAGAAAAACTACTAAAGTTTTCTCTCTTTGTGCCTTATTTGGAAAATAGAATCTTAAAATGACTTCATTAAAACTCTCCAGCAAAAGAAAAGCAAGAGCCTGCTAGATACATTTTTATTAAAAAAAAAAAAAAAGAAAGAGAGAGAGATCTACACTGCTATTATCATTGAAAAAAATGAAAAGATATTCAGATTATAATGCATACATTTTTACCTATTATCACTAGTCCAGATGGAGTATTGTAAACTTTCTAAGGAGCCCCTAAAAGAAACAGGAAAGAGATTTGAAATTTCTGATACTTGAAATAAATCCTTTTGTGTAATTCTAAGGCAGATGATAGGCTACTCAAGAAATAAAACTTGACAAGGAGGGTTGGGGTGCGAAGGTGATTCTGGTCCATTGAACTCAGAAAGTATGTGTCTTGCAGCAGCTGCTATTAAATAAATATTCTGAATCTATAATCACTCCATCTCTGGTGACCATTTGCATGGTAAACTTAGGAAAGCACAGTTTTAGAATCTCTTATTTATATAGATTACAAGGAAAATAATAATCCAAGATTCTTTCCTGCCCAGAGGTTTACATTCTCTACTCCAGAAAGGAAAATTTTATATCATAGCAAATATATAATGAAGAGCCACTTAAAATTCTGGGGTCATTAATCATCACATGCATTTGCTTTTCTTTTCCAGTTTTTTGCAAACTCCAGTGTATGAAAGCATAAATAGATAGATAATATAGATATAGATATTTACACAGAATATGTGTATTTATCCTGTGGCTGGTGGGCTCAGCTAGTTAGAGCCTTGTTCTAAAGCTTCCAAGGTCCAGACTTTGGCTTTGCTGTGGCAGAATTGCACTCTGTGATATTGTGATTTCTGATAAGAAATCTCTATTTGGCCTTCAACCTTTTTCTGGCACAGAGCTCCTAAAACCCTTGGAATTTCCTAAATTAAGAGAGTGATCAAGCTGCCTTTTGTTATGTGAATGAGGAAAATTTGGGAAAGTCTCTAAGTAACCTAAGGACAGGGGCTGGTTGCCAGGAGAAGCAACCCTGTGATTTGAGAAGTGTCAGTCTCACTCCCCACCATCCTCACCTCAGAAAAAGGGAGTGGGGTTAGGGATTGAGTTCAATCACCCATGGTCAATTGTGCCTATGCAATGAAGCCTCTATAAGAACACAGAAGGACAGGTTTGCAGAGCTTCTGGATTGGTGGCCATGTGGAGGTGCTGGGAGGGTGGTGCTGGGAGGGTGGTGCTCTGAGATGGCATGGAAGTCTCCTGCCCTTTCCCTATATCTCACTCGATGTGTCTGTTTCACCTGGCTGTTCCTGAGTTATAGCTTTTCATAATAAACAAATCATCTAGTAAGTAAAATGTTTCTCTCAGTTCCGTGAGCCGCTCTGGCAAATTAATTGAACCTGAGGAGACATTTGTGGGAACCTCCAATCTATAGCCAAGTGGGTCAGAAACTCAGGTGACAAAGGGCATCTAAAGGGGGGAGGGGCTTAATTTGTGGAAAGTCCAGGAAGATAGTATTGGAGTTGAATTGTAGGACACAAGCTGATATTCTGAGAATTGCTTCCTGTTGATGTGGGCAACTTCCCCCCCACACACACATACACATACACACACACATACACACTGGAATTTTTCTCAGAACACCTTTGGACACCCTCATCTCTAGTTAGCCAAGTTCTAAAGGTGGACAGTGAGTCACAAGATGAAGCAGGTGAGAAACTGCCAGTCAATCAGCACAAACAATCCTCATGACTGAGAGAAAAAGATCCAATCACAAGCTTTGCTGAAGGTACGTTAAAAGATCTGTTTGGACAGGTAATATTTTTATTTGTAAGCGTGTCTATCCAAGACATACAGTGTGACTTAAACAACCAACTTGCAGCTTTGGTAACTAAAGAACAACCAGAAGAAAATGTCCTGGGTGTGGGTCTTAAAGAAGGATAAATTGCATTTCTGAAATCTTTCTATGTCACCTCCTCTGGGGTTTTAGAAAGTAGGTTGTTTAGATTTTCAGATTACAAAGTCCTTAGCTCAGGAAGGTCAAAGAGTCCCAGAGAAAAAAGAGAACAGGCCAGGCTGGGCTCTGTCTGGGCTTTAAGGGACGAGATCGTAGAGAGATGGTTTGTACCTGTGCATGGTGTGGTAGAGCTTACTAGGGAAGAGAGCTAGAGGAATCTGGGGGAAGAAATCTTATCCAAGAACAAAAAGTGTCCCTTACATCAAATTTCTCTAAAACCCTAGAATAGCTACAGGACCAGTTGAATGTCCAGCAGAGGAAGCAAGGGAAAGCCATCCATGTCAGGGATGCACCACTAACAATATCTTAGTGAAGACGTGGATAGGTATGGTTCACCCTGGAAATCTCTGGAGACCATGGGGGACTGCATCCTCTTCAGTGAGGTCTTCAGAGATGAAGGGCTAGGAATACCTGAGAGCTGACCATGGCAGACCAAAGTAACTAAGCAAGAGAAGTTGTTCCCAAAGGCGCACAAGTCAAGAAGTGCTTGTGGGATAGCAGGAACTGGAAGCCAAGGAGGCAGTTTGTATTCAAAGACCCAGTTGTACAGACGTAGAGACCAGATGTTTGGATACCCGGGGTGTAAGGGGAGGTGGGATGAATTGGGAGATTGGGATTGACACATATACACTACTATGTGTAAAATAGATAACTAATGAGAACCTGCTGTATAGCACAGGGAACTCTACTGAAGGCTCTGTGGTGACTTAATGGGAAGGAAATCCAAAAAAGAGGGGATATATGTACACGTATAGCTGATTCGCTTTGCTGTACAGCAGAAACTAACACAACGTTGTAAAGCAAATATACTCCAATAAAAATTAATTTAAAAAAAATTTTGCTGGTAAATCATAGGTAACTTATTAAAAGTGTAAAAGTGAAAGGCCCAGTTGTGGCTAAAGAGGGTGTCACTGTTCCCAACAATACTCTACACAAAAGTCTATTAAGAAAACTAGCCCTTCATTGCTTGTAGAGCCAGTGGTAACATATGGGAACTCAGAGCATTCTGGTAAGGATCATAATAGCTAAGGAGGACAGCAGAATATAATTTAGGAACTTGCATTCCACAATAGCCTCAAATAATTGGCGAACTTCTGCGAGGCAGAGATATTTTAGGTTCCCTGCTGTCCTGAACAAGGAAAGAATCATATTGATGACCAAAGCTCTTGTACAGTCTGGGCAAACACATCAAGGCCAAGAGATTTACCTCATGTCCATCCTGCTTGGGTCTACACATTAAGAAGGTCATTAGCGGATTGTTAGCATCAGCCGAGGAATGTGCCACCACCTGTCACATGAGTATTTTCATCCACAAGCTGGCTTGAGTCAGTGCCAGGGCAACAGGTTCAATAAAACTGGCTGAGGCGATAGCTAACAGATAGCATGAGGGTGCAGACCCCTAAACACACCAGAAGCTTGTCCCAGAAGCCTCAACAGCTGGCCAGTTGTGAGCTGAAAAGAAAGGGACAGAGAGGAGTCCGTAGTGGTTAAGATTCTGATGCTACAAAACAAGACAGCAAGAGGAAGCAGGCTTGGAAACTGAATTCTAGTTCTGACTATGGAAGACCTGGCCATAAAATTGGGGAGAGTTGCTCTTCCCTAAAAGGGAAATCCAAATAATTGAATAAGGCAACTGAAGAAAGCAATGAAATGCAATGTTTCAGGATAGATATCAAGGCCATTAATAGCAATTAATGTCTTTTGTTCGCAATCTTATGTATGGAGTATTGTAATTTCTGTAGAGTAAAAAGATCTATTTTTCACTTCATTAATCAGAAAACATTATCATTGTGATAAAAAAAAAAGTGGCCTCATTTTACTTCCCAACCAAGATTTAACTGCAAGTGCTTACAATGAGGCCTCATTTTCTTAAGACTTTATCTCAGTTAAAAGACATAATACAGCCCATTAGTCCATAGACTGTGGAATATTATAATAAATACTTAAAACCACTTATTGAAATAAAGAGCCAAAACACCCTCTGCCATGCATTGGGCCTGATTGTTTAATCAGAGTCTCTCACTCACTAATTGGAAGTACTCAGGACTCCAAATGATTCATCTTGTTGAATTTAAAAGGTTTTACACTGGAGAACTTTAGCACTTCTCCCAGCTAGGTCATCCTCATTATACTAGCTTTAAAGCTTCCATTACATTTTCCTTTTTATATGCCAATGTGAAAAGAGGACAATAACTCTGGCCTTTGAAGCCAATGGTCTACAAAGTGGCTATTCCATATGAAGGCCACTGTACATATAGCCACTTGCCAAAGGGAAAGAAAATCAATTTCTTCCAGAAGATTACTAAAATCATTTGATTTTATTTATTTTACAAACTACAAATTCCTTCCTGAAAAGCAGGTTGGCTTAATTTTATTTGTTTAAGAACTTATTTGTAGGATATTAAAGAGCTATTAGACACAATAGAAAGATTGTCAGCAGATGTGTTTGCTTTTTTTTTTTTTTTTCTCCTTTAGAATTTTGCTGGAATGATAATCAGGCTGGGAAAACACCATCCTACCCAGAGTACCAGACCTTGCTTTCTGCACAGGATCTTTCTCTGAGTCTCACAAAGCAACATCAGCCAAGAATGAATACATGAAGGGCCTGTGGATGGAAGAGGAAATGGACAGGGTTCCCTGGGAGGTGACAGGAAAATATTAATTTCCTCTGAGGACAAAGGGACAGAACTGTGAACATTAGCAGCATCCAATGGTCGAGTAAGTCTCTATAAACCAGGTAATCGAAGAACAAGCCTATTCCCTCCAACACAGCGCCTTCTGTTTCCTTGGACTGCCACTTCTCTGAGTAACCTGTGTAGACGGCTAGATGGTTAAGTGTGCAGTGACAGACATTTAAAGCTAACCCTTTACTTTCAATAAACATTCTCCTTGAAACTCCGAAGAAAATCAGCTTCAACCCACCATCTGCCAGTACTTTAAATGAGGGCAAAGGTAGCCCACTCTGTGGGCTCAGATAATTAGTTCTTAAGGCTTCGTTAATTAGGACAGTTGTCTCATTATCAACTAAGTGTCTTTCATACAGCTCAAACGAACTGAGTAGGAAGATTCATCTCAGAAATGAGGCCGGGGCTAGAAAACCCAAATACTGCTCATCAACGTTTCCATTTTTAGAAATGTTGATGAATGAAAGACAAAGATGTTTACTATAGGCACAGCATACTCATAGAGCCAAAGGAAGAGAGTAAATAAAGAAAAATTCAGTGGGAAAAAAAAATGCCAGCCTCTGGCAACATTTCTGTTCTCCTATTTGAGCCTAAGATGTATATACATTCCTTCTTGTTGACTAATCTGAGGCTGCTACATTCCTAATCACCTCCACTGCAATTGCCCATTTGTGGACCTCCGACTAACACTGCCCCATGGAGCACTGCAGTTACAAAAGGGACAAATAAAAGGGGCAGCCTTTGCTGTCTCTGCAGAATCAAAATGGACGTAGAAATTGTCAACAGAACACTGTCTATGGTAGTGAGAAATATGCAGCCTTCTGTCCTTTTTGTATCTATCCCTTGACTATTCTTGCCTGTAATTCTGCCTTGGTTTTATGTGTTAGGTTTCATTATAGGGTTTTGCCATGATTCCACATCCATTGTGTCTTAAGAGACCCAGAAGAGAGAGTCAATATCAACATCAAACTCTGATCCAACGTAGTAAGGACTCTCAATCATCTCCTGTCTTCCTTTCCTCTTAAAATTGTCTTTCTCTTTATTCTTCTCAGCCAGATGCTTGTTCCTCTATTTTTATTGCTAAAAATTTGTTTGCCCCCCTTATCCACCTATACTTTCTCATACTTCTCACCACTGTTGACTCATACTTTTATACTAATGAGGCTTCACTATACATAGATTCTCTCTGTTCCCATAATGTATTTATATATCCCTAATAAAAACCTTTGTTATCCATGTGCTTAAAAAGTCTTTTTCCTACATCCCTCCTCCATGAAGTTGAAGCATCTTGAAGACAGGGATTCTGATATGATAACATAATACAGTGCCTGGACCATAGGATGTACTTAATGTGTTTATATTGAATGAAAAAATAAAGGACAGTATATGGAAGGTGGAATCTGTTCTGTCTTCTTTTATTTAGATGTCTTTCCCACTCCTTGTGACCAACCATCAGACAGTGATTTGACTGTACAACTACATTTATCACCTCCATCATTATCGACTTCTTTGAATTTATCCATTTCTTTATGCATAGAATTATGGAAACTCAGGATTACGTGTGCCCTTAAAGATCGTTTCAAACAAAACCTTCTCTGGTTCTTCAAGCAAGTACCTTCTCTGGTTAAACTCTCCTCTTTTAAAGGAAAGAAAGAAGAGGCTGCATGATTGCTTTCTGCTTAAAGAAAGTGCAAACTTTTGGACATTTGGGAAAATCTTAGGAGTGGAAATGTAACTGGGGAAATGGAGGTTGTTCATATAAGTTTGGCTCTGAAACTAGAATGTCTGGATTCAAACCCAGCTTTGCCACTTAATAATCAATGTAACCTTGAGTATAGTATATAATCTCTGTTTTCTCATTGCTGAGATGGACACAAGAATAGACCTGACCTCTTAGGACTCTCAGGGGGTTCAATGAGATAAAGCATGTAAAGGACAGTGAGGGCCTACTTCCACCTTGTAAGAACAATCAAAGTACTTAACCTCAGTTCTTATTACTATTATTAAGCTGTAGCAACATTCCTCATGTCACTAAGGAAGGCCCATCCAAAGAGACACAAAGAGGTATAAACATTTTTTGTTTTTTGAGTTTTTTTGGCTGCACCATGCATCTTGTGGGATCTCAGTTCCCTGACAAGGTATTGAATCCAGACTACAGCCGTGAAAGCCCAGAGTCCTAACAACTAGACCACTAGGGAACTCCCCAAACTCATTTATTCTTCCACCTCACCATACAAGCATTATCACCCATACCCTCCTCTCCACTCACTACAGAAAAATTTCCTTTGTGTGATGCAAAGTGCATCTTTAGGAAACACTGGCTTTAACCTCCCAGCTACCTTAAACATACTTATAACTTCCATTGCTTCAGTTCTAGCTGTATCTCTGGGTCCCACAGTCTGTTACTCTTCCCCATCCCATAATAATAGGTAATAATCATAGCTAATGTTTCTTGAATGCTTATAATGCACTTTACAAGTTTTTAATTTATTTAATCCTAAAAACAACCCATTAGAAAGGCACAATTATATCATCAGATTATTAAACTATTTTTCAAATTAAGAAACTGAAACAAACAGGTTAAGTAATTTGCAAGAAATCATGCTATAAATTATTTAAAGTTAAAGGATGCAGTGAAATACAAAAATGTAGAGTGAAAGATGCATTAAAATAAAAATATTTTAAATCTATGGCAAATTACTAGGAAGGCCAGGGAGCTTATCTTTCAGAAAAATTACTGAATTATACCAAAATATGTACAAACGCTTTCCAAAAATTCTGGAAAGGATCATAGAGATCCAAAATGTAGAAAAATTTGAGACTTTCTGCAATTAAACTCGAGCAAGTTTAGATAAAATTCTGCAAAGGGAGGAAGGAAAAAAAAATTAAAAAGAAAGGAAGAGATGAGAAAAAGAGAGAAAGCAGGTCAGGGAAGGAAAATAACCATTGTGGGCAGGACGCCTTTCCCATAGTAGTTTAATCTTGTGATTTACTGGTATCCTACACTCCTTTGTTTTTCTCTCTCTTTCCATTCCACCCTTTTGGTGAGATCCCAGTCTTCCTCTATTCCTGTGTTATAGGTATCTGAGTCATGTTTCACCCTGGAATCTGTCTTCAACCTCTGTTCCTTCATTTATTGAAGAGATTACCAAACATTCGGTACTCAAGTCAGATGGACCTGTGGCTTCCCTTTTTCTGAATATCCCCTCCCCATTCAGTTCACCTCAATGTTCAGACTCATTTACATTCCATCCATCTCCTGAATCCAGTCTCTTGCCTACTGGCCCTCTCTCCTCTGGTCCACACTCCCCTTTCTTGTGCCAGGATTCGCACAGCTGCACTTCTGCTCTATCGGAGTCCTGGGCACCCTTCACTTCCATGCTCCACTGCTGCAGCCAGCAGGCTATTTTCATGTTTACACACATCATGGCCACCGCCATCACCAACAGTTCCTCCACCCCTGCCATGTGTCTCAGGGTCCACCCATACTTTCCTCTCCCAGCCTCATTTCACAACTCTCTCCCTTTCACTCTGTGCTCCAACTTCCAGAACCTTCCTTCCATGGCTCAGACACATGATGCTCATTCCCACTTCTGGCATCTGCAGGTGCCCATTCTTTTTCATCCACACTGCCCCCTCTCCACTCCACTGCCCTTTCCCTGGTCAACGCCGACTACCTTTCAGATTTCACTGACGTTTAACTTCTTAGGGAGGCCTTGCCTGACCTTCCAGCCTAGATTGGGCTCTGTTGTTAGTTGTTTGTTCCATTTCTACAGCACGTTCTTTTCCTTCTGAGCACTAACCTGAGTCTGTGATTATAAATTCACTTCTTTGAGTGTTTCCTTTGAAGTCATGCCTGTTCCATCCACTAATTGTAGGCACTGTGAATGCAGGGAACACATCTGGCCGTGCTCATTATATCACTCAACTCTGTACCTGCCACATATGCAGCATTCACTGCCAGAATGAATGGGTTCATCCCAAATGCACAGCAAACCTAATTGTTCCTGTGCCTGAGGACACACAGCAAGTGTAGCCACAAACACTGGGTCCAGCTTTAGAAACCAGCTTGCTCAAACCCAACTGGCATGGTTTACTATACCCCTCATACCACCACCTCCATCTAGACTATAGCCGACTTTCATTTCTACAGAGTCATAGAAAGGTAACTGGTTTACTGGTTTGCGAAATCAAAATTTCTTCTGTATACTAAAGACACACTTGGCTACTGGGTCCTTGTAAATGAACTTTTGTTATTAAAAAAGTGGGCCAATTAGAAAAGATTCATTTTTGATACATTTTAATGAAGGAAATTTCTACGTCCCTTCAAAAAAAAAAAAAAAACTCACCATCTGGTACAAATATAAAGAAAACTCACCCTCCTAATGACATGTGCAAACATGAATAATGCAACCTAAAGGGCAACAGAAAGTCTTCTGTCTCTGATGTGTGTACGGATTTTTAGGAAGTCTGCATTATTTGAGGAAAGTTTTCCAGGAAAAGCAGCTTTTCATTCTCAGTGCCTCAGTCAGCATTTGAATTAAACGAGAAGACAAAAGATCCTCCAAACCAATAGAGATTTAAACTGCTAAATTTCCTCCAAACTACATTAACATAAACAGAACCAGAATATATGATATTCAGAAAGTATCACAAAAGTTGGCCTCGCTGAGCCAAAGAATACTCCATTAAAAAGCAAACACTGTCGGGGAAAACAGAACTTCCACCAAAAGCAAGAATAAGCACCGCTCTGGAGGTTCTGAGACAAAAAATGCTATTCACACAGAAGCACAGGGTTTCCAGGGGCAGCGAGCTGAACGCAGCTTTCGTGGACGGCTGCCACCAGGCGGCCACTGTGGGTATTACAGCTACTTGAAATGTTTTAATTCCAAAGATTCCCCCAGAGAAAACTACCTGTGAAAATTCTCAAATATAGAGATCACGTCCTGGTATTTTTCATCACTCTACCTATCAAACCATTATTCTGACAAATTATAGTTTCCCCTTAAAATGGATTGGGAGGCAAAATAGAGCTTATAGCTAAGTTGAACAAGCATGCCGCATAAAATGTAACTATTCATTTCCCCCGCCCCCGCCCCACCCCCACCCCGCAGACTGTCACTTGGAATTTATTCAATGAGGTTGGTTTTTATTTCCTCGCTTCAGGATGAAAATTCATGCAGCCTCCCACACTGTTGGGAATGTAAATTGGTGCAGCCACTATGGAAAACAGTATGGAGGTTCCTTAAAAAGCTAAAACTGGAACTACCATATGATCCAGCAATCCCACTCCTGGGCATATATCTGGAAAAGATGAAAACTCTAATTCAAAGAGATACATACACCCCAATGTTCATAACAGCACTACTTACAATAGCCAAGACATGGAAGCAACCTCAATGTCCATCAACAGATAAATGGATAAAGAAGATGTGGTATATATACATATATATATATAATATATATACACAATGGATATTACTCAGCCATAAAAAAGAATGAAGTAATGTCATTTGCAACAACATGGATGGGCCTAGAGATTATCATACTAAGTGAAGTAAGTCAGACAGAGAAAGACAAATATCATATGATATCACTTTCATGTGGAATTAAAATATGGTACAAATGAACTTATATACAAAACAGAAACAGACTCACAGACACAGAAAACAAACTTATGGTTACCAAAGGGGATAGTGGGGGCCAGGGGTGGCAGAGATAATTAGGAGTTTGGGATGAACATATATATACACACTACTATATATGAAATTGGTAACCAACAAGGCCCTACTGTATAGCACAGGGAACTATTCTCAATATCTTGTAATAAACTATAATGGAAAAGAAACTGAAAAAGAATATATATACATATATAGACTATATTTATATATATATAATATACACATATATATACCAAAAAATGAATCATTTTGCTGTATACCAGAAGCTAACCCAACATTGTAAATCAACTATATTTCAATTAAAAAAAATTTTGGGCAGCCCAAATCTTTTTTGATTATAAGAAATATTGTTGCAATTTGGTGATCAAATAGTTGGTCCCTGGTATTGGTCAGAATTTCAATCTAGCATTAAAGGTGAGTCAACTCCAGCTTAGGACAGAATCTAGCAGACAGCTGATGTTAGGGAAGGGGAGGAGGTGGGTTGTCTCTTTTCTAGCTTTAGTATTTCTAACTCCTAAATGAAGATATTTGGAGATGGAGCCTTTGGGAGGTAATGAGGGTTAGGTGAGACCATGAGGGTGAGGTCCTTACAATGGGATTAGAGCCCTTCTAGGAAGAGACATCAGAGAGCTTGCTCACTCTCTTTCCATGAGCAGGCTCTGAGTAGAGGCTACATGGGAACATAGCAAGAAGGTGGCCATCTGCAAACCAGAAAGAGGGTCCTCACCAGAACTTAACCATGCTGGTACCCTGATCTCAGATTTCCAGCCTCCAGAAGTATGAGAAAACAAATTTCTGTTGTTTAAGCCACCCAGTCTACAGTACTTTGTTATGGCAGCCTGAGCCACTAAGACACAGGGTGAGTAGCAAGCCCTTGTCATGTAGCAGCTGTCAAAGTAGCACAAGGGACCCAGTTCACACCTGTGGGAGGAGAGCAAGCTGCTCTGACAAACAGCACAGCAGGCATGCAGAACTCTAGTGATGCATAATCAAAGTCCAGCGCAATTGGTTAGGCCAGCCATGACTGTCTTATTTCCTTTGTTCATATACTCCTTTTTCCAGCCTCTCTCGCAGTTTTCAGAAACAGGTGACCAGATCACAATGTTCTAGCCATAGAAGTGAAGAGGGGCATCTTTTTGGAGTAATGTTTCTTCCCTAATGAAAAAAGAGAGAGCCACAGGAGGATTTCTCTCCCTCCCCCTTTCTTATCTTCAAGTCCCATCTTGATGCCTAGAATACTGCAGTAGGATAGCAAGCATCTTGCAACAAATAAGCACTAAGTCAAAAAGCTTATAGACTGAGGATGGAGAACTAAAAGGATAGAAATAGTCCCTGTCCTTACTGACATTTCTGAGCAGCTGTCCCACATCTGAATGCACCTGTGTCTAGATTAATTGTTGTGGGAGATAACTACATATCCTTATTGATCAGATTTTCAGTTGCTTACAGGGGAATGCATTTTCATCCACGTTGGAAAGGACAAGCAACAATGTGCACACAACAAAAATACATCACTAAGTACCTCCAAGCTCCATTTTGCATGAAGCTAAAGAAAGAGAGACATGTGCAGACCCCGTTGTTTGGTGGTAAATCTGACCACTCTTCTTGGCATCCCCCAGTCCATCTTGACTTCTGGTGGAAAGATAGTAAACAACTTAGTAAATACTTCAAATAACCTTTAATGTAGATGTTCCTACCTTACCGGAAAGAGTTGCTAAGATATCATTTGCACCTCATAACATACCTGCTGGTATGCAAATGTCCAAAAGAAAGGGAATGTGTAGCAAAATACCAAATAACAACACTGATAATAACAGTGAGAAAATTACTACTAGCTCATGAGTTGCAAAGACCCCCAAAGTACAGAAAGTACTTAGGACCTTATTTCTATCAACACACTAGATCACAGGGAGTCAGGTTTTGCTAGGGTTGAGGATTCATATATTGGCAGCTCCTGACCTTTATGCATTGGACTTAACCTTCACTTTCATGCACTGTGTATTGATCTGACTAAATAAACCTTTATATGACACATAGGGACTCTCCTACTTCTACTGATCAGTGAGCACATGGCTTGAGCCTGCCTGCCAAAAGGTCAGTCTACCAATAGCACCCTCTTGATCAAAACTACCAAGGTCATCAGAGTATCTTGAATTCTACTTTATTGTATTTGTTACATTATGAATTGAATAGAAAACATAAAAAATAAAAGTTCCAACACTAAAGACAAAAAGCGCAGTTCTCCTCAATGCAAAGACTGATGAAACAAAGATGAGACCCACTTCATATGGAAGAAGTAGCATATATTTAGCCTCAATCCACCTCATATTGGATGCAAGCAAGTTAACAGCATCCTTAATGTTATATAAAAAGAAAAGAATTAAATAATTTGTACAAAGTACTAGAAACATATTGTCAAATACTGTGGCTAAAAGGCTAGGGAAAAATCATGGTTTTATAATATTTTCTTTATCCTGGCAAATAAACAACACCACCTACCCACCACTCAAAATATATGAATCTATTGTTCTGACTCTATACATAGATCCTAATACACATCTTTGTCAATACATTCCATAAAGTATGAGACTGCTTATACTATGCATTGTGCTCATCAAAGCCTTCAGTAAAGGAATAATATACCATTTCATTAGCTCTTCCAAATATTTGCAGTTAAACTAAGTTCCATTCCAACATTTGCTGTCCTTTAGAAACCAGACTACAAAGGAGACACAGGGTCTTTCAATCATTTCTCCCTGCTTCCCTAATAAACAGAACTTCTACATGTATTGAAATAGGATATGTGATCCCGTAAGCAATTAATGAGCCCCCCATGAGTCAGTGTCTGGCCTTGGCAGTGTTTTCCTCCTAACAATCTCGCAGGAGAATTACCCATAGAGACCAACCTCTGATTGATTATAGACCGATGATGGGAACACTCTCCATGTTATTTCCTAATAAGTGCCCTCAGCCTTGCACTCCACCATAAATTCAGCTCATTAAAGAGATACTTGAGAGTGTCCACTTTTGCCGGTCTTTCCCTTCCTGCCTCCAAGAGATGGATCATTCACTCATGGGCTGCTTGTAGTTTTGCTTTCTGCCTCCACATATTCCTCTACTCACAAGGGTCAAAACTGCCTTCATTTTTGTGTGACATCCCCTTCCCCTTGTGAATGATGATGATCTTGAAATGTTTTTTGCTTCACTTTAGCCCTTCTATCCAATTACCTCTTTACTTATCTCTTCTCTGTGTCAATGACTCACCTTCCTCCTCCTTTTAATAGAGCCATTTGTAGTCTTTCCTCAACCAGTCCCACAGAAATTCCCTTCAACCAGACTCTGCTGTAAAAGTGCCTTCTATCAAAATTCTACATTCATATCTTTGAACAGCATCAGTCTAAATATTTTATAAATAATTGTAATGAAATATTTATAAATATGGCCCTGACTATAAAACTTAAGTAATAAAGGATCACTTTAAAGAAATTGACTTTTTAAAATGATAAAAGGCAACCTTTGCTTGATGAGTTTAGTAAAAGACTCAATTTGAAACACATGATTTTACTATAAACTCATGATTTTATGAAGAATTGTAACTAACTATTTACCTTTTTCCTTAAAGTTTGAAAGAGCAAAAAATGACAAAAAGTATTTCAGTTGTATTATTTGTGAGAAAAAAATCCTGACATAAAATGTTGTTAGATATTAAAATCAGTTATCAAAGGAGATTGTGAAGTCCCTAACCTTGAGTAGATGAAATTTCAAATGAATTCTTATTTGCCTGAAAGGAAGCTGGGATGATTTTGATGACCTCTGCAAGTCTAATTCTATCCAATATTATGCCCAAGTTGTATACAAGTTGTTTTTTTTTTTTTTTTTTTTTTTTTTTTTAAGAATCAAAATATGGGCTTCCCTGGTGGTGCAGTGGTTGAGAGTCTGCCTGTCGATGCAGGGGACACGGGTTCGTGCCCCGGTCCGGGAGGATCCCACATGCCGTGGAGCGGCTGGGCCCGTGAGCCATGGCCACTGAGCGCTGAGCCTGCGCGTCCGGAGCCTGTGCTCCGCAACGGGAGAGGCCACGACAGTGAGAGGCCTGTGTACCGCAAAAAAAAAAAAAAAAAAAGAATCAAAATACGTAGTAGAAGCACAGAAGTGACTGAATACAAATGTTAACTATCTTCAGGAAAATATACCTCTTGATAAAATGCTGCAAGAAACTCACATAATCCTCTTTACATGTCAGTAATGATTTCTGTTTGAGATTCATTCTGGTTATACATCTGTGAGGAATGGTACATTTTATTTAGGGGAGTGATAAAAAATTAACAACCACTTCTCATTTTATTAGAGGAAAAGAATCAGTCAAACATTTTAATGTACATGATTGCAAAGACTTAGAAGTAAATTAATGAAATATTCCCTTGTTGTTCATTCAGAAGTATATTCTACTCGGTTGGGGATATATTTATTTCACTTAATGAAATAGCCAATGAAGATTCAAAACTGCTTATAATCAAAAAGCAGCAATTTGGGATTAAGGAAGGATGCTGTGTGAATATGCGGAAAGAGTAGGAGAAAAAATCAGAGAGTAATTTATAGGTGAAACAAGAATGAAGAGAAGTTGAAGGAATCAGAACTTGCTACATTGCCAGCTGTTTCTCTCTTAATCACTGATGGGTTCCAAAAGCTCATTTTGAAAACCCTCCTTTAGAATTTAGAGCACATGTATATTCCCACACAATCATAACATCTATGGGTTGTAAAGAGCCTCACAGATCATTTAAATCAAGTGCTGCTCTGAGACTTAATCACCTCTTACATCATCCCTGCCAAACAAATAAGGTTATAAATGGCAACTAAGCCTTCAGATTACATAACAAAATTGTGTTTATATCATAAAGTACCCTAACATATGCAATAAACACATAGTAAACACATACTTCATCATTCCACTTCATATTATAGCGTCTTTATTTAGAAAATAGGATTAACTCTTAGTTCCAGTTTTGGGTGTCAGCTACACAGACACATCTCCTGTAGTCCCAAGACCCAAGCAGGAACATTCCCTGTCTCCACCCTGTGTGCAGGCACCGGAGGACTGAGGACTAGACCCTAGATCAGGGCTGTGAGAGAAGGGTCAGGATTTATGTTGAAGTGCAAGAGGAGAAGTGGCTAAGGGTGAGGGGAGAGGGAGGAAAGAGATGGGAGGTAACAGAGAGGGATGAGATTTGCAACTCCTGCACCTCCCTTTGCCTTTCCTTTCTTGCCTTCAAACTCAGTACTGCCCCAAGGCAAGCCTCTTCTCTCATGTATCCTCCTCTTTTCACACAAGGTGGAAGCCTTGAATATCCTATTCAGTCAAGCTTTAAATAAGTCATTTATTTGTTAACTTGTTTTTTTTTAAATTTTATTTCTACTTTGCACTCTATATCTCTGTCACTTTGCAGCTCTTGGTGTTCACCAATGAGCCAAGAGTCCCTGGAGCCCAGGTGCCACCATATTGCACATTTCTGGATACTCAATGCCTATCCATGACTGTTTCACAGAATGTGCTAAAATATGTGTTTATGGGATAAGTATTTTTAAATAAAGGGAAAAGAAAGGGATTCGAAAGAGGAGAAATAACTGAGGTCTTTTAAAGGCAGTAGAATGGAACTATCTCTCTTATCTTTAATCTCCTTCCCACTTACAACCATCAGCCAGAACTGGGCTGTGAGGTATGGAGATGGGAACCAGCAGTAGATATATGAGACATGACCATTGAAGGAATGTCCCCTCACTTTTCTCTCCCCTTCCTACTTTTCTTCCTCTTCACCCACCCTCCTAGACACCTCCTCTAGTCTGAAATGAGTGCTTGAAGAGGGGGAATCTGGAATCGTAAGGGTATTATTTCATGGAACAAGAGGTCTGAAGGAGTAAGAAGAAAGATAGGAGGAGAGAAATTCCCAGAAGAAAGCACATATTCCTTATGTGACACAGATGGTCAGTGCTCACTAAATATCCATGTGTTTCTCCATGTTTCCCAAACCCATACATCAGAGTAGTGGCAGGTGACTAAGTCTTATCAATAGAACATGAGCAGAAGCAGTATTCCAGTTCCCATCTGAGAAAAGTAAGGACAGCTGTTCCTTTTCTGAGATTGCTCTTTTCCCCTGCTACATTGACCTTGGAGGCCATTTGCTCCAGGGGGCATTACTACAAGATGGAAGAGCTGTCAGACATAAATGGACTTTATATGAGGGTAAATAAGAATTTCTTGTACAAAGCCACTGCAGTTCAGGGAGTTATATGTTACCACAGTACAGCATAGCATTACCTAACTGAAACACCTTTTCTCACCCAACTGGTGCAGCCTTTAATTGGAAAAGAAAGTTTACTAGTCATGCTTACAGGTCAAGGGCTGCCAAACTTAGGCATTGGTATCTCAACCACAGTTTCCAATCCAAAGTTTGAAACCATGTCAAAGTCAACACTTCCTATTTCTACCTGTCATTTAGTTAGAAGATGCACCATTTTTAAAGAATTTTCTACAGGATATTCAAACAGTGTGCTCTTCCTGATACCCCTAAATCCACCCCTGAGTGAAGCCTTGACAGAAGAGCTTTATTTACTGCATTGTCCACCTTGTAGAATCATTCTGAGCTCAGCAAGAGGCCTTTAGATCAAGGGACGCTACAAAAGACAGATGTGAAACTCACTGCACTAGCCACTGAAAAGATATTGTGAGCAGTACTGCTCATTTATTGCACAATATCGTCTTTATAAGAATCTTCTCAATAATTTCCTTTCTTGTCTTAATCAGTAATAGCTTTTCTTCTTCTATACAATAGAATTATATTAATGCCTATCATTAAATATGTGTTGCAAGGACTAAATTAAGTGTATTTTTAAAACTTAACATTATGACTGGAACAGAGTAAGCACCAAATATATTTTTGCTATTATTATGAATTTTTTAAATCTTAATTGAACTGTAAATTGTGTTAATGCTCAATATGTTTTCTAATAGATAAGGGCCCAAACTGGAGCCTATTGGTAGCAAATTTATCATATGTCTCCAACTTTGTTTTGTACTTCATTTCTTTCTTATACTTTTGTAATGTAGGTAACTTTGCAGCACTTTATATATTCCTTTAAGTTGGTCTAAATTCTTTTCAGATCACAAAGCCTATAAATAAAAAATTAACAGACTAAACCCTAGGTTCTTGACTTACCTTTTATTAATATTCAGAGAGGGAAAATGAAACAACAATGAAAAGCCTATGATATAAATAGAATTCTTTCCATTAGAGCATCCTTTTTCTTTCCTACTGTTATAAAAGATGTAAATCTTACCATCTGTGATTGGAGAACACACAAGCTCTAACTAGGCTCCATAAACTAGTTTGACTTTGACACCTCAGTCAAAACTTTACAAAGGATGTATCCCTTTCAGCAAAACCTGTCTTCAAGACACTCATGCTGAGGACGAGAGTCTACTCTGCATGTGGACCTGAGACATGTAAAGATTCTTTGGACAAAAGCTATAATTTTGGTGGCCAATTTCTAAACAAATTCTTAAGACCCATGGTGTGACAATATATTTATAGAAACAGAGTATTTAAAATATGAAATTGTGGGCTTCCCTGGTGGCACAGTGGTTGAGAGTCTGCCTGCCGATGCAGGGGACATGAGTTCGTGCCCCGGTCCAGGAAGATCCCACATGCCACGGAGCGGCTGGGCCCCTGAGCCATGGCCGCTGAGCATGCACGTCTGGATCCTGTGCTCTGCAACAGGAGAAGCCACAACAGTGAGAGGCCCACGTACCACAAAAAAAAAAAAGAAATTGTTTGAAAAATATGGCTGTATGGTCATCATGATAACAGACTTAAAACATTATTGCCCCTAAGCTCAAAGTAAATGAGTTCTATTCAATTCAAGAAACATATACTGCCTTTTGTTTCTTGGTCAGGGTACTAGACTCTGCAGACCTAGAGATAAATAAAGCATGGACCAAACCCTCAAAGTTTCTGTAACTGGGAAAGATACACTTAAATAATTGTTCTTTGTTACTAAACACTCTTCATTGTTTTCTATAGCATTGATCACAAATAGCCATTGTACATTTGTTTGTTTGCATATTTACTTTCTGCCTCCTCCACTAAACCATTAGCTTACTAAGGGCCATGACTTTCTTGTACATTATGAATTCAGCTCTTGTACAGAAGCCATTACATGTTAGACACTCAGCAAATATTTTCTAAATAGTAATGTAGTCTTATGTAATATAAATAGAAATCTGTAGCTTTCATACTTACAAACGGCAACACTTAGAAGATGTAATGGAAAAGATCCATTTCTAATGACAACAACAATAATTCTGAAAAAAAAGATAAAATACCTAGGTGTAAATCTACAAGGGATGTGGAAAAACAATATGAGAAAAAAATGGATAGATTCCTGAAAGATTCAGAAGAAGAATTAAATGAATGGAAAGATATACCAAGGTTATAGATAAAAAGACTTAATATTATAAAAATGCCAATTCTCCCCATTAATTACTAAATTTAACAATCCCAATAAGAATAGTAAAAAAGAAATTTTGTTCTGAAACTAGATAAGCTAATTCTAAAGTTTCTATGGAAAAAATATACTAGCAGTTATAACCAGGAAATTTCTGAAATAGAAAAACCTTACAAGCCAATAAATGCACTGTAAAACTTCAATAATTAAATCAGTGTAGTACTGGGATATATATAACAGACAAACTAAGAGAAGATAAATTCTCTTCTCTTATTTGGTCTGTTCCAACTTAAATGGGAATTTAGAACATGATAAAAGTGGTGTTCAAATCTGTGGTGATAAACATGAAATTTAATACATTAATACATTACAGTGTTGGGCTGTCACTGCCTTGATTAGGTTATGTTATGTGACAAATGGGCTAGGATGACACTCTATGGTTATGTTACATAAAATAAGGTTGCATCTTCACAGACTATACAGACTTAGACTATACTATACTTAACAGCAAGAGAATCTCCTGCTGGCCATGAAGAAGCCACCTGATATGATATGAACTGTCTGTAAAGAGGGTCACATGGCTGAGAACTGTGGGCAACATTGAGATACTAAGAGCATAATGTCTACAAATATAAAATACTGACTTCTTCCAACAACCACACGAGCTTGGAGGAAGGCCTCAAGCCTCAGATGAGATTGCAGTCCCAGACAACATTTTAATTGCAGCCCCAGTCCCTGAACAGAGGACCCAACTAAACCATTCTTGGGCTGCTGGTCCACAGAAAGGGTGAGATAACAAATGTGAATTGTGTTAAGCCACTAAGTTTGTGGTAATTTGTTATGCAGCAATAGGAAACCATTGCATTCATCAATCATGTTGGCAAAAATACAAGAGTGCAATTCTGTGTGTTGCTAAGTTATGCCCACAGGCCAACTTATACATTGACAGTGGGACACCAAATGGTTCAATGTCTGTGGGGGTAAATCTGGCAATCTCTAACATAGTCACATTTACACTTGCCATTTGTCCCAGCAATCTCACTTCCGGAAATCTATCCTACACTTGCATACCTATGAAATTATATATGTACAAAAGTTTGCATTAAAATATTATGTATAATAATAAAAAAATGGAAACAAACCAAGGGTCCAACAATTGGGGATTGGTTAAATTATCCAGGGTCATCTACTTAGTGGAACATTATGTATCCATAAAAAAGAGGAATGATGAAGATTTCTATACAGTAATATGGAAAAAAATTTCTAGGATATGTTACTAAGTGGAAAACAGTAAGGTTCAGAACAATATATGTAGTGTGCTGAGTTTTAATAAGGAAAACTTATGCATAAAGAAACAAATTATTTTAAAACAATTACCTGTAGGGAATGGGGAGAAACAAGATGGATGGGGATAAGAATAGGAGCAAGTCTTCTCCATGCATACTTCTTAATCATTTTTATTTTTGAAACATATGCATGTATTACCTATTAAAATTAATTTATTTTTTTTAATTATTGAATGAATAGATGTAAAAAAGCACAGAATTATATGGGTGTATATTCAAGATGCAGAGGTGACAATGGATAAGGAGGGAGTGACAGAGTAACATCAGTCTCATAGTTGCATGGGGACAGGGATTCTAAGATTTTTGAAAGATGGTCAAGAGTTACAACAGATAGACAAGCCTCAGAAGGACATTACAAATAACAAGAACTGTGTTCAAACATACAGTGGGATGAAACTGACAGTACATCTAGGGAACAAAGGAATCTGATCTCATTAAATGTAACAGGGGTACCGAGAGCTACTTAGGGAGAAAGACAGGCAGAGACCATATCAAGGGGTCCTTGGAAGCTCTTCTAAGGAAGTTGAACTTTACACTTTGCATAAGGTTTATGTCTTAAATAAGATCATTCTAATAACAGTTTGGAGAATGTATCAGAGAAGATCTGAATTTGTTTCCTGTGGCTGCCATAAAAAATTGTTACAAACTTGGTGGCTCAAAACAACAGAAATGTATTCTCTCACAGTTCTGGAAGTCTGAAATCAAAGTGTTGACAGGGCCACACTCCCACTGGAAGCTCTAGGGAGAATCCATCCTTTGCTTCTTCCAGGTTCTGGTGGTTGTCTGAACCTTGGCTGTGGCACTCCAACCTTTGCCTTCATCTTCACGTGGACTTTTCTGTGTGTCTATGTCCTCTCTTCTGTCTCTTTTAAGAAAACTTGCCATTGGATTTAGGAGACACCTGGGTAATCCAGGACGATCTCATCTCAAGATCTTAATTATATCTGCAAAGACCTTGTTTTCCAAAT
Source organism: Mesoplodon mirus (assembly GCF_964341445.2). Lineage (NCBI taxonomy): Eukaryota > Metazoa > Chordata > Mammalia > Artiodactyla > Ziphiidae > Mesoplodon > Mesoplodon mirus. The sequence continues at coordinate 131,810,287 of NC_138982.1, read as the reverse complement.
AAATTCACATTCACAGGTCCCAGGGATTAGGACATGGACATTTTTGGGCAGCCACTATGGTCAGTGCTATGGACAGGAGACTATTTAGAAGTGATTGTAATTGACCAGGTAAAAGATGTTTAACAAGTATTCAGCCTCTCTGATTAAAAAGTTCTAAGGGGGGTTTCCCTGGTGGCGCAGTGGTTGAGAGTCTGCCTGCCGATGCAGGGGACACGGGTTCGTGCCCCGGTCCGGGAAGATCCCACATGCCGCGGAGCGGCTGGGCTCGTGAGCCATGGCTGCTGAGCCTGCACGTCCGGAGCCTGTGCTCCACAACGGGAGAGGCCACAACAGTGAGAGGCCCATGTACCGAAAAAAAAAAAAAAAAAGTTCTAAGGGCAAATATCCCACAAGCCATTTAAGTTATCCAGAAATCCACTCCACATATTTCTTTCTAAGCCCACCCCCTCTTGCCTTGATTTTTATTTAAGCAGTTGAATGTATGTTTGCAGCTGTCTCCTCATCTCTTCTAAGTCTCCTTATATCATAACCACTGTGTAGCATTTTCTACTATAGGGACAATTCTGGGCTTCCTAATCTGGAGTGGCCGTTCTCAGGGAGATTCTCTCCCTGATAAATACAGTTAGCTAGAGGCAAGAAAGCCTGAGGCATATGGCATTAAATTTCTGATAAGGCCTATGTGGAAGCATACCAATCTTCATAAAAACTAGATATGAGAATTTCTAGAGTAAATAGTAGCATATTAAAATAGGATGCGGAAGAAGAAATAAATCTTTAAACTTCACAACTTTCTCCTTCCAAATGAAGGAGAATGACGAGAAGTCAAAACTCCCATCTCCCCCTCCAAAAATGTCACTTTCTGCCAGCTTTAGGTCAACAATTAAGCAGAAAAGAGCGATCCTCCAGAACATGAGCGGGTCACCCCTTCCTTATGCCTCTAGCCAAATTTTAGTTATTGACCCTCGATCTAATTAACCAATGCTCCCAGTGATCCCTTACTTTCTAATCAGAAATTATCACTTTCCAACAATTAAGGCTCTGACTCTAGACCACTCCTGTCCAAAAGAATTTTCTGTGATGATAGAAGTTTCTATATCTGCGCTATCCAATATGGTGTCCACTAGCCAGATATGGCTATTGACCACTTGAACGGTGGATGGTATGAGGGAGGAACTAATTTTCCAATTATCTGTCATTTTTATTAGTTTATATTGAAATAGCCGTGTGTGGCTACAGGCTACCATATTGGACAGCACAACTGTGAACGCTGTTGGACACAGGACCTGGCCCATCTTCCTTTTTGGACACAGTCAAGTTCTACCTTGGTATCAACCTTAGTCTTGGCCTATTTTTATACTTACTCCCTGTTCCCAGAAAAGCATCTAGCAAACCTACTGGCGTTCATGGCCCTCAATTATATTTCAATGACTGAATTTAGGAGGTTTTCTTCTCCCTTATATTGGTTCAAGATGTTGCAAGAAAAGACCTAAAGATGTTGACTAGATATTTTCAAAGACATGATCATAACTGTGGGACCCTTTAATAGCCAGAGCCTCACTTTGTGGTTGTTTTTGTATGTGTGTGTGATAAACTCATCCTTTCTTTCTAGCCTCTCTTTCTAGACAAATTAACAAAGACTTCTTTAGCTCTTGGATTTAATTGCACATGTTTCAATCACATGTGATTGAAATGTGTACATTTACATACATTATCATTGTAAGTATGAAGTTGCAGTAGTTTCTTTTTTTTTTTAAAACATCTTTATTGGAGTATAATTGCTTTACAATGGTGTGTTAGTTTCTGCTTTATAACAAAGTGAATCAGTTATACATATACATACGTCCCCATATCTCTTCCCCCTTGCGTCTCCCTCCCTCCCAACCTCCCTATCCCACCCCTCTAGGTGGTCACAAAGCACCGAGCTGATCTCCCTGTGCTATATGGCTGCTTCCCACTAGCTATCTATTTTACATTTGGTAGTGTATATATGTCCATGCCACTCTCTCACTTTGTCCCAGCTTACACTTCCCCGTCCCTGTATCCTCAAGCCCATTTTCTAGTAGGTCTGAGTCTTTATTCCTGTCTTGCCCCTAGGATCTTCATGACTTTTTTTTTTTTTGCTTAGATTCCATATATATGTGTTAGCATATGGTATTTGTTTTTCTCTTTCTGATTTACTTCACTCTGTATGACAGACTCTAGGTCCATCCACCTCACTGCAAATAACTCAATTTTGTTTCTTTTTATGGCTGAGTAATATTCCATTGTATATATGTGCCACATCTTCTTTATCCATTCATCTGTTGATGGACACTTAGGTTGCTTCCATATCCTGGCTATTGTAAATAGAGCTGCAATGAACATTTTGGTACATGACTCTTTTTGAATTATAGATTTCTTAGGTTATATGCCCAATAGTGGGATTGCAGTAGTTTCTTACACTATTTTCCTGTTCCCAACTACCAGTGTCTATGTGGAGTGAAATTGGCAATTCATTGAAATGGTGTGTATAAGGCATTTAGGTCCAGACTCATTCTCTGTCTCAGAAATCCTACAAATGCCTCCAAGAAAATCAACAGGAAATCATTTTTTCAGTGGATGATTTTTACCACATCTAACTATAAAGCATTAAAAGAACACTGAAGTTTTCAGTAAGTAAACTAGGCTGAATAAACCTGAATTCTTCAATCCCGAAGAAGGGAGAACATTTTAACAAATCCTCTGTCCCTTTATTCACAGTGTTAAAGGGAACTTTCAACTCTGAGTTGCTGAAGAAACAGATGGTTGTGACAGTGAATCTACTGGTAGGGAAATCTCATATACAAAATATCACTAGATTACACGATGGTAAGCCTACAATTAAGAGAACATAAGAAAGAACAAGACCAAACCTATAAATAATCTATAAATAATAAAGATAACATAAGAAGGAATAAGATCAAATTTCTACAGCTCTCAGAGCCTCTCAGAGAAAACAGTTTCAAAACTACATGATATTATTACACATCATTAGTGTTTTAATGGAGCTGATTGCCCTGCCATTCTTTTTGATGTTGTTGTTTTCTCTTCTTAAATAAAAGTTATTTTTGTGATACCAACAGCCATTAGAGGAAAAATGATTCAGTGGAACACATCTCAGTGGTGGTTAGCAACAGGCTATAATTATTCATTTCTATTAAGAGCTATCATTTAGGTACTAGAATTTTGAGAGCAGCTTCAGCAAATTGATTCCAAGTTATCTTAAAATAGACGTTAGACAATAGATAAATAGATGATATAGATAGGTACTTTTGAAACATAAAATATTTATTTATGATTGTGTTTATTAGATGGCCTTCAAGCTCATTGGAATACATTGGATCACCTATTTTTTCACAGATGTGAGATTTCTATAAAATAGAATCCTAGACTTTAAAGGAACTTTAGCCATTGTCAAGAACAAGAGCCCCAGGGCAGGTCTACATGGTTCTAACATTGTCTTTGATGAGTGAACTTAAGAAATAAAAATATATGCACCCTTTTTATGTCTCAGTTTCCTCATCTGTAAAATGATTTAAATAAAAAGTAGCTACTTCATTAAGATGCTGTAAAGGTTAAATGAGTTCCTTGTTGTTAAGCACATAGAATACGACCTGGCATCTAGTAAGTGCTTGGTAACTGTTAGATCCTACCATCTTCATCATCTTCATTTTAAAGATGAAAACAACAATGTCCAGGGAAGGAAAGTGATTTTTCCAAATCATGCAACTAATATTAAGCACATAGATGACCCTGAGTCTGTTGGCAAGTAGCCTGTGTCCTTACCACCCTGCCATGCTGCCTATGCTGTTCTATGCTCCACCATTCTATGCTATACTTTCTTCTTCATGAAGTCCTTATCAAGAACATAACAATAAGAAAAGAAGGAGGAAGAGAGGAGGAAGAGGAGTGGGGGAAGCCTAGAGGGGCCAGTTCTAGAGGTCTCAAGTCAAAACCACATAGACCAAAGTAGCTGCTGAAACCAGTCAGGTCAGTGTCTTTGTTAAAGGTACCTTCACCCAAGTATCTATCTGCTGCTATCCCTAAAATTCCTTTTTATTTTATTTATTTATTTATTTATTTATTTATTTATTTTGCATGTATGTACATATTCTTTAATTAATTAATTTTTTAAGCTGAAGTGTAGGGTTTTTTTTTTTTAACATGTTTTTTGGAATATAATTGCTTTACTATGGTGTGTTAGTTTCTGCTTTATAACAAAGTGAATCAGCTATACATATGCATATATCCCCATATCTCCTCCCTCCTGCATCTCCCTCCCACCATCCCTATCCCACCCCTCTAGGTGGTCACAAAGCACCAAGCTGATCTCCCTGTGCTATGTGGCTGCTTCCCACTAGCTAGCTATTTTACATTTGGTAGTGTATATATGTCCATGCCACTCTCTCATTTTGTCCCAGCTTACCCTTCTCCCTCTCCATGTCCTCAAGTCCATTCTCATCATCTGCATCTTATTCCTGTCCTGCCCCTATGTTCTTCAGAACCTTTTTTTTTTTTTTTTAGATTCCATATATGTGTGCTGGCATACTGTATTTACTTTTCTCTTTCTGATTTACTTCACTCTGTATGACCGTCTCTAAGTCCATCCACCTCACTACAAATAACTCAATTTCATTTCTTTTCATGGCTGAGTAATATTCCATTGTATATATGTGCCACATCTTCTTTATCCATTCATCCATTCATCTGTTGATGGACACTTAGGTTGCTTCCATGTCCTGGCTATTGTAAATAGAGCTGCACTGAACATTGTGGTACATGACTCTTTTTGCATTATGGTTTTCTCAGGGTATATGCCCAATAGTGGGATTGCTGGGTCATATGGTAATTCTATTATTAGTTTTTTAAGAAATTCCATAATGTTCTCCATAGTGGCTGTATCAATTTATATTCCCACCAACAGTGCAAGAGGATTCACTTTTCTCCACACTCTCTCCAGCATTTATCGTTTGTAGACTTTTTGATGATGGTCATTCTGACTGATGTGAAGTGATACCTCATTGTAGTTTTTTTGTTTGCTTGTTTGTTTTATTTATTTATTTTTTTGTGGTACACGGGCCTCTCACTCTTGTGGCCTCTCCCGTTGCGGAGCACAGGCTCCGAACACACAGGCTCAGCGACCATGGCTCACGGGCCCAGCCACTCCACGGCATGTGAGATCTTCCCACACTGGGGCACGGACTTGCATCGCCTGCATCGGCAGGCAGACTCTAAACCACTGTGCCACCAGGGAAGCCCCCTCACTGTAGTTTTAATTTGCATTTCTCTAATGATTAGTGATGTTGATCATCCTTTCATGTTTTTTGGCAATCTGTATATCTTCTTTGGAGAAATGTCTATTTAGGTCTTCTGCCCATTTTTGGATTGTGTTTTTCTTTTTTTTGATATTGAGCTGCATGAGCTGCTTGTAAATTTTGGAGATTAATCCTTTGTCAGTTGCTTCATTTGCAACTATTTTTCCCCATTCTGAGGGTGGTCTTTTCGCCTTGTTTGTGGTTCCCTTTGCTGTGCAAAAGTTTTTAAGTTTTATTAGGTCCCATTTGTTTATTTTTGTTTTTATTTCAATTTCTCTAGGAGGTGGGTCAAAAAGGATCTTGCTGTGATTTATGTCATAGAGTGTTCTGCTTAAATTTTCCTCTAAGTGTTTTCTAGTTTCTTGCCTTACATTTAGGTCTTTCATCCATTTTGAGTTTATTTTTGTGTATAGTGTTAGGGGGTGTTCTAATTTCATTCTTTTACATGTAGCTGTCCAGTTTTCCCAGCACCACTTATTGAAGAGGCTGTCTTTTCTCCATTGTATATTCTTGCCTCCTTTATCAAAAAATAAGGTGACCATATGTGTGTGGATTTATCTCTGGGCTTTCCATCCTGTTCCATTAATCTATACTTCTGTTTTTGTGCCAGTACCATACTTAAAATTCCTTTTTATGATGAACAACTTTTCACTGCATAATTTAAATACATAATAAATAGTATTCTTTTAATTATAAAAAACACACATTGGCTTATATTTACCTTATTCATATCAAAATGTTACTTTTAAGAACTTTTAAAAATTTACTTACTCTCAATACTTTTAATAATTATAAGACAAAATATACTAATATATAATAATATTAATATAGTAAATAAGAACATAAGAGCATTAACCATAGAGCAGGAGATGTTGAGGCATGGGATGAAATGGAACATATTGGACACTCTGCATATGGAAATCAAACTTCACTTTCTTCACCATTTGCTGAGAGCTAGGAATGGAGCACAGCTCCATGATGAGCCATTTCATAAACAATGAACAAGGACACACAAAAGGCAAGAACTCCTCTGCTCCTTCCACGAAACATCAATGCCACTCCAGATCCAAGTCAAAGTAGGTCTATTGCCATGAAGAAAATGATTATCATGAGAACCCTGCAGTAGAGCCAACAAAACATTTGGTGTCACATTTCCTGATCCCTGTGGACATTCGGGGAAAAAAACAGGCTTCTGTTATGTGTGCTATATTGTTATATGTGTTATAATCCAAATTTTTACATAGCTTGAAAAAGAAAAAAAATAAGCCATCAACAAACTTGCCATTATCCCTATATTCCACAGGAATAATATTTTGCTTCTACCCAAAATGCTTTAAACATAATTCCTCTTTGTATTAGAGGCTTAAAGTGTAAAGGCCAACTTGACTATAAAAACTTCAGTAAAATCCATATATTTAAGTTCAGAATGGCTTTTCTTTCATTCCCGTGTAGTGTCTGAAAACCACATTGATGCATGTTATCAGGAGTCATACTGGCTCAAAGTAGAGCGATAAAAACCATAAGAACATAAAATCTGATTTCTTAAGTTCTTAGCTTTAAATATGCATCAGCAGGATGAAAGCCATTATTTTCTCCACATTAACCTTAATGACTGTGCAAAGGATTTGAAGATCACTCTTCTTGAAAAGTGGATTTGGCCATTGTCATACTGTCTCTGTCACCAAAGCTCTGTTATTAAAGCTTTCTCTCTTTTATAAAAACAAATTTTTATCTGCCTAACACTTTTCCCACATGCCACTATATGGAACATTCCAAATCATTGATTAATTAGGGCAGTTGTTTTAATGAGAAAGATTGATTTTTTCTATTTGCATTATCTTCTCTCTTCTTGACCTCATTCTCCTTTAGGACATCAGTTATTATTCAAAGTCTCTACAGCTGGCTTGAAGCTCCCCTGGGAACACCAGTTTAACAAACTAACTCATGGAAAATTATTGCTATCCACTTTACCTCAGATATATATATACACACACACATAAGGGGTGTCTTAGTCCATTTGGGCTACTGTAACAAAATAGCTTATAAACAACAGAAATTTATTTTTCACAGTCTGTAGTCTGGATCATGGTGTCAGCATGGTTGAATGAGAGCCCTCTTCCAGCTTGTAGACTTTCTGTTCCATTCTCACGTGGCAGAAAGGGGAAGGGATCTCTCTGGAGCTTCTTTTAAAAGGTAGTTTTGTAAGGGCTTCACTCTCCTGACTTAAGCACCTCCCAAAGCCTCTACCTACTAGTACCATCACCTGTGGGGATCAGGATTTCAATATACAAATTTGGGGGGAACACAAAGATTCAAACCATAACAGGGTGCATGCATATATACATATATAGGATGGCAATTTGCTCTACTCTAAATGTATCCCTTCCTTCTTGCCTTCCTCACAGTCCATCAAAGCACCCACTTCTTGAATGATATGTACTTTTCTAGCTGGAATGAAAAACACTGATGATTAAATAAGCACTATTTCATTTGCCCACAGAATAGCCAATTAATACACGAGAAGTAGCAGTGAGGTTAAGGAAACATGAAGCATAGATAAGGACCACAGAGTAAACCAAGTAAAGTGTCAACTCAGAAGGATAGCAAAGGACTAAACATAGAGTAGATAGTCAATAAATGGTTACTGGTCAGCTAATTGATTTCGTTATTTACCCAGGAGCAATTTTAATTTTCTAAGAAGACATAATAAATTCCTACTGGTAGAATTTAAGATATTGCAGGAGAAAATAAGGATTTTGTTTTAGTTTTGTACCCATTAAATTGTATCATGTAGGTGATCACTTAATTTTTTCTAAATGCAAATTTGACCTTATGTTTGTCTTTTTGTACCATATAATTTTTTTAAATATTGATATGAAATGAAGTGGATTCTCAGATGTGGTCCCTGATTTAGTATTGTTCTAGTCAATGCTGGAATAAAATGCATTCTTGCACGGACATGGAGAGTGAGAATCTTTAACTTTCTCATTGTTTCATCTAAACTTGAACTGGGTGGAGACAGAAAGTAAGACTCACTTTGCAATTAATGACAAGCTAATCAGGAAGACTAACCCCAACTAGTTTGTGAAAGGCCAATAGATTTCTTTACAAGCCTTAGTTTCCCTTACTATTATCAACCAAGGGAAGGATAAATGAGGTTAAAAATTTTAAGAATAAAGGAAGAACTAATGAACAAACAAACAAAAAATAGTAGGATCTCTGGGGGAAAATAGTTTTTTATAAAGATGTTCAGAAGAAGTACAATATAAATATCTGAGTTTTGATGCACTGATCTGATGTGTATATGCACCTACACACTGAGATTAAGATGCATGTTTCAATAAACATCAAGATTTATTATGCATTTGGAAAGTATTAACTGAGGTGAAAGTCAATACATCTTGATGTTCACCTCAACAAAATCAATAGTTGCTTAATAATTTACAAAGATTCAGTGGATTTAATGTATCTGATGGCTATGAAGTAGAGTAAAACCACTACACTTCTTTCAGGAACACTTGATAAAGATATAATACCAGCATCAAACATTTGGAACCAAAATTTATACCCTCTCCTTTTTGAATGAAGGTAAGTGAAACATCACCTTTCCCAGAACTGCAGACGTGAACTCTGAAATTTGAGCAAGGAGAAAGGAGTAACAGGAAGGAACCTCAGAGAAGACAACACTCATTAGAAAACAGATTCAGTGTCACAGAGGAATGCGGGCATCTGTGCCTGTGAATTAAACAGCAACATTCTCCTGTTAAATATAATTCGATCCACTTTGTTAGGCCCAAACTTGCTTTATGTTGATTGTACATTTGTCTTTTCCTAGTTTCCCACTTATCTCCAGAGATTAATAAATGCAGTTAATTCAAATGCCTTGACAATCTAACCCCAATTCAAAAGGGTCTTAGTGACAGACTTAGAAAAATAAAGTGATGGCACATTTTCAATCCTTCTTAGGATCACCTTAATATTTGTTTCCACTTCAGGAATGTGGAAATTAGAAGATGGCCAATCCTCTGCAGAGCTGATATAATGATTCATCTATAATCAGAAGCCAGGCCAATATGACCAGTCATTAACATCATTTTCAAGTTAATTCCAAAACAGGGAAACTCTATACACTGAACTGTGGGAATGCATGAATAGTCTGATAAACATGCAGAATGGAGGTTTCCTAGTGCTTCGAGATGGTATTAATAAGTCACGTTTTGGAAATAAAAATGAATGTCAAAACAACCATCAGATTAAGCAAAATCTGGGCTCCCTCCAAAATAAATTTTTAATGATTAATTTCTTTAGAAAATTGTCACACTACCTTTAACTGAAAGCACAGGAAAGAGATCTGGCTGCCATTTTGTAAGGTCCACCAAAGGAAATAATAAACAAGTGTGGGCTACAGAAAATAATGGCTAAAAACCTTCCCTTAAAGAGAACAGAAATGTGAGTTGCTCTTTGCAGGCATTGCCAATAGATAAGGCAGGACATGTAATAAATGAGTGAAGGGGGAGATCAGATACAGGTACAAAGATTAAAGATTGCAAGTGACCCCAACTTATCAATCTTTGAAATGGTTCTAAGAGCAAAATTGTCACATACATCTTGCATTCTTGGCAGGGAACATCAGTGATGGGTGAACACCTCTAATGTATCATAATTTATGTTTTTCAGAGAGCTTGTCCATGAACTATCATGAATTACCATAACTGAGCCTCACAAAATAACTTTTAAATGACCTGGAAAGGTGTTCTAATCCTCTCTTAACAGACAAGGAAACCTACAACAAGAAACATGAAAATAGTCCCAGATCACACAATCATTAAGGGGCAGAACTGAATTTGAATCCATATCTTCTAATTCCAAACCCAGGACATTTCTTTGGATGTCAAGTAGAAGCTTTTATAGAACAACAATAAAATTTGTTACTACTTGTATAAGTTAGCAATCTCCAGAGAAACAGAAGCAACAGGGGATGTGTGTGTGTGTGTGTGTGTGTGTGTGTGTGTGTGTGGAGAGAGAGAGAAAGAAAGATTTTAAGAAATTGACTCACACAAATGTGGGAGATGACAAGTCTAAAACCTGCAAGGCAGTTGAGGCTGGGAACTCAAGCAGGATTTCTATGTTGCAGCTTTAAGACAGAATTTCGGGCTTCCCTGGTGGCTCAGTGGATAAGAATCCACCTGCCAATGCAGGGGACATGGGTTCAATCCCTGGTCCAGGAAGATCCCACATGCCACGGAGTAACTAAGCCCATGAGCCACAACTACTGAGCCAATGTGCCACAACTACTGAAGCCCGTGTGCCACAACTACTAAAGCCCACGTGCTTAGAACCCATGCTCCACAACAAGAGAAGCCACTGCAATGAGAAACCCACGCACCACAACGAAGAGTAACCCCCGCTCACCATAACTAGAGAAAGCCCGCGCACAGCAACGAAGACTCAATGCAGCCAAAAATAACTTAAAAATTAAATCTCTAAGAAAAAAAAAAAAAAGACAGAAGTTCTTCTTCAGGAAACCTCAGTCTTTGCTCTTAAGGTCTTCAACTGATTGGATGAGTCCCACCCACATTATGGAGAGTAATCTGCTTTACTTAAAGTCAATTAATCATAAATATTAATAAAAACTAAAAAAATACCTTCACAACCTCAGATCTAGTGTTTGACCAAACAACCAGGTACCATGGCCTAGCCACGTGTGACACATAAAAGTAACCATCACGCCACCATTTCTAGGGAAAAAAATTAAAACTTTTGTTTTCAGTAATATTCTTATATCTGCCTTTGCACATTTTCCAGAACAAGCTAGTGAAATTAGGAGCTAATTAGATAAAATTATTCATTCAAATGTCTACCTCTAACATTACTATCTTAAATCCCACATTCTCCTTTTATGTAACTTACAGCCTCATTTTGTATCAGGTTTCTATTCATTACAGCAATTGTGAAACATGAAGAATAGTTACTTCTCTAGTAACCAAACTGGGAGAAGAGCTCCTTGGTTGACCAAATTCTAACTATTAAGTGACCTAAAGTGGTGTTTCTAAAACTGTGGGTGATGGGCTATCTTCCTTAGAAGCATCTGGGAACCTTGTTAAAAGGCAGATTCTTAAGTCCTACCCTAGTTCTTTTGAATCAGAATTTCTAATGGTGGGTCCACACTATATTTTAGCAGGCATCCTAGGCAACATTTAGGTCCAATGTAGTATAAGAACCACTGAACCAGAAGATTAAAGCAGTGAGTATACAAATAAGACTCAGGCACTAACACAGAACCCTCTACACATTATACAAAGGAACAGCCAAGTAGAGATCAAGAGAGGAAAGAAAAACAAAATTTCCCAGCTTTGGCAAAAATAAAAACATTGGTTTTTGTCATATTCTCACAAACAAGTGTACCAGTGCTCAGAAAAAGTGGGAAAAACACACAAAACTGCCTGTAGAAAATGACTTTGGGAAAATAGGAAGAGATCCAAAACATACAATGATCACCATGGGCTGTAAACAGAGAAAGAGAATTGTGCTGTGAGTGGTACACACTGTGTGAATCAGGAGGTACTTCATCAACACAAGGCACAATTTCAGGTGGTCAAGTGCCGTGAACTTTGTGGAGCTTTTGAAATAGAATCTGTATAAGTGAATAAATGTGAAGAAACAAAAAGCAGTATCACTCTGAGAAGTGAAAATCTAAAATCTTGAGAAGTCTCCTTTTAAAGGAATTATAGACCTAGGACAAATCAGTATTATTAAGTCCATTTCCTTGGTCTTCAGTTTCCCATAAACCATTAAAGCAAGATGAAATTTCATCCTGGTTTAAACTCTTTCAAAGGAGGTTTTGCAAAGCCCCTTCATAACTTCTGATATGGGTGTGCTTCATTCTATAAATAAAACAAATGGCATATTTTAAAAATCAACTTCCCAAAACTTTATCAATTTATCAAATATTTTCTACAGGATTATTTTAAATAGTGAGCACATGGTAAGGGTGTAGGGAAAAGGGAACCTTAGTGCTCTGTTGGTGGGAATGTAAATCGATAAAAATCATTATGAAAAACAGTATGAAGTTTCCTCAAAAAATTAAAAATAGAGCTACCATATAATCCAGCAATTCCACATCTGGGTATTTATCCAAAGGATTTAAAAACATGTTATCATAGAGATACCTGCACTTCTATGCTCATTGCAGCATTATTCACAATAGCCAAGATATGGAAGCAACCTAAGTGTCCATTAAATGATGAATGAATGAAGAATCTATAGTATATATATGCAATGGGATATTATTCAGCCATGAGAAAGGAGGAAATCCTGCCATTTACAACATGGCAGGATTTGTATGAACCTTGAGGGCATTATGTTTAGTGAAATAAGTCAGACAGAGAAAGACAAATATATCACTTATGTGTAGAATCTAAAAAGCAGAGTAGAGTGGTGGTTACAAGGGTTGGGGAATGTAGGGAATGGGGAGATATTGGTCACAGGGTACAAACATTCAGTTATAAAATCAGCAAGTTCTGGGAACCTAATATATGTCTGAATCATAAGCTTTGATAAGAGAGAAAGTTGAGAATCCATGACAGAATCAGGATCTTGGCATCGGATGGGACCATCAAAGGGACCATTAGGTTACTCAGTGATACTAAGTAGCATAAAAATAATTATTAGATACATCATAACAAATTTATAATTCTCTTCTCCCCTAGGAAATATAAGAAAGGCATGGTCTCTGTTCTTTGAAATATTGTACAGCTTGCATTGTATGGCGTGATGAAAAGATCATTTAACCAAATGCCAGGAAAATTGAATTTACAGTTCAACATATTTGATTATCTATAGATATAATAGATGACATATAGATTAAATAAGAAAAAAATACATGTGTGTTGAGAGTTTAGCTGAGATATTCCATGATATTGTTCCCTCAACATCCATTTGGTTCGGCCTGCAGGGACTTAAATGGACACCAGCCCCTCATGCCCTATATGGCCACCCCGTGGGTGAGGCACGAGTGAATGTAAGCTCCTGAAATATTTCCCCAGTAGCCTTTGTTCAACAGCCTCCCCTGTCTCTCACGTGGATTTCCTCTTGTGCACCCCCTAGATAAGACCTCCGTGGAGCTTACCAAAATTCTGCTTTTTCCTTTTTCATTGACCAATTTGGCCTTAGCCTAGGAACCCCAAAGCACTTCACCCACAGACCCTAATAAAGGCACGTGCCCCAGGTCCTCTGTCTCTCTCTGTTCTGCACTCTGCCTTGACCTCTCTCCACACCCCATTGGATGCTGGAGGTGTATAGGGTGTTTCCTCCAGGACTGTGAGTAATAGACTTCTCTATTTCAATTTCTCTTGTGATCTGTTGTTGAACTAGGGTTCACCATCCAATACCCTGTGCTCCACTTAACAAATGTTCATTTAACTAAGTCAAAACGATATGACAATTTCAACAGGAGTCCCCACACCTAATAAAAAATATTTTTAAAGTAACAAAAGGAATACACCTTACTATAAATGTTTATCTGAAATCAAAAGTTGAAACATGTGGCATTCATTTTAAAAATAGGGAAATAATAAAGATATCCATTATCAGCAACGTCTTAAAGGATTTGGAGTTGTGAGAAACAGAAACCCACTAGAGACAGACCACAAAAAGGAGGGTTTGTTATAGTAGAATCTAAAGTCTAAAGGGGAAACTGCTCCCTACAATAAGTTGAAAGATAACGAGCAGTGTCTGTTTCTGTCTTTCTGATGCTAGATGTTGTGTTGGATTGTTTTCAGTGGGTTGAGGGTTCTGTGTGTGTGTGTGCGCGCATGCATGTGGGAACTCCCTGCAGCCTGACTTTCTACAGGATGGCCAGTTCCTGCTCCTGGGGTTTACAGGAGGCTTGGGGTTGCCATAGTGTCAACCCTAGCCTCCACGGTACTTACTTCATGGCTCCTGTGGAACACCATCTAACTCCCAGTCTTGCTGATCACTGACTGTCCAATGAACTACCTTTCTCTGAATCATGTGCCCATTTTTTTAAGCAATCAACCATGACTGGGCTGTACTCAAGTAGTGCTCAACTGTCAAGCAGAACTAAATCTACAAACAGAACAGTTAGTAAACGGAGGTTGAAGAGACAGGGAAACTAATCAATGTCTCTTCTACAGTTGTTTTTGTAATAAAATTATAATAATAAATATTAAGATTTAAATAAGAAATAAAAATTATATTGAGAACTGAAAAATCATTATGCACAATTAGAATAATTACATAAAGAAAAGACCAAATAAATTATCAATTAGAAATAATAAAATAGTGAAATGGAAAGATAGAACATCTAAAAAGTTCATAGAAGTTTTATATCCCATAAGAAGTAGATAAAACATAATAATAAAGGAGATCATTTCTCAATAACAATAAAATTATAAAATGTTAATGAAAGGGTTTAATAAAAGCTACACAGAACTTGCACAATGAAAAAATGCTAAGTAGGAAATATAAAGAAAACCTTTGGTAAAGGAAGAGTTACAATTTAGACCTCAATAAAGAGATTAATATTTTCTCAAAGTTAATTTGTATAGGTATTATATAGGTATTATAATCCCACTCAAATTCCCGATTGGAAAGATAACAAGGTACTTCTAAAACTGATTCTGGAAAAACATTTAAAATAATTGGAATATTAAATAAATATTTTAAAAAAGGAATTATCGCAGATTTTTTAAATATAAGAAAAGCAACGTTACTTTAGGAGAACTGAGTTTTATCAGATATTAAAAACTTATAAAACATCACAATTAAAGGTTTATTTCTGTAATAAAAATAGATAAAAGGAAAAATAGAACAAAATAGTTCAATCAGAAATTGCACCAGCATTATATTAAAACTTCAATGGTTAAAAATAAAGATTATTAATAAATTATATGGATAAAAGATATCAATTTTAAAAGAAATTAAATTAGACATTTGCTTTATGTTATCCACTAAAATAAATCCCAGGTCTATAAAAGAATCATTTTAAACAAATTCATAAATATTAGAATAATTAAGATATCTATTATATCTGCAGAAAAATGATAACTTTCTTAAGGTTAAAGTACCAAGTAAAATCACAAAAGAAAGATTCACAAATTTATGTATGCAAAATTTTAAACTTTGATTTAAAAAAATTTACCAAAAAACCCTCAATTGAAAAGGAAAAAGAAACAAGTAAATAGGAGCAATACTTGATATCAAATATTTCATCCTATAACATATAACCTCTTACTAAAATGTACAAGAATAGCAACAAAACCATTAAAATTGAAATAGGTAGCAATTGGTACAATAAAAAACACAAATACATTTAAACAAATGGAAAAATATTCATTCTCTCTAAATATAAAAGATATGCACACTGAAGCAAACTTGAATACTATCATGCAGCTACAAAACAAGAAAACATTTCTGGTAACAGTGCACAAATCTAATGAAGGTGTTATCACACTAGAATTTTTCAGCACATTGCAAACTGGTAAAACTGATCTGGATGGCAATATCACAAAATGAACACCAAGGGAAATAAAACTTTTTTTCCGTTTTTACCACACCCAAGAGACAAAAGAATGAGCATAAACTTTGAGTCCAAGCAGACATGGGCTCCATTTCTGATATCACATCTCAGCTTCACTTTCTTCATTGATTAAAAGATGATTAAAAAAAGTCCAGGACCAGATGGTTTTTTTCGCAGGTGAATTCTATCAAACATTTAGAGAAGAGCTAACACCTATCTTTCTCAAATTCTTCCTAAAAATTGCAGAGGGTGGAACACTCCCAAATTCATTCTATGAGGCTACCATCACCCTGATACCAAAACCAGACAAAAATATCACAAAAAGAAGAAAATTACAGCCCAATATTACTGATGAACAAAGATGCAAAAAACATAAACAAAATGCTAGCAAACAGAATGCAACAACACATTAAAAGGATCATACACCTTGATCAAGTGGGATTTATTCCAGGGATGCAAGGATTCTTCAATATATGCAAATCAATCAATGGGATACAACATATTAATAATTAAAAAATAAAAACCACATGATCATCCCAATAGATGAAGAAAAAGCTTTGACAAAATTCAACACCCATTTATGATAAAAACTCTCCAGAAAGTGGGCATAGAGGGAACCAACCTCAACATAATAAAGATCATATATGACAAACTCACAGCAAACATTATTCTCAATTGTGAAAACTGAAAGCATTTCCTCTAAGATAAGGAAAAAGACAAGGTATCCACTCTCACCACTATTATTCAACATAGTTTTTGAAGTCCTAGCCATGGCAGTCAGAGAAAAAAAGAAATAAAAGGAATACAAATTGGAAAATAAGTAAAACTGTCACTGTTTGCTGATGACATGATACTATACATAGAAAATCTTAAAGATGCTACCAGAAAACTACTAGAGCTAATCAATGAATTTGGTAAACTAGCATAATACAAAATTAATGCACAGAAACCTCCTGCATTCCTGTACACTAATGATGAAAAATTTGAAAGAGAAATTAAGGAAACACTCTCATTTACCACTGAAACAAAAAGAATAAAATACCTAGGCATAAGACCTGTATGCAGAAAACTATAAGACACTGATGAAAGAAATTAAAAATGATACAAACAGATGGAGTGATATACCATATTCTTGGATGGGAAGAATCAACATAGTGAAAATGACTCTACTACCCAAAACAATCTACAGATTCAATGCAATTCCTATCAAATTACCAATGGCATTTTTCTCAGAACTAGAACAAAATATTTTACAATTTATATGGAAACACAAAAGACCCCAAATAGCCAAAGCAATCTCGAGAAAGAAAAACGGAGCTGGAGAAATCAGGTTCCCTGACTTCAGATTATACTACAAAGCTTCTGTAATCAAGACAATATGGTACTGGCACAAAAAGAGAAATATAGATCAATGAAACAGGGTAGAAAGCCCAGAGATAAACTCACACACATATGGTCACCTTATCTTTGATAAAGGAGGCCAGAATATGAAGTGGAGCAAAGACAGCCTCTTTAATAAGTTGTGCTGGGAAAACTGGACAGCTACATGTAAAAGAATGAATTTAGAACACTCCCTAACACCATACAAAAAAATAAACTCAAAATAGTTTAAAGACCTAAATGTAAGACCAGACACTATAAAACTCATAGAGGAAAATATAGGCAGAACACTCTATGACATAAATCACAGCAAGATCTTTTTTGACCCACTTCCTAGAGTAATGAAAATTAAAACAAAATTAAACAAATAGGACCTAATTACACTTAAAAGTTTTACACAGCAAAGGAAACCATAAACAAGATGAAAAGACCACCCTCAGAATGGGAGGAAATATTTACAAATGAAGTAACTGACAGAGGATTAATCTCCAAAATACACAAGCAGCTGATACAGCTCAATATTTAAAAAACAAACAACCCAATCAAAAAATGGGCAGAATACCTAAACAGAGATTTCTCCAAAGAAGACATACGGATGGCCAACAAACACATGAAAAGATGTTCAACATCACTAATTATTAGAGAACTGCAAATCAAAACTACAATGAGGTAACACCTCACACCAGTCAGAATGGCCATCAAAAGAAATCTACAAATGATAAATTCTGGAGAGGGTGGGAAGAAAAGGGAACCCTCATACACTGTTAGTGGGAATGTAAATTGATAACAGCCACTATGGAAATTAGTATAGAGGTTCTTTAAACTAAAAATAAAACTACTATATGAGCCAACAATCCCAATACTGGGCATATACCCAGAGAAAACCATAATTCAAATTATACATGCACCCCAATGTTCATAGCGGCACTATTTACAATAGCCAGAACATGGAAGCAACCTAAATGTCCATCAACAGAGGAATGGATAAAGAAGATGTGGTACATATATACAATGGAATATTACTCAGCCATAAAAAGGAATGAAATTGGATCATTTGTAGAGACATGGATGGACCTAGAGAGTGTCATACAGAATGAAGTAAGTCAGAAAGAGAAAAGCAAACATCATATAATAATGCATATATGTGGAATCTAGAAAAATGGTATAGATGATCTTATTTGCAGAGCAGAAATAGAGACACAGACGTAAAGAACAAATGTATGGGAACAAGGGAGAAAGGGGTGGGGTGGGTGGAATTGGGAGACTGGGATTGACACATATATATTATTGATACTAAATAGACAACTGATGGAAACATACTGTATAGCACAGGGAACTCTACCTAATGCACTGTGGTAAACTAAATGGGAGGGAAGTCCAAAAGGAGGGGATATCTGTATGTGTATGGCTGATTCATTTTGTTGTGCAGTGGAGGCTAGCACAACATTGTAAATCCACCATATTCCAATAAAAATCAATTTTAAAAGAGAGGAAAAAAAATAAAAGATGATAACAGCAACTATCACTAAGATTTCCATGAAGATTAAAGATAATAACAATGCCCATAAATGCCTAAGACTTTATAGACACAAAATAGATTTTACTACTTATGTTTCCTTCCTGCTGTCCCCACAAAGCACATACATGAACAGATACACACATAAACATGAACACACTTGATGGAAATGCAAATTGGTGCAGCCTCCGTGGAAAACAGTGTGGCAGTTCCTTAAAAAACTAAAATTAGAATCACCATATGATCCAGCAATTCCCCTCCTTGGTGTATGTCCAAAGAAAATAAAAACACTAGTTCGAAAAGATACCTGCAACTTAATATTCATAGCAGTATTATTTACAATTGCCAAGATGTGGAAGCAACCTACATGTCCATCAACAGATGAATTAATAAATAAGACATGGTATATTTGTGTGTGAATGTGTGTGTGTGTACACAATGCAATACTACTCAGCCATAAAAAAGAATAAATTTTTGCCATTTGCAGCAATGTGAATGGACCTAGAGAATACTGTGCTTAATGAAATAAGTCAGACAGAGAAAAACAAATACTGTATGTTATCACTTACATGTGGAGTCTAAAAACTAAAACAAATCAGTAAATATAACAAAAAAGAAACAGACTCACAGATATACAGACAAACTAGTGGTTACCAGTGGGCAGAGGGAAGGGGGGAGGAGAAAAATAGGGGCAGGAGATTGAGATATAAACTACTATGTATAAAATAAATAAGCTACAAAGATATATTGTACGGCACAGGAAATACAGCCAATATTTTATAATAACTATAAATGGAGTATAATCTTTAAAAATTGTGAATCACTATCTTATATACCTGAAACTTATTTAATACTGTAAATCAACTATACCTCAATAAAAAAGAGAGACACACACAAACAGATACATACATAAACCTGAATGCACATACAGAAATATACACATACATGAAATTTTAGTTTAGGGAAATATTTTAATCAAAGCCTAGTACCATTGAGATCTGAAGGGAAATGGCAAATCATTCTTAAACCATTAAAAGGGCTTGGGAGTTCTCCAGCTACAAACTTGTCAGTATGAGGAAGGCAGGATCCAAAGGGACACAAAAGAAGAAGACAGCATTCAGGGCAGAATCAAGGACCAGCCCAAACAAGCCCTCACCCATTGCCAAGGGCAAATGGCCCCCCTCCATACACCTGAATTCCATCTTAGGAAAAGAAACGTCTCTTAAAATGCTGAAAACCACCACACAACAGTGTCTGAGTGTTGCTTGGAAGGGCTGTTTAATTTATCCACTTGTTCTTAGCTTTAAACTGCCTTGCACATTTAGGTAATTTCTTCCCCACTAACTAAAAGATGAGCTCTCCAGAGGAGGAACAGATCAGTTACAGAAAAAAATAATTACTTTCCTCTGCACTTCACAATTGCAGTGTGAACTAAAATTTGTAAATGTTGCGTGTGAAAACTCAAAAAAAAAAAAAAAAACTCATGGACAAGCTAATTTCATATATTCTTATTATTAGACATAAATTCTTACTGCTAATAGCTATTTATGTTATTATTCTTGAAATGGCAGCAAAAGATTATTTCTAGAGGTCCTAACTTATAATCTATTATAGTACGTGAAACAAGATGTCTATAAGTCACATGGATCCATACATTATGGAGGGTCTCTTTTCTCTCTGCTTACACAGACCATTAGTAAATACTTAAAGATACCAGTTTTGAATCTACTGCTGCTGTTTTTCCAGCCTCTATTGTTGCCTTCAGTTTGTTCTTCCATTTCCTAATTGCTCACTTGTTTCTTCATCCTATTTATAGCTCTATGTTTTCACCACACTGTCAGAATGATTTCCAGCTGCAACACTCTTTCAAATATTTCTGGGGGAAAAGAAATCTCATCTTGTACAGAAATAGCCAACCTCAAAGGGATTCGTTTTATTGTCCAGGCCTTTTTACGATTAAAAGACCTTTTCATATTATTCATGAGTCTAAACTGACTCATCCATATAATTTAGATTTTTAAGCTTTTAGCTTGACTACAATTTCCTAATGACATTTTCAGTACTAGGTAGACAGTCTGCACTGAAATTGATGTTCTTTCTTAAAAAAATAAATGTTAGCACTTACCCCACCTTTTAACTTAGGCTGCAGAACTAAAGAAATAGGTTTATATTCTTTAAGGTGGGAAAGATTCTTAATAACTGCCTGAAGTGACACACTATAATAGGAAGTGAGTTTTGGTGCTAATGGATTTCTGCTTAATGAAATCACACGTTTATGTAAATTTAATACAGGGAAGCCATTATGTGTGGGTGTATTACTTTTGAAAACTTTCTTGTTTTGTCCATCTAAAACGAATATATACTCATTGTGGAAAATAGGAAAAAAAGGGAGAAAAAAGTCAACCATACTCCCACTATACAAAATAATAACAAGGTTAACTCTTGGTGACTTGATTTTCTTTTTTTTGTGGACCTAAACAGAATTTCAGGTTTTGTTTTAGTCTTTTTTTTTTCTTTTTGGTTTCATGTAATTATGTTCATTCTATATATGAAACTTCATAAATATATGTCTATACATATTTGTATGTATATATAAATATATTTATACCTAAAGTACCTTGCTTTTTTACTATGGCATTAATATTTCTCTTATTATAAATTTTTACAAAAGTACCTTAAAACAATTACATAGTATCCCATTGAATGGTAATACCTGACTTTATTCAACATTTATATTATGTGGCATGTTAAAGTGGTTTCCAACTTTATTACATAAAGCATGAAAAGAACATCTTTAAACAGAAAGCTTTTTAATTATTTGGGTTTAGTGCCTTAGAACTGATTCTCAGAAATGAAGTTATTAGTTCAGAGAAGAAATATGTGAAGGTATATGTTACAATATTTTTTCCAAAATATTTGCAAGTTTGCACTCCCTCTTACAATGTATGGATAGACCCATCCCATTGTACCCCTACCTTACTAGCAATTAAGTATTCTCATTGAAAACAAATTATGTTTGTTAATTTGCTGGGAAGAAATGACACTTTATTGTCACCTTAATTTGCAAATAAACTCATTATTTACACTTTTATAAAATTTAATAGCTTTTCATTGGAGTTTATTTGGGGTTTCTAATAATATAATATATTATAATATAATCCACATATAATTATAAATAAACATATCATATAAGTACATTGGGATAACAATCTCAATATATTTAACGCTTCTAATACTATCACTTGCTTCATCCCTTCATTATTCATAACCCTTTATGTATATTTATTATTTCACTGTATTAACTAGCTATTTCAGGTTGCTAGATATATAGTTCTGAGGTTACAAGTTAATCCAATAGAAACTGAATTATTTAAGGTTCTCAAAAAGCAAGTTATTTCAAATAAAATCAATGATAAATCTCCATTAAGATGCAAAGTATCTTGGAGTAAAGCAAAAAAAGTCTTTTGTAATTCATAAGTCCCATATTTAAATAGTGCTTAAAATGAACACCATTTGTGATACATGTAAAATGCCATTTATCAAAACCATAAATAAATTCTTAAAATCAAAAGTACAGTTTCAAAGTCTTTCTTGAGCACTTTGATTCTAGCTGGTTAGCATCTTTACTATGTATTAGATTATGAAAACTGGCAGTGGTAAGAGCTTGGGAAAATACCCCGTTTTAATTTATTATGAATTGTAACATACACAAAATGTACAGAGCAATAACCTATTATATCAAACTTGGTTTTAATGTTCTTGAAATCAGGTGTAATTTATAAGAGGAAGCAAATGCTCTGGCAAGCCCAGGGTATAGGCCAAAAATAAAGTAGATTTTTAAAAAAGAACACATTTTTAAGTAAACCAGAAAACAGATATATTTGGTAAATGTTGGAAGTGCTGCAGAAGGTTGGCACTAGAAAATAATTGTAAAGACACAAAAAGTCACAGAAGGGAATTCATCTAGCCAGATAGAAGAATTTGAAGAATACAGACTTAGTAAGGAGGTTTTTGGTAGGAAAGGCTGTGTGGCAGAATATTAAAATGCAACCCTCCTGTCTTACATTTTCATCTGAGACCCCAAATGGAGAACATTCCCTGCCAAGCATCCTCATAACTTTTAAGTGACATCTATGTAAGATTTGCAAAGGGGTGGCTAAAACCGGTTCTAAGAGCTTTTGTCAAACACCACATCCCCACTAGAGCATATAAAAGAAAGCAAGAAGGAGAGAGATAAGAAGAACACCTTTGAGCAGAAAGCTTTTTCATCATTTGAGCTTTCATTCATTAGGATTGATTACCAGGAATGGAATTATTAGATCAAAAGGAAAAACTATTGGAAAGATGAACCTCATGAGCACCTTAGAGAGATCGGAGATGGAGGAAAGCGTCACATGTTCTGTGCTGTGGCACTTATCTTCCCACCCACAGAGGAGTGAGGGGTACCTCCTTAAGCCAAGTGAAGAGAACATGGCATAAGAAAGCCACTCTGAGGACATATGTCCCTCAAACTCATGGCGACCCTAAAGAAGAGAGATGCTGCTCTACCTGCCAGGAGGCAGAACAAAAAGACAGTATTTTATTGGAAGTAGCCTGTATGTCTAGAGTAGAATGGGACAAAAGTGAATCAAGAAGCTGGATATAGGGGCTTCCCTGGTGGTGCAGTGGTTAAGAATCTGCCTGCCAATGCAAAGGACATGGGCTCGAGCCCTGGTCCAGGAAGATCCCACATGCCGTGGAGCAACTAAGCCTGTGTGCTGCAACTACTGAGCCTGCCCTCTAGAGCCCGCGAGCCACAACTACTGAAGCCCACATGCCTAGAGCCTGTACTCCACAACAAGAGAAGTCACTGCAATGAGAAGCCTGTGCACCGCATCGAAGAGTAACCCCCGCTCGCCTCAAGTAGATAAAGCCCACATGCAGCAACAAAGACCCCACGCAGCCAAAATTTAATTAATTATTTTTTAAAAAAAAAAAGAAGCTAGATATAGACAGTCAAACTCTAGGATCTGAGGGAAAATAGGAAGCAGCCACCTGGAAAAGGTATCTCCAGAAAACTGGAATTGGAGGACTTCAAGGGGAATCTCCAAGGAAGCCATAAAAATGCCCCCCAAGAGAAAGAGTCTGCTATGGACATCTGCCATCTCTACCTCTACCAACCATACCAATGAAATAAGACCTGCTTTCCCCCTTACCAGAACCCTTCACCACTACAGTCTTTAACCCTGGAGGAACCAGAAGCAGCATGGTGGTCACAGGTGTGGAGTAAAAGAAAAGTAAGAAATAGTAATGAAACTGACCACAGGGCTCTTCTCCAAGGCAGGACTCCAGAATGGCAAAAGTCCAAACTGGAAGTTGGAACAGATATTTTCATCTCCATCATTTTTGGATAGTGATAATAATAATAGCTAACACATATATAGTACCTACCACTTGTCATTGCTGCTGTAAATCCTTTATACATAATAACCCTTTAATCTTAAAAAGGCTATGAAGTAGGTGCTCTACTAATTTCTCCACTTTCCAGATGAGAAAACAGAGGCATGGAAAGGTCAAAGTCACACAGCTAAGTAAATGGCAAAGCTGAGATTCAAAACCAGGAAATCTAGTTCCAGAGTCCATAAGCTCTTTGCTAAGTCAGATTAAAAATTATCCAAAACAAGAGAGAAATTCAACATCCATTACAGCCTGACCAGATTTGTAGACTATTGGCTCACATCAATAAAGTCAAGTCACAATAGATTGTGAACAAATATTTCTGATTTTCCCAACATGCTAATTCTGAAAGGACCCCCTGATGTCACCTGGACCTGGGGTAGAAAATGGACAGCAGACCCCAAGCACCAGGCTAACCAGCAGCCTCTTTTACATGAGCAGTACACTGAGTAGATAGTTTAATACTAAGATTTACCAGAGAAGTTGTGGGATCTGCCTGGGATTTCTTCCCAGGAAGAGGGAAAATGACAAAAGTTTTTTTTTTTTTTCTTTATGATGCAGCGGTGAGTAAGAATAAATTTCTTTTCTCCATGTGCCATGCCAACCACCGTTCTCAATAAATTAGTTAGAAGGAGAACCAGTGGGATACTGGAGCCGCTAGCCAGAGCCAGTTCTGTGCATCTCTTCCCAAATCTGAGTTCAGTGGCACCACATAGGTAGTTTGAAATCAGCCACAGTGGGAGTATTTACACCATGGAAATTGCAAATGCTACAAGTCAGATTTTTCTTCTGCTTCTAAGAGCTGGCTGTTCAACATTTACCAGCACACCAATGGAAAGAACCTCTCATTTGGAGTTCAGATGGGATGTAAAGAAGTTTTGACCTGGACCAAGGAGTGGAACTAGGAGTCAGCAAGAAAGCAGTGACATCCCCAAGGATACCCAAGGATCAAGACTAAGAGAAGAAATAATAACCTGAAAATAAACCCAAGCATGATTATGTTATAAAGGCCACCTCACCTCTGGATACAACATTTGGGCTAAAGGTCAGTTTTAAAAAATAGCCTAAAGGTTAAGGAAGGAATATCACAAAGAAATACAGGAAGGCAGGAGCAGCACAATGCAGGGAACAACAGTGCCAGAGTTACTGGACCTTAGGCTGACTTCTGAGCATCCTGGGCTAGAACCCAACGTAGACAGGACGGTTAGTCTGCAAAAGAGGCTGCCAGAATGTATATGTAGCCCTGTTTACATTTCAACGAATTCTAGAGACTTTGTATATTATGAGAGTCTTTCTCTAAGATTTGTTACTGTTTTTGATCCCACAGTCCTTAGTAATATAAACAAATAGCAGTAAAAAAAAAACCACAAAAGTTATTAGGCTTGCCTCAAGTACAGCAGGGCAGGGGAAAGTTAAGGGAAATATGTGTGTAAGAGCATCCTGGGGAGAAAGCTTGACAGAGGAATGTAAACATAAAGAAGCAGAACCAAGTATCTGAGGAATCTGTCAGCTGGTCTTCTGGTGGATTAGCCAGCAGGAAGGTTGCAAGACACTCATTGTTTCTCTGAGATTCAGATGAACATCATTCACAGGGATGGTGTTTCTTAGAAAATATACATTTATGCATCAGGCATCTCATTAGGTTGAGGATTTGCTGCAGGTTCCCTTCTCTGATCTTATGGTGATTTTTGAGCCTCTGAACTTTCTCTTATTGTTAATCATGATTTGATATGGAATTATAAACCCCACTAAAATGATTTAAATCCCTTAGAAAAGACCAAAAGCTACAGTGATGATACCATTGGAAGGTAATAACCAAAATTGTCCAGAATGACTAAATAGTCCTTTGCTTATGCATAAATAAATCTTGGTATAATTGATCTTTCAGGGATCAATTTATTGCTAATCATTCTGTCAGGACCATTTTGGTTTTGCATTCCCCAGCAGAGATAAATCATCCGATTTAGATCTTATTTCCCATAGATGTTGTATCTTGTACCATGTTGAACTGGAAGATCATCATAGAAGTGTACTGTTGGAAGATGATCTAATTTAGCCTGTCTATTCTATAAGAAAGTAACCCAATAGTCAGAGGAATTAAGTGACTTATCTCAAGATCATACAGTTCAGTAAAAGAATTCCATTGACCTATGCATCAATTAAACATTTAACATTTGGTTAATTCTAAAGGTGATAAACTGAGAGGCACTGAAGGTTGGAGTAAATGCTATCCTATTTTTCTATTCCTGAATTCATCTAATAGCTCTTTATAATGATCAATAAATGTCCCTACTGAAACACAGATAGTAGATAGTTGCATGTTTATGTGATTTAAGATATAAGAGAAAGGACCCCAGCTGTTACAGTACCAATCTTGTGCCCCACTGCCCACAGCCCACAAGGAACTATTAGTTACTGAGAATGAAGCTGCCATACCTCTAAGCGGTATTATATTAAAACCCTCAAGATTGTGTGAACCTGGGAAATAGCCATAACTTCTCTGAGCCTTGGTTTTATTATCATTTTTTAAAATATTAGAAGATAGAACTTTAAGCTATCTCCCAATTATAAATGTAATGGGAATGAAACTCAGCTGTGCAAAAAAATAAATAAATAATACTATCCATCCACTCTAGGCTACACATTTTTAAATTACATCTTTACATCTCTGAAATTGGAATGCTTCTTACAAACAAAGGTGTCTTAGCATCACTGTCACCACGGGGCAGTTATGGTGGAGTTGTCACTTCCTGACCAAAGGAAGTGGAAAGTGGCTTGGAAGAAGGTCCCAGAGAAAATGGTGGACCTGCATTCTTTTCCTCTCATTCCTACCTATTTCTTTTTTTAATCAAATTTTAATTGACATAAAGTATTATATTAATTTCAAGGAACATGTTTTTAATTAATGCTGCATGTCCAGTGCTTTCACAGCACAGAGGAAGATACTGAAAAGAAACCATGAACATTGACAAGTCTGAATCAAAAAGGAGATTCAGAAGAGCGTGCCTCTAAATGGGAAAAACTATTATGAATATGGGTTAAAATAGATTTTGCTTATATTTTTTTCCTTTTTATTTGTGTACAGGGATAGTACATGACAGAAGTCTATGTCTAGAGAAATCTAGAAAAACATTTTCATCAGTATAAAATAAAAACACCAAGAGAAATTATAGCAGTATGTCACAATTTAATGGCAATTTTTTTTCTTGGTGGAACATAACATGATTCAACATCTTAGAGTCAATGGCATCTTAGACTTGAGAAAATATTATATCGCATTCCTCAGTTGTCTATAGATCAAGTGCATTTCAATTCTGAGACTCTATTCTGACAGCCTGATGGCAAATTCAACTTCAGTTATACGACCACCTCTAGCCCATGTTTTCATGTGTTGATCTTTGGAAAGCGGATAAGTCAGGTGCCTGGGGTTCTGCCTCTTTAAACACACAAACAGCCATTTCTTTCTCAGTTCTTCCAGAAGTGCAGCCAGGAGCTGAGCACAGATCTCCTCTGTTCCAACAACCACAGATCTCTCCTTCTGCCTCCATGGGAATCTTCTCAAAATCATTCTTTCTCATGAAGAGATTAATTCCTCCCCCTAGAAAGGGAGTCCAATAGATAACACTTCTGGCTATTTCCTCTTTCTCACCTACTCTGTCCCTAGGGATTGAGAGAGAAAGTGTTACCTTCTTAAAGAATATGAGATAAGAAACTGACTGTGCTTCCCAGTCCCTTCTTCATCCCCTCTTGGAGGGAGCAGCCCAGAGGGAGCTGACATCCTCCTCTGTCATTCCATGATGAATGTCTTAGAGATGGACCCCTCTTCTGGGGAGGCCAACATAGCCTGGGACTGGGAGGGTAAGCCTGTCTGTTTTGTGGGTTCAGGTTCAGAACTCCACTTGCCTCCAGATATGCCACATTCTCAGGTTAGCTGCAATAGTAATAAAGACAATATTTGGTCTTATTACTTCCTTATCTTCATCCTCAACTGGTTCTGAACTTGGGTGGGGAAGAGAAATATGCCTTCCCAGGTACACATTCTCTCTGCTGAAATACCTTCCTCCCTCTCTTTCTTTTTTGATGGAATTTGATGGCCCATCAAACTCCATCATAAGCAGCCAAAAAATTAGTCCTCTTTCCCAGGAAATGGATGAAAATATCTCCATGCCACACACCCTCTGCAGGAAAGAAGATGAACTAAAACACAAATTTCTATATCAAACCAGGAGGAACTTGATATTATATTCTACGATCTAACATCAATGAATGAATTCTACCATCAGCAACAATATTATTATCAGAACATCTCCCAGAAGTCAGAAAATTGAAAATAGAGTTCTGAGAGTATTATTTATAGGAGAGCTATGTTTTAAGAGAAGGAATTTGGGAGGGAAGGAATCAATGGCAGACCAAAATCCTGAGATGGAAGATTTCAGAAATACCTTTGGGTACCCAGAGGGCATCAAAAGGTTCTAGGAAGCTATAATGTAAAGGACCAAGAAGGACATAAAGAGGAGATAAAGCAGTGCTATTTTTCCTTTACTCTAACCCTGATGATTATTTTCCTGTATGTGTGCTATAATTCAGGGTTTTCATGTGGACTCCACCCTTATCAGGCAGTGTTCCTCTGAAAGGTGTACTTCATGACAGTAGCAATTTCTGCTGTCCTTCAGTAATAACATTTATCTGCTAACTCCTCAGCTCGTGCTAGGCTGTCGTGGTGGACTCTTATCGAGCGTATCATTATCCATTCTGGCTGCCATGAATGCCACATTAATCTCTGATTCTCTGAGATGGAAATTAAATTGTGCTTCAAGTTCTTAAGAGCTTGTTATAGCTAAGTGATTGATTCCCTGACAATCATGGGTATTTAAATTAAGGGTGGATCTTTAATTAATAGCTCAAAGATCCTCACTCAGACGTAGGGAGGAGGGTCATAGTCATTTTTATGATATACTAAAATAAACTGTGATCTACCTATCCAACTTTTCATCAAACGCCCCAAGACCAAAGGGCAGGCAACCTTCCTTTCCAGGCTCCTACTCCTCACCTGTGGCTCTAAGGCTGCATTACTGACTGACTGAGACATAAAAGCTTTGTCTTCAGTATCTTGCATGCTAGGTTGGTAATAAATATTTCCATCCAGTACAAATTACCATCCAGGACAATACTGCAATTCCACTTCTCTAGAGGCGATAGCTGACTTTCCTTTTAAAGGTGAGCCAGTTCCTAGTTCCTGAAAACAAGTGTTTCTCTTCACATTCAGGTTTCACACATTTTCAGAAACAATTTTTGAGTTTTTTGTCTTTCTTTCCAAGTCCATTAGGTGACAATTTCCAACTGCAGAGCATACCCAAAACTGAGAAGTGGGGAAGATTTGTATTCTTGGCCCTCGAAACCACCATTTAACCTTTCCTGTACTCTTCCTCTCAAATCAGTCCATGCCCTCTGTAGTGGCTTTTTTGATGTCTCAACTTGGCTGAGCTATAGTTCCCAGTTATTCAATCAAACACGAATCTAGGCATTGCTATGAGAAGATTTGTGCAGATTTAATTAAAGTCCCTACTCAGTTGACTTTAATTAAGGGAAATTATCCTGGATAATCTGGTAGACCCAGCTTAATCAGTTGGAAGGCCTTAAAAAGCAGGGCTGAATAAAAAAGAATGGAATAATGTCACTTGCAGCAACATGGATGGACTTAGACTTTATTATACTAAGTGAAGTAAGTCAGACTGAGAAAGACAAATGTCAAATGATATCACTTATATATGAAACCAAAAAAATGATATAAATGAACTTATTTACAAAACAGAAACAGACTCACAGACATAGAAAACAAACTTATGGTTTTCAAAGGGGATGAAGAGAGGGCAGATAAATTAGGAGTTTGTGATTAACACATACATACTACTATATATAAATAAGATAAACAACAAGGACCTACTGTATAGCACAGGGAATGATATCCAATATTTTGTAATAACCTATAAGGGAAAAGAATCTGAAAAAGAATATAGATAGATAGATACATACATAGATACATACATAAATACATAGATACATATATACATAGAAACAGGTATATATATACAAATATAGATATATAGATAGGCTGAGGTAGATATAGATATAGATAGATATACATATAGGTATAGACATAGATATAGATATAGATAGATAGATATAGATATATAGGCTGAGGCTTCCCCGAAAGAAGAAACTCCACCCGTGGACACCAGTTTTGGCCAGTGGCATCGAGATCCATCCTGCCCATGTTCCTCCCTTCCTACTGGTCCCAATTCTCTGGCTGAATTCCAACAGATACACCCTCCCACCCCACCATACTTGTACCCACCTGGGACTGTCTTTCTGGAGGCCCTCTGCTTTGGACCTGCTTTGCCTCTTCCTTTACTCAAGTTTTATTTGTTTGCCATAATCATGGTGTCCCTTGAACAAAAATATTGGGACTTGTTGTCTTATAATAGATTTTTTTATTCTGTGAACATGTTTAAATGAAATATCTTAAGGGAACAAATATTAAATTCCACTTAATTATGCACATAATGACCCACATTATTGAAAAGAATTTTTAAAGTTCCTTGAAATTGGTATATCTGAGATATCCAGGGCATATGATCACCACACCTATACCCAAACTAGCTCTCCTCCAATTGGAAATGAATATTATCCCATTTATACTAAGGTGTTAGGTGTTTGGACATTGGATGTTTTTGCCATACAAGCATAAACAATTAAGTGTAATGCATCTCTCGATTATTATTTTGTTTTTACAGAAGCCTTCCAAGTTATTACTTCATAAATCAGTGGCTCTGAAAGTGTGGTTCCCTGGCCAGCAGCATAAGCATTATTTGGGAACTTGTTAGAAATAGAAATGCAAATTCTTATCCCCACCCCAGACCTGCTGAATAAAAACCTCTGCAGAGAAAAGTCCCAGAAATTTGTGTTTTAATAAATCCTTCAGGGGTTCTGATGTGATCTCAAGTTTGAGAACCACTTCCTTAATCTAAGAGAAAGAAGCACTGTCACAGTACTTGCAACACGGGATATTTTTGACAGGCAAATTTGTGGGGAGTTAATTAGCTAAGGTATAAAAGAAACCAACTGGAAATTGTAAAATGACCATCAAAAACAAATTTATTAGGAAAGCACTGGCATATACAAGCATACCTCATTTTATTGCACTTCACAGATATTACATATTTTACAAATTTAAGGTTTGTGGGAAACCCTTGTCAAGCAACTCTATTGACACCATTTTTCCAACAGTATATGCTAACTTCATGTCTCTATGTTACTTTTTGGTAATTCTTGGAATATTTCAAACTTTCCATTATTATTATGTTTGTTATGGTGATCTGCGATCAGTGATCTTTGACGCTACTATTGTAATTATTTTAGGGCACCATGAACCACACTCACATAAGATGGCAAAATTATCGGTAAATGTCGTGTGTGTTCTGACTGCTCCACCTACTGCCTGTTCCCCTTTCCTAGGACTTCCCTATATCTTGAAACACAACAATATTGAAATCAGGCCAATGAATAATCCTACAGTGGCCTCTAAGTGTTCAAGTGAAAGGAAGAGTCACATGTCTCTCACTTTAAATCAAAAGCTAGAAATGATTACACTTAGTGAGGAAGGCCAAAAGCTGAAAAAGGCTGAAAGCTAGGCCTCTTGCAGCAAACAGTTAGCCAAGTCGTGAACGCAAAAGAAAAGTTCTTCAAAAAAATTGAAAGTGCTATTCCAGTGAACACAAGAATGATAAAAAAATAAAATAGTCTTAATGCTGATATGGAGAAAGTTGTAGTGGTCTGGATAGAGGATTAAACAAGCCACAACATTCCCTTATGCCAAAACCTAATCCAGAACAAGGCCCCATCTCTCTTCAATTCTATGAAGGCTGGGAGAGTTTAGGAAGCTGCAGTAGAAAAATTTGAAGCTAGCAGAGGTTGGCTCATGAGATTTAAGGAAAGTGCAAGGTAAAGCAGCAAGGACCGATGCAGAAGCTGCAGCAAGTTATCCAGAAGATCTAGCTAAGATCATTAATGGAGGTGGCTACACAGGTGTTTGCAACAGACTTTCAATGTAGGTAAAACAGCATTAACTGGAAGAAGATGTCATCTAAGAGTTTCATACCTGGAGAGGAGAAGTCAATGCCTGGCTTCAAAGGACAGGCTAACTCTCTCATTAGGGTCTAATTCAGCTGGTGACTTTAAGACATTTACCATTCCAAAAATCCTAGGCCTTTAAGATTTATGCTAAATCTACTCTGCCTATGCTGTGTAAATGGAACAACAAAGGCTGGGTGGCAGCACATCTGTTTACAGCATGGTTTACTATTTTTAGCCCATTGTTGAGACCTACTGCTCAAAAAAAAAAAAAAAAAAAAAGATTCCTTTCAAAGTATTACTGCTCATTGACAATGCACCTGGTTATCCAAGACATCTGAAGGAGATGCACAGGAGACTATTGTTATTTACATTCCTGGGTCAGGGAGAAAGAAATTTTCCTCTACACTTCTAGGTTCTTCTGGCTGGTCTAAGAATTAAATTGGCATAAAACAAGTTAACAGGAGAAAATCAAACATAAGTTTAATAACACATATACATAGGAGAGATGCAGAAAAACTGAGTAACTCACCAAAATGGCTGAAACCCTCACCTTGAATACTGTCTTCAGTTAAAGACAAAGTGGTTTGGGACTTCAAAGTATGCAATTCACATGGAGATGGAAAAGCAAATGTTTGATAAACAAATGTTTGGTAGGCCATGTAGAGACAATGGAACACAGAAAGGAATTTTAATAAACAGACTTTGCTAGGTTCGCTGTCTACCATACTTAGTTCATACTATAGATTTCTATGGTGATAGCTCTCTTCCTGGAAGAGGTCTGCTATCTACATTCTTTTAGGCAGTTAGGGGAATGTCAAAGTTTCTTCTTGAGTCCTTTGGACCTTGATTGTTGTCAGCTCAAAATAATCTGCATGCCAAAGAGACATGCTGGGGTAGAAACTTTTGCTCCCCTACACCTGCTAACACAACATCCATTCTGCAGCCCATAGAACAAGGAGTCATTTTGACTTTCAAATCTTATTTAATAAATATATTTGGTAAGACTATAGCTGCCATAGATAGTGATTCTTCTGATGGATCTGGGCAAAATCAATAGAAAATCTTCTGGAAAGGATTCACCATTCTAGATGCCATTAAGAACACTTGTGATTCATGGGAAGAGGTTAAAATATTTACACTAACAAGAGTTTGGAAGAAGTTGATTCCAGTGCTCATGGATGATTTTCAGGGGATCAAGACCTCAGTGGAGGGAGTAACTGCAGATGTGGTGGAAATAACAAGAGAACTAGAATTAGAAGTGGAACCTAAAGATGTGACTGCATTGCTGCAATCTCATGATAAAACTTTCACAGAGGAGGAGAAGAACAAAGAAAGTGATTTCTTCAGATGGAATCTACTCTTGGTGAAGATGCTATGAAGACTACTGAAACAAAGAATTCAGACTATTACATAAACTTCGTTGACAAAACTGTGGTAGGTTTTGAGAAGATTGACTCCAAGTTTGAAAGAAGTTCTACTATGAGTAAAATGGTATCAAACAGCATTGCATGGTATAGAGAAATCATTCATGAAAGTAAGAGTCAGTTTATCCAGCAAACTTCATTGTCTTATTTTCTTTTAATTGCCATGGCCACCCCAACCTTCAGCAACCACCATCCTGGTCAATCAGCAGCCTTCAAGATCAAGGCAAGACCCTTCATCAGCAAAAAGATTTCCACTTTTTGAAGGCTCATATAATGGTTAGCATTTCTTAGCAATAAAGTATTTTTAATTAAGGTATATACATTATTTTTCATAATACTGTTATTGCACACTTAATAGACTACAGTATAGTGTAAACATAAATTTTATATGCACTGGGAAATCAAAAAATGTGTATCTTGCTTTATTGTGATATTCACTTTACTGCAGTGGTCCAGAACTAAACATGTAGTATCTACAAGGTATGATGGTATCACCAAGTCCAAGGGTTTAACAGCCAATCCCCAGGATATAGAGAACAGGAGCACCAACAGCTTCCAGCCCAGCATTTGTGAAACTTCCTTCTAAAGCATAGCCACAGGCAATGCAGTTCCCATCTTCTGCAGTTATCGTGTCTTAGTTCAAACTATGAAATTCCAGGTATTCAGGACCAGGAAAACACAACCTGAGTCAGGGTTTCACCCTGTAGCCAGGCAGGGTCACAGATTAGGAACACTATCCTGAAAACCTTTCATCCCTGGGTCATAACCTTCATCTGAGAGAAAGGAGAAAGCTTGTGAGCTGAGAGTCACCCTAAGCTACACCTGCTACAAGCCATCCTTAAGTTACCTTGATTCTCATACTATATGGACTACAGGTGTAGTTAACCTCCCTCAGCATGACACCAGATTATAATACTGCGAGTCATCCTCCACAGCTCATTTTAAAGGTCCTCTCTAGGAAACCCTCCATGGCCCTTTGAGTTGGAATTAGTGCTCATATCACTGGTCCTGAGTTCACATCAGCTCTTTTTCCTCCACACTCTGCCTCTGCCTCCAGTCTCTTGCCATACCATTCCACTGGATGCTGTTTTGGAGTTTCTAACAGAAATAAATGCATTTAGAATATGGGGTTGAAAGTCAGAAAAAGGAGATTGTGTCAATATATTCCAACTGAAAGTTGAATATATCAGTAAACACAATAGATAAAGGAATTATATAAGCTTCCACTCTCTGGACAAAATTGAAATGGGCAAAGTATTTGGAAAACAGTGTGAAGTTCAGCATTGAATACACTTACCATTTTATTCCGATATGAAGTCCAATGTATATATGCTGGGATATATTGTGAAGTATTAACTCACATTCTCCCTACCTGTATCATGTTGCACCCCTCTTATTCAGGCTGCTGGACAGGAGGATTACAGGGACCATGTTCCATGTATGTACATCATTGCAGCTCACTCAGAGAACTAAGTGGCCATATTTTACCTTTTGATTTTCAAAAAGTTCCTTTTCCATGTTACCATCACCCACACTGCACCATTTCCCATCTCCAGAGTCTGTAAAAACCTCTCTGTCTGGAAAGGAGGGAGAAAAGATGCAAAGCCATTTAAAACATCAGTCAACAAAGTAATGTCTTTGTCATAGGAGACAATTTGGAGTGATGTAGACAATCTTAATCTACAGTTAAAAGACAAGGAATGAGAGAAAGAGGAACAGAGAGAGGGGAGAAGAGGGAGAAGAGAAGGAAAAGGAGAAAAAGAACAGACCTTAATCCCCTCCCAGGGGATACTAACAGGCCCAGCAACAGCAGATAAGCTTTCCAGCAACTCTCCCATCAACGTGCAAGTTGCTCTTATGTCCAAACACTCTAGAACAACATGGAAAATCAACATGGAAAATTGGAGAAACAAGGACCAAGTTGAGAAAATCTGAGAGAATGAGTTGACCTCAGAATAATGACCTCATGCTTGAGATTTTCTCACAGGATGACAAGAATTTGATTTCCCTCCTCGAATCAATGTTATTTCTAGACACCCTCAGGCTGTCTGGAGATTCCAGGTTGCCCAGAACTCAGTTTTTTGACCCCATAAACGTGGTAACATTCTCTTTAAAATGAAGGATCAAACACCATGAGTGTTCATTCAATCTTTCTCTCCTTCCCTCCCCACTTCTTTCTTATCTGGTTTCCATTCCTTTCTTCTCTTCCCACTTCAACTATGATTTTCCCCTTTTATTCATAGTTCTTTATTTCAGCCATACCTGGAATGTTAGAAATGTCAAGACTCATCTCTTATTTGCATAAGAAACTGTTTCACCTGTCACTCTCTCTTCTTTGTTCCAATGTTTTAGAACCTGCTATTGAACAGATTTATTCCTATCTTTCCATGCCTTTAGCAAGAAAAGGGGGTTAGGATGTTAGAATCAGAATTAGGACACCTATTTTCTAGCCCCATGCTTCTATCCCCTAAATAACTTGGAAAATCACTTAATTTTTAGCCGTTAGTCTCCTCATTTGCAAAATGAATGAGTTCGGCTAAATTTCCATCCAAGTTCCTTCCAGTTTTAAAATGCTACAATTTTCAGTGGAAAAAGACTCATATCAAAATTCAGGTTATTCAGGGGAAAGGAATTAATTTTGTTCCAGGCACCAGAAATATTATTCCATGTTATGAGAAGAAATAATATAAAATGCTCATACAAGTATTCATTCAGAACCACTACAACTAAAAATAAATTCTTCTTTATTGTCTTCTGTTTCACTTTCTCACTCTAATGCATTAATTTCTCCACTGATGGGTTTTTTCCCATACTTTCTCTCCCCTTTCTGGCTTACAAAATGGGAAACTGGTCCAGCTTATGTTCAAACCTTGTCTCCTTGACAATACTCCTAGAGGATCCTGTTCTCTTCTCTTAAACATCACCTGATGGCACTCACTGTTTTCAACTTCTACCTCACTTCTTCCTATCTTCCTGTCAGTGCCACTGTCCAGTGATCTGTCTCTCTGCCAGTTTCCATGTAAACTTCATATGACCACAGCTGTTTCTTATTTGTGCTTGTGTTTCTGGTCCCAGATGGTACCAGACTCAAGTATGCATCTAATAACGAGTGGTCAAATTAATTAATCACAAAAATTGATGTATCAAGCTACAAAAAGACATAGGGGAATCTTATATGTGTTTTGCTAAATAAAAGAACCAGTGTGAAAAGGCTTTATATTATATGATTTCAACTATAGGATATTCTGGAAAAGGCAAAACTGTGAAGATAGTAAAAAGTTCAGTAGTTGCCAGGGGATGAGAAGAAGGAGGGAAAAAGAAAGTAGGTGGAGCACTGGGAATTTTCAGGTCAATGAAAACAATTCTATATGCTATTGTATGATGGATACATGTCATTATTCATTTGACTAAACCCACAAAACTACACAACACAGAATGAACTCTAATGTACACTATGGGTCCTCAATTAATAATAATGTATCAATGTTGATTCATCAATTGTAACAAAGGCACCACACACTTACAAGATGTTAATAATAGGGGAAATTGAGACAGAGAGAGGAAGTATATGGGAACTCTGTACTATATGTTCAATTTTTAAACTTAAAACCGCTCTAAAAGATAAAGACTATTAATTGTTTAAAGGACGAACCAACTCCCGATTCTCGGTCCAGCACATAAAGGCCTTGGAAATCGTCACTCTGTCCTAACAAGTGAAAATCTAAACAAACTGAAAAATCAGCAAGTCTTCTCAGATCTGTGGGAGAAGTGAGGTCACAGGGCAAACTGTTGTCCCTACAACTGGAGAAATAATAGATGAATGCAGAAAATCGCTACTAACTGAAGCAGCAATCCATGAGCAGACACCTTCGCAGGAACCAGGGCCAGGGTAGGAAAACATAGACTATATTGATGAATTGCTGGAAGCTCAGTGTGGACAAGTCTGAGTTAAAAACTCCAGGAGGAGCCAGTCAGAGGGAGCTCCCACACTTGTATGAGTTTTACCTCCAGGAGCTCTGTAAGAATCTTCTGGTTCTCACAGAGAATATAGAATAAAAAGAGTGAACAGTGAGCAAATATAGGAGAATAATGAATATAGGAGAAAAATCTCCTCCTGCTTTCACTGGGGCGAGGAGAAAAATAACAATTTTGAAATATGCCAGAGCACTCTGTTCTTCTTAATAAGACCAGCCATCAAGAGAAACTATCTTACCAGAACTTAAACTCCTGGGGTTTTTTGAAAACCTAATCAACCTGAGGAAGAGAAATACCCAACTCCATCCTTCTCCAGCCTTTCAGATGGGGGAAGAAGGAAAAAACCCAACTGCAGCCATTTTATCCCACCTAAGTGGGAGACTGAGAACCCTTATGAAGTTCACAGTGCAGAAGCACAAGCTCATAAAAAGAATAAATCATAGCACAATAGAACATTTCCCACCCCATACACACACCTTCCCACCGTATTACTAAAGGTCTATTTACAACAGTTTATTTAACTCAGACCGTGGTGTCTGGCTATGAATAAAAAATTATAAGACTAAACACACAGTATGAAGAGAAAAAGCAAGCATCAGAACCAGACTCAGATATAACAGGGATATTGGAATTATCCAACCAGAAATGTAAAACAACTATGGTTAATATGCTAAGAATTCTAATGGATAAAACTGACAGCCTACCAGAACAGATGGGCAATGTAAGCAGAGAGATGGAAATTCTAAGAAAGAATTAAAAATAAATGCTAAAGGTCAAAATACATTGTAACAGAAATCAAGAATGCCTTCCATGGGCCTATTAGTAGACTGTACACAGCTGAGGAAGGAATCTCTGAGCTTAAGGGTACATCAGTAGAAACTTTCAAAACAAAAAAGCAAAGATGTAGAAGACAGGAAAAAAATGAAACAGAATATTTAAGAACTGTGGGACCACTACAAAATATATATCATACCCTTAATTGGAATACTAGAAGGAGAAGAGAACGAGGAACAGAAGAAATATTTGAAGCAATGATGACTGAGAATTTCCCCAAATTAAGATCTGCTGTGGCCTGAATGTTTGTGGCCCCCAAATTCATATGTTGAAAACTAATCCCCAATGTGAAGGTGTTTGGAGGTGCTTAGATCATGAGGGCAGAGCCCTTATGAATGATATCAATGCCCTTATATGGACCTGTGAAAGCTCCCTTACCCACTCCTGCCATGTGAAGTTTCAGCTAAAACATGGTCATCTGGGAAGCAGGCTCTCACCACACACTGACTCCACTGGCATCATGATTGCATTCCTTGGTATTTACCCAAATGAGTTGAAAACTTGCGTTCACACAGAAACCTGCACGTAAATGTTTAGAGCAGCTTTACTCATAATTGCCAAAACCTGGACACAACCAAGATGTACTTCAATAGGTGAATGGATAAACTGTGGTACATCCAGATAATGGAATATTATTCAACGTTAAATAGAGCCATGAATAGGCATGCAGGAAAATTAAACGCATATTTCTAAGTGAAAAAGCTACATACTGTTTAACTGCATGACATTCTAGAAAGTGAAAACTATGGAGACGGTAAAAGGATCATTATTTACTAGGGGTTGGGGAAAGGAGGGATGAAGAGGTGGAGCACAGAAGTTTTTCAGAGCAGTGAAACTAGTCTGTGTATTAGAAAGGTGGTATGTATATCATTTATACTTTGTCAAAACCCATAGAATGTACTAAAACAAGAGTGAACCCTAATGTAAACCATGGACTTAGGATTGCAATGACATACCAATGTGATTCATCCATTGTGAAAAATACACCACTCTGGTTTTGGATTTTGACAGTAAGGGAGGCTGTGCATATGTGGAGCCTGGGAATATATGGAAAATCTCTGTACCTCTCACTCAATTTTGCAGTGAGCCCAGAACTGTTCTAAAAAATAAAGTCTACCTTAAAAAAAGAAGAATGAACCCACATCAGACTCTCCAGGTCACTTGGTTTTGTCCATGTAACAAACATGAAGAAGGCAAAAACAGCTGGATAGGCTCTCACATTTCATGCTGACATTAGAACTAGTTGCTAGGCCTCCTATTTTCAAGCCTAAGGCGTTTTTCTATAGCTGGCTTGCTTTTCATTCAGGTCTTGTTTGCCTTTTAGTTGTTTCTTTATCCACCAGCTTTTACCTTTTCCCATAGCTTTTTCTTCAACCTGGGCATTGTCTATATCATTTTCTTGTCTGTGTCACTAATTAGCAATTGATTTCTAAAAATTCAGCTCATCATCAATAAATGTTGTTACTAAGTAGTCAATTAGAAAAAAATACATCTCCCAGAGATTTATGGAGTTATTAAGTCTCAAATCTAGCTTTGGTGAACTTATACATTAAGACCTCATGTCCCAGGAGGATTATCTGTGGTGACAGCAACAAGGGGTGAACTTGCTCAACTCAGCTGGAAAGTTCAGCATTAGGCTGGTGAATCCATCTTCCCTGGGACCCGTGCTGTCACAGCCGGCTGACTAATGCTCTAATTATGGGCTCCACTTTTGCAACCTGTATAGTTTAATGGGCATCACATTTGCTTCGGGTCTAATGTCCATTTTTAAATTGACTGTCATGCCATTAGCTTTTGGGTTCGGGGGACTTGCTTATTCCTAGGAAGGGAGTTTGGTAATTATATCCATCGACCTGCTCTTGCCCTAATGCATTAAGGAGAGCTCCTCAATCTTGGCTTCCCACGAATGCAGTAGCACTTTGTTCCCTTAGCAAAACTCTTTTTTTATGAAACTGCATTAATCACTTACATAAACCTACCTCCTCATGTATCCCTGCCCTTGTGTCCCTCCTCTCTGAAGGCCTCCCCAATTGACAATGAAAGGAAGTTCAGACAATGAGCTGTGGTCTCTGGAAGGGCAAAGGCGACTCCTCAGCCATGTTCTGATAAATGAATACAAGAATTCATTGTGCACGGCAGTGAATAATGTTTATGTTGATCGGATAACTGTGACTTAAAATGCCCCCAGATGATATACACCAGGCAAAAATCAACACAATTAAACACACAGTCTGGATCTGAGCAACAGAATCAGATGTATTCATTTTAAACCAGGATACACTCTGATTCTCTCATCTCTCTCTCTCTCTCTCTCTCTCTCTCTCTCTTTCTCTCCCTGAAAGTCTATGACAGAGTAGGTAACACAAAGGCAAAATATGAATACTTTATGTAAAGAAAAAGACAACCTGTAGATTATTTTCTCTGGCCAGGTAATAACTCAATAGTACAGAAAGAATAGAATTGTTGAGGAAAAATCGTTCAACAGGCAACAATGGTTATTGGTTATGACGGTACAGAAAAACATTTATCTCAAATATATGCTGGTGGGAGATAACCCCAACTACTAAAAAT
This sequence comes from Mesoplodon mirus, assembly GCF_964341445.2. NCBI lineage: Eukaryota > Metazoa > Chordata > Mammalia > Artiodactyla > Ziphiidae > Mesoplodon > Mesoplodon mirus. Next base: position 131,769,145 of record NC_138982.1, on the reverse strand, counting down.
CATATTTTAAAAGAATATTTATAAGATTATGAAGAGATATCACTACACCCTTATCAGAAGAGCTCAAATAAAAAATAGTGACATTACCAAATGCTTATGAGGATGTGGAAAAACTGTATCTCTAATTCCTTGCTAGTGGAAGTACAAATTGGTACATCCACTCTTACACTATATGATTTGGCAGTTTCTTAGACTCATCAGTTTCTTAAAAATAACCTGGTAGCTTCTTTAAAAAAACAAAATTAAACTAAACCTATATTTATCATATGACCCAACAATCACATTCCTGAGAATTTATGCCAGAGAAATGAAAACTTAGGACCACAGAAAAACCTAGACATGATTGTTCATAGCAGCTTTATTTGTAATAGCAAACAGCCAGAAGCTACTCAGATGTACTTCAACAGGTGAATGGTTAAATAAACAGTGATACATCCACACCATGGAAGACCACTCAGCATTAAAATGACTGAACTTGAAACATACAACAATTTGAATGGATCTTAAGGGGATTCTGCCCAGGAGGAAAAAAAGCCAATCTCAGAAGTCCACATACTAGATGATTGCATTCATATAACATTCTCAAAATGACAATATCATAGAGATGAAGAAAAACTAGTGTTTAGCGGGAGTAAGGAATGGTGGGGGACAGAGAGATGAGTGTAACTATAAAGGGGTAGCATGCATGAGATATTTATTGTGATAGAATAGTTTTGTATCTTAATTGTGATTGTGGTAACACAAATCTGTAGCATGGGATAAAATGACATACAGACATTGTACCGATGTCAATTTCTTGATATTGCCATTGCACTATAGTTATGGAAGATGTAACCATTGGCAGAAACTGGATGAAGGTACGTGGAATTCTCTTTTTCTCTGTGGATAAATAATTACTTCAAAATAAAATGTTTAAAATAATATTTAATAACAAGAAATTTCTCATTATAAACAAGATACCTAATACGTATACAGAAAATCCATGCATACTTATACCACCCCCAAAAAAGTGGTTTAAAAGAAAAACACCTCTACTGGTATAGTAATGATTGTGCTTGGGTATCAGAATTTACATTTGATGTTTCTTTTCTTTACATAGTTTCTCCATTGAACTCATATGAATTATATTATTTGTTCCCAAAATTCTATTTTCCTGTGCTCCACCAAAAGGGCAGACCTTTAAAAAACAATAAGTTATATATACCCTACTAAAATGAATGAACCAGAAGCTGTTCCTGGAAGAAAATTGCAGAAATAAAAGTCCTCCCCAAAGAGGATCAAATAGTTCCTCCAAATAAAAATCAAGCAGAATCTCATAAGAACTCTACTTGTATGAGATATATTTTTTAAGCTAATACCAACCCAAAATTAATAAGACAACCAGATACCATGCGTGCTTATAACACTTTAACCAAATACACTAATTTTATAACTACTAAAGCAATGGTGATGATTTGATTGCAGTGTATTTCCCTACCTCAACAAGGTAACAATCAGAAAGGATGTGTTACTCATTATGCTTAATTTAAATCATCCATTATGACCACTGGAAGAACACTGACCATGTGGTAACTGGTAAATCAATCTGAGATGCACATAAATACCAAAGTCTTTATTGAAGTGTCTTATATGTGGTAATTACTATATGCTGTACTCTATTTCATGCTTCATTTGTGAGCTACTTTGGTATTCATATAGAACAAATAATTTATTCAAAGTCTCTATATTTAATGCTTAATATTTTCTCTTTGGATAATCTACATTTATGAACTAATTTTTGTAAGTATTTCTAAAGTAGACTCCACACATCTCCAGGATGAGTTTAATGACAGGAGATAACTGGGGTTTATGCTTTTCCCCAGCTATTTATGAAAACAAAGAACAGCCTGTTTATTATTCAGATGTAAAACCTCTATTCATCAAAAAGCCATTGATTTCACATTTTCAACTAAAAGAATCCTGAATTATTTTAAGTCATGAAACAAATGCCATCCAAATTGGAATTTCAAGATAGGCTCACAATCAAAAGGAACATAACCTGAAGTTGAAATTCAAATAAATGCTTAGTTTCATCTCATTTTTTCAACTTGAATAACAGGAACATGAAAGAGAAAAATGCACACATAAGCACAAACAAAGAAAAATTATCTTAAAGCAATTGACATTCAAAAGAAAATCCTGCCCACTGTTGTGTCAGAAATAGAAACAGACATAAATGTGAGTATCTGAATTGAAAGAATAAAACAAATATACACATAGATATAGGCAGTGTGGTGTAAAGATAAAGGACAGATGAGCACAGACTGGGGAGCCCTATTCCCAGGATGCTCATAGGTGAACAATGACCAAGCTCAGGGCCAGACCAGGGAACCTCTCAATTTCAGGTTACAGCCTCTGTTTGGAGCTGTCTTCCTCCAGTCAGCTCTGCCATACCCCAGTACGGAGATGCACAAGTTCTTGGTGCCATTCACACAAGTGCTACACTCTTGCCTTCAGACTTCAACAGAATATTGTGGATTTTTCAAAACTCCTGACTCATATCTGTGCCTTCACCTGATGCCTCCCTGCATCTGTGGAGTAAAGTAAGGGGTAGACCCTGGGGCTGGCGGTCATCCTAAGTGTCTTCTCTTTCGACTCCTTCCTTGAAACCCTTCTAATGTCCTGGCTAAGAGAGATAACTCATCACCCAGCCTCTGCTAGGGGTCACCACATAGGAAATACTCCATCCTCAGGTGGGTCTATTCAGGCCAAGTACCAGTCCTGTCTCTGCCTTCTAGGACCACACAGAAAAAGCTACATTTCTTTGCTGCAGCAGTATCATCCCCGTTATTACTAATATTTCTTGGGCTATCGTTCATGTTCTAGGCATCCTACTAACAACTTTAAATGTATTGCCTCATTTGATCCATTTAACACTTTCAATCAGCAGGTGCTAATATTTTGTTCTATTTCACAGAGGAGGAAGTGGAAGTGGCAGGCAGTTAAGTAACCAGCCCATGACCACCAAACTAGTGAGTGGCAAGATCAAAATTTGAACACTTTATTCTTAATCATCCACCACCCTCAACATATTAGCCAACAACTTTGTACTCTCCCTGAGATGGCTCTCATGCAGATGAAACAGTCTCATTTTCAAAGCAAAGAAATCATAAGGTTCTCTCCAATGCAGTGACCACTAAATGGACATTGCCTCAGAGATCCGAGCTGGAATAGAAATAGTTCATTAGACTAGCTGGTCAAATTCAGAATATGGTGAAAATAGCATAAGGAATGCAACTGAAAGGTGTTACATATTTGCAGTGTCAGAAGTGCCATGGGGATGGTTATGTTGAATTACCTACAATATCGCTGCTCACAATACCCCATGGTGCCCTCATCACTCTTCCTTCTTCCTAAGATTTCCAGAGTCATGGAAGCAACTCAAAGAACTTTGCAGTATATCTGTGACAATAAGCTTCTATGGATTATATAATCTTCTCAGTTTATAAATGCTTTGAATGTAGTGGCAGCATCTTACTTAGCTTTGTGTCATATACACATACTTTTTTGTTTTTTTAATTTTTTTGTTTTAATTTTATATTGGAGTATAGATAATTAACAGTGTTGTGTTAGTTTCAGGTGTACAGCAAAGTGATTCAGTTATACATATACATGTATCTATTCCTTTTCAAATTCTTTTCCCTTTGATGAAGAGAAAAATCAATAAGCAACAGTCTACATAGAACCAGGAAAACCTCAGAAGTAGACACTAATTCAATCTCACAGCCCAAGGCACAACTTGTCATAATTCGGTCTCCCCAAGAAGCAAACCCTAAGACATGGACTTGGTGCACAGCCAGGAGTTAATCCCCAAAAACAGAAGTAAGGGAAAAGTAGATGGCGATGGAGGAAAGTCAGTACATGGTGTGTTAATGAACTGGATAACATGGTGGGCAAGGGAAAAGTAGATGACGATGGAGGAAAGTCAGTACATGGTGTGTTCATGAACTGGATAACATGGTGGGCAGCTGTGGCTCAGTCTCTCTGAGGATCCTCTGGGAAACTGTGCAGAACGTTCTTCAGAGTTGTCACACCAGGTAATGGGAAGCAGAGGTATTATTCACCTTGAAGGTAAAGACTGCCTCCATGGGCGCTTACTCTCCTGAAAGTCTGAATTGCCTCTGGCCAAGTTTAAGCAGCCTTCTGTAGCTTTGGAGAAAACAACTCAGAGAAAACCCTTGGCACAATCTTGGTAAAGGACCCTGGCAGTGGTACATGGGGCAGCTACCCTGAAATCAGGTGGACTGAGGGCATATGCAGAGTACATCATAGCATCTGTTCTACCATCTTCATCCAGACCTTCTAAAGTAAGCTTGGAGTAGAATGTCTCCTGTGGTCTCAGATCTTCAAGGGAAGGCCCAAAGTTTAAGACAAGAGGCATCTGTAAGAGATAACCAAGAAATAGTCTGACACATCCCAATTTATAGAAGTGGGGGAACAAAATGAAAATGGGTACCTATATTAGTGTGCTAGGATTGCCATAACAAATATCACAGACTGGGTGGCTCACATTCAAGGTGTCAGTAAGATTGGTTCTTTCTGAGGCCTCTCTCCTTGGCCTTTTTCTCCATGTATCTTTTCTCCATGTATCTTCCCTCTGTGTGTCTGTGTCCTAATCTTCCCTTCTTACAAGAACACCAGTCATATTGGATTAGAGCCCACCTCAATGACTTTATTTCATCTTAATTACCTCATTAAAAATTCTATCTCTAAGTTTAGTCACATTCTGAAGTACTAGGGCTAAGACTTCAACATATGAATTCAGCCCATAACAATATCTCACTCCCCAGCTGGACGTGCTAAGTTGCAGGAATTCTTACTTTCCTGGAGAAGAATACAGTGTAATTGTTCTCTGGAGTGTTTGACATGGATGCACTAGAGTTTAGGGATATTTGTGAATATAGAGTCTGGTGCCTGCCTCCCAGTGGAGAATATGAAAGATAGAGATACTGACAGGAGAGAGGAAAAGAACATAAGAAGCAGCCTGAATTTGGAATGGCAAGGACCCCTGCCTTTCCCATGGGTTCAGTGAACACTTGAAGGTAGCCAGGCTTGCACCATCTTGATGCAGAAGGATATGCAGTATAATGCAGGGCCGAAGATGGTAGAGGGGGGGTTGGAAGAAGACAACTGTAGAAGGAATTTCTTGCCACACAATTCAGGGTCCACATGGAACACACAACAGACCACATAGCACCCCACAGATGAGCCAGAATTTGGAGGGCTGCCACACAAGTCATTAACAGCCAGAAGAAGCCTACAAATAACATGAACTAGGTAAAAATCTCTTTCTCCTTTTCATTCTAACCCCTTCTTTCCCATTCTCAAATCCAGGAGGAGCCAGTAGCAGGAGGTAGGAAGAAGAGAAAAAAAAGAAAGGAATAGAAAAAAGAAAGACTGCACCCCTACCTTAGATGATAGGTCAAATCTGAGCTGGGGTAAGGAGAGAACCTCAGAACTGGATATGGAGCTGAAGTTTTTGTTAAGACTGGACTGAACTGTTTAAGACTGGACAGTAGAATGGGACTTGTCCAATGAGGCAAAAGGACAAGAAAGCTATGAGATCTTGCCCAGATTTCATCCAAGGGTAAGGGGAGAGGATTGGACAGAGCATGCTTAAATACAACAGATGAAGAAAAATAAAGTCCCTTATTTCTCTCCTTGTTGAGCTCATCTGACAAACCAATAGTATTTCATGTTCTCAGACACAGATTACTGAAAAAATATTCTGAACTAGCCTCTTTCCCAGATATCCTTCAAGTTATATTGTACCCAAATCCATATTTTTTAGACACCACTTCTATCCCATTATTCCTCTGTCCAAAATTCTCCATTGACTAGGTGGTTTAAAAGATAAAGCCCACTATTTTCTACTTGTCCATAAAGGCCTTCTCTACTACTCCCCATTCCCAGATGCCTGATGATTCTTCTTTCTACATTCCAAACATAGAGGTTGGAAGGACTATGTCATTAGTTTCTCAGGGATTCTCCCATCATGCCCTGCAGACATTTTGAAATGAAAATGGTATCTCAATGATTTGAGGTCAGGCAATCCAAAGCATCCATTCCTTCATTCAGTTATAAACAGCCAGTGTTGGCTGCCACAGGTCAGAGTCTATGGCTCTCCCTTATCCCAGGCTCCCTAAAGAGTTCACATTAGCACTAAATGGACTCCCATTCTCTTTATATCTGACATTTTCTATTTTGTGAGATTGTACATCAGGACCCGATCATGAGTTCTCTTTTGTGTTTTTGAACCTTATGTAAGAACTTAAGGTCTGACTCTTTACATTTTTCCTCATCTTCTTTGGTACTAAGTAAGGCAGAAAAAGTGGGGAGGGATGATATAGGCCTTTTTAAATGACCCTGATTCTCTGAACTCATGGTCCCCTCCCACAGAGGGGAAAGGAAAACTTACATGATTAAGCATGATCTTCTTACCCCTTGAAGAGATGGGACCATACCAAATATGGACCACCAAGGGTTCGATGTGCTTAGGAAATTTGGGGGCAGGTTTTGAGCCATAAGTAGCAAAGTCTCTATAGAATTTCCTTGGACTTTTACATTTTCGTGCAACCAATGACACATTTAAAGGGCAATGGCTCTTATTGTTCATCAGTCAAGAAAATATATTTGCAAAATCTAGAATCCAGTCACAGTTAAAATCCACATTTCTCTTTCTGGTCCTTTTATTTATTTCTTTAAAACTGTTTTATTGTCGGGCTTCCCTGGTGGCGCAGTGGTTGAGGGTCCGCCTGCCGATGCAGGGGACATGGGTTCGTGCCCCGGTCCAGGAAGATCCCACATGCTGCGGAGCGGCTGGGCCCGTGAGCCATGGCCGCTGAGCCTGTGTGTCCAGAGCCTGTGCTCCACAACGGGAGAGGCCACAACAGTGAGAGGCCCGCGTACTGCAAAAAACAAAACAAAACAAAAAAAACAATTGTTTTATTGTTACCATGCAAGCTTGTGTCTGAATTACAGCCTTGAATAAAGCAATGGCAGTTTTGTTTCTTGGGTGCCTCATGACCACATTAACCTTTTCTCAGTGGAGTTATTAATTGTGCATTCTGCCCACACTCCTTTGGCGTGGCTTCCAAGGAGAGAGTCAGAAGTCTTCTCGGGAAGGGAAGGACATGTTTATAGCCAGCCCCATGGGAGTGTTTGCATAATTACTGGAATGATTAAGGAGGTGTTTTTGGACACAGACAAGTGTACTAAGTTTTAATATGTTTCATGATAATGCATAAGACGGGTGCATGATACAGGACACCGCAGGTCGCCAAAATAAATAAATATGTGTAGAGGCACCAGAATGAATCCAGGCCTGGGTATAAACAGAAACTTCTAGGGGAAATGAGCTTTGATTCTTGACAAGAGAATTGTTTGTGATCTGAATGAGGACAGCTGTACAGAAGAGGTAACAGAGAGCCCGGGGACGCGAAGTCTTAGATGGTTTTCTCTAATCCCATGTTGTAAAGACAGCTTAATGTGAGTGAGGGGATGGCAGGGGGAGCTTTGATTAATTCTGAGATTGAAGTTAAACCTTTTCTAATTTGACTCGCCGATTAATCTTGTAACTATGCATCCTTAATCAAAACTCAGAAGGAATCTTTAATCTTGTGGATATAAAACACAAGACGATTAAAGGCCTTTGACCCGCCCATGCTTCCCAGCTGCTGCCTTCTTTTCTATTTTCTAGGTACTTCCTACTGCTCTTCATATCTCCCAGTAGCCGTAGTTATCGAATACAGGACCGGTATTCTGTAATGTTAGAAGAATGACTATGAAGAACATAACAGTTAAAGTCCCATATTCAATCTGTCGTCTATTCATTCATTCATTCTTCTTCTCTTTCAGTGGGTAAAGAGCGTGTATTATGTGGCAGGCATTGTTTTATATATTAATAAAGAGTGTGAACAAGACTGTCACATCTACTTTTACAGACCGCACCTAACAAGGACTTTTTCATTCATTCTTTGCTAAGTAACCAAATGCACGTGATCTAGGAAAATAAATATGCTTCTAAGGATTAACTAACACTGTAGGAAAGCTCTTCTCATTCAGATGACTGCAAAGTACAAATTGTTTACTGGAGAAATCCAGTCATATGTCTGGCAAAATGTTTTTGGATGCTGTTAGAAGATGGATAACCAGGTGATAACATTCACCATTCCAGCATCACAAGATTTTAATAACCGGACAAAGGCTTTAAATGGTGTCTAAGGCATCTTTTATGCACAATAAACAGGGTTTCAGGGGAAAGTCCTCCCACCCATGTCCATCCTAATCACAACTTTTATAGAGGAATATTCCTGCAGACAAGGAGATATTCAGATCACACCTGTCCCTTGAGCCAAATACTACCATATCCAGGCAATACCTCCCTCCTATTACCACTATATAAAGCCATGTATTTTAAGAATGTTATTAAAATCTTTCAATTCTTCAGCTCCAGATTCAACTTCAGTAGGCGGACCAAAGTTAAACGAACAGCAATTGACAAAACCAACCAAAAAAAATCCCTACAACAATAAAAAATACTAAATTCTCTGGAAGATAATTCCCTGCCACTGTGACCAAAATAACGATTATTATGAAATATAAGTTTTCAGGGGAGAGAAAGCATTGTTTTTGTTTTTCCAGTTTTTGAAGGAGTTTTCTAGGTTGGATCCTTCTGAGTTCATGTAAACAAAGCGGTTGACTGGCTGCATTTTATTCCTCCCCATTGGTCCTTTGCAAATAAGAAAGCACCCACAGTGCTGGTAAGGGAACAACATCATTGGAATAATACAAAAAGAGTAATAACTGCACTCAGATTTGTTCTACCCGTTATACTAAAATACCTGGGCAAAACTCACTGGGGCAAAGCATTAAGTGACAACACCCACAGCTAAAATGATATTTTCTGTTGACATTGCTGAATAGAAGAGCATAGGAAATGCCAAGATTGTTTATTAACTTGTGTGAAACACACGTCCCTCTTTTCAGCTTTTCCTTTTGGTTGAGACCAAATGGATTCCCAGAGATATGCTATAAGACCCTCCAGAGGCACCAGACACCAAGCTCTTCGATTCTTATTTATTGCTTGTCTAGAAGACACTTTGGTGCTGTGGAGGAGGAATATTAGCTGTACGTCAGTCACACTTTATTTGTGAGAGACTTTGCTCCCTTAGAGCATGTTAATCAAAGGCACACTAGAAAATATTAAATCAGAAAGAGCTGGTCAAACACAAAAGACTAGACACCACAGCGACTCTGCAAAAAAGAAGTACTCACTCCAAAAAGAATGCTCTTTACCCAAACAGTGCCCTATCCAACCAAGAGGAAGGAACCAAAATATGAAGAACCTGGATCTCAGAAAGATGAAAAAAGACATTTTTCCAGCATTTCTCTTTTCTGACCATCTTTCTGGAATAAGAGAGGAGGAGTGAGGGGGAATCAGAGGAAGCAAAGACTACGACCACTTCCTGCCTCTTCTGACTTGTAGCCCCAGCATTTGACATTCAGATGACTTGCTTACTTCTTATACTTCTTATACTTACTTCTTATACTTCTTCTCAATAGCTGCCAGATAATCTTTTCTTTTTAAAAAAATTATTTTTTGCAAGATTTAAGACATAGAAAAGGAAATAACAAATAAGTCCCTATGCATCCACCCCTACTTTAAGAGATAAAATAGTACGAATCCATTATATTTAATGCCTTTGTTTACGCATTACAAATGTACCTTCATTCTAAAGGTAAACACTGTCCTGAATTTAGGGTTTGTCTTTTCCAATCTTTTTTTTTTTTTTTTGTATTTTTATTCTGTCTCTATGTAGCCCTTAACAATTTTTGTATTGTGTTGTATGTTTTAACCTTTATATACTCTTTTTTTTTAATTTGTTAACCTTTATATATTTTAAAGATTTGTAAGTTTTGCTTATGTTTTTAACTTTTACACATTCTGCGATTTTCTTTTCTCAAGCATCATTATGTTTAAAAGTTCTCCTATAAATATATTTGGCTCTAGTTTATTAACTTTCAGTGCTGCATAGTAGTCCATTATATAAACACACCACCATGAGTTAATTCACTTTTCTGTTGACAACATAGGTTGTTTCTAAGCATTTGCTATTACAAACCATTTTGCTGTGAACATGTCTCTTGTCTCCTTGACTATACGGGCAAGTTGCCCTGAAGTATATTCCTGTGGACTGCTGAGTTATAAGGCAAGGGAATCTTCAACTTTACTAAATATTGTAAAACTGACCTCCAAAGTGGCTACACCAATTTACATTCCTCCTGCTGTGTATAGGAATTGCCATTGCTTTATATCCTTATCACAATATAGTGTTGGCAGGTTTTTAAAATTTCTGCAAATATGATAGGTGTGAAATTATAATCATCTTTTCAAGTGATTATTAGTCATTTATGTTTCCTCATCTGTGAGGTTGCATGTTGCTGTGTGTGCTTTTTATGGACCACTTTTTTTATTGTGTTGTTTGTCCTTTTCTTAGTGATGTGCAGAATTTCTTATATACACGGCATTTTAATCCTCTGTTGATTATACGTGCTGAAAATACCTCTTTTTCACTCTTATTATGATGTCTTTTGATGAACAAAGTTTTTATTGTAGTATATGCCATCCGTATTTTTTATAATTCGTATTTTTCCTCTTTTATTTATTTCATGCTAGAAGCTTTAAAGACATTCTTTGTTTTCCCCTAAATTCTTTGGTTTTATTTTCACTGTCAAATTTTTAATATACCTTGACTCGATTTCTTTATGAAGTGTGAACTAGTATGGCATAGTGATTAAAAGCATGGAGTCTGAAGCCAGACTGCCTGAGTTCACATCTCACCTCCATCACATTTTAGCCTGTCACTTAACCTCTACACGCCCTAGTTTCTTAATCTGTAAAATGGGTATAAAAATAGGAGCACTTATTGATAGATAAGTGTGACGTTGCAATTAGGATATGCAAAAACCTCTTAGAACAGTACCTATTAAATACATTTAAGTGGTTACTATTACTATTATTATTGTTGTTATTATATGAAGTAGGAATCTAATTTTAGTTTTGTATATGGATAGCCAAATTTCTTACCCCTATATACTAACTAGCTGACCTCTTTCTCACTTTCTAACAGTGCCATTTCTGTCATACATCAGCTTTCATGTAGGTGTGAACATTTTTTCTAGCTTCCTTATTCTTCCGTTGGACTGTCTATACTCTAGAAAAATTTCAAGCCTACATTTAAAATTCCCTGAGCTCTAGAAGTCCCTGAAGTTGTCACTCTGGCCTCTTCTTCTTTTATCTATAACCCCACCTCAATAATATATTTTTAGTTATTTGATAAATAACTGAAGGACAGGGCAATGTTGGTTCCCTAGGGCTGCCAAAACAATGTACCACAAACTGGGGGACTGAAAACAAAAGAAACTTATTGTCGCTCATTTCTGGAGGCTGGAAGTCCAAAATCAAGGTGTTGGCAGGGCCATGGTCCCTCTGAAACCTGTAGAGGAATCCATCCTTGCCTTTCCCTAGCTTCTCGTGGTTTGCTGACAATCTTTGGTGTCCCTTGGCTTGTAGATGCAACATCTAATCCTTCATCTTCACATGGCATTTTTCCTGTGTCCCTGTCTTTACACAGAGTTCTTTTTGTAAGGACATCAATCAAATTGCATTAGGGATCCAACCTATCCCAGTAGGACCTAATCTTAACTAAATATATCTGTAACAACTATATTTCAAACCAGGTAACATTCTGAGGTACTGGGAGTTGGGACTTTATTTGGGGGGGGGGGGTACCATTCAACCCATAACAAGGAAAAAACTAAAACTTCTAACCTTTGGCTTCAATCAAATCTTCCAACCCTCACCTGAACATCTCAATCCACCTGCTGAGGATCCTTGCCATACTGCCTTCATTTACAGTGGTTCAATCCTCCTAGACCCAGTTGTCCTAACTCAGACAAATTTTTAAACAAATAATTTCAAACTTCAAATAGCCAACTACATCAGGAGTTTGTAAAGAATGAAGATTTCAGAATCCTACCCTTAGAGATCCTGATTCACTGGTTTGAGTTGATCAGTGCTAATGCAGGTGGTCAAGAGAACACACTTTGGGAAACATTAATCCAGACAATGTATTAAAAGGCACATTTCTAAAGAAGGGGAAATCTGCAGAATAGCCCACCTCATTGCTCAACACTCGGGCAGTTGCTCATCAATCCAAAGGTCTTGGAAGAGGCTGTCTGCAGAGAAATGGAGTTTTCTTGATAAGCAGTCTAGAAAATTAGATTAATACTACTTCAGAGTTTAAAACCCACTCTTAGAGGATTACAGAATTGAACTGGTTCCATTTTTTAATTAACAATTCAACTGTGTCTTCAATCTTCACAGGCTGCAGATTCCCTCAAAGTCCAAAGTAGGACACTGCAGTAATCTATTCTACATTAATAAAGCTTGGACCAGAGTTTGCTTTTTTATTTGGAAAAATGAAATTAAAAGACAACAGCTGGTATTTGTTGAAATCCTACTATTTACCAGCATTTTTTCTGGGCGGTAGTGAGACAGCATTAAACAAAACAGACATAATCCCTGTTATCACAGAGCTTTTATTCTTGTGGATGGGAGATGATTGAGAAGCGAGATAAATTTAAAAAATATGTGAAAACTCCAGGATGATAGAGATTTTTGACTGTTTCATTTAACACTGCCTCTCAAGTGCCTAGAATAGTCATTGGCACATAGATGAGGATCAACAAACGTATATTGACTACCAAACTATGATAAGCACGATGGCAAAAATAAGGTAGGAGAGTGGACTAAGGAGTGGGATGGGTGCGATTTTAAATGGGAGAATCAAGGAAATCCTCATAGAGAAAGGGATTTTGGAGTAAAGATCTGAAGGAAGTAAAGATGGGAGTCATATATGTATCTGAGAAAGAAAGGGACCAGAAAACAGCCTGTGCAAAGACCCTGAGATGGGAACAAACTTGGTGTATTCAAGGTATCATTGAGAGAAGGAAAGGAAAGAAAGAAAAGTAGGAGCATGGAAAGTTAAGGGCGTTAGGAATGGACAGATCAGGAAGAGGCAAATGGGCCATGATAATACCCTTGGCATTTGCTCTGAGAAGGGCAACCACCAAGGGTTTAAGCAGTGGAGTGACAGAAACTGCTTATACTTAACAAGTGTATTTCAACTGCTGTGTTTTGAATATACAGAAGGGCATAAGCAGGAAGCCATTGCAAAAACCCAGTGAGACTGTCCTCTACCAAAATTGTAGCAGTAGTAGGATGAGAAGGAATAGGATTCTAGGTGTATTTTGAAGATTTGGGCAACAGGATTTGCTAATAGATGGAATTTCAGATTGGATATGAGAAAAAGAGAGCAGCTGAAGATGTAGCCAGGCAAGGATGTGCAGGAACTCATACTGTAATACACTGCTGGTGAGAATATGAAATGGCACAACTACCTTGGAACACTGTTTGACAGTTTCTTTAAAAGTTACCCAATACACCTACCATACTACCTGGACATTCTGTACCTAAGTGATTTACTCAAGAAAACTGAAATCAAATGTCTGAACAAAGACCTCTATTGAATGTACATAGCAGCTTTATTCAGAATAGCCAAAAACTGGACACAACCCAAACGTCCGTCACTTGGAGAAGGCATAAACAATTATCCATATAAGGGAATATGAATCACAACAAAAAGAAGTGAACTACCAACACACACGACAAGAATGGACCTCAAAATGTTTATTCTAAGTAAAAGACACAGACACCAAAGAGTACACACTGTAGAGTTCTATTTATATAAAATTCTAGAAAACGTAAAGTAACCCCACAGTGACAGAAAGCAGATCAGTGCTCTTTAGGGGACAGGGGAAAAGAGAGGAATGGGTGACAAAGAGAGATAGAAATGTTCTGTATATTGATTGTGGCAGTGGTTTCCTGGTATATATATCAGTCAAAATTCATTGAATTGTACACTTGAAATGGACAAAGTTTACTGGGCATAAATTACATTCAAAAAAGTTGATTAAAAATTTTTAAAGAGGATAAAGCTAAGGTTTTTTGCCTGAGTGACTGAAAGAATGGAATTGCAGTTTACATAAATGAGAAAGACTAGAAGAGAAGGCTATTTTGTTGATGGGGGATATCAGGAGCTCAAACTCATGGTGAGTTTGAGACACCAATTAGATATCAGAGTAGAGATGTTAAATGGACAGTCAGATATAAAAACCTGGAGTTCAGGAAATGGCCTAGGGTGGAAATATACATATTGAAGTCATAACATACAGATAAAGCTATAAGGCTATATAAGATCATTCCAAGACAGAACGAAGACAGAAAATAGGAGAGATCTAAGGACTCATCCCTGAGATAAAGATGAATAGCAAAGAGTCTGAGAAGAAGCAGCAGTGGTTAAGAAGGAAAAGAAGTAGAGTCTAGTACCCAACAAGGCACATGAAGGAGGGTTTCAGGGAGAAAGGAATGACCCTATGGCAAACGTTGTTGATAAATCAGACTAGATGAGGATTGACAACTGCTCATTCATGTAAACAACTCGGAGTTCATTACTGATGGGGTGATAGTGAAGAAAGAATAGGAAAAGAGAAATTAGAGTTAGCCTAGATAGCTAATTCATTCATGGAGTTTTACTGCAAGAAATGGGGAATGAGTGGTAAGTGCAGGAGGAAGTGGGCTCGAGGGAGAGTTTTCTTAAGATGGGAAAAATCACAGCATGTTTGCTCACTGATGGGAATGATTCAGTGGAGGAAGAAATGTTAGTGCTTTGAAGGAGCTAGGGGAGAATTGTTAGAGCAATGTTCTTGAGAGTAGGAGACAATGGAATTAAGTGCACAAGCAGAAGGGCTAGATTGTGTCAGGAGTCCAGAGAGACCCTTAGCTATAGGGACAAGGAGGAGAATTCAGGCACAATAAATAAGGCAAGGGGAACTGCTGCTACATCTTTTCTGATTGTTTCTATTTTCTCAATGAAAGAAGAAGCAATGTAATCATTCAGAGTGAACATGAGTTAGAAGCTGCTGGAGACTTGAGAAGAGAGAAGAAACTATGTAATAGTCAGCTAGTGTGAAGGCTGGCAAACTCCAGCCCCCTGACCTACCTGTTTTGGTATGGCCTGTGAGCTAAGAATAGCTTTTACATTTTTCAAAGTGGTCAGATAACTATAGCCTTTTAGTGAGAACAGGTTCTTGAAGAGCTGAGGATATTTCCTCTTGGCTAACAAAGCCTGCAGTATTTACTATTGGCCTTTTAGGGAGAAGTTAGCTGCCCCTTGATGTAGGAAAAAGAGAGAGTGAGTGGGCTGGGACCATACAGCACAATATGCCAGGCAACAGGAAGGTATGGGGTGGGAGCTTGATAGAACGTCAAGTCACTGAATCCTCATAAAAGCACTGCAAGTTAAATATTAATAACCCAATTTTAGAGATACACTCATTGGGTTTCTGGGAGGTTCGGTAACTTTCTCAAGGCCACACAAATAGTAAGTGCTGGAATACACGTATTTAGCAAATATACAACTATCTCAAATGTTTCCTTTCCACTCTGCCATGCTGCATTACAAAAGACTGTGGCCTCTTTGTCTTTACCTTGAATCCTCCCATCTGCAATGGCAAGGTGGTACATAAAGAAGCAGCACATGCAGCAAATGAGCCACCTCTTGAGCTGGACTGATGTAGGGGTAGACCTCACCCTGCTCTTGGCTTTGTGGCCTTGAACAAGATATATCACATATCCAAGGCTCTGCTTTTCTCATCTATAAAATCAGGTTAATAATAAATGCACCATTTGAAGTTGCTGATATTCAACCATTTTTAAAGTATAAAAATGACAATTTCATATGTTTCAAACTAGTACCTACTATCCAAGGATATTGTGTGGATTAAAGTTAATATACATATAGCACAAGTACTATGCTGACATTTAAAGAACAGGTATTCTATGGACAATAATAATAGGAGCAGCCTTATGCCTAAAGAAGTCATTATTTAGAGAGAAGGGGCTGCAAAGTGATCTCAGCTATGTACACTTGACCCAGAGGCACAGGGAAAAATGAAGGGAGGAAGTCTGCAGGAATCCTGGTTGTGGCCAATCAGCCTCAAGTCACACTAACCCTAAGTCCAAACCCAACTGATAATATTTGGCCTGGAGGAGCCCTGAGGGTGACTCGATGACCAACTTCTAATACCTGGAAGACCCATGGGATGGACTGAGACATCTAACTCTGTTTGGCTGCAAGGGATGGAAACAGGAATAGTGAGTGGAAGTTACATGGAGACATTTATATGCCATTAAGCTAAAACTTTCTGGTAATTAGAGAATTATTAACCATGGAATGAGCTGCAGTGGGAAGTAGAGAGTTCAAGCGTAGACTGGGAGAGCACTAGATCACGTATTACTAGAGGAATCTCATAATGGGTACGTTCATTACATAATAAATGATCTGTGAGATTCTTTCCAATTCTAAAATGTTATGAGTTAGTAGTCCCTGGCTTTGGCCTAGCAGTGCCCTAAAGTCAGAGCATCTAGTTAAGTATCTAGTATAGTGCCTAATACAGAGCGAGCATTTAAGGAATGTTTGCCCCTCTCCTTCATGATTCTTCTGCCCTTAAATGCAAGACGTTTTACGAGGCTGTCTTATCCTTCAGCAACTGTACTATATCTCCCCTTTATTTCATTCTCTTTGATTTATCAGCTATCTGCTAATTAAGAAACAGAAGAGGAAAGAGCTGATTTTAAAAGTAACAAGTCCAGGGCCTCCCTGGTGGCGCAGTGGTTGAGAGTCCGCCTGCCAATGCAGGGGATACGGGTTCGTGCCCCGGTCTGGGAGGATCCCATATGCCGCGGAGCGGCTGGGCCCGTGAGCCATGGCCGCTGGGCCTGCGCGTCCGGAGCCTGTGCTCCGCAGCGGGAGAGGCCACAACAGTGAGAGGCCCGCATACCGCAACAAGAAAAAAAAAAAAAAAAAAAAAAAAAAAAAAAAAAAAAAAAAAAAAAAAAAATAAAAGTAACAAGTCCAAATTCAAATTTGAATCCAAGTCTATTGTCATGCAACTGTTATCATATCACAGTCAGTATTTCATATTTAAATTGGCTTTTCCAAGAATAGATCACTGAGATTTATATCACTAATAGGGGAAGAAATTTTTTTCAGAGAAAAGATTAAAAATTGGCATTTGAGAGGTATTCAGATCACTTCACTCACAAATGGATGGAATAGAAATTCTACCTATTTTAGTTAGACTGGTCAGAAAAGGCATCTGCAGAGAAGACAATATTTAAGCTGATTTCCAACAGACAAGAAGTCACACAAGGCAACAGTAGAGAGAAAAGAGCAGAGGGAACAGCACGTATGAACATCCTGAGGTGGGAAAGATTTGGATGTGTTGGAAAAAGAGTGGCTTTTGTGTAGTGATGGAGTAGTGCAGTCTGAGGTTGGAAAGATCAGCAGAGACAAATGAGGTAGATCTATAGAGTTATCCAGCTCTTGTAAAAAGTTTGAACTTGTTACAAGTATAATGAAAAGCCACTTACAGTTTTTAAGGAACGTTTAATTTATATTCTAGAAGATGATCACTCTTGCTTGTGATGTGGAAATGGATTGTAGAGGAGCAAATGTGGAATCAGAGAGACCATCAAAGAGATGTCAACATAGTCTGTGAAGGATGGGCTATGACCAGGAGCCAAGAAGATGGAGAAAAGACAGGGTCAAGATATTTTGGGGAGTAGAATCAAATGAAGTTACCAGTGCTTTGGATAAGGGTTATGGGAAAAGAAAATCAGGACTGACTCAGGTTTCTGAATTGAACAACTAAAGGATAATGGTGCCATTTATTGGGATAGAACAGATAGGGGAGGGATTCACTTGCAGAAGAGAAATGAGAAGTTTTATCTTAGATGTATATGATTTAAGTGTCTGTAAGACATACAGGTTGAGCTATCAGGTAAGCAAAATTGTATATGGTGCTCAGAAAAAAAATTATCTAGGTTGGAGATATAAACTTTGGAGTCTTGAGTCATACTGATTTTTTTAAAGACTGGGAATTAATAGGATCACTCAGGGAGAAAAAGCAAAAGAAGAGAAGAGGATCCACAACTTAAACCAGAGGACTGCCAATACTTCAGAGGAGGCATAGGAGCCAGCTGGAAAAGGAAACTGATGTAATAAGCCAGTGCATTTGGAAAACTAGGAAACAATAATGTAATGATAACCAAGAGAAGAGAGTGTTTCAGGAAGTAAATGGCCAACCCCATCAAATGCTCAAAGGGTGGATAAGAGGACAGAGATGTGTAGATTGCAAATGGCTGTGTGACCATTGTCAGTGATCCTGAGACAAGAAATTTCAGTATAGTCGTGGGGCAATGTAGAAACCATATTAGAATGGATTAAAGAAAAGTTAGGAGGTGGAACCAATACATTTAACAACTCTTGAGAAGTTTGGTTATGCAGGATAATGGGGAAATGAGTGAAACCAATCTTCAGGGAGCTATGGAACTAAGGTTTGATTGTTTGTTTTGGGTGTTGTTTCTAAGATAAAGTTGGAAAATTAGAATATGGTTACAAAACTGATCTGGTAAAGAATGGAAAATTTGATAAAAGGAGAGTGGATAACCAAAGTGAAGTGTTTTTAAAGGTCAAAGAGCACTGGATCCATAGGATAAAGGGAGGGCCTGGAATTGGCTAAGATGAAGAAAGGGCTCTCCATAATGACAGAAGGGAAAAAGTGAAGATAACTGCTGATGAGGGTAGTCTTTGTTAAGTTTGCATTAGGAATTTTAGAGTTATCATCTGAAGGCTTTTATTTCACTTAAGTATGAGGCAAGGTCAACAGCTGAGTGAGGGTAAAATAGGGAGGAGTTGTGGGTGGTTTGAGGAGAACATATAAAATCATTCTGGGAAACATAAGTGGGTTTCTGGGTCATAGTATGTGCAAGTTGTGATTTTAGATAATCAAATTAAGGAAACATCAATTTAGTCATATATTCTCTGGTAATATTCAGCTACTCAGACACAGGTGCAGAGAAGGTGGGGGGTTGAGGTTTTACTAGACATGTGTGATGAAGGTGAGAGTAGTAGAGGGGTTGAGACTACATGTGAGGGGGTGATTATAATGGCAGACCATGGAAGTTTAATGATGTACCTAAGAGAAAAAAAGTAGAAGGAAACTCAACAAAATGTTTAAAGGGTACTTCTGAGTGGGGAGAATACAGATGATTTTCATTTTCATCTTTATGTGAGTCTTTATTCTCTAAATTTTCTATAAGAAGCATATTTTAGTTCTAAGTACATTATTTTAAAAATAACCAAAATGATATAAAAGCAGTTATATACTGAGCTTAAGAACAATCCTCTTAAAATTGAGATGGGAATCAGAAAACAAGTAACAAAATGGCAATAAGTACATACCTACCAATAATTACTTTAAATGCTAGTGGACTAAATGATCCAATCAAAGGCATAGGCTGGCTAATTGAATTTAAAAAATAATAAGACCTACCTATATGCTGTTTACATAAGACCCTCTCCAGAGCTAAAGACACATACAGACTGAAAATGAAGGGATGGAATAAGCTATTTCGTGCAAATGGAAATGACAAGAAAGCAGGGGTCGCAATACCATATCAGGCAAAACCGACTTTAAAATGAATTCTGTAACAAAAGACAAAGAAGGGCATTATATAATGATAAAGGGATCAATAAAGGAAGAGGATATAACACTCATTAACAAATATACACATAATACAGAAGTATGTAAATATATAAAGCAAATATTAACAGATAAATGGAGAAATTTACAATATTACAATATTAGTAGGGGCCTTTAACACCTCACTTACATCAATGGACAAATCATCCAACAGAAAATCAACAAATAGTAGTTTTAAATGACATATTAGTTCAGTTGAACTTAATATATATCTATAGGACATTCCATCCAAAAACAGCAGAATACACATTCTTTTCAAGTGCATGTGGGGTGTTCTCTAGGATAGATCACATGTTAGGTCACAAAACAAGTCTCAACAAATTTAAGAGGATAGAAATTATATCAAGCATCTTTTTCCAATCACAGCAGTATGAAACTAGAAATCAATTACAAGAAGAAGAATGGGAAAAACACAAAATGAAGAGACTAAACATGTTACTAAAAACCCCTCAATGAAGAAATCAAAGATAAAATCAGAAAATACCTTGAGGCAAATAAAAATGGAAACACAACTTTCCAAAACCTATGAAACATAGCAAAAGCAATTCTAAGAGGGAAGTTTACAAGGATAGAGGCCTGCCCCTAAGAAACAAGAAAAATGTCAAACGACCTAACTTACCATCTAAAGGAATTAGAAAAAGAAGAAAAAATAAAGCACAAAGTAAGCATAAAAAAGGAAATAATAACAATCAGAGAGGAAATAAATTAGAGACTAAAAAAATAGAAAAGATAAAACCAGGAGCTGTTTTTTTGAAAAGATCAACAAAATTAATAAACTTTTAGCTAAAGTCATCAAGAAAAAAAGAGAGGACACAGATAAACAAAATGAGAAATGAAAGAGGAAAAATAACAACTGGTATCACAGAGATACAAAAAATATCATAAAACAATACTATAAACAGTTATATGCCAACAAACTGGTCAACCTAGAAGAAATGGACAAATTTCTAGAAACATACGACCTTCCAAGAATGAATCAGGAAAAAATAGACAAATTGAACAAACCAAAAACTAGCAGTGAAATTGAATGTATAATAATAATAATAAACTCCCAGCAAACAAAATCCAGGAGTGGACAGATTCACAGGGGAATTCTAACAAACTTTTAGAGAAGAGATAATACCTATCCTTCTCAAAATATTGCAAAAAATTGAAGAAGAGTTAACACTCCCAAATTCATTCTACAAGGCCACCATTAGCATAATACCAAAATCAAACAAAGACACTACACAAAAAGAAAATTACTAGCCAATATCTCTGACAAACATAGATGCAAAAATCTTCAACAAAACATTAGCAAACCAGAGCTTCCCTGGTGGCGCAGTGGTTGAGGGTCCGCCTGCCAATGCAGGGAACACGGGTTCGTGCCCCAGTCTGTGAAGATCCCACGTGCCGCAGAGCAGCTGAGCCCGTGAGCCATGGCCACTGAGCCTGCGTGTCCGGAGCCTGTGCTCTGCAACGGGAGAGGCCACAACAGTGAGAGGCCCGCGTACCGCACACACACACAAAAAAAATTAGCAAACCAAATTCAACAATATATAAAAGGATTATGCACCATGATCAAGTGGGATTCATTCTAGAGATACAAGAATGGATCAATAGTCACAAATCAATCAGTGTGATACACCACATTAACAAGAGGAAGGAAAAAATCACATGATCTTCTCAATAGATGCAGAAAAATTCAACATTCATTCATGATAAAAACTCTTATCAAAGTTGATATAGAGGGAACATATATCAAAATAATAAAGGCCATTTATGACAAACGCACAGCTAACATCATACTCAACAATGAAAAGCTGAAAGCTTTTTATCCAAAGTCAAGAACAAAACACACATGCCCACTCTCACCAGTTCTATTTAACATAGTATTGGAAGTCTTAGTCACAGCAATCAGACTAGAAAAAGAAGTAAAAGACATCCAAATTGGAAGGGAAGAAGTAAAACCATCACTATTTACAGATGACATGACACTATATGTAGAAAACCCTAAAATTTACACCAAAGGACTATTAGAACTAATAAATGAATTCAGTAAAGTTTTAGGATACAAGATTAATACGTAGAAAGCTATTACTTTTCTGTACACTAATAATGAACAATCACAAAGAGAAAGCAAGAAACAATCCCATTTAAAATCACATCAAAAAGAATAAAATACCTGGGAATAAATGTACCAAGGAGATGGAAGACCTTAACTCTGAAAACTATAAAACATTGATGAAGGAAATTGAAGATGATCCAAAGAAATGGGAAAATAGCCCATGTTCATGGATTGGAAGAATTGATATTGTTAGTGTCCACACTAACCAAAGCAATCTACACAAATAACACAACACCTATCAAAATACCCATGACATTTTTCACAGAACTAGGACAAATAATCCTAAAATATATATGGAAACACAAAAGACCCTGAATTGCCAAAGCAATCTTGAGAAAAAAGAACACAACTGGAGGTATCATGAGCCCTGACTTCAGACTATACTACAAAGCCACAGTAATCAAAACAGCATGTTACTGTCACAAAAACAGACACATAGATCAATGGAACAGAATAGAGATCCCAGAAATAAACGTATGCTCTATTGTCAATTAATCTTCAGCAAAGGAGACAGAACATAAAATAGAGAAAAGACAGACTCTTCAAGGAATGGTGCTGAGAAAACCAGACAGATACATGTAAAAGAGTGAAATTAGAACATTTCCTCACACCATATACAAAAATAGACTCAAAATTGTTTAAAGACCTAAATATAAGACCTGAAACCATAAAATTCCTAGAAGACAACATAGGCAGAACACTCTTTGACATAAATCATAGCAATATATTTTTGGATTTCTCTCCTAAGGCAAAGGTAACAAAAGTGAAAATAAATAAATTGGACCTAATTAAACTTAAAAGTTCTTGCACAGAAAAGGAAACCATCAACAAAACGAAAAGACAGCCTACTAAATGGGAGAAAATACTTGCAAATGATATGACTAATAAGAGGTTAATATCTAAAATATATAAGTAGCTCATACAACTCAATATCAAAAAAAACCAACCTGATTTAAAAATGGACAGAACCTGGAGGCCATCACCACCATTGCTGTGCGGTCGAAGCACCAGCCTGCACCATGATCTACTGCCAGCAGAAAGGGAGGGATTGAATCATATTTGTTCCCAAAGAAGACGATGAAACTCCAAGCAAATTGGTGCTGGTGGCCAGTTGGAGCTGGGGTCTCTTCTCCTCGTACAGGCCCCAATGATCTGTATGAGGATAAGAAACTGATCCTGCCAAATGGAGACATCAACTGGAACTGCCCGTGCCTTGGGCGGATGGCCAGTGGTCCGTGTGGGAAACTTTTCAAGGTGGCCTTTTCCTGCTTCCTCTACAGCATGGAGGATGTCAAGGGGTCAGACTGTGTAGACCAGTTCCGGGCCATGCAGGGGTACATGAAGAAGTACCCGGACCTCTATTTCCAGAAGGAGGAGGAGAAGCCAGGGGATCGTTTAGAGGAAACAGCTGCCTCTGAGGCCACTGCAACCATAGAAGAGGAGGGGTCCAGCTAATGATGGCCCTGGGGTGCTGGGCTCCAGCCTCCTTCAGAGCAATATGAACCTCTCTGAGAAAGTGTCTTTCCTTCTGTTTTTATGTGCACTGTAATGTACAAAATAACTTATTGTGCTGATCGGGGTCTTGGCCCCTTGACATATACACTGAAAAATGGGGTTGTGTGTATACTCCTGGGGTTGTGTGTATACTCCTGAGTATATATCCAAAAAAAAAACTGAAAACACTAATTCAAAAAGATACATGCACCCCAATGTTCATAGCAGTGTTATTTACAATTGCCAAGATGTGGAAGCAACCTAAGTATCCATCAACAGAGGAATGGATTAAGAAGATGTGGTACTCGTAAACAATGGAATACTACTCAGCCATAAAAAAGAATAAAATTTTGCCCTGTGCAACAATATGGATGAGTTGGAGGGTATTATGCTAAATGAAATTAGTCAGATAAAGACAAATACTGTATGATAACACTTATAAGTTGAAACTAAAAAATCAACTAGTGATATAACAAAAAAGAAGCAGACTCAAAGATACAGAGAACAAACTAGTGGTTACCAGTGAGGAGAAGGAAGGACTATATAAGGGTAGGGGATTAAGAGGTACAAACTACTATGTATAAAATAGGTTACAAGGATATATTGTACAATACATGGACTATAGCCAATACTTTATAATAAATATAAATGAAGTATAACCTTTAAAATTGTGAATCATTATAATATACACCTATAACATATAATATTGCACATCAACTATACTTTAATTAAATAAATAAAAATATATGGGTATATATATATATATATATATATATATATGTATTGCTGGGTTCATTATTCTGAAATCAGATTAAGGTACAGAATCAAGCATTTATCTTGCCTCTCCTTTATAAACTGTTTTTCATATTTACCAGATAAAGAAGTCCAGCTAATTCAGAAAGAATGATTAACTTAGAAAAATGTCATTTTGCAACCCCAGTGAAATAATGGATCTATACAATAATCATCAACGGCTGTTAAGACCATTAGGAAAAGGTTGACACCTACATCCCACTGATCAATCTTAACATCACTAAAAGTGGGACAAACAGGTATTACATCCCTCTTGATGTGATACAATAGCAAGTACCCACACTGCCTGTGAAATATTCTTGCCTCCCCCAGCATAATTAAGCCTAAATTTCATGTTGTAGACTCAGCTACAAGTTAACAAGAAATATGGGGTTGTAGAAACAAGTTAAACAATATCACAGAGATATAACCAAAACGGTCCAGGATGCAGGAAATCAACAGGAAAAATGACTCATCTCTTCAATAAATAAATGTCTTGGTAAAAAAAAAAAAAAAAAAAAAAGAAGGAGAGGAAACTGTTAAACAATAATAGAGACATAAGAGATAAATCAATCAAATTCTATAAAGGACCTTGTTTGGGTCCTGATTGAACAAATAGGACAATTAACAAATTTTGAGACAATCGAAGAAATTTGAACACAGATTGGAATAATATTTCAAATAATAATTTTGTTAGGTGTGATAATACTATTGCGGTTATATTGTTCTAAAGCCTATATCTGTTAGAAATGAGGTATTTATAAGTAAAATTACTGTGGCCCAGGAGTGCAGACTGGTTAAACACAATTGGCAAAATATTGAGAATTATTGGGGCTGGGTGATAGTACCATCACGATATGCTTCCTTCTAATTCTGGATATGTTTGAAATTTTCCGTAATAAAATATTTTAAACAAAGTTGAAATGAAAAAGACAATGTGCCATTAAAATCTGACTGTTGAGACCTGAGGCTTATAAAGTCCTTTCAGAAACTGAAATCCCTTGCAATTTTATACTATGCAAGAATGATCCAAATATCAATGTGTATTGTTATTCTGCTGAGCTAACATTTGCCTGTTTGCCGTGTCTTTGTAAGAATTCATAATAACTGGAGCCATCCAGCAATCTGTGAAGAGCTTCTTGTCTTTACCATGTGGGAGAGAATAAACAGATTACTAGACTCGCTAAATCATCCATACACCCCCATCTTTAAGCAGGTGAATGACTATGATGATGGGATTAAGCCTCACAACCAATTACACCATCTGACTCAGATTTCTTGAGACAAAACAGAAGAACAGGAAACATAAGTAGTGTCTGTGTGCAGTCAAATGTACAAATATTTCTCTAGCTACTCCACCACTGCACAGAGTTTTAATATGTAGTCTGAGAGCATAAACTGCAGATACCAATATTGTATGTGTGTCTGAAACATGACAATTTAGCAGCCACTCTGGTGCTTAAACCATTTAGGAGTTTCATTCCAATGAAATCCAAATGGGAGAAGCATCCAGCAGTCAGGAATACATCAGGCTTTCTCTTTCTCAATTCCCCTCTCACACCTTTGGGACCTGGGCTCATTCCAGAACACCCCACAGCTTCCTCACAATGATCTACACCTGCAAGCTTTCCTATGTCCATACTCTGCCCCGGTCAAACCATACCCCTACTACCACCTCCATCACCACCATTGCCACCACCTCTGACACACACACACACAAACACACACAGCGGAATTCTTACTTCTTGCACATGGTATAATAGCAGTAGATCTCAACATGTGGTCCTAAGACAGGGAGCAGCTGCATCACGTGGGAACTAGTTAAACATGCAAGTTCTTGGGCCCCATCCCAGACCTATGGAATCAGAAGCTCTAGGGTGGGAACTAGCATTCCAAGTTTTAATAAGTCCTCCAAGTGACCCCTGTGCACAGGAAAGTTTGTGAAAAGTAGAGGAGTGTCATGCCCACAAACGAAGGGTAAATTTGGGGGTTCTGCAGATTCTTCTAATTCTTAAAAATCTAGTGCTGAGTGTGTATGAGACATTCCCATTTTATACAAGAAGGAAAGTGAATAATTAAGAAATCAAAAGACACACAGTCAATGTGAATTCATTACAGAAAACATGGAGGCGGGGTGAAACAGGCCATATAATACAAAACAAGTGTTAACAAAACAAGTGTTAAATGACTGTTATTGTTTCAGCACATCTTCCAAATTGAGGTTAATTTAACATTGGTTTGCATTGAGTCAATCTATCAACAAGTGCTAGTTGAACACCTTTGATGTCCTTTTCTTCAAAGCACACCAACCAATGGAGACACCCAGAAAGAGAGTTTTGGGGGAATTCTCTGAAGGATTTAGGATTTAAATCATAATATGAGTAATGTGTATGTATCTAAGTGATACTACAGTTAACTTTAAAGGGGTTACTAGAAAGTGAAAAAATTACAAGGATATTCTCTCCTCTGCCTCTGTCTAGAGTATAGAAGAAAAATCTATATTTTTAAAGGAACAAACATAAGGGAAACAATGCCCAAAGACTGAATTTCTACTCTGCATCTCAGTTTAAATGTGAAATATGTTGTTGCTAAACTTGGACTCAAAATCAGGTATGCCTCTTACTGAGCTCTGTTTACTGGGTACTGCAGAGAAGCCAGATCATGGAATCCAGTTCTTTGGAAAATCTCCAGGGAAAGAATTTCTAGAATGAGGATTCTGAAGTATGAATATGTGTGTTATGTTTCTAATTTCCCAGAATACATGTGATTTCTCATAATTAAAATGCCCAGGATTTTTCTTCTACTATGATTTTTATTAGGTTATAAAACTGGTGGGATAATTATTCATGTTAAAAATAATTATTTTCAGTTTTAAGCTACCACCATATTTCAAACTCTTTTCAATTTCTCTTAATTGTGGTGAGACTGTATTTATAAATGTAGAATAAAGTCTCCCAGATAATAATATTTCAAATACTCCCTGCCTTCTTTTTAATTAATAAACCCAAAAGTCATCTTTTGCAGAAATAGCTGCCTTAAGCTTCAAAAAAATTTTCAGCTTAAAAGTAACAAAGTTCAACATTTTATGGTCGACTGTTTTATTACAAATTTATGTGGCAGTAGGAAAAATCAGAAAATTGAACCCAAGAAATTCAAAAGATGCTAAAGGGAACATTCTCCTCCCTCTACCCCACCCACCTTAAACTTTTACGGAATACAAAAAATTCTTATTTTCCCTCTCTACCGTAACTTACTTAAATTTTATTGAAGGCCTTTATTATTATTATCATATATAAATAGTTAGAATTGACTTTATTTCTGTGGAAATAAACAAAGACCAACCAAATGAGAAAAATCAAAGGCTATTTATTCAGAACCCGGATAAGAAGTGAGTCAGGGGCTTCCCTGGTGGCGCAGTGGTTGAGAGTCCGCCTGCCAATGCAGGAGACACGGGTTCGTGCCCCGGTCCGGGAGGATCCCACATGCCATGGAGCGGCTGGGCCCATGAGCCATGGCCGCTGAGCCTGTGTCCGGAGCCTGTGCTCCTCAACGGGAGAGGCCACAGCAGCGAAAGGCCCGCGTACCGCAAAAAAAAAAAAAAAAAAAAAAAAAGAGTCAGCCACTGTCACTTGCATCTTGGCAAAGATGCAAAGGCAGGCAGAGGTGTAGGAAAGCTTGATTGTACAAAAAAGGAGGCTTCACGTGTACCCTGATTGGAGGCTGTGGGCTTGGGGAAGCTGGAGGAGCGATAACTCATAGCAAGGTATCTTATGTGATTGGTTAGGGGTGCATATTTGTTTTTCTCTAGTTGGTCCTAAGTTGGAAGTGGGGACAAAAATTTGGGAAGCTGTCAGCTTTTAATCAAATCCTGCCCATTTGGGGCTGGCTGTTACAGAAGTTACTGTTTAGCTTCTTAGATTGTAATTAGAAATAGTAGTCTGAATTCTAACAAGTCTGACTTATGGCAGGCTGGCTGCCTGGACTGTTTATTGTCAATGAAAGGGTTGGTTTCCTTGGCAGGTTGCTGTAGGTTGTGGGTCGGAGTTCTATTTTTATATAGGGTATGTCCGTTGTCTGTTTCTATGTTTAGTCTCTCATTTCCAAGTTAATTATAATTTAATGAGTAGCTACAATATTGATGTAGTTCAGATCCAGAATGGGGCGCCCACCTCTGTGGAAATTTAGGCCCAGCAACCAGAGGAGGTATCGTACAGTTCCCACATGTATGAGGGCCTATCCAAGCAATGACAGTCTGGGATCTTTTAAGAGACAAGTTGGAGTGAATAGCTCCTGAACAGAGACGGGACCACAAAGAAAGTTTTGAAAAGAGTATGGCACAGGCAGATGCTTCCCAGGAAGCAACAGTAAGATAAATCAACAAAGCCAGCGATCTTACTATATTTTTTTATACTGCATAGTTTTCATTATTTTATTTTTTAAATTATTTTTATTGGAGTAAGTTGATTTACAATGCTGTGTTAGTTTCTGCTGTACAACAAAGTGAATCAGCTATATGTATACATATATCCCCAAATCCCCTCTCTCTTAAGCGTCACTCCTACCCTCCCTATCCCACCCCTCTAGGTGGTCACAAAGCACCGAGCTGATCTCCCTGTGCTATGCGGCTGCTTCCCACTAGCTATCTATTTTACGTTTGGTAGTGTATATATGTCAATGCCACTCTCTCACTTTGTCCCAGCTTTCCCTTCCCCCTCCCTATGTCCTCAAGTCCATTCTCTACATCCACATCTGTGAGGAAGGGCATTAATTCTGATATCTTCAGCAAGAGAACTGCCACCCCCACTGATAATGTGAGTTACCCCCTTGACTCAGCCAAGAGGTCATGGTGATGGACATTCCAGGGGTATTTCTGGGTGTGGTCAGAGCAGAGACACTGTCCTTACCACTTCATATGTTAATTTGCCCCTGCCCCCTTCCAGGGTAACATCTGCTTTAGGTTAAAAAAAGAGGGGTGGACATTTAATGTACCTTTTTTACCATTTGAATTTTTCACAATAGTTAAGCCTATTTCTATGGTGGTAAATTAACAGATGCTATTTGGGGAAAAAATATCTAAAATTCGCATATGACATACCACAAGTATGGTAAATTGTTTACTAAAATGGCTAAATAATATAAAGGCAGTTTTCGTTAAAAACAGCAGGTTCTTATTAGTTATCTATTTTATACATATTAGTGTATATATGTCAATCCCAATCACCCAATTCATCCCAAGTGCCCCCCTTCCCCCTGTTGGTAACCATAAGTTTGTGCTCTACATCTGTGACTCTATTTCTTCTTTGCCAGTAAGGTCATCTGTACCATTTTTCTAGATTCCACATATAAGCGATATTATACAATATTTGTTTTTCTCTTTCTGACTTACTTCACTCTGTATGACAGACTGTAGGTCCATCCACACCTCTACAAATGGTACTATTTTGTTCCTTTTTATGGCTGAGTAATATTCCATTGTAAAAAAATGTGGAACGATTCACGAATTTGTGGGTCATCCTTGCACAGGGGCCATGCTAATCTTCTCTGCATCGTTCCAATTTTAGTATATGTGCTGCCGAAGCAAGCACCCAGCTTAACTCTTTAAAGTATGGATAGGGTAGATGATGTAGATCTCTCGTCCCACGTGCAGTGGGGTGTCGATGATACTAATTCTGTTGTCTCAAAATTGGCGACCAAGACCTGGAGCAGAAAGCGAAGACACATCAAGCACCTCCCATTCTAAGAAGAGCTGTCAACATCTGGAGGCATGAACCCCTCCAGGACGTTTTACTAGACCAGACTTAACCAACTGTACTGCTTTCAACCATTCCCCCCACCCCAAACAAGCAGAAAACTAGGAAGAGGAGAAGGAGGAGAGATTCCTTATTGTGAGTCATTGGCAGAGAGTTGAGAGCCTCGGTGTTTTCCATGGAGGAAGAAAAAATGGGGAGCTCTCATAGACAGTAGGGGTGTCAGAAACAAGAGGAGACAGGCATCTTGAGCCACAGGGAGACATCAGCTTATGGAGCACACATGCTAATCTGCCCACTCTCTGAACATCTCTGAGCAGGGGAGAGGAGAACCAAGAGGGCAGAGAGAGAGACCAGCAGTGGGGAAACCAGCCCTCCTACCAGGTGGTATTTGAAGGAAACCTGAGTCTTCAGTGACTCAGGTGGACACTGCAGAAGGTAGCTGGGCTTAAGCTGTCTTATTGTACCCCAAACAAGAGGGCCACGTACAGGGTGGATGTCCCAAGCAATGGGAAACAGCAGGGTGTATTGCTGGTGGTGAAAGCTGCGGTGGGATTCAAAGAGGTTGAGCTAGAGTTAATCTCCCTTGTTAAGGCATTGGATGGAAACAAAATGTGGAGCCCTGTCCTGATCCTGAAGGGTCCATGAAGAACTCACACAGGTACCCCAAGAAGAAAGCAGCCTGGGATGCCTGCCCTCAGTGGGCATCTGTACTTGGTCCATTTCAACCTAAGAAGCAATAGCCAAGAGATGGTCAATGCACACCAGGAATGACAGATTCGTCCCTTTCCATCTCCCCTCTGCAATCAAGGAGAAAGGTGCCCCAAGAAATTGGGGATAAGGAGTGAAAAAGCAGACCAAGCTTTCTCCCTCCTCTAAGTCTCCTTGGGAAGACATGGCCAGTGCTGGGAGGAGGGGAGGGCATAGATGGATCTGAAATGCGTATTTTAAACTTGACCTGCTTTTTTTGTTTTTTGTTTTTTTTTTTTGCGGTACGCGGGCCTCTCACCGTTGTGGCCTCTCCCGTTGCGGAGCACAGGCTCCGGACACGCAGGCCCAGTGGCCATGGCTCACGGGCCCAGCCGCTCCGTGGCATGTGGGATCTTCCCGGACCGGGGCACGAACCCGTGTCCCCTGCATCGGCAGGCGGACTCTCAACCACTGCGCCACCAGGGAAGCCCTGACCTGCTTTTTTTAAATATTCAGAAGTAAATAGAAAACGTATGGAACTCTGTGAGTACAAGGCAGCATTTTCCTCCCAAAATGAATAAATATTTGCAGGTTTTAAATTGCAAGAAGAGCCCTCCTGCAGTGAGGGATGTGGCCCTGAGGTCAGGGAATCACAGTGATAAACCAGGAGCATCTAGGAAGTGACCCCTGCACAGGATTTCAATTCCAGGACACTCTTTCCTTGTACTTCAGGAAAAGTAAAGTTAAGCAGCAAACTTTAAATTATTTCTCTCATAGTTTCTCCAACACTTTAATAAAAAGTTTGAAACAAGTGAGGGACTGAGTCATAAAAACAAAAACAGAGGGGAACAGATCCCTTCAGGCTCACCATCATCTCTGGGATTTTGCAGAGTTGGGAAGATTGCATTAGATGGTGTCCTGAGCCTCCAGCCCCACTAGAAGGGCAACATCTGCTTTGGCTCAGAAAAGTCTGGGGAGAAAAAAGCAGCCTGGAGAATAGGTAAGAAGGACCCTGCAAGAGCAGAGAAAACTCCCCACCCCAGTGAATACACTGGAGCAGTGACTTTCAAACTCCTTGTACCAAAACCAACAGTAAAAAAATACATTGTACATCATGACCCTATACACATGTATATGCATAACTGAGTAAAGTTTTATAAAACAATATTACTCACCATGTGCAATGAATGGACAGGTTGTTTATATTCTGTTCTGTTTTGGTTTTTTTAATGCTGGTCACAGATCATATAAATTGATTTCTGTGGTTCTGAAGAAAATAGTGACAGGAATAAAGGCGCAGATGTAGAGAATGGACTTGAGGACACAGTGGGGGAAGGGTAAGCTGGGATGAAGTGAGAGAGCGGCATGGACATATATACAGTACCAAATGTAAAATAGATAGCTAGTGGGAAGCAGCCGCATAGCACAGGGAGATCAGCTCGGTGCTTTGTGACCACCTAGAGGGGTGAGATAGGGAGGGTGGGAGGGAGACGCAAGAGGGAGGAGATATGGGAACATGTATATGTATAGCTGATTCACTTTGTTATACAGCAGAAACTAACAAACCATTGTAAAGCAATTATACTCCAATAACGATGTTAGAAAAAATTGATTTCTGGACCCTAGTAGTCTACAAGCAGCAGTAGAAACAACTCTCATTAGAAGGAGATGACCCTTAAAAGGGAGGGGAGAGTTTAGGTAACACAAGCATGAGCAACGTTTGTTTTTTCTCTCCCAAATACGCCTCCCACATTCACAGCTCCTTCTATATCATCAGATTGGAGTCATATATTCCTGATAACCTACTTTCCAGATGAGCTCTCTCCTCTGGAGTTCACATCTGTCTACTGGTTCTCTTATCTAACTATCCTCCATGCCTTTCTAGCTCTACCCATTGTAGATGTGGATTGGACTCCTCCATACTATCTCCACTAATTAAATACTTTGCAATCCCTTAAATATCCAACATGTACAAATCGTTCACAGGGCATTCTTAACAAGCATGTCTGAACAATCACTGTAGTGAGTAACATTTATAGAACGCAAGGATGTGTCAATCACTGCTCTCAGCTTTATCAATCTTTATCTCTCTATCTGTAAGCCTTATCATCATCCCACAAATAAGGAAACAAAGGCCCAGGAAGGTTAAGTAAGGACACAAAGCTGTTAAGTGGTATACCTATGCTTTGAATACAGGGGTTCTTGGAAAACTTGCAGGTCATAGAAAAGCATGGACGCAAAGAATAAATTTGACCTTTCAGTGGGGGGGAAGAGGGTCATGAGACATGGAGCCTCTTCCAGGTTTTATGCTCATAGTAGAATAACCCTTCTGTACCAAAGTGTTCCAACCAAGAGACTTCTTGCTCTGTCATGAAGATAAACATTTGCTTCAGTTTCAGTCACAATTCCTACTTTGTAAGTCAAATCTTGAAATAATTTTATCCCCACAAAACAGAGAAGCAAGATACACATCCTGATGGCATTTGGATTTGTTAACGACCTTCTCCTACCATTTTCACTTGTTTCAAGAATTTTAGGTCCTGGGTTACTTGGAATATTGACTAGGAAAATCTTTCTCAAGGGCAGGCCTCTCTGAGAGAGTATTCTCATAGGTCCCTGGGACTGGTCCTCAGTTTTGCTAGTTTAATGTGAAAGGAGTAGACTCCAGGGGCACATAAATCATGTTTAACCAACAATGCTAGATCCTTCACTTAGGATGATATTATTTTCCTCTCCTCCAGGGGGCACCATTTGCATAGAATTCAATATGAATGACACCCATCCTGAAAAATAGTCCTGCTTGAAACCATCCTTCAGATATCAGACACCTGGAAAACAAAATAAGTTAATCAAATAAGCTAATTGAATTAACGTTCACGAGGTTGCTTGGTGTCCAGAGAATCAGAAGGAAAGGTAGAAACTGACCCTTTCATCACCTCTTCCTTTCAGAGGGAAACTGTCAAGATATATTTTCTTCCCCATTAATTAATGCCTCTCTTCTGACCAACCGCCTATGATAGGCATATTCTCTCTAGAATGTGTTAGTTTTACTATTAAGACTTATTCTGAACCATTCTCTCTAAGGTGAGTTTGTAGATATCTGATTTCATTCTCATTATGCTGATTTTCACACAAATTCTGAGGTCCCGGATGTAGCGGTGGTTCTCACACTGTGGTCCCTGGGCACCAGCAGCAGGATCACTTGGGAACTTGTTTAGAAGTGCAAATACTTGGGCCCAAACCCAGACCCAAATCAGACAGACTCTTCAGGTGTCGTACCAGACATCTGTGTGTTTACAAGTCTTACAGGTGATTCTAACACATGCTAAACTTTGAGAACCATCACCTTAACATACAGTTTCCAGTCCAACGGACACCAGAAACAACTGAGCTTTTTAAAAATATAGGTGCCCTGGATTCTCCCAGAGCCACTGGGAGAGTAAAAAGAGCTTTGGAATCAAAGGGATCTGGGTGGAAATTCTAGTTTTGTCACTCACCGGTGTGTGCCTGGTTGATGCTCCATTTTCTCATCTCTAAAGCGAGGGTAGTAGGACCTTGCCTCATAGGAAGGTGTTGGAGGTAAGCTGCAACAAATGTCTCATATAGAGGCTGACAGCAAATCTTCTTCCTTGGCCTCCATCACAACTGGAATTTCCTTTGCCCAGCCTGTGAGGTTGCAGGTCTCATCTCACCCAGAATCACAAAACAAGAGTTGCCAGAAGCTGATTTCCAAAGTTTCACAAATAGCCTAACATTTTCACAGCAGTTACTGGGGGTTTTGCCATGACTCAGTGGGAACGACACAGCCCTGAGATTCCCATGGAGCTATTTCAAACTCTAGATTGATGAGTACAGGAGGAGTCCCTATGAAGCAATATTTACCAACTGAGAGCATTATAATTGTTGAAGTAGCTCTTGTGAGCCAGATCACATTCCTGCTGACAACAGAGAGGCAAAGAATTTCAATGGTTGCCTAGAAAATTGAGTGGAAGTTCCCCAAGTTACCTGCCACACACAGGTTTGTTTTTCCTTAATTATCTAGGTAATTGTTTTGGTTCCTCTACTTGCCTTTACCAAGAGACATGTGGGCAGAAGTGCGAGTATCTGTGGGGCTGCCCTGCCGAGTGAAGGTTCAGGCTGCTCACCCCAGTGCAGAGAACGCCTGCCTCCACTGTCAGTGGGAGTGCCTATGAACTCCCCCTCCACTGGAACTAATGAGGCCTTTCTCATCAATCTGGGTCCCTGCTCTTGTGTCTTTTTTTTTTTTTTTTTTTTTTTTGCTGTATGCGGGCCTCTCACTGTTGTGGCCTCTTCCGTTGCGAAGCACAGGCTCCAGACGCTCAGGCTCAGCGGCCATGGCTCAGGGGCCCAGCCGCTCCACGGCATGTGGGATCTTCCCAGACTGGGGCACGAACCCATGTCCCCTGCATCGGCAGGCAGACTCTCAACCACTGAGTCACCAGGGAAACCCCCTGCTCTTGTGGAATTGTATGGATTGTTTTTGTAATGTACATGAAATGATCAGCCTAAAATCAAATCATTTCACTGGAAAGCATAATACTCAGATTGACTTCCTAATATTCATACAAATTTGGAAAATAGTTAAGATAGAAACTCTCAGGTTTTGTCAAGGGCGAAGTCATTTTCTCAAATATCGTTTTTGACAATTCTGTACAAATCAAACCAAGGTTCATCAAACACTCTCTCTGAATTAGTTTGACAGCTAACACTAGAGTCCCTGAACATAAAATAAGGGGAAAAAATTAGAAGCAAAGTTTGAGATTGAAGCTGGTGACAGAGTTAACAAATACACCACTTCTGTGGAGGAAAAGACATTTCAAAGGAGCCAAAATATACTTTTGGGCCTGAACATGATAGTCCAAGTACAAGTCAAAGAGTAACTCAAAGGTGCATGGTTCTTCAATTGCAGATACCAAATAATACAGATCAACGCCCCCTACTGGATGACACAGGAGGTTCCATCTTGTATATTCTACTTCCTTTGTGTCTGTGCAAAATACCACTGCATTAGTTAGGGTTTTCCAGAGAAACAGAACAAATTGTAGATGATAGATAGATAGATAGATGACAGATAGATAATGAGAATTGGTTCATATGATTATGGAGTCTAAGACATCCCAAAATATGTAAGCTGGAGACCCAGGAAAACTAGTTTTGGAGTTCAGTTAGAATCTGACGTCCTGAGAAGTAGGAGAGCTTGTGGTATAAATCCCAGTTCAAGGGCAAGAGAAGATGAGATGAGATGTCCTAGCTCAAGAAATGAAACAGAGAAAATGGGAGAATTCTTCCTTCCTCCTCTTGTTCTATTCAGGTTCCATTCAGGTTGGATGATACCCTCCCATGGTGAGGAGGGCAATTTACTGAGTCCCATCATTCAAATGCTAATATAATCTGGAAACCCTCTTATAGACACACCCAGAAATAATGTTTAGTCAAATATCTGGGCACCCTGTGATCTACTCAACTTGACACATAAAATTAACCATCATACTAATATAACATGTCACCAAAAGTTGGCTGTGGCTCTGACCAACTCACCTTCATTCCAGGACCCAGGGTAATGAAGCAGCAGCATTCCAGGACCAACTGATTCTTAATGCTTCTGCCTAGAAATAATACATGTTCCTTGTGCCCACATTTCATTGGCTACAGCAAGTTAATGGCCTCTCCTGAGTTCAATACAGTAGGAAAGTAAAATCCTTCCAAGGCAAAAGATGGAGGAAAAATAAGATATTTGGCAAACAGAAATACAGTCTACCATACCAATGGAATTCTTATGGGGTCCACAAGTAAACTCTGATTCTAGACCATGCTCCAGGGACTTCCCCTCAGTTCTCCACTGCACTTCTTATCACTTTTCCATGCAAGCCAGGCTCTTACTGTATTCAAGGAGAGTTGCAACCCCCTCCCTTAATTCCTAAAAGTACAGCCAATACCTAATGAGCATTTAAGATAATTTATTGAAGGGTTGAAAATAACAAGGAAATTATAATGGAGTAAAAGAAAAGAAAGCAATAGTACTGGATAGGAAATATCACTGCTCCTTGAAGTAAGTCCATCACCCATACCCCTTCCACAGGCTTTCTTCCTACCACCTACCTACCTAATACCATGAGCCCTCAGTCCCCAGAGTATGCTCCCTGACCTCCTTTTCCTCACTGAAAGGACATCATCCACCACATCCTCACTCACAACAACACCGTCATAACCCCACAGAGATTCAATTCTGCTCACAGTGAATTCAGCTGTGATAATTTTATTCAGAGTTGTTTACTATGTATAGTTCCAGTTGCTTGATTCTATGATAGAATTTTGACTTTGCATAAATAATGAGCCCACTGAAGAGTAATTTTACTCAAAGATGATGAGTATCTTCTATCTGGGCAAAAGAAAATTACAGGTAGATTCAAAATACAATTTGTCTCCAATGTACTCCAAAAGATAATGACCGTATGTGTGTATGTATATGTATGTGTGTGTGTGTGTGTGTTGTGCTTATTGTGGATGTGAATATATATGTGTAAAGTGGGTACTTCTTGGGTGATCATATATACATAGTTTGAATATTCATGTAAATACTATTTTATGTTCTGCTTTTTCACTTAGGTCATAAAGATATTTCAATATTTTATATAATTGTCTTAACATGGTTAAAAACTATATAATATTCCATCTTGATAAAGTGGCATAATTTATTAAAGCATTCTCTTAATTTAGATAGTTTGCTTTACCTAGTATTATAAATGAAGTTGTCATAAACTGCTTCATGCTTATGGATCTTTGCTTGTGTTAGATTATTTAACTGAGGTAAATTTCCAGGGATAAAATTCAATATTTTATACAATTGTCTTAATTAACATGGTTAAAACCTGTACAACTATATAACTCAGGATAAAATTCCTGAGTTAAAAATATAAATATTATCACTTTGTACTAGTTTTTTTGTTTGTTTGTTTGTTTTTGTTTTTTGCGGTACGCGGGCCTCTCCTGTTGCAGAGCACAGGCTCCGGATGCACAGGCTCAGCAGCCATGGCTCACGGGCCCAGCCGCTCCGTGGCATGTGGGGTCTTCCCGGACCGGGGCACGAACCCGTGTCCCCTGCATCAGCAGGCAGACTCTCAACCACTGCGCCACCAGGGAAGCCCCATGTACTAGCCGTTTTTATATGCCTTTCTCAATTTACACTGAATATGAATAATTTTTACTGCAATATTAGATGACATTTTTATTTGAAACTTCTTTAGTCCAGTTTAATTTGATCAACTAATAAACTTCATGAAATATAGATATTAATGCTTGTTTCTAATTTGAAGAGATTTTAACCTTCCAAAAGTAAACCTAAGAAACTTCGCATTGGGATAAAGAAAGCTTATTTTTATATAAAGGCCCTCTGATATAGACAAATAGTATATGGATGATAACCCTTTGATTGCAAGTAACAGAAACCAAACTTACACTAATTTATGCAAGAAAAGGGAGTTTGAAGAGCTATGGGTATAGCCCACACCATAATATAAAAAAAGGTCAGAAGTGTAACATCTGAGCATCATCAGATACCTTGTTAAGAATGGGAATATTATTAGAACTCTCTCCCATCTCTTCTGTCTAGACTTTGGCTTTGTCTTCTCCTACTGTAGACAGACGTCTGCACATGGAGCTCATTCCCAACAGCTCTACACCCAAAGAGGAAAGGAGCTGTGGTATATTGGA
Organism: Mesoplodon mirus; assembly: GCF_964341445.2. NCBI lineage: Eukaryota > Metazoa > Chordata > Mammalia > Artiodactyla > Ziphiidae > Mesoplodon > Mesoplodon mirus. The sequence continues at coordinate 131,730,814 of NC_138982.1, read as the reverse complement.
GGACTGGTCCCAATTCTTTACCCCTCCATGTATCCACACACTAGCCATGGTCTGATCACAGGCTGTATATACTTCTGCCCTGGCTTTGGGCTTGTCCACGTGACTTGCTTTGACCAATAACACATGGGCAGAAATGGTGGTGTGCCACTTCTGAGACTAGGTCTCTGAGACTTGCATGTTCTCACTTGGTCTCTTGTGGAATATTCCCCAGTTAGTCTGCTGGAAGGTAAGAGACACATGCAGTAGACATGCAAACCTGAAGTATGGACTAGAGACACCCCAGCTGCTGTAGCCTAAATCAGTCCACACAGGTCCAGCCTGAAGACTCTTGGGTGAGCCCAGCTGCGATCAGCAGAGCCTGCCCAGCAGATGTGTAAATGTGTGAGCTAAATAAATGCTCACTGTTTCAAGTCACTTAGATTTTATGGGGTTTTTTGTTATGCAGCAGTAGCTGACTCATACAGGTAGCTCCTCTCTCTGAACCCTAGTTTGAAAAGTCCCAGGGAAGAATACTCTTGTCAACCTTGTTTCAAAGGCCCACATCTGTCACTAAGTAGTTATGTATTTTAAGAACAGGGTACTGGTGCTGGTTTCAGGCAAAAATGATAAATTTTGTATCTTAAAATGTGAATTTGGTAATAAACATATTTTAAAATCCAAGTAGGAAAGAAATAGAGTTTTTTAAAATATCATTTACCACAACTGAGAGAAACAAGAACTGTTTTCCCAGGGAAGTAAAGAGAGCTGTCTCTCAAGTCACAGGTTAAAAGGATGTCTTTAACATCTTATTGCCATCTGGCCACCAGCATCAGCTCCCGGCAAGGGATTAGAATAAATTACTTGGTACCAAAGGCAGGTGAACTGAGCTAGTGGGAGAAGCTATAGAAGGAAGCTAGCCAGAAAAGTGAGTCAAAGGAGAAAGAAACAGTACAAGGATTAAATAGAACAAGGATTAGGACTCATAGCAGAGTACAAAGAGGAGAATTTCACATACATTCTGGTTCCAAGGGTCTAGGAAAAACCACAGCCATAATCTTTGGTGAGCAAGGCAGAGCACAACAGAGCAGAGAACCCTGGAATGTCAGATGGCTGCTTCTAAAGAAATCCATCCAAAATCGAAGCAGGATCACCAAGAACAGGATCCATAGGAATGAAGTTCACAAGAGGGGAGGCAATGCCAACTTTTGTCAAGGGAAAGCACACAACAGCATTTGAAAGCCAAACATCTAAGAGAGCCAAGTGGAAGGAGGCTGGGTAAGCAGCCTGACCTCCCTGGGAAGGGCATTCAGAGGATCAGTAGTTTTCAGTTACGAAGCCAACAAAAATTATTTCCAAATTTCATTATTTCCAAGGACAGTTCTACTGATATACTGCTTCCATGGCCTCTCTTTGGACCTATGATGAGTTGAAAACAGCCTGCAGATAATTGAGTACTTAGTAGAAACAGCTGGGATAAGACTAGAGCAAAGCAAAGACTGAAATTTTGGGGCCCTTCAGGATTATTCTGCTAAAGACTTTAAGGATCATATAACATCTTCATAACTATGGGCATATGTTGATCCAACTCTTAACATTTGCAGTAGGAAATCGGGTTAAGTGCCAGAGGTCTCCTCCCTTGCCTTTCATCTTTTTAAGCACTATGACCCCTTGCCATGAATTAATAAGAGCAATGGATGTAGTCAGGGTTCTCCAGATAAACAGAAACAGACTAATAGAATATGTGTGTGTCTATATATATATATATATATATATATATATACACAGGTTGGGGTCCATTTCTAGAGATGGAGTGGGATCCATGTCACCCACAGCACCTGGTTTGTGAATGGGGGAGGAGGGAGCTTCCACAGTGTCTGGAGAAAGGTACATTATGTGCTGGAGAGACACCCAATAGAAGTGCACTACTACCAGATGGCAAGAAAGTGTCACGGCCTTTTCCCCTTTGATTCATTTCCTTCTGTGAAGTGGGGATCCCAGATAACGAAAGGGAGAAGAAATGAAAATAATTTGAGAAACACTTCATCCCACCTACAAAACACTCATTCTCATCTATGCAGTTATTTATGGTTTTCAAAGCACTTTCTCAAACAGCACTGGACCTGCATTATAGCAGCTCTAGGGAGACAGCCTAGTGGGTAATATCATCCCCGCTAGAGACCTGAAGCAAATCAGCCTTCTTTTCTCACTGCTCAGGATGTGCCCCTCTCATGCTCACTGAAGGGGAAACTCCCAGCCTGTCTGCATAGAAGGGAAGTACTAGGAGATTCCATGAGAGGATGCTGGGAGGCTGAGTCGTGAGAACAGAGGAGAAAGTGCAGAAAGAGGAGAGGAGTTTCAAGGTAGGAAAAGAAAAGCTGCAGAGTGATGGAACAAGGTGCCCACTACCAACAGCAGGAACTGTATTTCTTTCCACAAAATGGGTGACTTAAGCAACAGAAATTTATTGTCTCACAGTTCTGGAGGCTAGAAGTCCACGATCAAGGTGATAGCAGCGTCGTTCCTTCTGAGGGCAGTGAGGCAGAGGCTGTTCCACGCCTCTCCTCTAGCTTCTGGTAGCTTGCCTGCAATCTTTGGTGCTCCTTGGCTGGTAGGCACATCACCCCCTTCTCTGTCTTCATCTTCACATGGCACTCTCCCTGTGTGTGAGTCTGTCTCCAAATTTCCCCATTTTATAAGGACATCAGTCATATTGGATTTGGACACATCCTAATGGTCTCATTTTAACTTGATTACCTCTGTAAATATCTCATCTCCAAATAAGGTCACCTCCTGAGGTACTGGGGGTTAGGTCTTCAACATCTGAATTTTGAGGGGACACAATTGAATCCATAACAGATACTAAATCTTTAGAGCTGAGCTGGATATCACAGTGCCCACTGGCCACACGTGGATATTGAGCACTGGACATGTGGCTAGTCTGAACAGAGATGAGCTGTGAGTGTAAAATAGACACCAGAGTTCAAATACTTAGAGTGAAAAAAAGAATGTAGGATACCTCAATTATATTTATATTGATTACCCGCTAAATACTTTTGATATATTGGGTTAAAGACACTAAAATACAGAATTAAGATTAATTTCCTCTCACATATTTCAGTGTGGCTTCTAGAAAATTTACAATTACACATACAGCTCATATTTGTGGCTTGCCTTATATTTCTATTGTACAGCACTGTTCTAGAAAGAGAAATTCACCATGTCCCTGACACCTGATCACCTTGTGAGAAGATTTTCTGAACCTCTCACATAGTTCTCTGACAATGATGGCAAAATTAAGCATTTGAATCACTTGAAATGTGACATACCATAGACGGTAAACATCAAACTTCATACCTGTACAGCATACTCTAAATGTGAAATAAGTTTCTGTCTAACCTAAGTGACAAAAGATATATTTGATCAATAAGGATCACACTTTATTTTTTATTACTAAGAACTCAATTTGGAACAGGCCACCCAATATCATCTTATAATAGTAGCTCCTGTTTAAGGTATTCACTTTTTCATTTACCTTGTGTGAGAAAAATGAGGCTGCATAGCAAGGGTGCCTTTTATTAATGATTACATCAGAATGGTACCAGTCCTTATTAAAGATGGTTTTCCAAGTGAGGTTTTGCATATGCTCCATGCAGATAAATCATGGGTGCCTTAGTGAACTCACATCAGTGTAGATGGATTTTGCTTTATGAAATGCACTGGGTTATAAATACTCTGACCTTGTTTATAAAGGAAGCCGGTTAGTTCACTTAATGAAGACATTAATTTGCCAATCAGCTTGGACTGATTATTCATTAGCTGCTCTTTCCTAACCAACAGCTCTGACTTACAAACGCAGCCGTTTATTTGATTGTAGGCAGTGGTGTGCTGCCACCTATGGCTGGAAAGAAAAAAGGGTAAGGTGCAGAGAGTTCTGAGAAAGCCACAACTATTGAAAAGAGTCAGAGTATCAATAAAAAAAGGCTAGAACAAAATACGTTCGAAAGTATACTACTGTGGACCTTTCCCCATGTTAAAATCATTGTAAGACATTGACTTATTTGCAAGCACAATAAAACCTAGATGAAGTAAGCCATAAATGTCACAACCGCAAAGTCTTAACCCAATTATTCTTGGTGGGGTTGGTGTCATAAGATCAACAGTACTGATAAGTCAAACAGTGTAAGATCTACTATAATCACTTTCCAAGTAGGCCACTGCTTGTATTTCCCAGAACTCACCTTGGGATCTTTTTTTTTTTTTTCACTCTTCAGGCCTTTTCTCTACTCTAGGACAGCACCTTTGGCAACACTCAGCAAATATTTTTGGATTCCAGGCATTGTCCTGGATACTTGAGATGCAATGTGAATTAGGATTTGTGTGTAAATCTCCTGCCCTTGAGATGCTTACATTCTAGTGGAGTGAGACAGGTAATAAACATGAAGCAAAAGAAATAAGTCAATTCTCTAGTATGTTGGAAGGTGACAGGTGATATGGAAAGAGAAAATGAAGGACAAGATACAGAGGTTGGAGGTGGGATGGTAGGATGGAGGTAGGGTGCAATCTTGACTAGAGGAGCCTCACTGAGAAAGTGACACTGGGTAAGTGTCAACTGGAAAGGTGTTAGAGGTAGCTGCAAGAAGAGAATTCTGGGAAGAGGGACCCCTTGGACCAAGGCCCCATGGAGTGACAGTGTCTGGTGTGCTGAGAAAGAAGAGGCCTGTGGACCTGGAGACACAAAAGAGGAGGCGAGCTGGGGGATTAAGCCAGAGAGGAGAGGAGGGAGCCCATCACAGCAGGCCTTGGGGACCACCATCAAGATCTCACCTTTTAGCTGAGTGAAATATAACTTCCTGCTTTTTTTACATTTCTGGCTGACCTACCCTTAAATTTTTCTCTTTCTGGTTTTTGTTTTTAAAATCATGTTTGATAGTTTTATAGTGGTGGTGGTGATTATTGTGTGGTTAAGATTCATGTGTACCCATGAAAGCAAATTGGAATAAATAAGAATGTGTTCACCTTTCACGGACTTCTTTTCATTATTTTCTATTCTATTCATTATTTTTCTATTCATATTTCATATGCATGGTTATAATCATTCTCAATACATGTGTCTTGCTTTTTTTTTTTTCTTTTTTTTTTTCTTTTTTTTTTTTTTGCGGTATGCGGGCCTCTCACTGTTGTGGCCTCTCCCGTTGCGGAGCACAGGCTCCGGATGCGCAGGCCCAGCGGCCATGGCTCACGGGCCCAGCCACTCCGCGGCATATGGGATCCTCCCAGACCGGGGCACGAACCCGTATCCCCTGCATCGGCAGGCGGACTCTCAACCACTGCGCCACCAGGGAGGCCCCATGTGTCTTGCTTTTATGTTTAGTATGTCACAAGCACTTTTCATGTTATTCTATGTTTATTATAAACAGCTTAGTAGCTTAGTAGAACTCATAAAAAAGGATAATATCTACCTTTTGAAGTTATTGTGACGATTAAGTGAAAAAATCATGAAAAGAGCTGAATGTAGTGTCTGGCACAGAATAAACCCTCAATAAACTTAGCTTTGAGTAGATGTATAGGGATTCACTTTTTTTTCCATTTCTAAAGGTTTATTCACTACTATTTACTAGGCTAAATAATGCTATGATGAACCACTTGGCACATAGAGGAATTTGTAGTATTAGTTTATGGCTAAAGTCTATTAGATCACAAATTGCTTTTCCAAGCCTTCAGAACTTTGAGAAAATTAATTTCTCTTATGTAAACCACCTACTCTGTGGTCTTTTGTTATGATAGCCCAAGCTAATACACACTTCTTCCCATTCAGAAATGTGGTACAGTGCTCCATTTATTTACATTTTCCTTTACAACTCTCAAAAACAGGTTTTCAATTTATTTTGAATAAGCTCCAGCCATTTCTCACTAGAATTTTATTTCTAGAAGTGGCTATTTTGCTTTTATCATTATGTATTGGAAAGCCTTTTTATCAGGATATTTTCTAGCCAAATATTGGAGATAAATAGAAAACCTTCTCATTTAATATATCTCATATCTAGCCAGCCACCTATTAAACTATTATATGTAATAAATTTCTGTAAAAGCTAACAAGGAATTGGAGAATAAATTATTTAACAGAAATTATATTAAAAGCACATTGCTCTCTACAGTTCTATGTAGTCACAAGTAGGCCTTAAATGTTCTCTTACAAGCAAAAAAAATTAAAGGAGGAAACAAAATCCATTCTAAGTTAGTATAACTAGTTGTAATTAATTCTTCCTACTTCTAAAATCTTCCTTACTACTGAAAAGCAATTTCTCTAATAGAGCCTCAATAAGAGGACACAGCTTTCTCATAAAAGAAACTGGTTTCTTTCGTTTGTTTGCTTTTTTAGGTGTTCACTGTGGCATTGTTTAAAATAGAGAAAAAAACTGGACACAATTTATATATCCATCCACACAACTGCATAATTTAAATACAAAATATAATGTAATATTATGAAGCAGTTGTTTAAATTAGATCTCTTTATGTAACTTGTATATATCTTTAAAATATAATGTAGGGACTTCCCCGGTGGCACAGTGGTCAAGAACCAGCCTGCCAATGCAGGGGACACGGGCCGAGCCCTGGTCCGGGAAGATCCCACATGCCTTGGAGCAACCAAGCCCGTGCGCCACAACCACTGAGCCCAAGCACCACAACTACTGAAGCCCGCATGCCTAGAGCCCATGCTCCGCAACAAGAGAAGCCACCGCAATGAGAAGCCCGTGCACCACAGTGAAGAGTAGCCCCCTCTGGCCACTAGAGAAAAGCCTGCACGCAGCAAGGAAAACCCAATGCAGCCAAGAATAAATAAACAAATTAATTAATTAATTTAAATATATATATATATATATATATAATGTAGAATGAAAAAAAGCAACAAGCAGAACAATAAGGAAGAAACTGTTTTTTAAGAGCCCATGACTTAACCCCTTCAAACCAAAGACCAAAGGACCGCAGTATTTCTTTTTGAAATTTCTAGTTATCTTGGAGTTTCCGGGGGAAAGCTAAATTCAGAATCTTAATTCAAACAAAGTTATGGTATACATATACACCACCCAATTTTTCTGTAATAGGAGGTTTTTCTGTAAGTTGGGCTCAAAATATTCAACTTACTCAGCTCCTACATAAAGAAATGCCTAGACATTTTAGCTAATTCCTCTACCAAACCAACTAGTCCATACTTCAGTTCCTTTCTCCTGTGATGATGCAGTTAGTAGACATTACATCAACTCCCTAAAACTACACCCATACTCCCTCATTACCCCCAAATGGAAAGCAAACATCATGGTGGTTTCCTGGAGTCATTCAGCTCTCTTCCTCCTTCCAATGTCATGAGTCCATGGGATGGAGAAGCACATCCATGCAGGAGTCTTCCTACAGGGACTTGTCTATGTTTGCAGCAATTGAAGTGCCTAAAAGTGGACACAAATCCCCTCTCCTGAAAGGAAGCAGGAGTTAGTGGATAAGAATACATAGCAATACAGAAGTCAATGGAGAAACATACATAACTGCTTTTCTCCTTATTTTAACCCAATAATTCACTCTGTATATTCATTAAATTTACTCATCTGCATCCCACATCCCCCACCCTAAAAAGTATGTTAATTTGGATTTTATTTATAATTCCCTATGAAAGACATACTGATGTTTTTGTTTTGTTATCTATACTTGTAACAGTAAATATATCATAATTTTTTAAGTAATTAATACTAGAACCACCCTTATTTTAAAACCCCATTGAAATAGGAGAGAAATAGGTGTGGGAGATTAAGAGGTGCACACTTTCAGCTACAAAATAAATGAGTCATGAGTATGAAATGTACAGTGAGGGAAATACAGTCAATAATAACATAATACCTTTGTGTGTTGACAGATGGTAACTAGACTTTTCATGGTGATCATTTTGTAGTGTAGGGGAGTGTTGAATCACTGCTGTACACCAGGAACTGTGTAGTGTTGTAGGTCAATTATACTTCAAAAACAAACAAACTTGTAGAAAAAGAGATCAGATTTGTGGTTACCAGAGGCAGGGGGCTGGGGGTGGGGGAATTGAATGAAGGTAGTCAAAGGTATAAATTTCCAGTTATAAGATAAATAAGTACTAGGTATGTAACATACATCATGATAAATATAATTAACAGTGCTGTATGTTATATATGAAAGTTGTTAAGAAAGTAAATTCTAAAAGTTCTCATCACAAGGAATTTTTTTTCTTTTTCTTTTGTTTTCTATCTCTATGAGATGATGGATGTTTGCTTGACTTATTGTGGTGATCATCCCATGGTGTATGTGGGTCAGGTCATTATGCTGTGTACCCTAAACTTACACGGTGCTGTATGTCAATTATATCTCAATGAAACTGGAGGGAGAAAGAAGGAAAGAAAGAAAGAAAGAAAGAAAGAAAGAAAGAAAGAAAGAAAGAAAGAAAGAAAGAAAGAAAGAAAGAAAGAAAGAAAGAAAGAAAGGAAGGAAGGAAGGAAGGAAGGAAGGAAGAAACAAAGAAACAAAGAAACAAAGAAAGAAAGAAAAGAAAGAGAGAGAAAGGAAGGAAGGAAAGAAGGAAAGAAGGAAGAGAGAAAGAAAGAAAGAGAAAGAAAGAATGAGAGAGAGGGGAAGGAAGGAAGGAAGGAAAGAAGGAAGGAAGGAAGGAAAGGAAAAACTCCTCCACTGAAACAAATGAATGGATAAACAAAATGTAATATATACCTACAGTGGAATATTATTCAGTCTTAAAAAAGGAATGAAGTTCTGAGACGTGCTACAACATGGATGAACATTGAAAACTTTATGCTAAGTGAAATAAGCCAGATACAAAGGACAGTTACATGATTCCACTTATATGAGGTACCTAGAGTAGGTAGTCAAACTCATAGACAGAAAGTAGTCAAATTCATAGACAGAAAGTAGAATGATGGTTACCAGGGCCTGGGAGGAGGGGAGATTGGGGAGTTACTGTTTAATGAGAAGAGGGTTTTAGTCTGGATGATGAAAAATTCTGGAAATGGATAGTGATAATGGTTATAAAACATTGTAAATGTACTTAATGCCACTGAGTTGTACACCTGAAAATGGTTAAAATGGTAAATGTTATGTATATTTTACCACAATAAGAAAAATGAATTTAAAAAGTGAATCCATTGTAATATACAGGGAGTCCCCTATGCTAAGCCCTTTGGCATCCTACCATGATACCACCATCAAATACATTTTTAGCCAAGTGTTTCTAACTAGACCATAACATCTTGAAAAATGTTGTGAATAAATCTTTAGATGTTATGGAAACACCACTAGGAAGTTTGTACCAATTTACCTCTCAACTGTAGTGTTCATTTCTTCACTTACTTGTTGACATTCAATTTTGATTGGCAGTCATTTAAATCTTTCGCTGTAAGACTATAGTTTTATTTCAACTTCCCTTGTTATTAGTTGAGTTGGAAGATGTTTTCACAAGTTTGTTGGCCATGGTAGAACAAGCATTCTCTACACAAGCTGTTTTTGCTTTTCCACCTCTCACTTACCAGGTCACCTAGTCCCCCCTAGACTTGGTCATGGTCAGACTCACCCTGAGCACCTCATCACCAGTGGAGAGGTATGGTCCTTATCTGACAGAAGGAATGCATCTCCTTCCCAACACCACTCTTCCATGTTATTCTTGTCTTTCGATTTTCCTTCTCCTCTGGTGTTCCTTCTTGTCCCCTTCGTAGATTCTTCTTTCTTAAACGTCATTATTCCTTTGGGGTCTGTCCAGGACTATCTTCTCTGCTCACTGTACACACTCCACTCACATGGCTCCAAAAGTAGATCATATGTTAATGCATAAATGTAAAGCCTGGGTGCAAATCTTCCTCCTGGGCACAAGTATTATATATCAACTATCAAATCGACCTCTCCACACAGAAGCACACGTTGTGCCTCACATGCTGTAAATCAGCATCTGTTCCTCAAACCTGCTTTGATCTTGTCTTCACCACCTCATTGAATAGCAACGTCTTCTACTCTGTTATTCAAGAAAGAAATCTGGGAATAGTCCATGATTCTTCTGCCCTTTTATTTACCAATCCTTCTCCCCACCTCAAGTCAGTCACCTTTTACCTACCTGTTTCATGAATCTGGCTACTGTCTTGTTTTCCCACTAGCACGTCCTTAGTCCAGCCCACCATGATCCCTTGTCTGACTACAGCCATGGTCTTTTATTTAGCTCCCCAATTCCACTCTTTGACTCCACCATCTACTCTATTCACTACAGCCAAAGCAAACTTCCTAAAACACAAGACTGATCATATCACATCTTTCAGAAGTTTCCCATTGTCTTTAAGATAAATTCCAAATCCCATAATATACCTAAGGAGGGCTGGACTCTTCTCACCCTTCTCCATCTCATGCCACTCCTCCAACCTGGAGTCATCATCACCCTGACCACACACACAGAGCATCTAATCATGCTAGACACATTTCAGGTCTACAAATAAATCAGCCCCACTCTTATCCCTCAGCTTTTGCACATGCAATCATTTAGATTCAGGACACTCTTCCCCAACCCTTTTTACCCAACTTCCTGCTCATCTTTCATCACCAGTGGAGATGTTCGTTCCTTATCTAACAGAAGGAATGCATCTCATTCCCAACACCACTCTTCCATGTTATTCTTGTCTTCGATTTTCCTTCTCCTCTGGTGTTCCTTCTTGTCCCCTTAGTAGATTCTTCTTTCTTAAACATCATTATTCTTCCTGCTCATCTTTCAGACATCTGTTGGTTGGCTACTTGCAATCCCTCATCAGCTCCTGTTCCTGAGGGTAAATCTCAGCTTCTTCCTTTTAAAGCTGGTTCACCACCTGGCAGAAGCCCTCTTGCATAGTATTCCTTTGGAAATGACCCCAGACAAATAACCCTCCCTTGGATTCCACATCTAGTGGCTAGAACCCTACAACTCTGACCCAGACCAAAGCAAATCCCACTTCTTCCCAAATGCAGCCCTCTAGTCTGCTGCCACATGTGTTCCATCCATCTCCCACCCCAAGGTTATTTTAGCTTTTTGTTTTCATGAGTCAGATACCAATCCTTTGCATCCCCCAAACTCCAGGTGACTTATGTCAAGGTTTACCTAGTGGGTCCCTCATAGTCCCTCTCACTAAGCTTAAGATGGTTAGATTTCCAACACAATAATAACATTTTCTAAAGAAATTCTCTATCTTCTCCAACAAATTCCTGTCAGTCTTCTCAACCACCTTTTTAGGCTGGAGGTGGGTGGTCAGCTAAGGATACTTAAACCAGTTCTTGGCCATCTCCTTTCAGATGCTGCAGAGGAGAAGGAGGAAAACTTTGGCAAGTTGAAAAAACAGAGAGAGGACCTCTCACTGAAAGGTAATGACAAGAGAGGGGAGTGATATGAAATGCAATCAGTGGGATAGAAAGTATGCAAGACCACGGTAGAGAGTTATATATATATATATATATATATATATTTTTTAAAGGGAAACCACTGAAGCGTTTTGAGCAGAGGAGAGACATGACGTGCTCACATGTCATAAAAGCCACTCTCTTTCCTTTGTGTAGAATGGAATGTAAAGGAACAAGAGGGAAACTAGGAGACCAGTTAGAAGGCATCTCAGTGCTCAGTGGCTCAGTGGAGAGATGGGAATGGCTCAGGTGAGACTGTTGACATCAGGTAAGAAGACCACTCAATCAGATTAAAGCTACTTTTTGTGGGAGAACCAACAGATATTGCTGGTGGATTGGATATGAGGAATGAAGTAAAAGGAGAAAAGAAGGATGGTTCTAAGGATTTTGCCTCCAGCAAATGGGATAATTTACTGAGGTGGAAATGACTGGAAGAGGAGCAGGATTCCGGTCACAAAAGAGTATGTATTCAAAAGCCTATCTTGGTTATATTAAGTTTATATTAACTTAATATTATATTAAGTTATATTAAGTTTGAGATGATGATTAGATATCCAAGTGGAGAGGTCAGGAGGGCAGCTGGAGTCTAGAGTCCAGATGTTCTACCATTCCAGTTATCTATTGCTATGTAACCACCCTCAAAACTTCGTGGCATAACTATCATTTTTCTTTATGCTCATGGAATCTGTGAGTCATGGCCCAAGATGGCTTGTCTCTATTCCTTGATATCTGAGACCTCAGCTGGGGAGACTCAGACAGCTGGACATGGCTTGAATGACTGGGGATTAGGATCATCTGGACGCTTCTTTACTCACATATCTGGCACTGAGCCTGGGATGACTTGAGGGCTGGGCTCAGCTGGTACTGTCAATGGGTGTGCCTACACAGGCAGGGCCTTTCTGTGTGACTTGGGCCTCCAAAAGCAAGTATCCTGGTAAAAAACAAACAAGCAAAAAACCAAAAACAAACAAACAAACAAAAAACAGTCACAAGGCCTTTTGAGACCTAGGTTCAGAAATCTCAGAGAAAGAGTTCTATAGTGTTGTTCTATTGGTGGTGAATGTAGTCACAAGTCCACCCAGATTCAAGAAGAGAGGACATAACATAGATCACACTTTTCGATGGAGGAGTGTCAAAGAATCTGTGGCTATCCTCAGGATACTCTCACAGTCCCTGTTCGATGGTGGAGAACTTGAAGAACAGGGAAGAACAGATAATTGTAGAGTGAATCTGAGAAACCAGTTTCACGAGAGGGAGATGGAGAGAAAAGTCAGACCACAAGGGCTTCCCTGGTGGTGCAGTGGTTAAGAACCTGCCTGCCAATGCAGGGGACACGGGTTCGAGCCCTGGTCCAGGAAGATCCCACATGCCTTGGAGCAACCAAGCCCACATGCCACAACTACTGAGCCTGCACTCTAGATCCTGTGAGCCACAACTACTGAGCCCGCATGCCACAACTACTGAAGCCCGCGTGCCTAGAGCCTGTGTTCCACAACAAGAGAAGCCACCACAATGAGAAGCCCACACACCGCAACTAGAGAAAGCCACCGCTCACCACAACTAGAGAAAGCCCGTGTGCAGCAAAGACCCAACACAGCCAAAAATAAATAAATTAAAAAAAAAAAGTCAGACCACAAGACAATAATTAGGGAAGAGAGAAAAAAATCTGCACATTTTACTAGCAAATGCCTCTGTGCAACAGTATATACTGGACCTTGAAATAGAAACTAAATCTTTCAGTTATATATTGTACATACCTACTGTATTAAATGGGCCAAATCCCATAATGGTTTGGTTTTTCTTCCATCGCTTCTGATATTCTGTGATGTCTCTTCCCTACCCTCTGGTGGTAGCTCGGGCAAATCTCGAAAATTTACCATTGCTTTTGACTAAAAGAATAATTTTATTTTCAGGTGTTCAAAAGCCCAGAACAGAATCTGTTCAAAATATGTACTGTATTTTGAAAATCGCATAGTTGCACACAAACATCCAGCAGTCTGGCTTCTTTTGAAAACCTGAAGATCTGGTAACACCGGACCTGCACTGCAACAAATGGTAGAAGCTGAGTAGCACCTGTCCCTTTTTGGACAAGGTGAGTGCCTCTGGCCCACAGCCCTGCTCGTCCAGTTTGTGAATTGCATTAACCTCACCTGCTTGGTCTCATGGCTCTGGGATCCGCCCCAGGGACTGGTCATGTGGTCTGCTCTTTCACTCCCTGGCTCTGCTTCCTTCTCTTTACTGTTGATCCCTTTCAAGGCAGGCAACCAGATGTCAGCTTTCCCTTGGGAGGCATCTCTGTGGTCTCCTCAGAGATCTTCCAAAGCGATGCGCATGAGGCACATTCCAACTGACATCTGACTCCACCCAGACACTTGCCTTCACCATACAAACAAAGACTTTGTCCCTTGTTATGAAGGCAGGTCCTTACATGGCTTTAGCCTACCTACCCACTGTGGCACATACTCGGCACCAGTGTGGGCTCCTCTGCTTGTGGTGGCCACAAGCAGCGGGGCAGGCTGTTCTGCTATCTCTCCCCAACCCATTCTCACAGGCAACTCAGCCAGCCTCCCCATCATTAGACCCCTCCACTGAGGGGCGGTTACCTCTCCGTTCACACAGACCCCCTCAAATTCTTAAGAACACAAACCAGGTTCACCCAAGAACCCTTTCCTACTTACCTCTGAGAGCAGCCAAGGGGGGGGCGGGTCACACAAATTTCTGCAGCTCAGACACATCCAGCCGGGAGTGGATGTCAGACTCCCCTTCCACCAGACACCATATCTCTGTGTGAGGTTCGCCCGGCAGCCTCTTCACTTGACTTGTAGGATCAGAAGCTCCCCTTACACACTCCACAGCACTCTCTGATGAATTCACTGGAAAGAATCTAGTCTCTCAGTGAACCCTGAGGCTTCTCTTATCCAGGCTGGAGACCAGAGATTGTCTGGCCAAAAGCCTCATTTGGCCTCCGCTAGTAAGCCCTGCACAAATGTGTCTATGCTAACTTCTTTAATATGTGGGAGCACTTGTCTCCCACTGTCCTCAGCTATGAGGCTTGAACTGAAATTCTAAGACAGCAGAGTCCCATGACACTCCTGTTATATATAAACCTGTATTTTCTTTGATTTATCACCGTTAGTCTATTTAGCACTATGCCATAGAGCTTTCTACAATGATAGAAATGTTCCACGTCTGCACTGTGCAAAATGTCAGCCACCAGCCACATGTGGCTATTGAGAATTTGAAATGTGACTAGTGAGACTGAGAAATTGAATGTTTAACACTACTTCATCTGAATTAATGTAAGTTAAAGTAGCCTCTTGTGGCTAGCAGGTACCATATTGGAGGGCACCAGTCTATATAATAAGAAGACTAAAACTTATTACATGCTAGCTACGTACTAACTGGTCTTCTGAAAGGAATTATTCCATACATTGTTTCATTGGATTTTTTACTATAGCCATACTAGATTGGTATTTTCTCTATTTTTTCTTTATACCTTAAGCCAAAAATAATCTTCAATGTATAACTAACTAAAACTCACTTAATACCCTTCAGTTCTTTTTTCAAATGTCATCTTCTCGGATGACTTTCCGTTGTCAACCTGTGCAAATCTGCCACCCTGCTCTTCCTTCTGTGCTTATTTTTCTCATGCCCTTTTTCATCATCTAATATACTCTGTGCTTTATAATTCTGCTTACTGTCCATCTATCTGGACTAGAATGTAAACTCAGTGAGGACAGAGGTTTTCATCTTTCTTTAATGGATCCCTGGAGCCCAGAACAATGTTTAGTCGTTCCTGCCGGAGCTTACTAGGATTTTGTCGGGTGTATGAATGAGCTGCCCTCTAGACGAGACAGATCCCGCTCCATGAAATGCCCTCTGTTCTGCTGAGCCCTTGTGTGGTTTTGTAAGTGGAGATGGTCCAAAGCCATCCTCAGAGGCTGAGACTGGAGAGAGCTGAATGGGGGCTCCCCAGGGCAATCAGGAAGAGAAGGAAAGAGAGGGGAGCCAGGGGTGGCATGAGGCTGAGACCCAACAGGAGGTTGGGCAGGCTGTGAAAATCTCCCAGTGGTGGGGAAGACCTCAAGACAGAGCTATCTCACAGCGTTCACATTGAAGCTGTCTGTATTGCTGTGAAGTAAATATATTTCCCAATTTTTCAATAAAGCCTACTCTACCCATACAAGTCTAGTGCTAGAGGTAATTTTTTTATTGAAGTATAGTTGGTGTGCAATATTATATGCTACAGGTGTACAATAGAGTGATTCACAATTTTTAAAGGTTATACTCCATTTACAGTTATTATAAAATACTGGCTATAGTCCCTGTATTGTACAATATATCCTTGTAGCTTATTTGACACATAATAGTTTGTACCCCTTAATCCCCTAGCCAAGAGGTATTTTATTTGTTTGTTTGCTTACTTACCTGCTTATTTATTCATTTGGGTGAAATTAAAGGGAGTTATTGAGTTTAATGGCTCCATCAACAATGTGTAAAATGCAGCACAAGAAAAGATAAGCTGAACTATTTGGTTGGAAGCAGGTGCCTAAGACAGGGTGACCATGAGACTCTAAGCCAATTCAACCACAAATACCCACGCTCACTCTCGAGAAATCCACCCCTCCTTCCCAATTTAGGGAGAGCATTTAATAAATATGTGTTGAATAGCTGATGAGGACTTCCATAGGGTGTGAATGAGTTGGAGTCAATCTGACTTTGATCTCAAGGGCCAGAAGACGCACAGATAAGGAAACTATGGGAGAAATGAAGCGCAATTTCCTATGGCTGTTCAGTGATGAAGTGTCAAAACCAGGCTTCAAAACTATGTGTCTTAACTCCAGGTCCATAATCTTTCTATTCGTCCCCATTGTCCTCTTTCTGAAAAGGCCTGGATTTGTGCCTGAGTCATTGCCTAACTTGTGCAATTCCTTTAGTCCTTAAGTGCATACTTCATTTTTTAGCCTATTTAAAGTATGTTTGCAGCTGTCGGCTCTCCCAGACCCTAGTGAACACAAGGCCAGTCTATGAAGTGCTTGGACTAGCCAAATTCTCTTGCTTATCTTAGCAGCTTGATCTCCTTAACTTATATGGGCTCCACTCCTCATTCTTGTAAGCTTCAAACCCCATCCTTGATTCCACATCAAGCTCCCCTCCCAGAGGCTACTCATTTATCTGGTTGGCTGAAACAGGGCTGTCTGAGCAGATACCCAGATTTCTAGGAATGGTATGGAAGACTTCTTGGCCGGTTAAATTTTCCACAATTTCCCACAACAGACATCTCAAATATCAGGTGTTGAGCACAGTAGGTGAGGTCTTCTAAAAACACAGATAAAAATCTCTGACAAGCCCAAAACACAGTGTTTAAAAAGTTATTTTTTTTGGAAAAATTTATTTTAAAGGTACTAGTACTGGTCCTGTTCATTTAAGGTTATCATTTAAATCAAAGCAAGCAAAACAGAATATACTTATTTCACAGAGGAAAATTCTTTGAAATTAATAGTCTAAAGCAAAAAGACTCTAAGTTTCTGAGATGGATCAAAGAGGTATTACTTTAGGAAGATTAAATTAGAGTGGATATTTCCATATTTAATAGTGCTCTGGGTATTTTTCACAGGATTTCCTCGCAAGAGATTAATACCACACCAGAAACTTGCTTAACAAGACGGTATCTAGAAAATTATTAAGGTCTAGTCTCCTCAAAGAAGGAAATTAACTGTTTAGAAAACAGCTGGCTTTCTGGACAGTGAGTAAGTGTAAACTAAGCGGGGAGAAGGAAAACACTGTCTGCTGAAAAGACAGTTATTTTTAAATGAAAAAGAAATATGCGATCATCAATTTTTTAAATGTTTTCCATTCTCTTTTCAACTTCTAGAACTGTGCAAATAACAGAGGTGAAGGAGAGGAAAAAGAAGTGTTTGGGCTTAAGCACAAGGTAATACTTTGTTTTTATTTTATTTTATTTTTTTAACATCTTTATTGGAGTATAATTGCTTTACAATGTTGTGTTAGTTTCTGCTGTGTAACAAAGAGAATCAGCTATACATATACATATATCCCCATATAATACTTGGTTTTTAAACCTGAACCTATGTTCCCACTAGGGGCAGAGTGGGAGGCTGGGAAGGCTGGGTTCATGACCTCATGGCAGCCTGCTTCTCTTTTGAATACCTTGCTGTTTCTCTCCTTGTAAGCTTTCCAAAGCCCGGATTCACTGCCTCCATGTAATTCCTCTCCACATTTTCCCCTTAACCTCCTACGCTCTGGCTTCTGGGAGATCCTCCCTTAATCTCTCTACTCACTCTGTCCCTGGAGAGGTGGGAGCTGATTGATGAATTTGGGAAAAAATAACTGGCTGTTCTCCACTCGGCATGGCCCTTCTCCCTCTTGGGAGACACCTGTAACACCACTTGTACTCATCCCTGCCACCATGCTGATAAGAGTAGAGGCAGCATAGGTGGTGTGGTGCTGCTTAGAGGAAAATCCCTCTTCACGGAAACCAGGAGTAGGGAAACGTTAATTCCCTCCAACAGGAAACAAACTGATACCATAAACGTGCCTCATTCTGGAGTTCACATCAGGCTTCCTAAGCTACTCGTTTGACTACTCTTTACTGAGGTTTTATTTTGGTTTTCCACCCACCATTCCTTCATTTTATTTCTCTAATTGCTCACAACCCAGGAAGGGAATATGAAATGCTCCTCTGGAAACCCAGAGGAGCAGGGCAGGGGGTTGGGGGGGGGGCAGTGTTTAGAGATACTGAGAAATCAAAACCAGAACAGAATTTGGTAGTGAAGTATACATGTGATCTGGAACCTCGTGGCCCCATGGTACACACTGGAAGCCAGGGAATTTTAACTTTGCTGTTGCCTGGAGGCTTGGACTAGGCCCAGTGGGTTTTCACAATAGCACAGGTAGCCTAGGTGAGAGGTTTTAATCCAGTCCGTGAGCCTTTTGAACCTGGAGGGTCATTGTGGCTTATGGTATTTTACTCATAAAACGTGACTTTCTGTGGAGTCCCAACTGCCCTTCTTGGGCTTTTGAAAAGGCTGAGTGGGCATCTTTAAGCCACAGGCGCTAAAGCCTCAGCAGAGGTGTGGGTTGCCCCTCACAGGGTTAACGGCATTCCTTCAGGGACTCAGAAGTAATGGCTCCATGCCAAGAGCCTAAAGTGACTCAGGTAATAAGGATACACACAACATTATCACAGTACTTTGCCACAGTGCCACCTGGTTTGAAAACGAGCCAACATCCAACCATCAGAGCAGTTATCCCAGGAAAAGTCACATGCCCAGAACACAGAACCCAGTGTACCCAAAGGCCGTGGTAGACGCTCAGTGGCCCGCATAGATTCCTTGCGTCAGTTTTCCTGATTCCAGTCAATGCCCACTTGCCAGAATCACCGCCTATGAACTTAAATTCAGTTGGCAGAAACACCCTCACACACACACTCCGGTGGAGTGCAAGAGGCCTTGGAAAATGGGAGCAACGTGGCATAAATTAACTTGCAGGCTGCAGGCCTGTGGGTTCCTCTCCAAACAGCTGCAGCACTGCAGCCTTACAAGCAAAAGCCCAGCAGCAGCCAGCCTTCAGCCCAGGCAGGTAGCCTCAAGGCGCCACTGCTGAGTTTCCAGGGAAAAGGACTCCACAGCGCTGTTAGGCATAACTGGGAAGAATATGTGTTGCTTTGCTGCTCTTTTCAAGGCCTCTGGGTCCCAATGCCCTAGAGAGTAGTGGTATGGTTCTAGCTGTTAACTGGTAGTGCCAGGCCAGTGTCACCCACACTGCACTTACTGCCCCAAATTCCATTCTGCATGCAGGCCCAAGGAGGGAATGCAGAGGGACCAGCTTTGGATCCACGTGGCTTGTCTTTAGTTGCCTCTGGATTGCTTAAGTCCACGTGAAGGAAAAATTATCCCTGGGAGGCAGCTTTCTTAGGTCTAAACATTGCTTTGCAAGGGGCAGCCTACACATCACTGAGGCTCAGGCCTGAAAATCCTTGTTCACACAGGAGTGCGGCCCCGGAGCCCCTAGAGGGAGCCCTCACTCAATCTGTCCTGGGTGCCAGAAATACCACTGCAAGGGGAAATGTAAATGAAGGCACTATGCAATGGTGAAGTCTCTCCCCCAGAAACGATCAATGCATAAGGCCAAAATTAAGCCTCCACGCAGGATGCAATATCACCCCCAGATGAGACTCACAATTATTGGATCAGAAGACCCTGATCTGGATGCAGACAGCTCTGGGCAGCTGCTCGAAGCTTGATTACAATGGCCTGGTTAGAAGTTGAATGTAACATGGTAGAATTGACTCCACAGATAAGTTTTTTAAAACTGAGGACTGAAAGAGATACTACCCCTTACAAAACCCTACAGCTCTAGCCAAAGACTAAAATTAAATCAGAAGCAAGACTAAAATCTGTGCTTCTTTGAACACCCGACTGCTGGGAACTTTCTTTTCAGGCATGATAATCAACTAATGAAAGACTCTCTCATACAAATGCCAGAGTCATACTGTTTATTGATCAAAAGACCAAAATTAGTAGACTCATTATGAGAGATGAAAAAATGGAAATGGAATGTACAACTCTAGTCAATCAGAAGCAATTTCAGAGAATTTTATTGAACTGTCATTTTATTACCAACATTTAACATTTCTAGCTTTGCTACATTTGGATAAGCACATTAGGAAGAAAATGTAAATTAAATACTATGAAAGTTCACTTTTAATGAAACATGATCTTAACAGATATGGATATATTAATTTAGTGGTTTCATTGCATTGTTAGAAAATTATATTATGAAAGATACAAAAAAATCAATAGCCGTTATTATTTCTGTTTATTTTACAATCAGTATGCCATCTTTGCCATTACGGCTTTGAAATTTCATTCTGCCCAACAAGTTTCAAAGAATAGTTTATTACATGCCTTAATAAAACAGTTAAAATATTTACAGATTCAAAATAGATGTTTCATAACTGAAAAAAGTTCACCTGAGAATTCATTATAACATTGCCATTTTT
Source organism: Mesoplodon mirus (assembly GCF_964341445.2). NCBI lineage: Eukaryota > Metazoa > Chordata > Mammalia > Artiodactyla > Ziphiidae > Mesoplodon > Mesoplodon mirus. The sequence continues at coordinate 131,710,383 of NC_138982.1, read as the reverse complement.
TGATTTTTTTTCCAAGTTGTTAATGTGGCTGAGTGTCCACATGCAACCTGTATCGTCTACTGCACCAAATATATTTGATTCCTTATTTTAAATTAGTTAAGCATTAAGCTATAGCAACTTATGTTATAAAATGTACAGATGGAGAACTTAAATTTATATCCATATTTGTTTTCAATATAACAACTTAACGACAAAATATTTGCTATAGCTGCAGGATTCAAATAATGAAAAAAATTTTAAGGTATGGTTATTTTATCAAGTTAGACCTAACAGCTTTTTAAAAATCATCAAGCAGTGAGAAGGCTAACTCATAAAATAAGGAACAATGATCATGTAAATATGCAATATACAAACTGAAAAACACTTTGCCAAAATTCTGCATGAAGGAAAAGATATACACTGTATACACATAATCCTGTCATTTGTCTTCGGCAGCCTCAAAAAAAAATGAACTTAAAACAAATTTTCTTAGAAAAAACTTCTTTAGAAGTTAATGTTAAAATAGGCATAAATGCGTAATGCTATGCAATATATAAAAACTTCCCCACTTTATGGCCAAAAGACAAAGATAAAAAATTTTTTATCTATCTGTCCCTCTGGATTACAACTTGAAAATGATATAGGTATGAGGTAGTGTAGTTACTTGTATTACATGCTGGCTATTAAAAGTAATGCTATATTTTATGAAACATTACACTTGGCCAATAATCAGAATATCATTAAAATAAACCCTTAATGCTAAACTGTTTATATGTAGAGAGAAATTTAAACCAAGTGCCCTAAAAATCGTATTTAAACTCTGGAGACAACTAGGTTTATAAAATAGAAAGTAATCTTTCAAAGCAGTTATTTACAGTAGCAATTAAAGCAAAAGATTGACATTTGCACATACACAAACTGATGTGACAAACAGTTGAGTGTACACTGAGGTAGGAAATCAAGGAGTCCATTGGCTTGTATAAGATTTTGCATTTTGTAAACCAGAAAAGGTTTTATATTATTTTATATTTTGAAGTTAAAATTTAAAATTACAAGTATCAAAGAAATAGCTACATGGGGGTATATATATATACACACAAACACGTACACATATCATTCTTTTGTAGTACGGGATGCATTACCATTGAATTATCATTCTCCCTGACAAATTCTTGAGTGTACTTATAAAAGCCTCTAGAAAATAAACAAGGCCCAACCAGTTTTCTCTTACAACAACTAAGCTGATAACAGAGATAACATACAAACCACTGAAGATACTAGCAGTATCTTCCCAACGCCACCCGCCCCCATGAAAAAGGGTAACATTTGACAAATTGCTCTGAAATATGAAGTCTGGTCCCCACATCCCCTCACAGCAGAGGCCTACTGGCTTGCGACTCATTCCTACACGGCAGGTGACGGTCTCCCACATCAGCTACACAAGCCCTTCACTAGCCTCAGGATGCAATCTACAAAAGTCTCCTCTCAGGTGTCTCACATTGGTGAAATGAAGTACTTTCTAATCCAAACACTAAAAATCACTCTCTGTACCCTTTCAAACTGGATTCTGCAAATGTTTCTGTGAATGTGAATATGAAATTTTGTTTTCGTCATTGAGAGGTTCATAGCTTTCGTGTGACTCCCAAACAAGACTATAACAACAGCAGAATGGCTAAGAACCATGGTAAAATGTTATGGGGTAGGGGCTCAGATGATCAAAACACTATTGTAAAACAGGATTGAATAAACACAAAGACTGATTTTAAAATGCCCAAGTCCAAAATGATTTGTGTGCCCTTATATACTAGATTTGGGGAAGAGAACAAGATTAAATCTGGCTTCCAAATTCAAACCCACAATGGAACAAGATCAAGTTTCATCCTATTTCACAAACCTGCATGGTTGCTGTAGATACATTTTTTTCTATCATAATGCTTTTTACAAAGAAATCATAGGACTTCAAAAAATAGGATGGAAAATGAACTGCCACTCCTGATCAATGTAGGCAATCTTCTTACCCCACGATATCTGGTTTCCTTGCATGGGTGACTTATGGTGGGAAGGCCGACAGCCTTGTATCTGGGGAGCTCTCCACGATTCTAGGGAGGCTAAGACAATGCTACCAACACATGAGCTCATGCCACTGTATCCTGAGTCTTATTTCTTCTTCCAAAGTGACAAGAATGTCAGGAAACAGAAAGATCATGATGGACTCAGATGTGGAAGAGACTGAAAAGAGAAAAGAGGGAAATGACACTTATCTACTGCTGACGCAGCCAGAACTCCTTGAGAGCCGACACTGAGGAGCAGCAGAAGCCTCTGCCTTAGCCCACCAACTGCCCGTTTCCTAACCATTCCCAGCGTAGCTCAGGACTCACAGTGCAGGCCAACCAATCTCCGGTTTTAACAGGAGCTGAAGAGCAAAGTGCCGGGATTCAGGCAAGACGATTACGTCATGTGTTCACGCCGCAGTTCTACACCAATGTTTCCAAGGAGCTGACACCCTACTTCTCAGTAGCACTGAACCCTATCAGCGTTACTTGGGGAGAAATTTTCTTTTAAACCAGTATGTTGTAAGAAGGTCGGATTATTAAACTTTGGCAGGCTACTTCTTGATAGTAAGAACTATCTGCCGACGTTTCAAGGTGTTTAAATGTTGTTTGATACGCTACAGTTTTCATTTTCTTATTTATTTTTAATACTGGGAAGAGTCATTACTAATAGTTATTACTCTTTAAAACATGTGAGTTCTCAAAGCCTTACTACATTTCCACATATGATTTTTCGGTATCCAGGAGGCAAGTCATTTCTGCATCTCCTGTGGAAATCAAGGAAAAGTCAAGGGTTGACTTCAGAGGAATTCCCTTAACAGCAAACTACAAGGGGAGAAAAACGATATTGTTAAGAGACAGATGGCTACGGCTATGCCAGGCTTCCAAGACAATGTCAAAACTTCAGTAGAAAATAAGACGGTCTGAAGGAAGTGGAAGCAAGTTTACTCATCAGTAGTACATTTGTCGGTCATCTGCTGACAGAAATCCGAGATGCCACCACTCTGGCGACACTGCTCCCCGGGCCCAGCCTGCTCCGAGGGGGCGCTGGCAGCTGCCCGGGACTCCGGGCCCCAGGCACCACCCGCCTCACCACCCTTGGCACTGGGATAGCGAGGGCTCTGCTCCCCAGCAGGCGGCCCAGCTGCAGGCCCTTCAGGCAAACTCAAAAGCGATGGTAACGTGAGCTCACCATCGGGAGTACTCTTTCCTTTGTCAGAAATTAAAAAGGAAAGTGGGCAATCGGAGGCCGAGTACTTGGCGAGTATCTGTATTTGTTCTTGACTTAGAGCTGCTTCTTTACAGACTTGCTGGCAAAGTCCAGTTAGGTTCTGCTTTGTCTCGCCCAGAGTGGACAAAATGTGATCCCTTTCCTTCAACAAGCTCTCCTTTTCGTTTTGCTGTGAGGGTGAGAAAGAGAATACAGTGAATTGTGTTTATGAGCTCAATCAACATTCCTAAGGTGAGCAAACTTTGATATCCACAGTGTCTTCTCATTATATAAGATCATGGGGAATTTTTCCTGTCAATTCAATTCAAAAATATATTTAATATCTCAGGTCCATAAGCCCCCATCCAAAACTCTTAGGCCTACATGTATCTTGGGATTCAGAATTTTTCAGATTTTAGAAAGAAAATACAGATGCACACACAATTCCTCTAGCAGGGTCTGAGGTAGCACCCCACTATCAAATGTCTTCACATTTCTAAATAAAACACATGAAAGTATCCATGCACAAAGTAGGTTAAATATAGACTCTACATACCCTGTCAGCTTGTGTCAGTTTTTTGGCCAAGATAGTTTGTGACAAACTTACATGATTTTCAGAGCTTTTTGGATTTGTGGATTGCAAGTAAATGATTGTGAACTTTTTGGATGGAATGCAACCAAAAAAAGTACAAGCACAGTGATCATAACTCCTGCGAGATTCTAATAATGACAGACATTAGTTGGACATTTACTTTGTGCCAGATATTGTGCTGAATGTTTTGAAATACGTAACCTCAGCTACGTAATCCTCACAATGACTCTGTTGATTTCAGTAATATCAAACCCATTTTATAGATGGGATTCAGAGTTTAATATGCCCAGAGTCAGAAAGCTAGTGGGTGAGCTACTAAAGTGTGAAGAAAGGAGAAGGGGAGGGGACTTGTGTTTGTTAATTATTATTACTACTGGTGTTGTTATTATTTTCATTTAAATGTTTATCCCTACAGGAAAGTCAACCATGGAATTTTGTTCAAGTTTTCCTGGTTCCAGTCGTTCTGTCCACCATCACTAGTTGCTGCTGACGGTGTGTCTTTTTTCTATCATTGCCCCACCTCATCCTTCCTACTCTACCACTGCATTGCTCCTAATCTAGTATGAGCTAGAAAACCAAATAATCAAGCTGTTTATAAGGTAAGAGTAAATAAATATTGATAGAGGGTCAAAGATTTCTCTTGTGAAATTTATGACAACTCTCTTGGCCTTCTGCTCACTGGCAGCTTCAAGAGAGCTGAGCTGTTAAATGTTGCCAGTTAACATTTAGACAGGTTATTTCATAGTAATCATCTACAATGGTCAACCTTTAAATAGATGTCTTTCTGGGACAAAAATAGCTAAAAGGTTAAAAAGAAATCTGCTTTGCACAAAAGTACTGTTGTGGTTTTATGTAAAAGTTTTTCTACAAAACTGTGTGTGACTCCAACTATTGGTAGTTAGTTTTTAAATATTTCAAGGCCATCTAATAATTTGAGAAAATCTGCAATGAATACAAAACACTAAATTTTTATATTGCAAGGTATTCTCCAATTTGTTGTGGTTTGAAAACATAGGTATATGCCAAGAAAAAAATATATTTATAAAATAAATAAAAGCAAGATCAATGTTCAAGAAGTACATTTTTTCTTACAGTAGGTTTGTCAGTTGTAGCCTTCTGATAAAAATGAGTCTGCTGGTGCCTACAGGGAGAGAACAGTGCCTACCACATGGCCAGAGAAAGAACACATTTAAAGCAATCAGCACCCCCTTCTCCTTATGGCCCTTCAGAAGCCAATCCAAATGAGTATGGAAACAAAACTTTCAGAAGAAAATAAGAAACCTTTTTCCTTAGTCATAACAATATCAGCCATTGACTCCTCTATCAAAGTTAAGATAAATCTCTGTTCTAAACAGCAACAGACAAAATTTCAACTGTTGGCTGGTTTTATAAATTAAATATGGTTAAGGAAAATAATGAATATTTGACCTTCCTCCCAGAAATTAGAACTACTACTTGACCTACACATACTATGAAGATGACAAATATTTTATAACTTCCATATCTTTTGATAAATATCAATACAACCTTAAATATTCTCACTATTACCTCACTAAATAAAGGCTGACAGGACTATAAGTACGTCCCATACAAGATGGCTTGCTTCTTTACAACAATTAAAACCAATAGGTACAACCCAGAGACTCTACCATGATTATTTCTAGAAATTAAATGTTCCCTTTCTGTTCCTCCATACTTTGAGCTAACTCCTACATGGATAAGTTTCCAGGCAATTAGCTGATTTTTCCATTTCACTCTCATTTTAAAACACAAATTTACTTCAATAGCGCTCAGTTTAACTAAAGCAATTCAACTTAAGAACTTCATGATATCATTATTAAAGATACCTCCCAAACATACTACCAGTGTCCTGCTACCTATTTCTTCAATATACTTTAATTTTCTTATAATGCAACTCTATAAATCATAAGTGTGAACTGCTATGGCTTTAATCACAGATCTATTTTTAAAAAATGAATCCTGGTAGTATTCTGCATTTTATGGGAAGAAAACAAATTTACATCCAAATCCACATTTTCAACAGCTAGTGTATAATATTCATTCAATATAAGAAGTAAAAAAAAAAATCAAAATATAACTCACCCAGTAAAGATAAGGAGTGGAAGAATTTGGCACCAAAAGAGCCAGGTGACAGTGACAATTTACTTTAGATTAAAGGGTACTCACTGCTAGAAAATGGTGACTAATAGTCCCTTATGATGCAAAACCTCTGAATAGACAGTTCATAGAAATATAAAAATGAGCCTTAAAAATATGAATACAAGTGCTCAGTTTCACTCATGAGAGAAAAATAAAAGCTACGAGATATCAATTCTCACAATCAGATTGGGAAAAAAACAAAAGCTGACAATAAACTCTCCGCTGAGGCTGTGGGCACACAGACACACATATTACTGCTGGTGGGAAAGCAAAATGCCATAACCGCTACTGAAGGGAATTCAATAATATCTAACAAAATTGCATATGTATTTACCCTTGATCCAACAATCCTACTTCTAGGAATCTATCCTGAAGACACATCTTCTCAAACATTAGAGAAAACAATGTTCAAAGTTCTTAACTATGGCATCCCAAATGTCCACTAATAAGAAACTGGTTTGGATTAACTGTGTGTGCTAGAGACAGCCACAACTGAGTACTATGGAGCTTTAAAGCAGAATGACAACCACTGTGAACTAAGAAAAATATTTCCTGGAAATCACTTCTTGAGCAAAAACAGTAGAATACAGAATGGTATATATAGAATACTTCTCTGTAGCAGAAAGGGTAATAAAAAATACATACAAAACATGAACCCGTTTTCAGAAAAGAAACACAAGGGAAAAAACCTAGAGATTAATGGTAATAGTTGCCTACAGGAAATAGCTATGAATAGGGTATAGGGAGAAAATGGGATCAAGACTTTGGAGTAGTTTTTTAAAACATAGTTTTAACTTTTAAACCATACAGATGTTTTACATATTCAAAAATTAAACTTAAAAAATGTGAAGAGAAAATCCTAGAAACAGAGATAGAAACAAATTAAGTTAATTGTATATCAAATTGCTAACATAAAGAACTACTTAGAATAATTTCAAATTTTAAACTTCAGTAATATGGTATATATTTAAGGGCAAAGAAAAAGCAAAGAAATTTTAAATTTTACTCAATCTCTTTATTATTGATAGTAATATTGACATTATAATTTTATGACATATTTTATATGTATTTATCAAATAGTCAATATATTAATATAATTGGAAGCCAAGATTTTCCCTATAATGAAAAGAGATAAAATATAAATACAGAGGGCTTCCCTGGTGGCGCAGTGGTTCAGAGTCTGCCTGCCGATGCAGGGGACACGGGTTCGTGCCTCGGTCCGGGAAGATCCCACATGCCGTGGAGTGGCTGAGCCCGTGAGCCATGGCTGCTGAGCCTGCGCGTCCGGAGCCTGTGCTCCGCAACGGGAGAGGCCACAACAGTGAGAGGCCCGCATACCGCAAAAAAAAGATTTAAAAAAAAAAATAAATAAATACAGGGACTGCCCTGGTGTGCAGTGGTTAAGAATCCGCCTGCCAATGCAGGGGACACGGGTTCGAGCCCTGGTCCGTGAAGATCCCACATGGCGCGGAGCAACTAAGCCCATGTGCCACAACTACTGAGCCAGAGCTCTAGAGCCCGCGAGCCACAACTACTGAGCCCGCGTTCCACAACTACCGAAGCCCGCATGCCTAGAGCCTGTGCTCCACAACAAGAGAAGTCACTGAAATGAGAAGCCTGCGCACTGCAACTAGAGAAAGACCGCGTGCAGCAATGAAGACCCAATGCAGCCAAAAATAAATAAATAAATAAATAGGGCTTCCCTGGTGGCGCAGTGGTTGAGAATCTGCCTGCTAATGCAGGGGACACGGGTTCGAGCCCTGGTCTGGGAGGATCCCACATGCCGCGGAGCAACTAGGCCTGTGAGCCACAACTACTGAGCCTGCGCGTCTGGAGTCTGTGCTTCGCAACGAGAGGCCGCGATAGTGAGAGGCCCATGCACTGCGATGAAGAGTGGCCCCCACTTGCCACAACCAGAGAAAGCCCTCGCACAGAAACGAAGACCCAACACAGCAAAAATAAATAAATAAATTTAAAAATAAATAAATAAATTTATTTTTTTTAAAAAATATATATAATCGAAGCAAAAAGACAAAAGTTCTAAACTACTAAATTTTGACTAGAAATATCTGCATGAACTCATAATTTCTAACATCTTTTTATTTATTGAAGGATAATATACATCCTGAATGCACTCATGATTTTACATACACACACACACACACACACACACACACACACACACACACACTTCCCAGAAGAAGCAACACTCCCGCAGCAAGCATGCTTTCTACAGTCTAATACCTGCTATAAGAAACCAGGGATTTTTAGAGAAAGGGGTGATTCCCAAATCTTTGAACAAGAGAGGTACAAGGTGAGCCTATGACATGCTGTTCTAAATGGCACAGAAGCACTAATGGGGTCATGTCAAAAGCACACAGCACCTGGCAGAGGAGGCTGGCTCTCCCCAGGCAAGTCTGAAAAAATGTCAACATCAAGAAGACCGATGACTACTATGGGTTCTAAGAAATTATATTAGAAAAAAATTAATCCATGAGTCCACAGTGATACTAAAGAGCTGTGGTAGGAGGGAGGGAAACAGGAGGGAAGGTAAGTTCTTTTTATAGAGGAATACCAATAAACGTAAGTGCAATTACAGAATTAGAAAAATCATGATTTTGCAACACCCATTGTAAAGGCCATCAAAGTATGCTTAAAACCAAAGGGCATAGGAGTGTTGGGGAACTGGATATTTGTAAAGTGCCTAATAAACACTCCACAGATTACTAAACAATTACAAAGGCAAAAAAAAAAATTGGAAATGATCTGGCAATTCCCATGCACTCAGGTGGGACACTCTGACATTGTGCCTCCCCAGCTGACGCAGTATGAAGGACACAAGGACGAACGTTTAATCTCAACCTAAGAACTCACACTCACAGTTTACGTGAAATACAAGGAGTGAAGGAAGGTGTTAAATAAAACCAAGGGGAAACAATCAGACAAACTTTAAGAGTAGACATTTTATGAGAACACTGGCCTAGACTCTTCAAAAAGTTACTGTCATTAAAAAAATAAAGGAGGGGGCGAGAAGGAGTTATTTGTTCTAGATGAAGAGACTAAAAAGACAGAACCAAACGCATCATGTGAGGATAGGATCCTAGTTTGAAAAGGAAAAAATAGCATATAGATGAAATATGTTTGGGGAACAATTAGGGTAATCTGAATAGGAACTATATATATTGTTTAAGATTTATTAATTTTCTCAGGTGTGACAAAGATATTGGTAAATATATGTGATAAAGATATATAAAAATGTCTACTTCTAGAAGATTCATGTTTAAGCGTTTACAGGTGAAATGTCATAATGTGGTAGGTTTCAAATGATTCAGAAAATAAAAGTAGAGCAATAGAGACAGAAAGACACTGAGACCAAGATCACCCAACTGCAGTTAGAAAGAGTCCAAAACTGACTAAGAGGGACAGAGAGAGAGATAAAGACCCATAGACCAACCAAGCAGAGCAGGGGGACACACACCTGGCCAGAGAGACAGAGACTAAGACCCACAGAAACAAGGCGGCAAAATGTCAATAACTGTTGAATCTACCCAGGGAGTATAGGGTTGCTTATTGTACCATTCATTTAACTTTTCTGAAAGCTTGAAAGTTTTAGAATGGGGAGGAGGAAAATGAATCTCAAGAAAAAAATGAAAACACATAAACCTGGCTCCCTAGGACACTACAAGCATTTTACTGACAAGGACTATGTCTCATTGATCTTTGATTTCCTGGTACCCAGTACATTTAATATGGAGTGACCAGTAGATGCTTATAGAAAAGACAACTACTAATATTTCTTGAGCCCTGAACACATGCTGGGCAGTACAAAGAGCTTTCCATCCTTGAAGGTATCAGATCCTCGCATCACACCTGAGGGAGGTACTATTCTTATCTCCATGTTATCAATGAGGGAATTGGGTATTGGAGGTGAAATTATTTCTCCAGGCCACAAAGCTACCAGTGGCCAGGCAGAGTTTCCAGCTGTTTGACTCCAAAGCCTCCAACTGACTTTTGTGTGCTAGTGCAGTAGGTTCTCAAAATTTAATGTGCATAATAAAGATTTACCCAGGAAACTTTTATAAAATGCATGTCCCTGGGCCCCTCCCACAGGTCTGGGATGGGGCTAAGGCAGGTGCATTTTGAGGGGGCACCCCCGGGTAACTCTGATGCCAATGGTAAAACCACATTTCAAGACAGGCTGCTAAAGGGCCTTACAGAGTGGCAGAGGGCTGTTTCCAGAAACCCATGGGAGGGTTTGGAGACGACAATGCACACGTGACTAGAGCAGCCAGTAAAATGTGACTACAAAAGTTTTTTTTTTTTTTGCGGTATGCAGGCTTCTCACTGTTGTAGCCTCTCCCGTTGCAGAGCACAGGCTCCAGACACGCAGGCTCAGGGGCCATGGCTCACGGGCCCAGCCACTCCGCGGCATGTGGGATCCTCCCGGACCGGGGCACGAACCCATGTCCCCTGCGTCAGCAGGCGGACTCTCGACCACTGCGCCACCAGGGAAGCCCGAAAAGGTTTATTTTTAATAAAATACAATCTTCACAACAAAATTCAAAACACTAAAGACAGATGAGGTCATTTTACTCCTACGCCGTCATAATGGACAAGGGAAATGAAACAAAATGGTGTGTGAACACCTCAACCCTGAGTTCCAGAGCTTTGTGAATATTGTGATTTCTGATCACTTATAAGTTGATATCAATCAACATTTAATATCTTCTAAGAGAAATTACATTTTGGTAATTTAATTTTTTTTCTTTAAAAAGCAAGTTTCGGGCCTCCCTGGTGGCGCAGTGGTTGAGAGTCCGCCTGCCGATGCAGGGGATACGGGTTCGTGTCCCGGTCTGGGAGGATCCCATATGCCGCGGAGCGGCTGGGCCCGTGAGCCATGGCCGCTGGGCCTGCGCGTCCGGAGCCTGTGCTCCGCAACGGGAGAGGCCACAACAGTGAGAGGCCCGCATACCGCAAAAAGAAAAAAAAAAAAAAAAAAAAAGCAAGTTTCATTTCAAGGTTACCTTTGTTTCAGACCAAAATGGTATCAGAGACACATTTTCTAACTTCTGAATTAATCTTACAGAAAAGAATAAACATGGACCTTGTAAAGAATCCTATAGAGACAAGAGCCTTGTAAGTCAAACACATAACAGAAGTTGAATGATTTCTGAACTTTGTTCAAGATCTTATATTTATTGGTAAAAAGAAAAGTTATGTTTTTGGTTTATAGATTATGCATTTTAAATTCTTAGAGTCAAAGCAATACTGAATTAATGCCTAACCTCTAACATGTTATCAAATTTAAAATACACATTAAAAGTCAATGTCATCGATTTATCAACCAAATAAATACACACCTTTCCTTTTCTTCAAAGGTTTTGTTTTTGACTCTGACAGAACTTCTTGTTGAGAAATACAACTCATTAATTTATTGAATTCGAACTGACGTCTCCCTTTGGCTTTCCCAGCACATAAAGACTATAAAAGCACCCTTTACACATGACAACTATCCTACTGACCCACCCTAAAGATATTTTCGAATCCCTATCCTTACTGTAATCAAGTACTTTTTTTCATGTGCTGATCCATCCACAGTGTATTAGGCTATTACTTTTAGGACCAACTACAAAAAGTTCACAGTCAATAGCCAAAGACCAAAGCTTACAAAAATAGGGGACCCTTCACTTGAATATTAATACCAAATGGGCATACTGTGAATTTATTAATATTTAATTCAATCAATCATTGGCTATATTAAAATGGATGTTTCATTATGAAACATGTAATTTCCCTTAAATAGGTCTGCTAATTCCACCCAGACCATGAAGACTGGGAAACACTGCTTGTCTACTGCTTCCAAAAAGTGACATCCCAATAAAAAAAAAAAAAAAAAAAAAAAAATCTGTCCCACTCTACCACATTCTTAACTCTCCATACTACTAAACAGGAATGTGTAATGGAAGCGTGGGGGTAACCTCTCTCTCTACAAAAGACAACAAGGTCCATAGTATCACCAAAAACCCAGGGTCTAAGTTCTAAGTAAACTTCTTAATGTAATAAGTATCTTAAGCATCAAACTCTTTTACTTCTGGAAAAGGGCCAGCCAGCTTGTAATTCTAATTAGCTAATAAGTAGCATATGTTCTGCTTATTTTCATCTGAGACAAACATCTGCGGCAGGACAGAAATTTATAACATGTCTCTTATAATTTGCAACTGGAGTTTGCCTGTATAAATCACTAGAACTGAGAGCTGTATGAAGGACGGAGCAGAATTCAAGGAAGCTGAAACACAAATTAAATCATTCTGATTAAAAAAAAAAAAATTTACTGTGTCTCCCCTGGAGATATTCTAGAAGAGGAAAGAGACCGAGTTCAGCCTGGCGCACATCTGGGTAATGAGACCCCTGTCGGGCTGTCTGCTCTACCTGCCCAGATGTGAGCTCCTGGCAGCCACGTTTTCTGTTTCTGCTGTTTGTCCCTGCTCTCTAGTCACAGAAGAGGACACCCGAACCCGAAACAGGCCAACAGGCTAACTCCTTGGGAATTTAGAACTGACTAGAACTGTAGGCTCTGCCTGGACTGGTCTCTGGAGGAGAGGGAAACTATTCCTGAGCTGTGCTGTAGCCACTCTTCCCATACACACTTGGTGGCACACACAGCCAGAGAAGGTTCTCTGGGTTCCTGGCAGTTTTCTACTATCTTGTTCTACACTATTTAGGAGGCCTGGCTCCATTCTTTGGCTTCTAATTGAGACACATATAAATTCTTACAACAAATTCAGTAATTCATGTTTCAGATGGTTTCTGTTTCTTGCAACCAAAGAGTCCAAATTAATACAATAGGTAAATAGGGTACTGACCACTCTGGTTTCTTATTTCATAAGGACTGCAGGAAAATCAAATATTCCCTTTTCTTGGAAATTATCCAAGAGTTATTCCACTGACCATATGAAAGGAACCTTTCCATAATGAGAGAGGCACTATAAGGGTGAGGTCCAAACCCAGAATTTACAGTTTAGGCAGAGACATTAGGAAAGGAGCAATTAAGGGAGAGAAAACTGAAAATTGATAAATAATAGTATAGCAATAAGAAGAAGAAGAAAAAGGTAATATTTATTGAGTGCTTACTATGTCCAGGCACTCTTCCAAGTGCTTAGATGTATTAATTCATTTAATCTTCAAAAATACCCACTCTATAAAGAATTAGTATTATCCCATCGTAAAGAGGAGAAACCTGAGGGACAGAGAAACTGAACGGCCTGCCCAGAGTTACAAAGTGCCACAGACAGGCACAGAATTCCACACTTTTAACCACTGTATCTCCCACTGCTCTCTGTTGAAGCAAAGGCAGAGGGAGCAGGAAGTCCAAAGAAAGTCGCAAGACCTCTTCATCCTAGATATCTGAAATTCAGTAAAAACATCAACTGTCCAGCAATCCAACGTCTGACTGCAATCAAAAAATATAAATAAGACCTATGAGTCATGAAATAGACTAGTTCTAAAGGGTAATAGTTACTCTCCAACATATTTGCATAGTACACGTCTAAAAAAAGTTACTGATGAAACAAACTCAATCGATACAAAGGGGTTTTTTGTTTTGTTTTCATTTTTGTTTGTTTTTAGGAGGAAGAAAACCATATAAATTCTACTGGCAGCTAAAAATCATCACTAGCTGAGGGGGGAGACAAAACTAAAAGAAGCAGGTAGAGTAGTACTAGTGCAAGTTCATTCAATGTTGATTTCAAATAGCACCATACAACCCAACAGTCTGGAAAGCATCTCTGCATTACAGTACAGAATAAAAACTAAAGCTAAAATGCTGTACTCTGTCTAAAGGCAGGTAAGTGTTTAATCCAAAGTTGGATAATAAGAAAGGACACTAGTGCTTACAGGTATGGACGGATACACACCCTAAGAGCACTGGGTAAATGTTACTGAATTTGTCACTTTTCTTCTTTGGTCTTAACAACTCTAATCATTCAGCAATATCATATAGGTTTTTTAATATCTCTCATGCCTCTATGTGTAAAACATATGGTTTCCTTTTCATCTCCTTATACAGTTTGCTTCATCTTTTTATATAGTTAAACATCTTCATCTTTTTGCCTAAAGTATATCACAATACTATATAAATAACAAATTTTTATTTTTCCACTTTTCTGAAGGCATATAAAGGCAGTGTCTTTTTTCTAAATTGTTGCTGTTTACTTACTATTCATAGCTAGGAACATTCATGTTTAAAGATTTGCTACAATCGCAATTTTAAACTTTTACCAATAATTAACAAAGACCCAAAACCGAACATTCAATGAATGTTTTTACTACTTCTAGGCACTTTTTCCCTGATGTCTCTAACCTTATTTTTAGCTTTAGCTGGCCTGCACTATTAGTTATCTTTTTTCATACAATGTTTCCTTCTATCAACCACTAGAGTACAGAAAAACATGGGTGGAAATTAATCTACTTTTTGGGTTAATTTGTGTTTTGATGCTGGAAGAGAAAATAAGATTCAATAAAGTAAGCATTCTTCTCACTTAGGATCTCATTAGATCTTAAAATTTTCTATTTATACCAGCATGTGAATTCTCTCCCTTAGATGAAAGATCCAAGTTGGCTGGTTTGTTTTGGTATCAACCAAAACAAGTTACTAGTTATTAAAACTAACAACTGGAACATCAGTTTTTATAGACACCAAACACAGCACAAAGAGATTAAAGTGCTTTATTAATATCTTTAACCCTTACTCAACCACCAAGAATTAGGTAGATGGTAAAATTTATCCTTAATCTATAAATCATTTTTTTAAAAGCACACAGAAATAGTCCTCAACTTACATATGGTTGTATATCATGCTAAATATGCAGAACACTTACTCAAGTAAAATAGTCTATGAAAACCCTCATTGTTTTTTATTTCCTAAGCTTTCTGAAAATGTCATATAATTTTCTTAAAATGATAATTGGTAAATTTTAAAATTAATGTATAATTGAGCATTATATCTGACTTAGGAATTGAAATAGCTATTTCCTGTCTGAAAAAAAAAAAAGAAAGAATGAATTGTTGGAATTAGAATAAGAAGAAACTTGCATACTTACCAGCTTCTCAATTTCTGACTCAAGATTCTGTATACAATCAAGTTTTCTCTTGCGACAGCGCTGTGCAGCAATTCTGTTTTTACTTCTTCTCCGAATATCATGGATGCAATCCAGCTGTTCTGGAGTCAACTTGTGCATTTTCAACAAGGATTGAAAATCATTTCGAGAGAGCGAAATTATTCGTTGTGCATTAAATGGTAGTTTTACCTAGAAGGTGAAATAAATGTTAGTAGTTGCTGTATTTTGTAGTTTCTACTTAAATCTAGGAAGAGAAAGAGATGCACCTATGTTTTCCAGGGAACTTCATTTAGACGTTAAAAAAAAAAAAACCCTATTTCCAATTTCTATACAATCCTTTATAATAAGACTGATAATTTAATTGATATTCCGATTCTATTTTAGAGAGGGTTCAGAAGACAAATTGAGAGGCAGATTTTTTTCAGCAAATCAAAATTATCAACACAAATATTAATGTATTTAAGATGAAAAAACAGAATTTAAATTATTTTACTAGGGGGCATGTTAATACCCATAGATATCTTTAAGGCTCTTTTTAAAGTATTTTTAATGTATTTTTACCCAAATCAAAAAAAAAATCTATTTTATTATTTGATTTATATTACTGTGTAGCACTGATTTAATACTGGTATATTAACACTAGTAATTTCTAAAGCATTTCAGAAAATTTATTTTTCTGTCAGGAAAATGGCAGTTTCACATAACTCATTTCACTTGCCAATGTAGGAATGGTTAGAAAAACCCTATGAATATTTTAAAGTCATTTTCAACATACTTAAATTTGAAAAAAATAAGAAGATAATTTAAAAACATAACAAAACTGTGGGACAATTTAATTGTATTAATTATCAAAAACACAAATAAAACATTGGTCAGCTTCTGTGGTAACTTAGTCTTTCAAGCTGACAGAAATTATTTACATAAAATACTCTAAAATTTCTTAAATGTTTTATTTTTAACATTCTTTTCACAGTTCCAAACACTGGATTTATAAATATCATATAAAAATCTATAGATGTAACTCATGCATACATATTACTTCTTAAATTAAACCACCAATCACCTCCTTCCACAGCCAAGGGAAAAAAAAACCTCTTTCATTGTTTCAAACTATGTCATCCAACAGCTATCAAACCAAAGAACATGATAAAGAACTAACATGCCCTTATTATTCCTGGAACTATAGTAATGTTTTACAAAAAAGCATCTATCAAATACAAACATTTGTATTTGATCAAGCTTAGTATGATTAATACCATACCATCTACATGTAATTCATGTTAAATTATTAAGACAGTCTTTAAATTAATAGATGAAATAACTAAGGGAAAATAAGAAAAAAAATTCATAGCTCTGAGAAAACAGTGTAAGGAAAACTCTGTGGGGGGAGTGATAAATTGGAAGACTGGGACTGACACATACACACTACTATATAAAAAATAGATAACTAATAAGGACCTATTGTATAGCACAGGGAACTCTACTCAATACTCTGTAATGACCTATATGGGAAAAGAATATAAAAAAGAGTGGATATATGTATATGTATAACTGATTCACTTTGCTGTACACCTGAAACTAACACAACATTGTAAATCCACTATACTACAATAAAAATTAATTTAAAAATTATTAACTAGTTATGTACTCAAATAAAAAAGAGGGGTGATCAAAAAAAAAAAAAAAACGAAAGAAAACTCTGGATCAGAAGCCACATTCTTACAACCAGCCACTGCTAATCATTGCCAAGTGACTAGTCCCAAGTCTAGACATCCATGTGGCAGTGAATAAGACTGAATATATGCTGTATTTAACCAGAAGTTATCACATAATGTTATAGAATCATTTTTCTTTTTCCTCTCGGGACCTGGCATTTGATTTAAACAGTTAAACAGCCAATGTGTGAATCCATAACCTGGTTAACAAAATAAATATACCTACTTGAAATAAATGAACAGAGAAGTCCTTCAAACTTCATCACGCACTCCTGGTATTTATCACATGGTTGTATAATTAACTGTGTATGGGCTTCCTCCTCCCTCTCTGAGCCAGCTCACATCCCCAGTGATGCAACAGGAGCTGACACATTAATCCCAATTAACGGTGGTAAAACAATGACTTAACAACACACTCATTTTCCGCTCACCTCACATTCTTGTTCTCTGGCTGAACAGGGTTCACTGTCTCCTTCCGTATCCGTCTCGGAGTCGTCCCCCAAGCTAATCACACAAGCGTAGGGACAAGGTTCCTGCTGGGGCTCTGAAACATAGTCACCGTTTCCAATTTCCAAGTTGCTAGAACAGCCTTCGGTACTCAGAGTACTTATGAAAGGGCAATTGACAGAACTCAACGTTGTGAAAGTCCTCTGACCCGGTTCTGGGCTCTCACTAATCCTGATACCTAACCAGGGACACTCAGACCGTTTCTGGGAGTAGACCTGTTCTGAGCCATCTTTGGCCACAGCAGGTGATAACTGCACTTGGCAAGGAGAGTCCGTGCTGCAAATGTCACTCCAGAAGCCTTTTGCTAGGTGTTCTGCCACTTCTCGTTCCACGCTGCTCAGATCACTCGAGGTGAGGCTACTATCTTCCCTGGGGCCAGAGTCAGATTTCAAATCTTGACTCTCACTGAAAGTTTTCTCTTCTCGAACATCTGAACCTGACAAAGGCTTTTCTGTTAACACTGTCGTGTTTTGCATACCAGCAAAATTCAAGTCACCATACTGGTCATACGTGTGTAAAAGAGACAGAGAATAGAGCCCATGGGGATCTGTAGAAGTGGGGGGAAAAGGAGTCGCTTCTGTTTTTCCTGATGGGCACTGAGAAGCAGGATCCTTCTTCTTGGCTTCTTCATGTTCCATCGCTAATTTTCCTTCTTCACATTTTAAAATCACCTGCAAATCTGCACAGTCCTGGATTCCTGCTAGACACTCATTTTCGGATGTCTCATTTGGCTGAACAGAAGAAGTGTGAATGTCTTTGACACTGGATTCCACAGTACGGACTCTGTCAGTTCCAAACGCTTTCTGGAATTTTCGGTATTTGGGGCATAAAGATGGCAGAGCCAGAGCAGCATCCTTTGCTAAGCACATGGATTCACATGTTTGACTGGCACTGTCTTGTAGAGGAGGAGATACTTTTGCACTGCCTTGATACCTACGGAGTTTACAGTGAGGAGTCTGAACATTTTTATTTTCCAAAAATTCCTCCACCTCATCAATTTCTAAATCCCTCTGGTCCAAAAGTGAAAATCTAAAATCTGGTTTCTGACAGGATGATGAGAAGCACTTTTTTCTTGGGCATTCTTGCTGGTCTGCAGTGGAGTCCAAAAACTTGTATTTGAGAAACTGAAAGCAGGATTCCTCAATATCAGGTACACCTAAAAATTCCACACACTTGTACACTTCATCCACATTGTCCTTACTTAGTATCAGTTTAGCAGTGTAGGCAAACTGAATTAAAGGTTCAAATCCTTTAACTGTCACCTGTTAATATACAAAATAAAAACAAATGCATCACATGAAAGCTGTCTATAAGTACAAGAGAAGTAGACGGTGGCAAGATGAGTAACCTCTTTGCGATATTTACAAAACGGGTATTTTAATTTGGTAAGAAAAAATATTCTTCTAGGAACTATAAAGCTAAGGGAATCTAGAAAAGCATGCTTCTCACATCTTGTTCATTGGGACCACACTTTTCACTTTATAGACTCCACTCTTAAAGACCCATGGAGTATGATTTACTCATATGAGGTAAAGATATAAACATTACCACAATTTTCCACATTAGCTGAAAGAAATCATCTATGGAATAAAGCAACATGGATACAATTTGCAACACATAGTCAAGTGCCAGGTGTCTGTTGCCATCCCAGCCCCATATGGTCACTATATTCCAAACAACTATAAACTACAACTGCTATAAACTACAAAAGTGAAAATTTTAAGGATGGCAAACAATATATCCAAGGCACTTAAAGTAGTCCTGGTCCATGGTGAATGCACAGTAAATGGTAATTATTATCTTTATTTCATGCCAAAAATTTCTAATAAAACTTTTAAAGATTCAGATTCAAAAAATGATCCAAGTGAAGGTCTAAAACTCATGCCCAGTACTGTTTTAGCAAAGATCCATGGACTCTAGGTAATAAAACTTTTCAGCAGAAACTTGCACATTTACACTGAACCTGCCTCTGCAAAGTGAGGGGCAAATGAAACCTTCTGTAGTGCAGGGAAAGCCTCATTCTGGGCTCAAAATACAAAATTAATATTAAAACACTGAATTCCCATAAGAGTGATCAATATATAATTTTTTGTGATCTTCTTAAAATACTGCTAAACTGGGAGTACTTAATTAGCTTTTACATGGCTAAAATAAAAAGTAGCAACACCAAATACTGATGAAGATGTGGAGAAATTGGATCACTCATGTATTGCTGGTGGGAATGTAAAATGGTGCAGCCACTTTGAAAACCAGTTGGGTAGTTTTTTATAAAACTAAACATGCAACCACCCTATGTCCCAGCAACTGCACTCCTGTTCTTTTATGCCAGAAAAATGAAAACTCATGTTTGTACAAGTGCTCACAGCAACTTTATTTGTAACAGCCAAAACTGGAATCAGCCTGATTTCCTTCAATAGGTGTATAGCTAAATAAAAACTGGTATACCCACCCTATGGAATACAATAAAAAGGAACACACTACTGATGCATACAACTTTGATAAGTCTCAAAGGAATTGTGCTAAGCGGAAAAAGGTCAATCCCAAAAGGTCACATACTATTATGATTCCATTTATATAACATTTCTGAAGTGACAAGACTTTAGAAAAGGACAGATCAGTGGTTGCCAGGGATTAGGAATGGAGCAAGGGGGTCAGGGAGAGCACACAGAGGGCAGGAAGGAAGTGGGTGTGATTATAAGAGGGCAACACAAGGGATCCTTGGGTGGGTGCTGAAACTGTTCAGACTGTGGTGGTGGATACATGGACCCACTCAGAAAATGAAACTGTATAGAACTTCATACACACACACAATTTAGTACAAGTAAAACCAGGGAAGTCTGAATAAGATGGGTGAACTGTATTACTGTCAGAATCCTGACAGTCATGATATTGTACTATAATGTTGCAAAATGTTACTATCAGAAGAAACTGGACAAAGTGCAACAAGGGATCTTTCTGCATTATGTCTTACTGCTACATGTGAATTTATAATTATCTCAATAAATATTTCAATTAAAAAAATTTTAAATAAGTTAAAATAATCAAAAGAGGCTTTTAAGACAGTGAGTTACACAATGACCTTTTCAATCTGTCAATATGATGAAACACTTCAAATATTTGAAAATTTGATTTACATTAAAATTAGAATGAATGAACGCATATACACACACATGCATGCATATATACCTTTCCTTCCATGCACATGAATCAAATTTTTCTCTACTTGGAAAGTCATATTAAGTAATTTGAAACTACAGACCATAATAAGGATAGCTCCATTATGATACATGTTGCTACTTTTTAAAAAAACAATGGCTAACCTATAGTTAGCCCTTCCTGTCGTTGTCCTGGTTATCATATTATCTGCTCTGACCTCTGCCACAGAACTGACAACCTTTTGATTCCCCAAAATGTAGCTACAATTTCATGTATGTACGCACGGCCAGCGATAAGGTAAACTGTAGACTTAGTGTCATCACAGAGCAGCCCACACACACCTGTCGTACACAGAGAAGTTCTACATACTTTGTCCAAATTCCTTTTAACAACTTCTAATGTGTGTCCCAATGCCACAAGGCTCAGCATTCTTCTAGCTGTAGTTACTAATGAAATCAAGCAAGCTGTTACAAGAGTCAGTGTATACCCAGCACTCCTGCCCAGAGAGAGGTCTCTTGGAGGCAGGACGGTAACAAGGACTTAAATATCTAGGTGCGTGAGCTCCACAACAGGCTGGTGGGCGAAAGGTGTGTAAGAACAAGGCTCTATAAGTATGACACAAAATCACCTTTCTTCTACCAACGCATAGCCACAATCTCAAGAAGAAAGGGAGGGAAAGAACACTTCTGGAGTACCTAACAGCCACATGTAGACAAAATGAGGAGGCTGGAATGC
Organism: Mesoplodon mirus; assembly: GCF_964341445.2. Classification (NCBI taxonomy): domain Eukaryota; kingdom Metazoa; phylum Chordata; class Mammalia; order Artiodactyla; family Ziphiidae; genus Mesoplodon; species Mesoplodon mirus. Next base: position 131,689,162 of record NC_138982.1, on the reverse strand, counting down.
ATAATCTTTTAGGTTTCCTCCAAATTCTAAAATCCCTAGCTAACAGCTGCTTGAAAAACTAATAGATCTGACAACTCTGACTCATAGTGAAAACAATAAAACTAAGCATCACGGGGAGGCTGTCACCTGCAACTCACTCCCAACCCATATCCATGAGGGCGGGTCCTCGAGAAATGGATGTTTTAGAGAACCCTAATCCCTGTCAGTTTCCCATCCAGGAAAAGGTCCAAAGGGAGAGAAGAGCACACGGTATGGACTCTCCCAGCATGGCCTCTCTGAATGTCTGTAATCCACTGGCTGGGTCGGTTCATTAAAAATAACAATGGGTTGGGAATTCCCTGGCAGTCCAGTGGTTAGGGCTCTGTGCTCTGCCGAGGGCCTGGGTTCTTTCCCTGGTAGGGGAACTAACATCCCACAAGCAGCACAGCACAGCCAAACAAACAAACAAATAAATAAAATTACAGGGGGTCAAGTTATTCAACTGCTCAACAAATATTCACGCACATCCAAAGTTAATCATTTTACGTGTAAAACGTCATCATTTCTATGAAGAAAGTTAAAGCAATGTGCTGTTGCACAAGCCAGGAACTGCTCCTCGGCCCGAGCACAGGGATACTGGGTCTTCTTCTAACTTTATAAACCAGGAGAGATTTAATTAAGTTAAACTGAAATCAGGACGACCTCTCCTACCTCTTCCGGCAGAGTGATGCGCAGCTCGGCGTCGGCCTGGCCCACGAGCCTGGAGTGGAAGTAGGTGCTGCAGGCAGCCAGCACGGCGCGGTGGGCGCGGAAGGGCTGGCCCTCCACCAGCACCGTGACGTCACACAGCACGTCCTTCCGGCGCTGCTCATCCAGGCTGCGCAGCACGTGGCCGCTGTGCACCGACGACTCGTAGGCGAACACCGCGTTCTCACCCAGCGACATTCTGCGTCACAGGTGGTGTCGGGAGGGTCCGAGAGAGCATGCTTCTGACGGTCATTAATCCTGCCAAGACACAGACCAGGTGTCACTCACAGAAAACCTTGGTAAAGAGGTTTGTTAAAGTGACACTAGCAAATAACGATTAAAATACTCATCACTAAAACCCAACTGAAAACAACAGCCTCTCGAGAGCCTGGAAGCATTTATTCACTTTACCTCATTCAAAATTGGTTCTTGATAAGCAGTTTTTCTAACTAATTTTAGGGAAAATGTTCTTAGGGTGAGGGAGGGAAGACCTTTTTGAAGCAAGGATTTCAGGGCTCTCTGAAAATGAGACATTTTGTACGGAGAAAAGAGCACACAGGGCGGCCAAGAAATTTCTGGGTGGCATCCCAATCCTGTTGCTTTAAGATATTAATGGGCGTGTGTACAGATCACCAGAGGTCACACTTTGGGCTTCAGAACAAGGGACACGTAATACAAAAGGTAAAGTCCCTCCAACATGAAGAAGAAAAGGAATTCCCTTGATTGAAAGCCTCAAATCTGTCAGGCCAGATCTTAGTAATGAGTCTTTTTCAAATAACAAGTCTTACTTGACACGACAAAATGTAGGCAACAAATAGGACTACTCCACCGTTAAGAACATGGTTTACCACACACAGAAACTCTTGGTTTTCTCAAAATGCTAAAACCTAAGAGAAAGTTATCAAAAATGTATATTTTTAAAAATACATACTAACATACGGTAGCCTCCAAACTTTTTTTGATCCATACATACTACTGGCAAAAAAAAAAAAAAAAGGCAGCCCCAATATATGTATGTTTGTCCATATATTTCAGTCATGTACCATTCTTATGTATTACATATGTTATAAAACACACAGAGGCTGAATGTAAGAGGTTGAAAGAGAAGCTCTAATATTTTCTTCCAGCCCCCAATGGCCATCAGTGAGCACCCCGAGGTGTGTGTGCACACCCCACCATGGCAACCACAGTGGAGGCTGAAAAGCTCCTCACAGGGGTCATCCCTGTGTCGTTCACTTTTGCTCTTCTGACACCTTATTCACGGCCTGAAACGTGAAGGTCCACAAATGTTCAGTGACTGAATAAATGTTACTGTTTTCAGTTGCTATACTCCAAACAAAAATGAAAGGAGAAGTAAGAACTACTAAAGTTCAGACAGACCAGGCCCAAATCATGGGTGAATTCCATCTCAAAGACAGGGTGTCTTAGTAACAAACACATGAAGTGCATCCATGAATTCTAGTTCACTTATGTGTTTATTTTTAATGTGCTCATTATAGATGAAATGTTAAGTTCCTCAAAAATAGTCAACTACAGTAAAATCTCTCACTATGTGGTTAAACTCTACCGAAGGTCAAGGAATCACAATCTATCATTTGCTGATTCAGCACACCACATGAAACCACAGCAACTCCAAAATCATGCCCTAGGACTAACTCGACTTTGGGTTGTGCCCACAGGAGAGGGTAGTAAATTCCCTTTAGCAATGGGTCTTAATATTTCATCTATCAACACAAGGAATTAGTGTTAGGGGTAGTGGGCAGGAACCATCATTCAAAGAAATTATGTATCTTGTGTGTGTGGCAGACCACTGCCCTCCACTTTATCTGAAACTGTATACCCTCCCCAGGCAAGCCAGATTCAACAGCTGACCACATGCCTTGCTATGTCCCTGCACAAGTAAGTCCCCAGCCTCCTTATTCTTTCCTATCCTCTGCCTTGCAAACCCTTAAAACTATACAAATCTTACCCTCCTACTCTGTTGGTGGTAATGTAAATTGGTGAAGCCACTATGGAAAACAGTGGGGAAATTCCTCAGAAAATTAAGAATAGAAGTAACATATAATCCAACCATTCCACTTCTGGGTATTTATCCGAAGAATATGAAAACTAATTGGAAAACATATACACACTCCCATGTTCAATGCAGCATTATTTACAATAGCCAACATATGGAAACAACATAAATGTCCATGAATGGATAAAGATGTGGTATATATATATACAATGGAATACTACTCGGTCATAAAAAATGAAATCTTGCCATTTGCAACAATACAAATGGACCTTGAGGGTATAATGTTAAGTGTAAATAGTCAGATGTAGAAAGATAAATACTGTATGATCCCACTCATATATGGAGTCTAAAAGAAAACAAACAAAAACAAAATTTGTATATACAGAGAATAGACTGCTGGTTACCAGAAGGGAACAGGGTTAGGGGTGAGCAAAATAGATGAAAGTGGTCAGCTGTATGGCTGGTGATGGATGGTAACTAGAGATTTGGCGGTAAGCACTTTGTAATGTACACAGATGTGGAATTATAATGGTAAACACCTGAAGGTTATATAATGTTTATATACCAAGTTTACCTCAATTTAAAAAAAAAACTATATTGAAAGACACTGAGGAACACCTAAATAAATAGAGAGATATGTTCACATAAAACAAAGACCAATTCCTATACCTTCACTCTAGAGCTGCTGTTAGGCCACATGTGTTTGTGTGGCCCACTGCCACCAGTTTGCTCACTACTCGCCTCAAATTCAAGAGAGAGAACTTACTCTTGGGTCAACCCCCCTGTTGTACCATTTTCTGTGACGGGTTCCCTCATAAGTTCATGGTCAGCTTGCAGATTTGGGCCATATGCCAACACCAAGTCCCATCAGCTGCAGCTGAGAATCAGGCAGTTAACAGCCACCCGGGAAGACCCCTCTAAGAAGGGTCAGTCTCCCTTAAAGTGGACTGATCTTGCTCCCACCAGAAACCTGGGACTCATCGCTGACACCTCCCACACTCGGCCCCAGTGTCCAATCTCTTACCGAGACCTGGTGCCTCGACCTCTTACAGCTGAGACCCATTTCTCTCCTTCTACACCGCCACGACTCCAGTCCAAGCCGTCACACTGGCTCTTGCCTAGACAAACACTGTTTATCCTCTTGCAATGTCTTACAAGCTCACACATGTACAAATACAGTTATATAAAATGAAAAGTGGCACAAAGTTTCACATATCAATATTTTACCCTTACTAGTTCAAAGTAGTCTAATTTCTACTCTATTCTATTTAAAAAAATTGCAGTTGTGATCCACTCAAATTTCAAGAACCAATAATGGACCATGATCTCACACATTGAAAAAACAAGCCCACTGGCTAACAGAACAGGGTCTAGAATCATACGCTGTCTGGGTTCAAATCCCAGCTCTGCCACTTACTCACTATACGGCCTGGGACAACCTGCTTAACCTTGCTGGGTTGGGTCTTGTTTTCCTCACCTGTAAAACAAGGATAACAGCAGCACTTCACTGGGTTGTTGTGAGGTTTACATGAAGAAAATGAGGGTAAAGGGTTGAACACAGTGGCCCAAAGCAAACAAATTATAAATATTAGCTATTAATTATGATGATAATACAAATAAAAAAAGCCTCAGCCCCCTCAAGCCCCTCTTGATCCTCTCCAATTTATTCCCCTATATCAATGTCTCCCTTGCTGAAAACCCCACGTCTTCCAAATTTCTTATGATCAATTCTAAATCCTTAGCATGCCCTCCAGACCTGCCTGGTAGGGTTTTCTATTAATCCAGCCTTGCCTCAAAAGCCTTTGTCTCCCTCTCTCACTATTCTCCAGCCTGACCTTCCTTCCTTCTCACCCAAAGGCACCAAGCTCCTTCTGACCTCAGGACCTTTGCACATGCTCTCCCCACTCCCTAGACTTCTACTCTTCAGCTGACTAACTCCTCACCTTTAGGTCTCAGCGTAAATGTCAAAACCTTGCCTGACTTGTTCTCTGCCATAACTCAAGCATATAACAGAGTACCTGGCCCAATGAAGGTACTTGCTTCTGAACAAATGACTTTGCATTTTTAGTATAAACCCAGAACCCCAATCACCTACATCTTCTTCCAAACACAGTGCAGTCAGCTATTCCAATACATAAGGGAATAATGCCACTGAGCCAAGTACTCAGAGAAGATTCCTTGGATAGGTTTTCCAGAGTCAGGAGGAGCAAAAGGGAGGCCCAGCTCTGGGAGCAACTGGCCAAAGGAGAACAAAGGTTGGCAACTATAAACACAGCCAATATAACTACCCGAACTTGGCCTCGTTAGCATGGAGCACTACAAAAAGTTGTTCTGAAATTCCATTTTCCTAATTCTGAAAGCCATCTAAGTGGTCAATAATCCAATTTTACCAAATAACAATAACTAAGTAATGACTAAACCAGGTAAGAATGGCACACATCCTTCAAACGTCTGTCACCTTCTAACATTTTTCAAAACTAAACAGTAAGATATAATACCCCCCCAGAGCCTGCCAGACCTAAAATTCTGTTAATTTCTTAACACCAAATTCAGATTCCTATGTCACACGTGAATTTTTCTATATTCTTGGAAATAGAATCTATTGTTACAGTTCAAAATAAGGTTCACTGACCTGAGCAAATTGCTGATTCATTCAGTAATGCTGATAAAGGATGAACAGGCATTTTAAAGCTTCCTGCATCTCAATTTGGAAATAACTTCTATTCTCTGCTCAATATACACAGTATAAATTCAAGTTTTAATAGTTACTTCTTAATGTTTTTGCTTTCAAAATCATTTTTTAAAAGAAATAAGATGATGTTGCTTTATCACATTTCAATAACTTTAAAGATAATGTACTTAAAAAAAAACTTTTAAAATCCTGAGGTGAATATTGGATCATGGAGCCAGATCTACAACGCTTCATAACAGAAATTCAGAATAAAGATGAAGTTCCACATATACAGAAGAGCTGGACGTTTATTCTCAAGTCTCACAGGACTTCATTGTTTTTTAATTCTCAGTGTAGCAGGGCACAGGGAGTAACCTAACACCAAGGATTCATATAAAAAAGACTATCATCCGAACATCCTTCATCTTCACTAAACAATGACAAATGTTCTTTCTCCAAGTGCCTACCTGTGCCACATAATAAACTAGGTCCCATGAAAACACTAACAAAAGACAGTCCCTACGTTCAAGACGAACACAACCTGGAGATGTTCAAAATGAAAATGGTACTTTGGGGAGAAAGAGATGACAACGATCACTATAAACAACTTCCACAGGAATGTGGGCATTCCTAAAGGTATTTGCAGTAAGACTTCAAATAAAAACTACTTTTTGGTCAATTCTCATTTAACCATAATATTCAATTAATGAGAACGACTATTTTCAAAATAGTTGTTAGCCAAGGGGGTGCGTGTGTATGGCTGGGCATGAGAGACTGGTGACCCTGGACATCAGAAATGGCACAACAGGCAAATGTCTTGGCCTTTATATAAAGGCAGTGCCCTTCATCTGCAGCCTGGGTGAGTTCCTCCCATCTCTCCTTCTCCTTCTTTCTTGTGGCCATTTGGAATTTCTGCCTTTTTCTCCTTACTGCTTCTGCCTGCCACCACCCATCATCCTGTCAATTACTTTTGCCTCACTCAATTTCAGGGCAGGGTCTTTGGAAAACAGGCAAATTCTTCCTACCACGCCATCCTTCTTGGCTCCCTCTTTAGCTTCAAAATCTGCTAAGCCAGTACCTGTTACAATATACCCAAGATACCAAGAGTTTAACTGTTCTTAAATTAGGTGAGTCTTATCTTCTATTTTTCAAGAGGATGGCAAAGACCAAACAGTATCATGTGTTTACACCTTCAGTCCTTTATCTTTTCTTTAAAGGCCTTTAAAAAACATTTTTTTAAAATTTAAGGTGGAGATGCTCATAGGAAAGAATCTTCTTAAAGATAAAGGGCTCTTCTTGTTATTATCCCCAATTTTGAAAGAACCTTAACATCAAAAATTCTATGGGAGTTGAAATCACAGACAATAACAAATCTGCATTCTTCCAATGTTCTAAGACCTGACTTATCAGCCAGAAAGAGCCAGTAGGAATAAATCAGAACCAAGATTTGCTATTTTCTTTAATCATCTGCAGATCCTAAATATCACGCTTGTTTAAACACTGTATCTGATAATCACATTTTCTAAATCCACTTCTCTCAGCCTTATGAAAAAAAATCTTAAATATGACTGGATAAGGTACATGGATGCATATACCAAAAAAAGCTAAAGAAAAACAGAAAACATAAGTTTGAATTAAGCTAAGTAGCACAGGTGCTTACAGCATCACCAGAAACGATGACATGGTGTTTTAAGGACTTCTACAGTGACATATGGGAAAACAACCTGACAATCTATGTTAAAATTATGTAACAAAAGATGCTATAGCTTTTTAAAAATGGAGGTGGTGTGGTGAGGGAATCACTACAATTTTTGCAGCTCATGGCTATTACAGCAAATGTGAGGTTCCATAGAGAGAAAGTTGGATTTTTTTCCATTTACTTTTCCTATTATTGAAAATTATATATTTAATCATGGATCTTGTTATACTTACTTGGTCTAATTCCATATGTGAAATTATGAAGCTAAAATTATACTTAGAAGGGAGAAGTTTGAATGGTTACAGAAGTTTACAGTTGTTTATGGACTCACCTGGTAACAGATCAGAAACAAAAGGTTTTTTTACTTCCCAAATCAAAAAATTCAAATTTGTTAACTTCTGGGTAATAAGTTTAAAATAGCTTGGAAGGGAATAAAGGAAGAAAAAAGGAACACAGGAAATCCAAGTACCAGAACTAAAACAAGAGTAACAGATTCTTCTGTTATACCTTCTTACTACAAAAAATGTAAGAAACAATGAAGTCTTATTTGTTTAACAGATTTGGCAGCTATGTGATCTTAATAGGACTGTTACACTTCAATGCAATATGACCATGTTATGAAAACATGAACTAGCAACTAGAATTGGCTTATACCGGTACAGCTTATTTACTGAATTATATATTTTTCTAACATGCACTTGTCAGTCACTATTTTATTTATCCACTTAAGAGGTATGACTTTCCTTGAATGAACTGCACTGTTTAAAGCAGAGCATTTAATGAGTTTGACACTTGTATATGTGAATGAAACCACCACCACAATCAAGATAAATTTCTATCACTTCTCAAAATTCCACATGCCTCTTTGAGGTCTCTCCTTCCCTGTTCCCCTGGCTCCAGGTAACCAATGATTTGCTTTATGTCACAGTCGATCAGCGTGCATTTTCTATGATTTTTATATAAATGGAATCACATTATGTACTTTGGCTTCGGGTTTCTTTCACTCGGCTTAATGTCGATCAGGTTGCAGACATTAGATGTTTGTTTTTTTTTTATTGCTGAATACTATTCCATTATACGTATGTACCACCATTTGTTTATCCATTTAATGGTAGATGGACTTTTTATTGTAATAAAGATGAACAACTACATTGTTTCCAGTTTGGGATTATTGTAATAAAGCTTCAGTGAACATCTGCGTGGACATTACTTCATTTCTCTTGGGTAACTAAATACCTAGAAGTGGAGAAGCTGAGTGACATGGTGGGTTTCTGTTTAACTTCTGAGAAACTGCTGAACACTTTCCAAAGTAACTGTATCATTTTCATTGCTACCAGCAGTGTATGGCAACTCCAGCTGCTCCACATTCTCACCAAACTTGGTATTGTCTGTCTTTTTAATCTTAGCTAACCTAATAAATATACAGTGGTATAGAGCTGTGGTTTTAGTTTGCATTTCTTGATGGCTAATGATGTTCGGCATCCCTACAAATGCTTATTGGCCATTTGTATATCTTCTTTTGTGAAATGTCTGTTCAATTCTTCTGCCATTTTTAACTGAGCTGTCTACTTCTTTAATTGTAACAGCCAGTAGAATTTTGATTAGAATTGCAGTGAATCTACACAGCAATTTTAGGAGAACCGACATCTAACAAACTGAGTCTTCTGATGCATGAACATGGCATATCTCCCCATTTATTTAGGTCTTCTTTAATTTCTCTCAGCATTATTCTGATGTTTTTTAGTAAAGAGGGCTTGCATATCTTTTGTTAAATTTATTCCTAAGTATTTTACGGTATTTTGTAGATACTATAAACGGATTTGTTTGTTAAACTTCATTTTCTGGTTTTCTGCTGCTACTATGTAAACATAAAATAGTTTTTTTTTAATATTAACCTTAAATTCTCTGCAACCTTACTCAATTCTTATTAGTTCTGACAGTTTCTTTGTAGATTCCTTAGGATTTCTATGTACACAATCATGTCATCTGCAAATAGAGACAGTTTTACTTCTTTCCCCTCTTTACACTTACTTCTTTTTTCCCCTTTTTGCAACGACTGAATAGTGAGAGTGGTGAGAAAGGGCATCCTTGCCTTCCTGTAAGGAAATTTTTCAATGTTTCACCATGAAATATGATGTTAACTGTAGGTTTTCTAATCTGAGCAACTGATGGGCAGAAACGGGGGTGTACTAGTTACTATCCCAGTTAACTTAGGACTCCTATAAGAAACTCAAAGGGGGAAAAAAAAAAAAGCAGAGTGAAAACTTCCAACAATTCCCCTGAAGAGTAAAATTCCCCAACTCACTCAGCACCCGCATTCCCACACCACTTTCAAAGTATTCACCCCAGACATCTATAAGATGCCATAACAAGGGGCTAGAGATAAGACAAAGATTAATCATCAGAGAGCACACCTAAGACTGACTCTCTCAGAACCTCACAAACATGGCAGCTGGCTGCCCTAGAGAACTCCAGAGGTCGACAGCACAGAATAGTATTTTATAGCTTGATGGAAACCCTGCCAGTTGGGCAAATTACTTTACATCTCTCTGACAATTCCCTTTTTTTGGGGGGTGGGGAGAAGTAAGGGACAAGAATAGTATTTTTTGTTCGGAGGATCAAATGAAATAATATACATAATGTCCTTAAGACAGTGCCTGACACACACAAGTGCTCTGTAATTGTTAACTATTACTTGAATTTGATGTTAGAAATGTTTCTGGAAACACAAAAGATCCCAAATAGCCAAAGAAATCTTGAGAAAGAAAAACAGAGGTGCAGGAATCAGGCTCCCTGACTTCAAACTATACTACAAAGCTACAGTAATCAATACAGTATGGTACTGGCACAAGAACAGAAATATAGATCAATGGAAGAGGATAGAAACCCAGAAACAAACCCACACACCTATGGTCAATTACTCTATGACAAAGGAGACAAAAATATACAATGGAGAAAAGACAGCCTCTTCAATAAGTGGTGCTGGGAAAATTGGACAGCTATATGTAAAAGAATGAAATTAGAACATTCTCTTACACCACACACAAAAATAAACTCAAAATGGATTAAAGACTTAAGTGTAAGAACAGATACTATAAAACTAGAGGAAAACACAGGCAGAACACTCTTAGATATAAATTGCAGCAATATCTTTTTGGATCCATCTCCTAGAGTAATGGAAATAAAAACAAAAACAAACAGGACCTAATGAAACTTAAAAGCTTTTGCACAGCAAATGAAACCATAAATAAAACAAAACAAAATGACAACCTACAGAATGGGAGGAAATATTTGCAAATGATGCAACCAATGAGGGATTAATCTCCAAAACATACAAATAGTTCATACAGCTCAATATCAAAAAAACTAATAACCCAATCAAAAACTGGGCAGAAGATCTAAACAGACATTTAACCAAAGACATACAGATGGCCAAAAGGCACATGAAAAGATGCTCAACATCGCTAATAATTAGGGAAATGCAAATCAGAATTATAATGAGGTATCACCTCACACCGGTCAGAATGGCCATCATCAAAAACTCTACAAATAATAAATGCTGGAGAGTGTAGAGAAAAAGGAACCCTCCTTCACTGTGGGTGAGAATGTAAATTGGTATAGCCATTATGGAGAACAGTATGGAGGTTCCTTAAAAAACTAAAAGTAGAACTACCATATGATCCTGCAATCCCACTCCTGGGCATATATCCAGAGAAAACCACAATTTGAAAAGATTAATACACCCCAACGCTCACGGCAGCACTATCTACAATAGCCAAGACATGGAAGCAACCTAAATGGCCATCGACAGAGGAATGGATAAAGAAGATGTGATACACAGACACAGACACACACACACAGACACACACACACCATGGAGTATTATTCAGCCATTAAAAAAGAATGAAATAATGCCATTTGCAGCAACAAGGATGAACCTAGAGATTATCATACTAAGTGAAGTAAGCCAGAGAGACGAAAGACAAACATTATATGATATCACTTATATGCGGAATCTAAAAAAAAGAAAAGATACAAATGAATTTATATACAAAACAGAAATAGACCCACAGACATAGAAAACAAACTTATGGTTACCAAAGGGGAAAGTTGGAGGGGGGAGGGATAAATTAGGAGTTTGGGATTAATAGTGTGTATCTACACACTATTACATATAAAACAGATAACCGACAAGGACCTACTGTATAGCACAGGGAACTATACTCAATATTCTCTAATAACCTATACAGAAAAAGAATAGATACATAGATATAGATGTATAACTGAATCACTGTGCTGTACACCTAAAACTAACACAACATTGTGAATCAACTATACTTCAATTTAAAAAAAAAAAAAAAAAGAAAGAAATGTTTTTGAGTGGCACAGGGTGACGGTGAAACCATAAAGAAAAAAAGTGTAATAGCATGTTACTTAGCTTTCCAGTGCCCAATATTGACATAGATATAATAACATGAACACTGTTAACTGGTTTTCAACTTTCAGAATAATGGAAGACTTAATTATGGCTATTAAACGAAATGTAATTATTAACCTTAGTAAAATAAAACGTGTACCCTTGAGACTTAAGGAGGGAGCCCCTGCCCTACTTATGTCACAAAGCCCTTCGTAAAGGATAAAGTGCTAAACACCAAATATACAGAATTATGAAATGCAAAAGAAAATCAATTTTAGGTATTTTAGTCCAGCTGAGAGATGGACTCAGACAGAACTGAAAGGAAAGGTAGTATTTCTATATAACTTATAATGTACAAAGTTATATGTACAAAGTCAAAAGATACTGCCTTAGATTAATGAGACTGAATTTTAAAAAAGGTGGAGGGGGGATTGTAGAGGTGACCAAGAACAGAAGTGGAATGATTATAAATACAGCTGATGGGATGGCAGAAGCAAACAAAATCAACATCTATGGTAAAAGAAAGTAAACAGATAACATCTTAGGTTCATAAATAAAATGAGGTATAAACGTCTTAGAGACACAGAGGTCTGTGTCTCTAAAAAATTAAATAGCAGAAATGGGTAAAGATGAATATTATCTTTGAAGCAGAATTAGGTGTGCAACAGATGAAGGTGCTTTATGATAAATTTATTTTTTTTAATCAAAAATATGTAATACTTTGTAAAAACATAAACTTAAAAGACGTTTAAATAGACAGTAAACAAAAAATAGTGAAACTCAGTTAAGTCTAAACTGTTGATAACTTGGCTGTAAGTCTTAATGCAACTTTGCAAAGATTCTTCAAATAGAAAAGGAATTTGATAAAGAGAAAAATCAATCTTTAACCAAAATCTTAGATTATTTTAACAAAACTAGGCGATAGGAAGGGTAGAAAAATATTGTAAGATTTCTTCTTGTTTGGGAACAATGTTATACATACTGTTTAACATTTCATATTGACAAAGATATCAATTCAGATAGAATCTTTAAAAATGTAAGGGTATCTTTTAGGGAAACAAGCTGTTAAAACTTCCAAACTGGAACGCTGGTTCTCCAGAATCTAATGAAATCTACAGTATTTCCACCAAGAAAACCACTCACATAATAAAATTTTGCAGCTACTTTCGATAGAACTAATGACTTAAACCATGAGCTGATATTTTTAAAATTAATTTTTATTGGAGTATAGTTGCTTTACAATGTTGTTACTTTCTGCTGACAGCAAAGTGAATCAGCTATATATATATATATACATGTATCCCCTCTTTCTTGGATTTCCTTCCCATTTAGGTCACCGCAGAGCACTGAGTAGAGTTCCCTGTGCTATACAGCAGGTTCCCATTAGTTAGTTTTTTGTTTGTTTGTTTGTTGTTTTGGGTTTTTTTGTGGTACACGGGCCTCTCACTGTTGTGGCCTCTCCCGTTGCGGAGCACAGGCTCCGGACATGCAGGCTCAGCGGCCATGGCTCACGGGCCCAGCCGCTTCGCGGCATGTGGGATCTTCCCGGACCAGGGCACGAACCCGTGTTCCCTGCATCGGCAGGCGGACTCTCAACTACCGCGCCACCAGGGAAGCCCTAGTTAGTTATTTTATACATAGTTTTTATAGTGTATATATGTCAATCCCAATCCCTTCCACCCCCCTTTTCCCCCCAGGAGCTGATTCTTTAAGGAAACCAATAAAATTGAGAAACTTCTGCAAAGTCTCACCAAGCAAAATATGAGAAAAAAATGAATACACTACATTCCCATTGGCATACAAAAATACTGTAATGGCTCTTTTCTTAAAATAAAATTTCTTGACCCTCCCCACATCCTTCTAACTACAGTAAAATTCACTGCTCTTCTTTATAGTAGCACTCCCCAAAAAAGCTGTTTATATTCACACCATCTCCACTTCCCTCCCTCTCTCCTAATTTCATTTGAGCCCACTAAAATCAGACCTTTTCCCCTCAACTCCATGGGAATTACCTTGTGAAGATCTGCAGCCTTCACATTGCCAAATGGCAAATTTTAGGTCTTCTTAGATAGCATCTCAGCAACATTCAACAGGGTGATCATTCCCGCCCTGAAATCCTTTCTTCACTTGGCCTCTGATTTACCACCTCACCAGCAGCCCCTTGTCAATTCGGTGGATCCTCCAAACCTCTAAATGCTGGAGAGCCAGGGCTTGGTCCTCAGATCTCGCCTCCTCTTTGTAACACTCCCTACGAGAACTCATCCAGACTCACAGCGTGGACACGATCACTCATGGACTTACTGTACACTCTCATATTTATATTTGGTCTAATCTCGACTATTATCTTGAACTTCATACTCATGTATCCAACTGCATACTCAAATTACTACTTGTATGTCTAACAGGCATTTCACATTTAACATGTCCAGAAACCTTGGTTCCTCCACCTCTAGTTAGGATATGTATCAAAATGTTAACGATGGTTACATCTAGGTAATTTTTGTTTGCTGTTTCTGCATTCAAATTCTTAACCATAAACACATATTACTTTATAATTGGAAAAATGTTCAAAGAGACAACAAACCATAAACAAAAAAATATGCCTTCGGAAAAAATGCAATTCACATTTATTTCAGCTGTCTTGAAGGTTCCCAAAGGATGTCGATTACTTTTTTCCCCCTTGATAATGGATACTTCCTCCACTCATCAGGATATTGGTTTCTCACTATCTAGAAAATTCATGAGCAACTCTAAAACACAGGAGCCTCCACTGATATCACAGTAAACACAAAAGAATAAATTAAATTTTATAGAAATTTAAAATAAAAAGATGCTTTGATGTGGAAAAAGAGAGCACTGTTACAGGAAAATAAGGAGAAAAAACCCATCAAGTCAGGTCTAGCTCCGTGAACACGGGCAAATGTGTACCCTTGAGACTTAAGGAAGGAGCCCCTGCCCTACTTACGTCACAAAGCCCTTCAAAAAGGATAAAGTGCTAAACACCAAATATACAGAATTATGAAATGCAAAAGAAAATCAATTTAAGGTATTTAAAAACAACCAGCAGGATGATATTGGAAAGAACGGGAAGTACTGGGATATAATTAAGGTTCTGCAGACATTACCAACGGTGTGATCTATAATATACCTGACCTCACCCTTTAGGTTCCCCATAAGGAAAACAACATCAACACTTACTCTAAGGACTGAATGGCTGGGCGCATTTAATAGCACAGTGCCTGGCATGAGATCATTAACACTTTATTATTATTATTGCCATCTTTATCCAAAATATGACCAAAAGAATACTGCATTTTCAAAGGTTCTACAAACCCAAGAGTTAAACTACAAAATACAGAGATTCCTGAACCTTTAAGAATGAAATGTCAGTAAGCCTAATAAAGATCTCAACAAGATAAAAAGAAAATATTAAAATTATACAAGTCTGCTCAAGAAAACTGATAATTTCACAGACCCAAAGAATTACCAACTGAAAGAGCACATTCACCCAATACAACCCACTTCCACACTTTGGTTACAAATGAGGAAACTGAAGCCCTTAGAGGGTCAGTCACTTAGAGGTTAAAAAGTTCTTCTGCCCCAGGTCCAAATATTACATTTCAATTCATATGACATGGCCTGAATAGCAAGGTTGTTTTGAGGGTGGGGGTAAAAGTGAGGAGGATAAAAAAAACAAGACAGGGAAATGTCTCAAGTATTCTGTGTGTGTGATGAGAACAATGTTAGACAAACAGATTAAAAGGGGATTTATGGAATGGAAATTTTTCCTTATTACTCAATATTTAGTTTATTAATTTCTGATTAATACTTCTTGGATTACATAATCTCATATATCGTTAAAAAGAATCTGACACCAAACTATGCTGAACTTAAAGTTTGTAGTTATACCCAACTACGTATGGAAAATTAAACGAAGGACTCAGAGCTGGAGATATTTCACCAAAAGTCACTTTCCATATAGAATAATAAGTGTTCATGTCCCACATTCATAATGAAATATTCATACGTTATTTTGTTTTCAAACTGTAAAAATTATAACCGTGATTCACATTATTTACTTCTGATTGCCTAGAGGAAGTGAAAGCCCTAAAACTAGATGTAGGTCAGAATGACCCTCTGTAGGTCTAAGACTTGACAAATATAGCATGCAAAGTAACTGAAAAAAACAAGCAAACCACCAAAAAGGTGCCCTTCAAATTCCCAACCATTCCTTAAACACCTTCTTACCCCAACTCATAATAAATCTGAGTCAAAAAAAAAGGATTAAGAGGAAAAAATGTTAAGTAACAATGTTAATTAAATAAGGCAGCAGTTACAGTAGAGCAATTAGAATATGAATCACAGATATGAAACTTTTTAATTTTAGTAGAGGTACTAAATTGAAACGCTTTATTTAAAGATAACCTAATCCACTAATCCCTGGTAGGCACTATAGCGCTAGGTATCTCAATATACATAGCTAAAACTAAAATTTTAAAATCTATTTCTTGTTATTGATGTTAACTTGGAAGTCAAAATTACCATCTCTAAAATGGAGATTAACAAGCTGTAGACTTTCTCAGATAGCTACTTTCCAATATACAGTCACAAGATTTAGTCAAATAAGTAATAATTTGAAGCCCGTAAAAAAAAAAAAAAGCTGAAATATTTCTCAGTTCAAATATTATTTGAGGAACAACTGAGTAGGTAATTACTATTGTTTTCCTACCTGAGATGAAAATTATTTTCGCAGTATTGTCTTTCTAAATTCTATCCAAAAAAGTAACACCATTTCAGAAGCCTACCCTATCTATCATAGCTATTCGTTATTCTCAAATAGAAAAAAACTATTAGTAATCATTTTCTGTTTTATGAATTTACAACACTAAGTATTTATGTATTTACATTATTTGCTTGCCTTTCCCATCCATACAAAGCACCAAAACTTAGGATTGAGAAGAAGGAACAAGAATGAAACACAAGTCCTTTGAACATATCAAAGTGCAGTAAACAGTTCAGGAGTGCTACAGGAACACTGTATAAAATTAAAGTGGAATTATTCTTGAAGTCTGAAAGGAATGGCAAATAAACTAACCACAGGACAGCTTTCCCTCCTAGAAGAAGAATGAGTGTGTAAAGAGGGAGTGATACTCCTGTTTGTATCCCAGATTCAAGAATGTGGGTTCCAAAAAATGCTGGCCTATCCAGGCAATGAATCAACCATTCCATTCAAACCAGACTAGCCTCACCACTCACTGAGAGCACAGACATCACAGATGGGCATGCCCTACAGAGTAAGAGAGACAGTGGTCCTCTTGGTATAGACACAATCAGAAGCTACAAGGTATTATTATATATTCTTCTTTCCCTGAAAGTATTAGGAGAATAACAGAGAACCTTAGAACTATTTAGAGCAGCAGTCCCCAACCTTTTTGGCACCAGGGACTGGTCTCATGGAAGACAAGTTTTCCACGGATGTCAGGGGGGATGGTTCAGGCGGTAATGCGCACGATGGGACGCAGCAGATGAAGCTTCGCTCACTTGCCCACTGCTCACTTCCTGCTGTGCAGCCCAGCTCCTAACAGGGCCCAGTACCAGTCTGTGGCCCGGGGGTTGGGGACCCCTGGTTTACAGTACTGAAAGAAATGTATTCCTACTACATGTAACTTTTTGGATAGAACGGGCAAATTTTCAATTTTAAAATCATTTTAAAATAAAACATTTATTTGATCTGACTGTAAAAATAATACTTGATCATAGTAGCATATGTAAGAGGGAAAAAATCACCAAAAACTCCAAATCCAAAGACAACCACATTTTCTTTTTCTACTCAGAAGTATGTGTGTGTAGTGTTGATATAAGTAGCAGACAAGGATGACACTGTTGGCCATCCAGTTCCATTCGCCCCCCTCATTTTCTAACCACATCCTAATTGTGCCCACAAATCTACTCTCTACCTGAGGCCATGAGTTTCTGGGGTAGCAAACCCTAGTCCCAACCCAAGATGAATTGCAATCCATTTAAGCCAATCACAGTGGTCCCACTTCTCTTGACATTGACTGATTTAGGCGTCAACTTATGCAATGCTGGCCCCACAAAGGAGAGGCTGGGGTGGTATTCACTATGAGGTCTTTGGGAAAGGCTTTTATCACTAATAAAGAGATATCACAGAAAAAAAAAAGTCTTCTTCCAAGAAACTCAGTTATATTTACTGGTACACTTGAACTTGTGCCAGTCATCTTGCAACCATAAGAGGAACTAGCCACAGACAAAAGAAAGACATATCCTGCATTTTCAACCTTTTCCCACTGACTTTATTTTTAAATACATACAGACGCAGACACACAACCTTCTTGACCCAACCTCCTTCAACTAAAATCTCTCTTCTCTACTCTTCATTGCTATGCTTCTCAAAAGAGTGGTCAGAACAAGCTGCCTCCTCCACTAAATTATGCATTCATCACTGACATTCCTAAGGCTTTCTTAATTTCCCAAAACTTAAGCTTCTCATATCCTATGGTTTCAAGCCACACCTTACATGTTGCTATTTTAGCAATTAACACATGCTATAGTAATGGTCTGCCTGTCAGACTGTAACCTCTGAAAAATTCTGTATTGCCAACATCTAGAAAAGTTCCTGGCATATCAAGGCACAAATATTTGTTTCATAAACCAAATGTAAACCCAATACCTAACATGTAGGCATACCATGAAGGTTGAAATGAGTTTAGCAACCCTACTATCTACTCACACCAGAATATGTATTTGAGTGTAAACTGCGGAGAAGAACAGCATGCACAGGAAGATAAGAGACCAAAGTGCCTTGAAACTTAAAAACACAATTATTCTTTACTCCCCAGGGATCAGAGAGCTGGTCAAAGTTAACTCAGTAGGAGAGAAGAGGATGTTTCCACACTGGTGTATGAGAAGCAATGGCAGGGAGGCGTGCTAGTATCTGAGCAGCTCTGCCACTGGTGAGCACTGCTGCCAACCTGCTCCAGAGAGCAAAAGGTGTCCCAGACCTCCTGGGGTCTGGAACAGGCAAAAAACCAGGCCAGTGACAACAGACATGCACTCAAAGGCAAAACACATTTTTTAAAAAACCCAGAGAAATATATCTAGAGCTTGAACAGTACTTGCAACAGTCCAAGAGACAATGAAGCAGGCAAAGTTGGTCGTAGCTACAGACTCATCCTTAACCAGCATTTCCTTTGATATCTCTGGATGACAACTGGTAATGAAGGAATGAAGCAAAGATCCCTATTCAGCTGGGCAAAATTCTTTTCTACTTCAAAAGTCTCTTACTAATGTGGGAAAACTGATTAAAAGGGCAATGTCTTTTTTCTTACTTCCCCTTCTAATTTTAGTAGTAAATCCTATCTAGAGGAGCCCTTCTGGGAACACTCCTCAGAAAAACAGAGTAAATAAAGAGACATTAGGTGCTTTGAAAATGTAAAGTGTCTTGGGCGAAGATTTGACAACCACTTTACATTTTATAAAATAACAGTTCAGTGCAAAATACTCACTAATGAAATTACTGATCTTACCAAAACCCACTTACTCCAAATTGACGAACTAATAATTACAACCTAATAAGTTCATTGAAAGATTAATAAATCTTTTATAGCCACCTATTTTATAGCAAACTCTCTGATGGATAAGTACATCTCCTCACTGATTTAACTGACTTCCAAAAAACGTTGGCACATTTTAGAGAAGGAATAAGGCATTAAGGATATGAAGATACCAGCAAGTAGGGTCTTCCCATTTCTTCAATAAGACCCTAAGAGTTCATCTCCTTAGGCCAAAAACATCTCCCCTGGGAATCCTAGAGGCTGACCAGCCAGTAAAAAGAAGAGATGAATGACAGGGTAAAAAAAAAAAAAAAAAGGCAGAAGAGGAAGGTAAGACATTCCCCATACCAGCTTTAGTCTATAACCTTAGAGGTGAGATACTGACAAGGTCCAGGCACAAAGGAACTGAAAAAATGACCCCACTATATAAAACACTTTTTAATGTAATTCCACTTTAATGGGGGATGGGGAAGTGGAGCGCAGCTAACCACTATGACTCTGATTCAATCTAAGAAATGACAAATTAAAAAAGTGAAAATGACTTTACCAGACAGAAGCTAGGAACAGTTATTTTCTTACAAAAATATCCTTTGAGGACTTTTCTGGTGGCGCAGTGGTTGAGAGTCCGCCTGCCAATGCGGGGGACATGGGTTCGGGCCCTGGTGGGGGGTGGTGGATCCCACATGCCGCGGAGTGGCTGGGCCCCTGCGCCACGGCTGCTGAGCCTGCGCTCTGGGGCCCGCGAGCCGCAGCTGCTGAGCCCATGTGCCGCAACTGCTGGGGCCCGCGCCCCTGGAGCCCGTGCTCCTCAACGAGGGAGGCCACTGCGGTGGGAGGCCCGCGCACCGCAGCGAAGAGTGGCCCCTGCTCGCGGCAGCTGCAGGGAGCCCACGTGCAGCGGCGAAAACCCAACGCAGCCAAAAGTAAATAGATAAAATAAATAAATTTATTAAAAAAATAGATATATATATCCTTTGATTACTAACTTTCCTAAGGCATTAAGGAAATGACTTAAATTTATTTTTAAAAGAATATGATTTTCACACAGCTTCACCTGCACTGATGTAACATTTTCTAAACTGTGCCAGTACTGAGAAAGGAGCCAGCAAGCAGCCCGCCAACTCCACTGCATGCCCACAGTGCTCCTAGGACAGTCATTAACAACCAAGATCCTGGCAACCACTATTTCTTTGCTCCTTATATTTGCTTGGGGACAATTTTTATGATCCTACTAATATTCTCTAAACTGTCCCTGATCCTAAATAAAACAAAGGATCTGTTCCAGAGGAGTGATCATATTAAAGAAAAGTATTACATGTATAAGAGGTTTAGCATCTAGACAACCCAAATTATATTTTGCTCAATCCAATTCTAAGTCAATTACGAGGAAAAAGAAGTCAGAAGACAAATTTTCTTTCTATCTCAGGAGATGAACTAAATGATTTAAATCCAGGTGCTTCCTCAATCCTCACACCAATGATGGAAACAGAAAGTAGAATTCTAAATGACCAAGGGTTTCAATTCGGTACATATTTAAAATAACTTAAGAGGTACAACATACACTGTTTTCTCTTTCACTCTTTTAAAAATCCCCAAGTTTCAAAACCACAGAACTAAAATGAATCCATATTATACTACTGGTGCAGCAAATGACAGTTTACTGAACAAACACAGCCAAAGCACGTTCACTGTTCCATGGAGATAAACAGAAGACATGTATCTGCATTAAGAAACTGACACTCTAGTCAAAAGGATGGTCAAAATGTTTGACACAACCTTTCTGAATTACTAACGGGTGCAAGAAGCCTCGTGATAAACATATCTACTGTTTATCATGGTTAATTTTTCTATATTAGCACAAACATGTCATTTAAAGAAAACACAATACTTAGAAGTAACTGGCAGGTAAATTTACATTCCAAATGTTCACTGCAAGTCAGGAATGAGAATCAAAAAATGAGTTCTGTCCTGATGTTAATAAGCAGGAAGGGGGTACACAGGTTACTAACCCTGCTGGACCACAGTGTCCTCTATTATAACATGAAGAATAGATTAGATGCAGGATGGCAGATGTTATTTCTTCAAAAGCCAATTCCAAATAACTGGTGAAAACTGCCTCTAGAGCATTTTGCTGAGGTTGTTAGATTCCTTTACTAAAAAGCCATGTCCTGTGTTACTTGCCCTCAGAAGTTGGGTGTGTGTTTGAGATGCTGCTACTGATTTGTCAGAATGTTCACTTGAGTTGTTTTCCCAGTAGCAGCCACGTGCTGTACACCCACGCTGCTCCTCACTCTCTCCTCTGATCAGTCGGTGAAATGCAGCTCAGGGAGGCTGCAAAATGTGGCTGTGTAACCAAGCACTTCCCTGATTCTGAAGAACAGACAACAACAACCAATGCGTACTGATGTTTAATATGGAGCCAGCACTGTTCTAACTGCTTAACACATATTAATGCACTTTGCAACAACCCCTATGATATAGATTCTATTATCATCATCCCATTTTACAGATGAGAAAAAGAGGCACAACTAAGTGAAGTAACTTGTCTAAGGCTTCACAGCAGGTAAGTAACAAAGCAAGAACTTGACCTTCGGCAGTCTGGCTCCAGATGGCCCACTTTTAACGACTTTGCTTACTGCTTCTCTGTCAACTGTACAGTGATCAAATCTACAACTTCAGTTTTCTTAATGCTATGCACTAAGCCAGAAGCCCAGGTTTCATGGTGGTGTAAGTCTATATTTTATCTGCAGTCTGGAAATGTTTACTCTCTCCAAGGGGCCTGGATTCTGGCAAATAGTGCTCAAATTACCCATACCTTGAGCTTCGGCATATTACCTTGTTTGGCATAGTTTTTAAAATCATAATAGTTTCCTAAGTCACACATTCTGCCACACAAAATACACCTTCCATTTAGTAGAACCCTCAGGAAATGTGAGTTTGGGGTTAAAGCAATTCTCCCATTAACAGAACATTAGTCAGAAAATTGGGAGGACGGGATGATTCTTAAAACGTAAGTCTTGGGAGAGGATCAGCACTGTGAAGAGAAGTAACCGGGGGAATGCCACTTCCCAAGTGATTTGCTGGATATGAAGTCTTATTAATCCTTGTGAAAGGGGCCCCTTGTAAACTTGGCCCCCCAAAATGCAGACTTCAAGGAGTAACAGTGATCTTTCAAAGAATTTGTTATATACAAATTATACTCCAATGTGCAGATTATCTTCTGGTGGTCCCATTATACCCTTTTTACCTATTACTACACTTCAAATCATACCCATGAAACAAACCAACCGTCTGGCTTGTCTCCAAATTCAAAATACATGGTATTATATGTAACAGGCAACAATGTATTTGTTATTTCCATTCTCCACATCAACAATGTAATAAGAAATTTACACTTAAACTTCTAATCTTTAAAATACAGCATAAAAAGAATAGAACTACATGTGAAATAAAAATTAAAATGAATTAAGAACATCTGAAAGAATGACAGCTTTTAAGAGGAAATCACAAGTTTTAAAAAAAGTACCCCAGTTGTGGAGTGTTACTGGCAGTGGTTAACAAACTCTATGTTCCCCAACAGAAAAGGGGTGGCATAAACCCAAGTTATATAACATGCAGGTACTACTGTTACCCTGTATTTTTTTTTTTTTTTTTTTTTTTTTGGCCGTACGTGGGCCTCTTACTGTTGTGGCCTCTCCCGTTGCGGAGCACACCCGGACGCGCAGGCTCAGCGGCCATGGCTCACGGGCCCAGCCGCTCCGTGGCATGTGGGATCTTCCCGGACCGGGGCACAAACCCGTGTCCCCTGCACCGGCAGGCGGACTCTCAACCACTGCACCACCAGGGAAGCCCTGTTACCCTGTATCTTGAAGATGAATGTCTTTCTTATTTTATATAAAAGTGAGTTTTCAAAAAATCAAGGGCTTATTATTTTCTTCCAAAGGAATCATCTTGCACTCACCTTAGAAACCCTAATCCCCCAAAAATTCATGATTTTTAATCTCTTCTAGTCCCAAATGTAATGCATCTTTTTCTATTACAAAATGTTCTAATGAGCTACCATCAGTAAGAATCAGTCATTCTTCTGACCACAGATAAGGGTCAGATCCCCCCCCACTCCACATTTCCCTTCCCTAAACTCTGTTAGCAATAGGGACTGTATGCTTGGGTCCTGCGCTCATTTTTAAAGCAAGAAGTAATGATCCGAGATGGAAAGACACCAGCGCCATCACTAAGACAATGAGACAGATACCCATATGGTTTGCCTTTCACCCGACAGTGCCTTCAGACAGTGCTTTCGAGACTCGACCCAAAGAGACCTGTGAATTCCACCCACATTCTCCTTCCCCTCCTCTCTGCCACCAGAAACTACTAGTGTATGTATGAAAAGCCAGGGGCCATGAAAACCACGAGGAAGGCTCCTTTTGTGTTCTCCTAAAGAAATCTTTATGAAGAACAAATTAAGTTCACTTTCTGAAATGTATAAAGCACAAAACAACAAAACCACAAAAGGGAAACAAAAAACTAAGTACAATAAGAAGAGTAAATATTTTTGTTACGATACTATTAAGAAGTGACTCCTAGCTGCAAATTTCTTCCTCAGTTTTAGCTCTCTCCAGCACAAACTTCTCAGGCAGTAGGTCACGAGGCTGCTCTGTGTTTACCCACCACCTCAGCGCTCCTTGCCCACTTCCTAAGAGCGCTGGCACCTCACCCACTGATTACCTGTATCAACACAGACAACCCCAGCTTCAGGCCTCTGAAGCAACCCCTCTTGAGTGCTCCTTGGCCTTTTACAGTGGAGGCATGTGATGAGAGTATCTGCACCAGCTGTTCCTAATTACCTCTCAGGCTGGGGCGAATGACTCAGCAACCCAACTTTTTTTAAGGAGTCATCTACCTTGTTAGCCAACCAACATATTGAACAATGGTAAACCACTTGACAGAGCCACAGGTTAAACAACAATAATGCACGATGCCATGCCATCACTTAAACCAAGGCCATCCTACTCCCAGCTGACTCACCAAGTGTTCTTTTTCCCCAGGCTTCTTTAATCCAAAGGCTGAAGTGGCAAGCGCCTTCCAGCCCAGCCCAGCCCTTGCACCACTACCCAAGACCAGGAAGAAGCAGCCGGCCTCTTCCCATTTCTCTGCTTGACCATGTGAAGCGCTCAAGCGCTCTGACACTAACACCTCCGGTGTTTCCACCCTTTATCTTTCGGAACTGCTTGAAATGCAAACCCTCCTGGATATAAGCAGTGTTAAACTACATGAACAAAGACCTAGTCGTGGCACCCTCCAGACCCAATACTGATAGAATTCTCCCGAAAGATAGGCATCCCTACAAAACAGCCTTTGTTCCTTCAAGCGTGACACTGGAGCCTGTTTTTCCCACACACGTTCTTTCACAATCATTCACTACTACGCTATACCTTGAATCAGCCCAAATTCAACGCAGAAGGCTCACTGCACAAAAACCTTCTGTACAATTCTACTCAGTGACATTAAACTGCCGTGCAAGAACGAGAAAGCCATGGCACTCGCGTTTCATTAGACTAGCACAAAGCTGGTGTCTCTACGATCAACACCCACTCTCACCCGACTGTGGGAGTCTTTAATTACAACGCGCGGGCAAAACTCCAACAAAGGGAGCCCTGGGATCTCCGGGCCCCCAAACCACTCTTCGCTAAACCCAGCCCCGCAGGGTGGTGTTTTTTGCTCTAGCCACGAACTCGGCCTTTCTTACGTGATTACAGGCGCGACCTACACCCAGGCTGGGCAGACGGGAGGCAAACAGCTCGCCGGACGCGGCGGCTGCCGAGCGTGGTGGGAGGAGGCGGAGGGACGATACGGAGCCGGGCCGGCCGCGCGGGCGGTGCTGATGTGTCACAGCCCCGGCGGGCCGCGCGCCGGCTGGGGGTTGGGGGGGTGCCGGGCTCGGACCCGGGTGCCCGAGAGGAGGGGGAGGGGGAGCGGGCGCCCGGGCCCCAGCACATCGCGGCCCCCCGCCCGCCGGCCCGGGATAAAGTACAGCGCGGGCTCGTAAACAACGGCGCCGGCCGCGCGCGGGGCCACGGGGCGCCGACCCGTCGCCCCTTCCGGCGGACGCGGCCACTTCCAGGAACGGGAGCCGCAGCCGCCCCCCGCGGGCCCCGCTTAATGCCCCCTGCCCAGAAAGCAGCCACCCCGGTCTCCCTCACCGCCTCCCCAGGACCTGCCCGCGGACCGCCCCTCACAGGCCGGCGGCCCAGACCGCGCGCGAGACGCCGCCGCGAGGACCCTGCCGGGGAAGGGCGCCCGGGACAGGCGAGTCACTCACCAGAGCCGAGGCACGACGCAGCCCGACTGACGGCAGAGAGCGAGCCTGGCGGGCCGCGCGGGCAGCTATCAGGTGACTCACTCCCTCTCCGCGGCCGGCCGCCCCCTCCCCTCTCCTTCCTTTCCCTTTCCTCCCTCGCCTCCCCTCCCTTCCCCTCTCGTTCCCTCCCCTTCCCTCCGCAGCTGCGGCCACCGCCCCCTCCTGGCGCCCAAGCCCCGCCCGCCTCGCGAGGTCCCGCCCCGTAGGCCTGCCTCGCGAGACCCCGCCCTTCCCGCTCCGTAGAGCCTAAACCCCGCCCTCACTAAAGGCCCCGCCCCGCCAGCCAGGAAGCATCGGTACGCGGATCCCTGCGGCTGCCTGCGCGTAGCCAGAAGCCCACACGAGGGGATGCAGGGAGGCATCGCGCGAGCCCTGGGCAGGGCAGGCCTCGAGGAGGCGCCGGCGGGGTCCCGCAACCTCCGTGGGCAGCGCCCCTTTGCGGGCACAGCCCGCAGCCTGAACGAAAAAGCCACCCGAGGACCACCTCCTCCTTTCCTGCTGAAAGCAGAAAGAAAAGCCTGACGGCCTGCTCGCTCTAAGTGTTGCCAGGATACCCGGAATCGAGTGCCAGCGGACACCAGCAGGGAGGACGAGAGCCGGCCACGCCCCTCCCCAGACCAGACCCCCTCAGGGGTAGCTTTTGGCAGCCCCCGCAGCAGAGCTTCTCCTCTGCCTTCTCCAGGGGGTGGTGGGGCGCCCAGGTTCGCAAGGTTTTTGAGCTTCTTGATAGGGATGCATCAAGTGCATCCAGGATTTTGTAGAAAGCATCTGGCCGCCCTACTTTTCTCTGACAGTGAAAACAGTGGCCTCAGCTAACAGGTGTTCCCTTTACGTGGTGGCCGCCAGGAAACTTGGAACCAGGTTGAGCGCCCAGTGGTGTCAGCCGGCTCATCTCAAGCCCAGGTCAGGCTTTCATCTTCTGCTGCTTCTTCCGGTGTTCATCCAATTGTTGGTGTTAAAATTAAGTTCCCAAGCCATTTAGCATCTCTGGAGTTCAAAGCACTGACTGTGCGAAAAGATGTGCACCTGGCAAAGCCTACACTTATCAATCTAAAGGGAGACCCAAGCGCTCTGGCACTGTGCCAGCCGACCTGATTGGAGTTGGGATCTTGTGAAGGGATTTTGCCGTTGGCTTTTGAGTTCAGGTCGAAAGACAGAAAGAAGTCGATGGCTGGACAGCATCAGCACCAGGATGTGTGGGCTCATTCTTTCACACAGGAAGACAGCCCTGGACCTCTCAGGGCAAAAAAAGACTGCCAAGTTAATGAAGTCAAGTATTATCACTAACGTGGCTCCGTTTGTATTCACAGGCGGTGAGACTTAGGGACATTTGAGTTACATCCAAAATACACGAGAAAATGATGAGTGAAATCGTGTGGGAGTGCAAGGGGTAAAGTGATTCACCGTGACCTAGAATTTGGGCAGTAGGTAACATTTGCATTGGATCTTAACTGGGAAGAATGGGGCCCTGCAGTCCAGGGAGGGAAGAGCATATGCAATAGTCCAGACGTAGGAGGCAGATGACATTTCAGGCTACCTGAGTTCATGGTGGGGTAAAAATATTTAGTTAGAAAGGAGGAAAGAACAGTTGGAAATAGACATGAAAGGACTGGGGTTCTTACATGCACCTGAACATTTTTGAGGCTTCATTCACCTCACCCAAAGCCAGTGGAATTCTAGTCTTCCTTCCTCCCACACCTTTGCAGTTTCTTCGAGAGGAAGAACAGACCCTTCCTCTTTGCAAGGAACTCTTCCTTCTGTACTCTCGATAAATGGCAGTGAAAGTTTCTAGCATATGCTCTGATATGTTAAATTGTTTGAAAAGTCTTACAAAGGTATATCAAGGTGTTGAGAATACCAAGGCTGTTAGGAGTTACTCTCAAACTTTAGTGTTCATAAGAATCTCTGGATAGCCAGGACATGGAAGCAACCCAAATGTCCATCAACAGAGGAATGGATAAAGAAGATGTGGTACATATACACAGTGGAATATTACTCAGCCATTAAAAGGAACAAAACAGTGCAATTTGCAGAGACATGGATAGACCTAGAGACTGTCATACAGAGTGAAGTAAGTCAGAAAGAAAACAAATATCATATAATATCGCTTATATGTAGAATCTAGAAAAATGGTACAGACGAACTTATTTGCAAAGCAGAAATAGAGACACAGATGTAGAGAACAAACTTATGAATACCAGGGGGGGAAGGGGGGATGAATTAGGAGATTGGGATTGATATATATACACTACTATGTATAAAATAAACAACTAATGAGAACCTACTGTATGACATAGGGAACTCTACTCAATGCTCTGTGGTGACCTAAATGGGAAGGAAATCTAAAAAAAGAGGTGATATATGTATATGTATAACTGATTCACTTTGCTGTACAACAGAGGCTAACACAACATTGTAAAGCAACTATACTCCAGTAAAAATTAAAAAAAAAAAAAAGAAAGAAACTCTGGGGTACTTGTTAAAAATGTAGATTCCTGGTCTCTGCCCCCAAAGATTCTGGTTTCATAAGTCTGAATGTGACCCAAGGATCTGCATTATTTTTAATAGTTATGCAAATAGTCTTCAAACATCACTTGAGAAGTACTGAGTTAAAGCTTATGGTATATATTAGGTGCAGGGCAAAAAAAACAAAATTAGAGAATGATATAAAACCAAGTCAGAATGGGAAGGGCCTCATGCACTGTGCCTACAGTTTGAACTTTATCCCATGGGCTGAAGGGAGTGTGTAGAGGTATTTAAGTCATGTGATAGTTTTTAGAAGCTAATTCTGGAGAACATCATTCACTCCACTTCCATTGCCTTAGCTCCTTCTGTCTCTAAATATTCATTCACTAAATCAATGATATTTGGAGGTTGAACAAATTGTTTTAAACTGTAAGCGATTACCAAGATAAAACAAGAATAGGTTGCCACAAGTTGAAAAACTGCCAGTTCACACTTCTTCCCTCAAAAATGATTATGAATTAAAGCCCTACCACCCCTAGCCCTAGGTTGAAAGTTTTTTGTAAAAAGTGAACATATTTCATTAGAAGACAGGCTTCCTTGAGCAGGATGGGCAAACACACCCTAGTGTTTACCTGCTATCTGAAATGAAAGGTAAGGTGAAAGGAATGTAGCCTCTGACTAGGGATATTCACAGCTTCTAAGATTTAAAAAAGGCAGAAATTATAAAGCTACAAGGATATATTGTACAACACAGGGAATACAGCCAATATTTTATAACAATAAGTGGAGTATAACCTTTAAAAATTCTGAGTCACTATATTGTACACCTGTCACATATAATATTGTACATCAGCTATACTTCAATTTTTTTTAAAGGCAGTAAAAGAGAAAGAAAGAACACAATATTGGAGCAGAAGAACTTAACGTGACAGGGGCCAAATTGGTGAAAGAGGTGCTACTTGAATACCAGATTTAATGACAACCAAAGTGGAACAGTGTAGGGTCCAAGTAGGGAAAAATTCTTGTGCCTCCAAAAACCAACTGGAGTAACTCTTTGTCACTCTCCCCATTGAGAAGGGGAATCTGTTGTCCATCAACTCGAATCGGGGTTGGCCCTGTAACTGCATAGCCAAGAGAACACTGCAGAAGTGACGCTCTGTTAGTTCTGGGTCTAGTCTTTGGATTGGCATCTCCCACTTCCTCTTTCTTGGCACCCTCCTTCACAGACAAGTCACCATGCTGTGACAAGCCCAGCATGGGACATGTATAGCCTCTCCAGGCAACAGCCCTAGCAGAACAACCAGCCAATAGCTGGCATTAAATGTGTCATGTGAGTGAGCCACCTTGGTTGTTCTGTTCTAGTCAAGTTTATACATGACTCCAGCCCCAGCCAAAAGGAAAAAAAAATACTCTGAACGGAGCCCATTCAACTCACAGAATTATAAGATAATAAAATGAGTGCTGTTTTAAGTCTTGGGGTGGTTTGGTTAAAGAAAATATCTGATGATGAAGTAGGGCATGAAAATGTAGTTAAATTTTGTGAGAAGACCCACAAGTGCGATGGTCAAGGCTTAGAGGAAAGTTCAGATAAATAAAACAGAAAATATGTAGAAGAGACCAGTTAATTTTAAACTGTGTTAAGCTCCTTAATCTGAGGTGACACTTGAGATTTTCCTCAATTACAAATTAATTGTACCCCCAATTTCTCTCACTCTGCCGTATATATTTATCTATTGAAGTAGAGAAATTGTTATTCTCTCAGAAGCTAATGCTAAAAATCATACTCAAAAAATATATATATGTGTATATACATACACACATATAAATGCTTACGGGTAGAAGGTGAGACCCTCAGGATTCTGAGTGTAGCCTGACTGCTCTGCACAACTGGGGAGATGAGAGAAGAGAGTTGGAAGCAGCAGACTGCACAGAGTTTGATGTAACCAGTCCCTCAAGCCCAAAGTAAAGTCACTAAATGTTTGGTGCACGTGCCCTTCCTGTGGAGCCAGTGATGTTTGTGCTTGGTGCTGAGTCAGAAACAGCAAGTAGAGCCTTCAGGCACAGTCACATGTCTGCAAAGGGCAGAAAGGTCCAGCCTGATAGCTTTGTTACCTGTATTTGTTGAGGTTTACACCCAGAATTACACCTGCAGCTCTTGGTCTTTTATTTTCAAAATTCATGCAGGTGTTAAATTCTACTTCATAATATATTTGTCTTCATAAAATTGTTCTCAAAACAAAATTTTTTTTGGCTTCCCTGGTGGCGCAGTGGTTGAGAGTCCGCCTGCCGATGCAGGAGACATGGGTTCGTGCCCCCGTCGGGGAAGATCCCACATGCCGCAGAGCCGCTAGGCCCGTGAGCCATGCCGCTGAGCCTGCGCGTCCGGAGCCTGTGCTCCACAATGGGAGAGGCCATAGCAGTGAAAGGCCCGCGTACCACAAAAAAAAAAAAAAAAAAAAAAAAAAAAATTTAAGTAAAACTGACACAACTAGCAGAGGTGCCGTATTTTTTGTTTGTTTGTTTGTTTGTTTGTTTTGCGGTACGCGGGCCTTTCACTGTTGTGGCCTCTTTCATGGCGGAGCACAGGCTCCGGACGCGCAGGCTCAGCGGCCATGGCTTACGGGCCCAGCCGCTCCGAGGCATGTGGGATCTTCCCGGACCGGGGCACGAACCCGTGTCCCCAGCATCGGCAGGCAGACTCTCAACCACTGCCCCACCAGGGAAGCCCAGAGGTGCCGTATTTTAACTCATAGTTTCTTTCACCTCTGACACGCACTGTTTCATTCACCTAGAGCAGCGGGTCTCCACAGAGGCCGGTTTTGCCCCCCCAGGAGATATTGGTATTGATATGGGACAGGGGCGGCAGGGAGGAATGCTACTGGTATCTAGTGGGTAGAGGCCAGAGATGCTGCTAAACAACCTACAATGCACCAGGGAGTCCCCATGGCTAAACTGCACTGTGAATATAGACTCCTTATTCCCCATTCACATCAAAGAATTCTCAGGCCCAACGCATCAATAATGTCAAGGTCGAAAAACCCTCAGTTAGATGTACTCATGCTCCAATATGAGAAATGTGTACATAAATTAAAAGCAGGAATAAAGGGAAATAAATAAGTAGAAAGAAAATACAGTGAAACCAGGG
Source organism: Mesoplodon mirus (assembly GCF_964341445.2). Taxonomy (NCBI): domain Eukaryota; kingdom Metazoa; phylum Chordata; class Mammalia; order Artiodactyla; family Ziphiidae; genus Mesoplodon; species Mesoplodon mirus. The sequence goes on along the minus strand of NC_138982.1, from coordinate 131,658,089 downwards.
AAGAAGCTAAACGTACATATCACAAAACAGATATCCGTGACAAAGATGACCTCCAGAATTCTCTGCCGTCTCCTAGCGGCCAGGTAAAAAGGGAAACCTGTTAAGTCAATAATGAGCTACCTAGAGGTTGGATAGGAGTGATCACTGTGGGAGGAAGAAGTACTGAACTCTGAGAGAAGATGAAAAATTGGGCACGGGCTATGACCCCCATCACAACAACACATTTCCTGGACTGGGGTGCCAGATGTAGGAAGTGCTTTGGAAATAGAATAGAATGAGTAACCTCTGAGATTTAAAAGTTATCAAATAAGATAGACCTATGGGGTCAGAGGAGAGATACACATACTGCCGTAAAGAGATAGAACCGTCACTTGGGGGTGCTGGATTTTCTCCACTGGACACTCCTGATTCCCTGTACAGTCTCCCCTACCCTGCTCTGTGCCCCGGGAAGCTGTTCTCTAGGCACAGCATCCAGAGGGTCCCCTGCTTCCTCACTTCTGGTCGTACTTGGATAACCAGAGGTGTCAGCAGGAAGGCAACTGTCTCCCATCCCAGGCAGTAGGTTGGCTCTAGCTATGTTCCTCTAACAAAGGCCCAGCAGCTCTCGGGCAACCTCTACGTAGAGCTACAGCCGAAGCAACATCTTTCTATGGGTGGTGATAACTCCCCACCTTGGTTAGCCCCAGGGTGCGTCGCTGTCCCTTGGCAGGTTACTTGCCCAGTCCTATCTGTTTCCTGCCTTCTGGGACTTATTCACCAGGTCAAGACTTGGGGATAACCAGAATGAATATATTAACACATACAAGGAAAGAATGTGACTGCCAAGAAGAGGAGTTCATCAATCTGAAGCCAACAAGAGGGGAGCCAGAGGTGCAGAAACAGGCAACACATCCCTGGCACTGGGGTGTGAGGGTGAGGGTAGGTCAGCCAAGGACACAGTAGAGGTAACCCCTGCTTTTCAAAAGTTCATTTTACACCACTTTGATCTTACAGAATACCTACATTAGTACTTATTTTTGTTAACCAAAAGAAATCTAAAGAGGACTTTTATTTTTACAAAAAAGGAGAAAAATGAAAATAGCATTCAGCTTCTGTTTTGCAGTGAGCCTTTAAAGAGGCAACGCACATCCTGAATGTCAAGAGTGGCGCCACCCAGCTCCTTCCCCGGGAACTACACTCAGCCTCTCAGCATTAAGCCACCATAGCTTGGAACTGTGTCTGAGCATCTGTGTTTTATCTCAGTTTATTTTGTGCATTCATTAGCAAGATGTGTCCTAAAGTAATTACTTCTTCACTTTATGCCATTTCAGCTTATGAAAGGTTTCATAGAAACATTCAACTTTATCAGAAAGTGAGGAAACCTGCATTTTATTCCCAGGCAGGACATGGGGAGGATGGAAGCTGAGGGCTGCCCGTGTCTTGGTTCCATTAGATTAGGCACCTAGGTCACCCTATTTACATCGCTCTTTGATTTCTTTCTAATGGTTTGCTTTGCATATACATCTGCCTACAGGGAGAGATCTGATTAGTGAGCATCAACATTTGGTACATTTGCTGGCAATACTCTCTTCATAAATTAATAACTCGTCTTTCCGGGTTTCTTTCTGCCTCTGTAGCTTTGGGTGAGCGTGCATCTGAAAGACAGATCACCACTGATATGTCCACAGTTCAGGTTTCTGATCTGCAAGTACAGAATCGTACTGAGTGTGACAAGGTAAAGCCCCAGGTGACCTGGTCTAGGTGATACCTCCTTCACAGAAACTCTCTTGGTATTCATCACTAGTAACCTTTAGATCAGGGGCACTTTATTCCCCCATTTATGCCCCTTTCTCTAAATCCCTTTTTGGCAGATACTGCTAGTCGTCTACTCAATATCCATTCCCTCTTCTTCCTTTCTATTATAATTGAATGTGGGCTTAAAAACACTTGAAAACACCTCCCCGGACTCCCTTAGTCATGTGACCTAGTTCTGGCCAACCAGATATAGGTATATATGCACTCAATGGAATTTCCAAGAAAGCTCTTACTTTCCTGATAACAAAAGACCAAATCACCCAGTATGCAATTTTGCCTTCTGCCCTCTCTGCCTTGTATGATTGAGGTGGGGCTCTTCTCTCTCATCCTAGTGTACGAGAACCACACTCTAAGGATAGCAGGCCAGGAAGCTAGAAAAAAGCTCAGGTCCTTGACAGCTTCCTTGAGCAGCTGACCAGCACTGGTTGTGGGGTTCACACCTCTTATCATACAGGAGAAAGAAAACCCTAGTCAGTTAAGGCTTGCAGAGTAGGGTGTCTATTACATGAAGCCAAATGCAGCCTTAACTGATAAGTTTTCTTAATTCCAAGGCTTTGCCAAGTCCCCCATATCATTCTGTTTAAATGCATGAACTGAGAACCCTGAAGTCACGCATCCTAGGTTATGTGGGAATAAATGAGTTGTTATGATTACAGGCGAACTATGCATATGACCCCGGAAGCTAGAACAAATAGCAATGAATAGCAGTATAATCATGTTGAGAGTATTAGAAGGACAAAGAATTGATATTATTATGAAATTACAAAGAATATTATATGTTATTGACTTCTGGATTGCCATATCCTCTTAGATATAACTAGGTCACAAATAAGACAACAGAGATGCACTTAAGGCAGTAAAAATACTCTGATAAAATTCCAGGAAATTGCTCTTTTGAAACATGGGACAGCTGCCAAAGGGGGGAAAAAAGGAAGTTAAAATCTTTCAAAACAATTTCATGGATTTTAGCTCTGCAGAAACATTGGAAAGCATAAGAAATTGTATGGAATTACTCTGATAATTTAAAATCTTCCTCTTTTATTATGCATTTTATAACTGGATGATCAAAGTCTGCATCATAGTTAGATTACACGAATTGAAAGAGACATATCCACTTACAGCAGCCAAAATAAAGAAGTCCAAGCACCACAAGCAGCATGAGGGGTAGAGATTCGGGCACTCCAGGATCATGACGACTTGCGGCGGGAATACGGGAGGATGGGGGTGATGGCTGCTTCTTCTAGACACCAGGGAATGCAGCTGGGTCTGGATCCAAAGCAGGCTCTCCATATTGACCAGGCCCAGAGGACAACGCCCACCTGGAGGACAAAGCAGAGCACAGAAGGCTGGCCACCCTGTGCCTTTGGATTGGAGAATTTAACCCATTTATATGTAAGCCGTATGGCTGACAGGGTCTTGTGCTCCAGCCAGATATCAGGCCTGAGCCTCTGAGGTGGGAGAGCCAAGTTCAGGACATTGGACCAACAGAGACCTCCCGGCACCACATAACATCAATCAGCGAGAGATCTCCCAGAGATCTTTGTTTCAACACTAAGACCCAGCTCCACGCAACAACCAGCAAGCTCCAGTGCTGGACACCCCATGCCAAACAACTAGCAAGACAGGAACACAACCCCACCCATTAGCAGAGAGGCTGCATAAAATCATAATAAGTTCACATACACCCCAAAACACAACACCAGATGCTGTCCTGCCCACCAGAAAGACAAGATCCAGCCTCAACCACCAGAACATGGGCACCAGTCCCCTCCACCAAGAACCCTACACAACGTGCTGAAACAACCTTACCCACTGTGGGCAAACACCAAAAACAATGGGAACTCTGAAACTGCAGCCTGTGAAAAGGAGACTCCAAACACAGTAAGTTAAGCAAAACAGAGAAATACACAGCCGATGAAGGAGCAAGGTAAAAACCCACCAGACCAAACAAATGAAGAGGAAATAGGCAGTCTACCTGAAAAAGAATTCAGAGTAGTGACAGTAAAGATGATATAAAATCTTGGAAGTAGAATGGAGAAAATACAAGAAACGTCAAACAAGGACCTATAAGAACTAAAGAACAAACATACGATGATGAACAACACAATAAATGAAATTAAAAATTCTCTAGAAGGAATCAATAGCAGAATAACTGAGGCAGAAGAACAGAGAAGTGACCTGGAAGATAAAATAGTAAAAATAATTACCTCAAAGCAGAATAAAGAAAAAAGAATGAAAAGAATTGAGGACAGTATCAGAGACTTCTGGGACATTATACACACCAACATTCGAATTATAGGGGTGCCAGAAGAAGAAGAGAAAAAGAAAGGGTCTGAGAAGATATTTGAAGAGATTATAGTTGAAAACTGCCCTAATATGGGAAAGGAAATAGTCAATCAAGTCCAGGAAATGCACAGAATCCCATACAGTATAAATGCAAGGAGAAACATGCCAAGACACATATTAATCAAACTATCAAAAATTAAATACAAAGAAAACATATTAAAAGCAGCAAGAGAAAAACAACAAATAATATACAAGGGAATCCCCATAAGTTTAACAGCTGATCTTTCAGCAGAAATTCGACAAGCCAGAACAGACTGGCAGGACATATTTAAAGTGATGAAAGGGTAAAACCTATAACCAAGATTACTCTACCCAGCAAGGATCTCATTCAGATTCTACAGAGAAATTAAAAGCTTTACAGACAAGCAAAAGCTAAGAGAATTCAGCACCACCAAACCAGCTTTACAACAAATGCTAAAGGAACTTCTCTAGGCAGCAAAAACACAAGAGAAGAAAAAGACCTACAATAACAAACCCAAAACAGTTAAGAAAATGGTAATAGAAACATACATATCAATAATTATCTTAAATGTAAATGGATTAAATGCTCCAAACAAAAACATAGACTGGCTGAATGGATACAAAAACAAGACCCATATACATGCTGTCTACAAGAGACCACTTCAGACCTAGGGATGCATACAGACTGAAAGTGAGGGGATGGAAAAAGATATTCCATGCAAATGGAAATCAAAAAAAGCTGGAGGAGCAATTCTCATATCAGACAAAATAAACTTTAAAATAAAGACTATTACAAGAGACAAAGAAGGACACTACATAATGATCAAGGGATCAATTCAAGAAGAAGATATAACAATTGTAAATATTTATGCACCCAACATAGGAGCACCTCAATACATAAGGCAAATGCTAACAACCATGAAAGGGGAAATTGACAGTAACACAATAATAGTTGGGGACATTAACACCCCACTTTCACCAATGGACAGATCATCCAAAATGAAAATAAATAAGGAAACATAAGCTTTAAATGACACTTTAATCTAGATGGACTTAATTGATATTTATATGACATTCCATCAAAAACAACAGAATACACTTTCTTCTCAAGTGCTCATGGCATATTCTCCAGGATACATCATATCTTGAGTCACAAATCAAGCCTTGATAAATTTAAGAAAATTGAAATCTTATCAAGTATCTTTTCCAAACACAATGTTATGAGACTAGATATCAATTACAGGAAAAAATCTGTAAAAAATACAAACACATGGAGGCTAAACAATACACAACAAAATAACAAAGAGATCACTGAAGAAATCAAAGAGGAAATTAAAAAAAATACCTAGAAACAAATGACAATGAAAACATGATGACCCAAAACCTGTGGGATGAAGCAAAAGCAGTTCTAAGATGGAAGTTTATAGCAATACAATCCTACCTCAAGAAACAAGAAACATCTCAAATAAACAACCTAACCTTATACCGAAAGCAATTAGAGAAAGAAGAACAAAAAACCCCCAAAGTTAGCAAAAGGAAAGAAATTATAAAGTTCAGATCAGAAAAAAATGAAAAAAAAATAAGAAAACAATAGCGAAGATCATTAAAACTAAATATTGGTTATTTGAGAAGATAAACAAAATTGATAAACCATTAGCCAGACTCATCTAGAAAAAAAGGGAGAAGACTCAAATCAACAGAATTAGAAATGAAAAAGAAGTAACAACTGACACTGCAGAAATACAAAAGATCATAAGAGATTACTACAAGCAACTATATACCAATAAAATTGACAACCTGGAAGAAATGGACAAATTCTTAGAAAAGCACAACCTTCCGAGACTGAATCAGGAAGAAATACAAAATATAAATGGACCAATCACAAGCACTGAAATTGAAACTGTGATCAAAAATCTTCCGACAAACAAAAGCCCAGAACCAGATGGCTTCACAGGAAAATTCTATCAAACATTTAGAGAAGAGCTAACACCTATCCTTCTCAAGCTCTTCCAAATTATATCAGAGGGAGGAACACTCCCAAACTCATGCTAGAAGGCCATCATCACTCTGATACCAAAACCAGACAAAGATGTCACAAAAAAAAGAAAACTACAGGCCAATATCACTGATGAACATAGATGCAAATATCCTTAACAAAATGCCAGCAAACAGAATCCAACAGCACATTAAAGGATCATACACCATGCAAGGAATGCAAGGATTCTTCAATGTATGCAAATCAATCAATGTGATACACCATATTAACAAACTGAAGGTGAAAAACCATATGATCATCTCAATAGATGCAGAAAAATCTTTCGACAAAATTCAACACCCATTTATGATAAAAACCCTGCAGAAAGTAGGCAGAGAGGGAACTTGCCTCAACATAATAAAGGCCATATATGACAAACCCACAGCCAACACTGTTCTTAATGGTGAAAAACTGAAAACATTTCCTCTAAGATCAGGAACAAGACAAGGTTGCCCACTCTCACCACTATTATTCAACATAGCTTTGGAAGTTTTCACCACAGCAATCAGAGAAGAAAAAGAAATAAAAGGAATCCAAATCAGAAAAGAAGAAGTAAAACTGTTGCTGTTTGCCAATGACATGATACTATATATAGAGAATCCTAAAGATGATACCAGAAAACTACTAGAGCTAATCAGTGAATTTGGTAAAGTAGCAGGATACAAAATTAATGCACAGAAATCTCTTGCATTCCTATACACAAATGATGAAAAATCTGAAAGAGAAATTAAGGAAATACTCCCATTTACCATTGCAACAAAAAGAGTAAAATACTTAGGAAGAAACCTACCTAAGGTGACAAAAGTCCTGTATGCAGAAAACTATAAGACATTGATGAAAGAAATTTAAGGTGATACAGATAGATGGAGAGATATACAATGTTCTTGGATGTAAGAATCAATTTTGTGAAAATGATTATACTACACAAAGCAATCTACACATTCAATGCAATCCCTATCAAACTACCACTGGCATTTTTCACAGAACTAGAACAAAAAGTTTCACAATTTGTATGGAAACACAAAAGGCCCCAAATAGCCAAAGCAATCTTGTGAAAGAAAACGGAGCTGGAGGAAACAGGCCCCCTGACTTCAGACTATACTACAAAGCTATAGTAATCAAGACAGTATGATGTTGGCAGAAAAACAGAAATATAGATCAATGGAACAGGATAGAAAGCCCAGAGATAAACCCACGCACATATGGTCACCTTATCTTTGATGAAGGAGGCAAGAATATACAATGGAGAAAAGACAGCCTCTTCAATAAGTGGTGCTGGGAAAACTGGACAGCTACATGTAAAAGAATGAAATTAGAACAGTTCCTAACACCATACACAAAAATAAACTCAAAGTAGATTAAAGGCCTAAACGTAAGGTCAGACACTATAAAACTCTTAGAGGAAAATGTAGGCAGAACACTCTATGACATACATCACAACAAGATCCCTTTTGACCCAACTCCTAGAGAAATGGAAATAAAAACAAAAATAAACAAATGGGACCTATGAAACTTAAAAGCTTTTGCACAACAAAGGAAAACATAAACAAGACGAAAAGACAACCCTCAGAATGGGAGAAAATATTTGCAAATGAAGCAACTGACAAAGGATTAATCCCCAATATATATAAGCAGCTCATACAGCTCACTATCAAAAAAACAAACAACCCAATCCAAAAATAGGCAGAAGACCTAAATAGACATTTCTCCAAAGAAAATATACAGATTGCCAACAAACACATGAAAGGATGCTCAACATCACTAATTATTAGAGAAATGCAAATCAAAATTACAATGGGGTATCACCTCACACCAGTCAGAATGGCCATCATCAAAAAATCTGCAAACAATAAATGCCGGAGAGGGTGTGGAGAAAAGGGGACCCTCCTGCACTGTTGGTGGGAATGTAAATTGATACAGCCACTATGGAGAATAGTATGGAGGTTCCTTAAAAAATTAAAAATAGAACTACCATACAACCCAGCAATCCCACTACTGGGCATATATCTTGAGAAAACCATAATTCAAAAAGAGTCATGTACTACATTATTCAGTGCAGCTCTATTTACAATAGCCAGGACATGGAAGCAACCTAAGTGTCCATCAGCAGATGAATGGATAAAGAAGATGTGGCACATGTATACAATGGAATATTAGTCAGCCATAAAAAGAAATGAAATTGAGTTATTTGTAATAAGGTGGATGGACCTAGAGTCTGTCATACAGAGTGAAGTAAGTCAGAAAGAGAAAAACAAATACCGTATGCTAACACATATATATATGGGATCTAAAAAAAAAAAAAAGAAAGAAAGAAAAAAAGGTTCTGAAGAACCTAGGGGCAGGACAGGAATAAAGATGAAGACGTAGAGAATGGACTTGAGGACACAGGGAAGGGGAAGGGTAAGCTGGGACGAAGTGAGAGAATGGCATGGACTTATATACACTACCAAATGTAAAATAGATAGCTAGTGGGAAGCAGCCACATAGCACAGGGAGATCAGCTCCGTGCTTTGTGACCACCTAGTGTGGTGGGACAGGGAGGGTGGGAAGGAGATGCAAGAGGGAGGTGATATGGGGATATAGGTATACGTATAGCCGATTCACTTTGTTATACAGCAGAAACTAACACAACATTGTAAATCAATTATACTCCAATAAAGATGTTAAAAAAAAGAAAAAAAAAGAAATCCACATCTATGCAATGAAGCTGTAGAAATTAGGAGATGTTGAATTCCATCCAGTAAAGGGAAATATCATTTTATACTAATAATTTGAGAAATTTTTCCTAAGTAAAAGGAGGCTTTAGAATTAATGTTAAACTTAGAGTTCTAAAAGCATCAATTTAAATTGATGAGAACATTAAAAAAAAATTGCCTCCTGAGTAAATAAGATTTCCAGAAGAAACTCTATTGCAATGTTTTTTTATATCCCTTAGGATAAACAAGGAAAGGAAACCTAGGGCACATGTCTAATTAACTACATGTGCCCCTTTGGTTTCCAAAAACAAGCTCTAACATAATTTGATGCTTTATCCTTAGCAATGAGAAGTCAAGCATAAAACCATTTGCAAGTGCCACATGATGTGTCATAGAAAGGAACCAAAAATAATCATAGACATTTTTATCATTTTTAATACACAAAAATCCATATTTCTGGTACCAGATCCAGAGAGATCAAGCTTTGCCTTTTGTACTTCTCTACTTGGTGCCTGAAAATTCCTTGGAGATTAATTTTGGGGGATAAAGGTTTTTCATATTCAGAAGTTCTCTGTTAAAATAAAAATTGTTTCAAAGGCAAGTACATTAAGCCACCTTCAAGGACAGTCACAATTACTCTAGTGAGGATAAGCTTATAAAAATACTCATAATGAATGAGGTTCAAATGCATTTTTACAGGAAAGTGGAAGTAAGTAGAAGAAAGTTGGAAGCTATAATTGGGAGCCATGCCACTTAAAGAAGTATGATGGGGCCAGGAAGGGTAGTAGAGGGCATTGAATGCTAAATAGTAGGATACGGACAGAGACTTTTTCAGAATTATTGCAAAGAGCTGGCACAGCTTTTGGAAACAAGTGTTACCTATTCAGTAAAATTTTTATTAAAAGTCCATCTTTAAGTATGATGCTGAAAATAACATCCTAAGAAGTTATAAATTCATCATGATTAGTAGAAAAATAAAGGACAACAAATGTCATACAAGCATAAAAACAGGAAACATTCAGCTATATCTATCAGTCAATATACTAGTGTGTGTAATTAATACTAGATAATTTACAAAGCATTTTCATGGATTTTGTTTCATTGAATACACCATCCTCTAAGGTAGATAATACAGTAATTATGCCTTTTTTTTTTTTTTGGTAGTACGTGGGCCTCTCACTGTTGTGGCCTCTCCCGTTGCGGAGCACAGGCTCCGGACGCACAGGCTCAGTGGCCATGGCTCACGGGCCCAGCCGCTCCGCGAATTATGCCATTTTTGAAAGGAGGAAGCTGAGTTTTCAGGTCAAAAGCTAGCAAAGAATGCCCTGCAGCTCTTTGGGCTCCTTGACTAAGAGCCCTTCTCCTCTATCTGAAATAGTTTCCCTGAGGATCCCATAAATTAGTACAAGTAGATAAATTTGAATCCATGGATTTCAATATTGTCCTCTTACATTGATTTATATGCATGTTTAAAAGCTTTACATTGTACAATGTGCAGTTATAGCCTTTATTTTTTAAGTACGAATTGTGATCATTTCTGTAAAAATTGTCTATCAACTCTATTATAGAATGATTTGTGGGAGATCTGTAAATCAATTTTACCTATGATGGTCAAAAATGGCAAAATCTGGGGGCTTCCCTGGTGGCGCAGTGGTTGAGAATCCGCCTGCCGATGCAGGGGGCTCAGGTTCGTGCCCCGGTCCCGGAGGATCCCACATGCCGCAGAGCAGCTGGGCCCGTGAGCCGTGGCTGCTGGGCCTGTGCGTCCAGAGCCTGTGCTCCGCAGCGGGGGAGGCCACAACAGTGAGAGGCCCGCGTACCGCAAAATAAAATAAAATAAAATAAAATAAATAAATAAATAAATGGCAAAATCTTGGCCTCTGTGGAGTCCTGCTAGAAGGGTGTATGGAGTAAGCCAGGGAAGGCCTAGAACAGAAGCTGGGAGGAAGCTAAATTGGGCTTCCCGCTACCTACTAAGCTGCTCTTCCTTGCTAATGACCAAGTTCAGGATTATTTATTAGTCTTGAGTCCTTATTAGTCCAACTCAGGTTGACAGAGAGTCAGTGATGAGAAAGTGGATGGAACACAAATCAATGTAGGTTGCCTTTGGAGGGAATCCTGTCCTCATAGGGAGGCATTTCAGCATAGAGGTTACAAGCGTGGACTCTAGAGCCAGACTGTCTGAATTCCAGCTCTACTCCTTAACCATTTGTCCTTGTTTCTTCAACCATAAAGAAGGTAACGCTCTTAGGATAGTTGTAAATACTAGATGAGTTAATGTACAGAGAGCATTTAGAACAACACATAGCACAAACTGCATAAGTATTAAATTTATTATTCTGGAAGCCAAGAATATTTAGACATATAGACAATTTGCTGATTCTGAGAAGAGAATAGATAGCTTGGTGCAGTAGGAAGATGATGACACAGAGGATTTTGTACTTGCGCAGTTATATGATGGGAATACTAATTTATTAGTGTGCAACTATCCAAGAGCTTTTTACCCAAACTTAAATTTAAATCTCAGTTATTAACTAGCTAGATTCTAGTGGTCAGGATAGGGAATGTATGTGTACTTTGAGAGCAGCACCTTCTAAGGTTAAAACAAAACCACAGGCACAACTTCTCCAGGAGTGGGTTGGGGGTATAGTGGACAATGTTGGTGACCCACCCAGGCCCTTTGGACCCCTTTACCATCCTTGTGCATCTCTCCAGCTTCCATGTGTTTTTGCTCCCAATGGCCAGCACCTGCACCCCTTCTTTAGAAGACTCCCCTCAGTCTACTGAAACTACTTCCCTGAACTCCATCACACATGCAGATCCAGAAGTGCCTCAAATTGACCTCCCCTGGGTCGTAGTTAGCTGATGGGCACAGGAGTAGGAAAGCCCAGCTCCCTTGCCTCAGTTGGTACAACTCCACGGTCCAACTTGATCTCCACATTTCCTCAAGGAATCAGGCTGAGCCTACTTTCTGCAGGGCTTTTGCCTGAGATGCCACCCTTGCTTGTCTTCCTCCCCTTCCCTATTCTTCTTCCTTCATTTCCTTCCTGAATTTCCCTGGGAGGAAATAATAAATAATAAATAAATTGCTTACACATGAATCCTTGTCCCAAGGTCTGCTTCTGGGAAACCTGACCTAAGACCTAAGTGAAGATGCTTTTTGTCTTATTTTATAATAAATGCTTGGTAATTGGGGCAAGCTCCGAGTTTAACTCTTGCCTTACCTCTTAGCTGTGCTAACTTCTATGTGCCTGCTTCCCATCTGTGAATGTTTTCAGTTTAAGTAGTGTTTCAGTTCTTCTTAACACAACCAGAACTATCTTAGATTTTGAGTTGCCTAGGTAGAGGAACACACCAACAGTTGCTGAATGCTGGGCACCGAGCTAGAGTACATTGATACATTACTGAATTTAATCTTCATGACAACCAAAACAGTGGAAGTATGCCCATCCCTGTTTTCATGATGAGGAATTTGAGGGTCAGAGAAGTAATTTATTTGTCCAGTATTACACTGAATGAGTATTTAAATTCAAGGAAGCTTATATAGAATGTTGAGTTATAAAAAGGAATCACAAAAAACATAAAATTCTATTATGCATAACTTTGTTGTATTAAGGATATCTGCATGGAAATTCTCAAAAGTAGACTGTAATCAAAAGTGACTTCCCTCTCAAGGGTCTCTCTCCTACTCTCACCTCCTCACCACCTGACATATCTACACACACAGTAGTTAAACAATGACAGTGTGTTGAATGAATGAGTACATGAGTGAATCAGCATAGATCAAGGAGGTCACATATTCTATAGCTTTTATTGAACTATAGAATTCAACAGACAGCCTTCTTGCTGCTGCAGAAAAAAAAAGTTCATTTATTAATTTTAAATATATACCTGTATTTGGCGGCTATCAAAGAAAGGCATAATTGGGAAATTCAATAACAGTGTTTGAATTTTTTAAGGTAATTTTCCCCATGGGGATTTTTTATTTTGTCAGTTATGTGTCTGGTGAATTTTTTAGAAGACAAACCTCTTTCCTACAGTTTACAGCAAATGGCTAGCTTTAAGTGGAAATCAATTATATTAACATATGTGCATATGTATTAAATATGTAAAAATAGTAAGGATGGAGAGATATCAGTGCCTGTGTTTTCATAAACCCTTTCAACTCTTCAAAACAGTGGGAAAAAAAACATTCTGAGAAATAAAACTCTTCAATCACAAATTTTTTGGAAAAGTTGAGAAAGCGCAGAGGTATAGGAAGCAGACCCCACTGAACATTCTGCTAAAGGATTGCAATTCGAACATTCCGAGAGAAAAGGGAGCAAAGGGAGAATGGTCTACTAAGTATAACGTGAAAGAAGGAAAATCAGGGAAGGCTGTGTTTGGGGGAGGGGGCTCTCAGTGTTAAAATATGGTGGGAAATTAAATGAATGAAGTGAAAGGAACCACTGCAGGAATGGAGAGAGACTTCTAAGGAGAACAGTAGTGATCATCTCCTGAGATTGGGGCCAGGAAAAACTCTCTGCAAGTTATGATTAGCATAATTAACAGGGTAAACCAAACAAGAACTCAAGTGTGTTAATACAGGCCCTCCAAAAAGCAGACTCCAAGATGAGATTAAACATGCAAGTATTTGATGGGGAGGAATGCCTATGTGAAAGGAAGTAAGGAGGGAGCCAGAAAAGACTGGCAGAGTCATAACACCCCAAAAGTCTGACCTCAAGCAAAGGAGAGCGGGGGAGAAATTTACATGGAAGTGTCCTAGGAATGGGGTGCAGCCTAATGAAGGTCCAGCAAAGGCATCAGGATGTCCTTGGACCTAAACTGACACTTGTAGGAGTCCAGTGGCTCATGAATAGGTACGCCTTAATATTCTGCACTGTACTCCATCACTGGCTTTGAACAAATGTACTTTTCCATTCCAAAGCTTAGCAGGTGGGACCTTTGGTCCATTACACTTATGTCCAAGTTCAAGGTCTAGGAGGCACACTCTCATGGCCACTTTATTGAGTTTCTAAAATGTCTTTGAATATTATAAAGTAAGATCCCTTTTATTTTCAGAGTTTCACAGAAAAGTAATGCAACTAGTCATCTTTTATTGAGCACTTGTGTGTACCAATCATTGTGCTAAATGCCTTATATGTTTTTTTTCTTATAGTCCTCAGAGCAGCCCTATGACGTTAAAGGACTTCTGCAATAATACAAAATTAGTAAGGGGTAATGCCAGGATTCAAGTCAGGCATTTTGACTCTAGATGCTGATCACCATTTTGTAACTTACAATAATAATAATACCAAATTTGTATTAGGTAGTGTTGTCGTGAGAATTAAGTGAAATAATTCATGTTAAAGCCCTCAACGTGGTGCCTGGCCAGGTATTAAAGCTCAAGGAACATTACTGTTATTGCGTAGTTGAGCCAGGACTCAGATCCATCTCTGACTGATGCCAGTGTCTGTACTCTTGGCCACTCCATCAGTGTAAATTCAGTATTTCAATCAGATAGTATCAGAAGCACCTGGAAAGGCATTAAAAAGAAAAAGGAGGGCTAGAACTAAACCTTCTTTCAATAAATAGTATCAGTCACACAGATAGAATTCAGTGATAGGAGATACTAGAAAGGTAAGGTATGTTTCCTTTGGTTCTCCAGGGAAGAAAGGCACATAGGTGTGGCCTGTTTACTGCTTATTCATAAATAGAAATATGTAAGATTTATGAGACTGCCAATGGGAAAAGGATGAGACAAGTAACTCTCCACATTCTTTTAAAAGAAAACAGAAAGGAAAAAAGTGTTTGCAAAAGAAAGCATCTGAATTTCTGCTATGACCGAGATGAGTAATAGGGACAAGATTTACCCTCCTACCAGAAACAACCAAGAAATACGAAAACAATATGAAACAATGGTTTTTAGACGTTGGATTCTGACGACATAGGACAGTGCTCTCTGAGAAAGGAGAAACACACAAGATGAGTCCTATGAGTGCCCCAGACTACTACCTACAGAGAGTGATCCCAGGCGGAGCCTCATGGTCAACTTAGTTGAGGAGATGGAGCCGGATGTAGGTAGGCTGGAGAAACCAAGGCAGGTGGAATTCATTCTTCAGCAGAATGCTGAAGAAAGGGAGCTACACAGAGGGAGAACTCCAGCAATCTATATATAATCTCCCTCAAGTCCTCAGTTTAGTAATGGTCAGTGCACGCCTGTGAGGAAAATGCTGGAGGATGGGGAAAAGCCACCTAAAAGGACCAAAGGAGCAAATACTGGAGCTCACGCAAGGCTGAGAATAGTTCAGGTTTCTACAAGCCCAAGTAGAAAATCTCATAATTCATGGGGACTTGAATAGAGCACTCAGTAAGTTATCAATAGTGGGGCAAAACTAGTCATAAGCTAAAGACTGCTCTTGTCTCACTTAACAAAGCTTAAAAGCAAGACTTGAAAAGATCAGACTGTTTTCATTACTTCATCTTAATAAAAATCAAGAATATTTATGAGAATAAAAAAATATCCAGGACTCTAACATGGTAAAATTCACAATGAAGAGCATCCAATCAAATATTACCAGGAATACAAAGAAGCAGGAAAATATGAATATCCATCATAAAAAGAAAAACCAATCAATCAATAGAAACAGATCAGGAAATAATAGATATACAAATGATGGAATTAGTTGACAAGGACATTAAAACCATTATTGTAAATATATTCCATATGTTCAAGAAGGTAGAGGAAAGATTAAACATTTTAAGTAGAGTTATTGTATATATTAAAAAGACCCAAATCCCACTATTAGAAAAAAAATAGTGTTTTAAATGAAAATTCCATCAATTAGATGGGATTAACAGCAGATTAGACACTGTAGAGGAAAGGATTAGTTAATTTAAAGACATGGCAATAGAAACTGTCCAAAATAAAATAGAATAAACAACTGAATAAAGAAAGAAAGAAAGAAAGAAAGAAAGAAAGAAAGAAAGAAAGAAAGAAAGAAAGGGAGGAAAGAAAAGAAAAGAAGACAAAAGAGCATCAGGTAACTGCGTGACAACCACAGCAGCATAACGTACATGTTACTGGAGTTCCCAAAGGAAGGGAGGAGGCAGAGAAAAAAATTTAAAGATATAATGGCTGAAAACTTTTCCAAATTTGATGAAAACTATAGACATATATATCCAAGAAACTCAACAAACCTCAAGCACAGAAAAAGGCATTTTACCACACAATGTAAACAAATTTAGAATGGACTGGTTGTACTACCATAAAAGTTGCCAAGATAAGGAAATAACACCCAAAATCATATTCAAAACAAATAATTAAGAACTCTTATATAGGAAGTCAGGTGAAGTGGGAAACCTCCATCCAATCAATTCAAAAACAGATGATGTTATATATAAGGAAGGAGCAATTAGAAGAGTCAAAAGAGATACATTTACACACCATGCCATAGTGTATAATAAAGTCAAGATGAAATCCACAAAAAAAGGGTAATGATGGAGAGACTTCCCTGGTGGCCCAGTGGTTAAGAATCTGCCTGCCAATGCAGGGAACACGGGCTCGATCACTGGTCCAGGAAGATCCCACATGCCGCGGAGCAGCTAAGCCAGTGTGCCACGACTACTGAGCCTGAGCTCTAGAGCCCACGAGCCACAACTATTGAGCCTGCGCTCTGCAACTACTGAAGCCCACACACCTAGAGCCTGTGTTCTGCAACAAGAAAAGCCACTGCAATGAGAAGCCCGCGCACTGCAACGAAAAGTAGCCCCTGCTTGCCACAACTAGAGGAAACCTGCATTCAGGAATAAAGACCCAACACGCCAAAAAATAAATAAAATTAAAAAAAAAATAATAATGATGGAAAAACTACCTCATATGATAATGATAATAGGACAATATCTCTATCCCTATCCTATTTCTAACCTTTAGATCTTTATTTTCAATTACTCCTGGGCATATTCATGGTCCCAAAATTTCGTAACTCAGTACTTCCACCTTATTATCTTACTACACACATATCCCTCCTCAATTCAAACTCCTTGTTGTTTATATGTCAACTTCCATTAATAGTATCAACTGCCTTCTGCCAGTCTACCTTTTTCTCTTCTATGATTCCTCTGGCTTCCTCAAAACCAATCACCAAATCCCATGGATTTTTCCTCTGTAACATCCTTAATATCTAGTACTTTTCTCCCCTTCTCTCTATTCCCACTGCTTCAGGCCTTCATAATTTCTTTTACTTTAATAAACCTTTTATTGAAGTAAAGCATACATACAGAAAAATGAACAAATCATAAGTGTACAACTTAAAATTTTTAATTCACATGTATGTGAATACATGTATTTAACCACAACCTAGATCAATATATCAAATTTCCCATTACCTCAGATGAATCCCTGGTGTTGCCTCCCAATAATTACCTGTGTCCCTAAAAGATATCTACTACTCTGAAACTAACACCATAAATTTTGCCTGTTGTTTTAAACTTCATATAAGTGAGACTGTATGGTATACAGTCTTAT
This sequence comes from Mesoplodon mirus, assembly GCF_964341445.2. NCBI lineage: Eukaryota > Metazoa > Chordata > Mammalia > Artiodactyla > Ziphiidae > Mesoplodon > Mesoplodon mirus. The sequence goes on along the minus strand of NC_138982.1, from coordinate 131,640,751 downwards.
GTCTGCCTTCTTTAGCTCTACATTATTTTTGCAGAATTCATCCCTGTTATTAGGAGTAGCCATAATATGCTTATTTCATTGCTGTGTATGAATATACTACAATGTATGTATTCATTTTACTATTGGTGGGCATGTGGGTTGTTTCTACTTTGGGGCTATTATGAATAAAATTACCATGAACATATAAATGTTTCTGGTGAATGAATATACATGTTTGTATCGGGTATAAAACTAGGAGTAGAATTACTAGGTCAAAGGGTATGCAGATGTTCAGCATTAGTAGATACTACCTAAAAATTTTCCAAAATGGTTGTTTAAAATACTTTCCTACTAGTGATGTATGAGAGTTCCAATTGTTTCACATCCATCAAAACACTTGGCATTGTCCATTTTTAATTTTCACCCATTCTGGTAGTCATGTAATGATATTTCATTGTGGTTTTAACTTACATTTCTAAGATGTTAATCTCATTTCATAAATATAATCACCATTTCAAAATCCTATTCTATAAAGTCTTAATTTAGTCTTTTGCCATTTTCTATTGGATTGTCTGTATTTTTCTTAATGAGTCCCAAGAAGATTGTTTTCAAGTATACATTCTGGACATATGTCCTCTGTCATTTTTTTTCTCATCCTGTGTCTTGACTTTCAATCTCTTAATTGTGTTTGGTTTTGTTTAATCAACTTTAAGGAGATTAAATTTATGCACCATTAGCTGCACAGATTTTAAGTGTGCAGTTCTGTGACTTTTGACAATGTAGACACATGTGGAATGCCAACCACAGAGTACAACATTTCCAGCATGTCAGAAAAGTCCCTCATGGCCCTGTGCCTTATCCTCCTTCTCCTCCTCCAGGCAACGCTGATCTCATTTCTATTATCATAGTTTAGTTTTGCCTGATCTTAAGGCTTATGTAAAGGAATCAGAAAGTAGATTCAACCATGTTATTTATTGCATGTGTGAGTAGTTTATTCACTTTATTGCTGAGTATACATTTGTATGGCTGAAACACAATTTGTTTATCCATTCGCCTGTTGAAAGACATTTGGGTTGTTTCAGCTTTGGATTGTTGTAGATAAAGCTACTATAAATATTCTTGTACATGTTTTTTGTAGATATATATTTTTAGCTACCTTATTTCCCTAGAAATGGAATTGTTGGGGGTAGTATAGGTGTATGTATAACTTTATAAGAAATTGCCAAACTGTTTGTCAAATTTTGTAACATTTTACACTTCCATCAGCAATGTGTAAGCATTCCACACATCCTCTCCAATACTTGATACTGTCAATCTTTTAAACATTGAGATGTATTTCTATTTCAGTGACAACTAATAATAATCTTTTCACCTTCTCAAGTGTCTATTTGCCATCCCCATATTTTCTTTTGTGTAGTATCTATTCAAGTCTTTGCCCATTGTCTATTGATTATTTGTACTTTTATTACTGATGTCTAAGGGTTCTTTATGTGTTCTGGATACAAGAGGCATATACACATATAGTGTAAGTGAGAGTGAGAGAGACAGAAAGACAGACAGAACATTTGATCCCAGTCTTTTCTGTGGCTTGCCTTTTTATTTTTTTATTGGTATATTATTCTGAAGTCCCTCCTATCAAGTTTGCTTTTTATGATTTTTGTTTTTTGAGTCCCATCCTATAAATCTATGCCAATAGCAAAATCTTGAAGCTATTCTCCTATGTCTCTTCAGGAAGTTTTATCATTTTAGCTTTTACAATGAGGTCTATTTTCCATCTTAACTAGATTTTTGTGGATGGCATGAGGTAGATATCAAGGTTAATTTTCTTCCCCATATAGATATCCAAATTTTCCACACCATTTATTGAAATTATTTCCCCCATTGATTTGACTTGGCATTTTGTCAAAAATTGATTACCATGTAACTGTGGAACAATTTCTGGGCTATTCTTTCCTTTGGCTCTTTTGGTCTATCCTTACACAGATATTATACTGTCTCAATTATGGTAATTTTAAAGTGTGCTTTAAAATCAGGCATGTAAATTATCCAATGTTTTTCTTGTTTTTTCAGAATTTTTTGGCTATTCTTGGTCCTTTGCAGTCCATAAAAATTTTAGAAACTAAAAAAATTCTTAAAGCATTCTGAGATTTTATTCTGAATAGTGTTGTCTATAGATCATTTCTGGGGATAATTTATGTCTTAATCTTGAATCTTCTAATACTTGAACATGATATATTTTGTATTTATTTAAATATATTTCACTATTTCTCTGCAATGTTTCTGTCATTTACAACATACTGGAGGTAATAGCCAGTTCCATAAGGCAAGAAAAATAAATAAAAGGAATAAAAAATGGATAGCAGTAAAATGTTATATTAACAGTTGATATGCTTTTTATGAAGAAAACTGTAAGAAGAAATTTTTAGCTTGCCAGAACCTTAATTAAAATCTAATGCTTATGAAGTACTGCATAAGAAAATCATCAGTTTTAAAATTATATTAAATTCAACAAGCATTTAAAAAAATTTTATCTGTATATATTTCTAAAACATGTATACTTTTGTTTTCACCTTTATTAAAAAAGGTAGCAAGCTGTAGATAATCTCTTGGCACTTGGTATTTTCCACTTGATATTGAATTTGTAACATTTATCCTGTGGTAAGTGTTACAGTATTTTATTAGTTAAGAATGCTGTATAATATTCTACTGTGTGGTTATACAATAGTTCTTTAATCCACTCTCCTGTTGTTTAGCATTGGAGTTCTTTCCAGGTTTTTGCTATTGTGAACAATACTGCTATGAACATTCTTACAGGGTGTTCTTACCTTACCCATCATACATTGTCAAGAGTTTCTCTTGGATATATTCCTAAGGGTAGAATTGCCAGGTCACCTGATATATGAATATTCAGCATTAAGAGATAATGCCAATCTATCACTTTTCCAAAGTGATAACTTCTATTTATATGCCCACTAGTAACACATAAAACATTCAACAGCTATTCAAGACTTTTCCTTTCTTTCTTTAATTAAAAGCTACTATAGGGGCTTCCCTGGTGGCGCAGTGGTTGAGAGTCCGATGCAAGGGACACGGGTTCATGCCCCAGTCCGGGAAGATCCCACATGCCACAGAGCAGCTGGGCCCGTGAGCCATGGCCGCTGAGCCTGCGCATCCAGAGCCTGTGCTCCACAACGGGAGAGGCCACAACAGTGAGGGGCCCACGTACCGCAAAAAAAAAAAAAAAAAAAGCTACTATAACCTTAGTACTATTCTTAAATACAAATGAGAAATATAGCCCTGTCCTGGAGAAGAACAAAATCTAAATGAGAAGGAAAATCCTATCTAAAACAATCAGAAAGCAATTCCAAGATATTATATAAATGTCATGACAGCTCCTTATAGGGCGATAGTAAACCTCAGACTTTTTTGTGAATGTACCCCTGATGCTACAAGAACTGGAACTTGCAGTTAGTCCCCCTTATACCTCCTTCCCAACTCTCCTTATCAAAGCTGGGGACTTGGTACAAACTTCAAAATTCATTTGAAGTTTAATATTTCATTGTAATTTTTTGTCATTACTCTAAAATATAATCATTTTATTACAATATAAAGTAGTTTTTATCACTGATCTTTGAGTACAATTGATAACCCAAAATTATGTGACATTTATCTTGTGTTAATCTGCTCTTACTAGCATATTCATAAGTATATATATCTCAGTTTAAGAAACACAGTTATAAGTGGTGGGTATGTCTTGGATTTTCTTGCATGATCTCGATATCCATTTTTGGATTTCACATTGGAAATGTTTTCAAACTGTTTCAAAAGACTTTTTGCATACCACATGTTTCTTTTGAAAAATAAATACTTTCTTAATGTTGAAATGTCGTATTTACTTTGAAGGGACAGATTAAGTGTGTTTATTTGTCAAAAATCTGTGCTATACAGCATTAGTCTAACTACCATTTATCTTTACAGGAAAAGTCAGTGAAACTATATTGCTCGAATTATGCATGCCATCTTTTAATACATCTTTTAATTACTTTGGCAAAAATTAAGTCAGGAACCTCTGTGTTATTAATCTGTATATTACATATGAATAAAGCTGAGTTTATATTTTTCAGTTTTAGGCAAATTAAATGAATAAAGCTGGAATCTCTAATATTTTCTTAATTTACCTCTATTTTGGAGCCCAGTGCTCTGGTGAATAATGAAAGTAATGCTTATTGTTCTACTTTCTTTTCTTCTCTTTGTCTCAAACAGGCTACACCACAATATTGAGAAAGGGAAGAAGGGGATAGCAATTTCTATATTTTTTCCCAGATATCTGTTCTATTCATTTGATATTATTAAGTTAACATTTGATACTATGTGATGTTGTTGAATTTTAACTATCTTTTAGAGATTTCACTGAAAGTAGCAAAATAAAGTACAATACTGTGCTCACAATTCTGTGATTGTTGTGTTGAAATACATTTTTAGTTTTTTTTCTTAATTGGTTTTTAGTGACCTAGAGTGACTAACTGTTCCAGTTTTCCAGGGACTGAGAGGGTTTCTGGCATTTGGGACAGTGATTGGTAAACCAGGGAAAGTCCTGGGTAAACTGGGATAAGAGGATTTTCCTTCACTGATGACCATTCAGCTGACTTTCAAATGACATGAGTACATTGTACTTCTTTTTGCCCAGTGGCTTTTGTCTTTTTCTATATGAAAGCTTGGAGGAAACTGGGCAGTGCAAAGAAGAGGAATGTTGGGTAGTTTTCAGTTTTCTAAATTATTTTGATAAGAAACATGTCACAAACCTTTCCTGAAAAAATACTTCCATATTCTGAGTAGTCATTTCTTAAAACTCTAAGATAATTGGTATGATTGTGAATGTTACTTGTTATAGGGAATTTCCTCAGGAAAAAAAGGTTGTATAAGCATAAATAAAATTGGATTTTTTAAAAGTGATCTGGAAAATTATGAATCTTCCCTTCAAAATGCAAACACAGTCATCTAATTAAATGTTTAAATAATGCTTAAAATAGGCATACTAATTTAGAGCACATTTATATTGGAGTCATATTTTTATATACTGCATATTTTTGCAGCAAATTGAAGCTCTTTATATAATTAATGTTATGATTTTATTCATTTAATTGGAGTTGAAGCATTAAATTGCCTATTTTAAGGGGGATATAGAAATTTTACTTACAGCTTTTCTTTTATGATGTTTTTAGTCAGAGTTATGAATCGTTTCATGTTGAATCAGCAATATAACCCCCAACTATATCATTAGTCCTATGCCAAAATACTGTTTTTAAATGATGAAGTTTCTGAGACTACATTGCAAATAGAGTAGGAACGTTTTTTTGTTTTTTGTTTTGTTTTGTTTTTTTGCGGTACACGGGCCTCTCACTGTTGTGGCCTCTCCCGTTGCGGAGCACAGGCTCCAGACGCGCAGGCTCAGCGGCCATGGCTCACGGGCCCAGCCGCTCCACGGCATGTGGGATCCTCCCGGACAGGGGCACGAACCCGTGTCCCCTGCAGCGGCAGGCGGACTCCCAACCACTGCACCACCAGGGAAGCCCCAAGTAGGAATGTTTTTATATTATAATATGATATTTCAAAATGCGAAGTCTATATTATTCACTTATATACACATAATCAGAGTGTGTGTGTGTGTGTGTGTGTGTGTGTGTGTGAATGGGAGGGGTGGGGGGAAAATGAATCCTGACCACTAAGCAACGGAAACCTGCTCTCTGTTTCTCAGTGCTCTCAAGCTTAACTGTGCACACGAGTCACGTGGGGAGCTTGAAGAAGTGCAGATTCTGATTCTGGGGTAGGTCTGGGTGGTTGCCAAGATTCTGTCTTTCCAACCAACTTTCAGGTGACACTGATGCTCCCAGCTGCTGACACCCTTTGAGCAGCGAGGTCTAGTAGGTCTGTACGAGGAAGAATGTACCCTCCCCCCAGTCACTCTTACAGCTTTACCCTGCGGTACATTCTTAATAGTGTCATTCCTACCCCAATTATCTTATTTCCTTATTTATTTACAGATATGTTGTCTGTCTTTCTACCAGGGTCCATGAGGGCAGGTACCTTTTCTTTCTCATTCAGTCCTGTATCTCCAGTGTCTACAACATGATAAGCCATTACTTCTAAAGATCTATTGGTTAAGTAATGTATTTGCACAAAGATATAGTATATATGCCGTGTAGGTTACCAGATACACACCATGTATATATCAGGCAGGGGTCTGGTGATTAAGAGCATGACTTTTTTTTTTTTTTTTTTGCATTACACGGGCCTCTCACTGTTGTGGCCTCTCCCATTGTGGAGCACAGGATCCGGATGCGCAGGCTCAGCGGCCATGGCTCACGGGCCCAGCCGCTCTGCGGCATGTGGGATCTTGCCGGACCGGGGCACCAACCCGTGTCGCCTGCATCGGCAGGTGGACTCTCAACCACTGCATCACCAGGGAAGCCCAAGAGCATGACTCTTATCTGCACTCCCTGGCTGTGTGACACCAGCAAGTGACGTAATGTCTCCTGCTTCTATGTCCTCACCATAAAGTGAGTGTAGTAATAACCACAATCACAATACTGCTGTGAAGACTAAATAAGTTGCAACCTGTAACATACTTAGAAATGTGCCTGGCACATAAGAAACATAATATAAATGTGAGCTCTTGAGCTATAATGTTTTACCACTGATAGGTATTTTTATTTACAAAACCTAGAAGCTTCCTGAAGGCAGTAGGCATGCCCTGTGTTCTGTCTGAAAGGGATCAGACTAGATGGGTGATTTTTACACTGTGCTTCTCAGAGAGACAGAGGCTCTATGTAAATCTCCAAGGGCTAGCTCTGAGGGGAAGGCAGCTGAAAAGGTGGGCAGGACACAGCCATCCGACACAGCTGCCCATCTGCCACCACCACCACTCAAACAAAGCAACACCACCCTCCCTTTCATTACTGACATTTCAAATAAGCTTCCCAAATAAAGGTATGTGATGCTTTAAAAAGAAGCAAACAACTCACTTGAGAGCCAAAGGATAAGGTGGTGTCCAAAGCTTTATTCATCTCTATAATCGTATCAATCCCTAAGAAGTAAGGCATTAAAATAGCACAGCTTATGACCCATAGCAGTTTTCAGGTAGGTGTTCAATATATATTGATATTATTATGTATTATGTTTTGATTATATCATGTTAGTATTATATTTTATTATTATATATAATGTATTGATGACATATTAACATATATTAAATCAATTAGTGGTGGAAGCTCAGTTCAGGTTCAGCGGGGTGGAGATCGTGGCTGCTGACTTGAGATGCATCTAAAAGTGAGGAAATAGGACAGGAGCAGCCTCTGCTCTTTAGAGACAAGTATCTGAGGGAAGGCAATAGCACCTGAAGAGGTTTCGAGATCAAAGGAAGATTCTTTAATGGATGCTGGACAGATGTGGACATTGAATTTGGTTTTTAGCCCCATGTACTTAATTCATTTAATCAAATATTTATGGTCCTGTTCAATTATGTGCTCCTACTTTTCCTTTAGACCAGACTGTCAGCCCTGACTGCCCATTAGAATTACCTGGGGGAGCTTCCAAACAATGCCTATTCTCTGACGGTGAAAACATACACTATGGAGGAGGGTCTCCCACGTGCTTGTGTTGCTGATGTCCTGTCAAAGCTCCCCAAGACAATTCTAACGTTTGACTTGTTTTAGACTTTTTTGGAAAACTGTTTTAGACTTTTAAGCTTTGTTTCAAATCAAAATGTCTAGGATTTACATCAATAAGTTTTTAACTCGTTAATAAAAATGTATTCAGTTTGCCTCTTAAATAGTTGCTGTTTGCAGTTTTGTCGCTGTCTCAATGTGACGTATATTAAATCATGTGGTCAGAATATTTAATGAACAGATTACCAATTTTATAATGAAATTCCAAGAAAGGTATAATTTGATATATGAGAATTTACTTTAATGGAAGTATATACTTGCCTTTGGGCCAAAAAGAAGTATTGATATATGTAATGTGAATTCCAGCTTATTAATCAAGTTATTCAAATATAAAACCTGGAAACCAGAGGTTGAACAGAAGAATAGTTTTCCATGGCCCCCTCATACTAAAGTCCACGTAGCCTCCTCTGGAATTCCAGAAATCAGCAGGAGAGTGACTAAGAGATGTGGAGGAAAGGACTCCAATATTGGACCAATCTGGCTTAAATGATGGCTCTACCCCCTATCCTCAAGAGCAAATTCCTGAACTTTTCTGAGCCCCCTGAGAAATGTCACTTATTTCTCATCGTTCTTTTGAGGTGTAGATGTGATAATAATTATAAATGACCCAGCAAAGCATCCAACATATTGCAAAGATAAATATCTCTACCACTGATGATAACAGTAAGAGCAAAAAAATGTCCATTGATCATTTTCTGTGTGCCAGGCTCTGGATTATGTGCTTTTTATATATCACCTCATTTAATTAGAATTCAGCTTGGTCCCTCTTGTAAAACTTAGTCTTTTAGTAGGAGATGGAAAGAAGAATGAGATAATAAAGTGAGGAAGAGCTTTCAGACTCCTTGCCATGGCAATGTCTGGGGTCTACCTTACTGCCTGGTGTGAAAGTACACAATACTTTTAATATATCACATGATTTTAAAATAAGCCCCATACCTAAATGGCCATATGTGCTTCAAACTTCTATTAAATAGGAAGAGATCATCACAATTATGACATGAACAAAATTGGGTATATCTTACGCTTAGCTATATAAATATATCATTAGTGAAGTTAGAAGTGTCCCTTTAACTCATTGCCTTGCAGTAAGACATAGACCCAGGCCGTTCGACTCAGGTGCATTTAACCATTGGCCAGCACTGCTTCAAGGCAAGTGCAAGATCTCTTACTTGTTTATTCATGGAGCTGTTCATTCCATTGAACACGGCCTTCCTATCCAAAAAGCTGTTTCCTATAGACAGACGTAACTAAACCCAAGAAAATGTAATAGAGTATTATTTTCATTTAGTTGATGTTTTTCCCAAAATAACAAAAATATAAATTTTAAAGAACATTACACTCAAACATCCAGTATCATCTACATTATTACCTAGGTGTAGTTATCTCAGTTACTAACCTCTAACATTTCTGAAGCACTGCTGAGTCAAATCCTGGTTTTTTCCACTGGCTTAACTAATTCAAATTCATGGCGAATCTCTTAATTTGGAAAACGAGTTTCCCAGAGTTTATCTGGCTTCTCGGCATCTGTGTGTTCAGAGACCTGGCAAGAACTTTCAGCCAACATATGATCACCTTAAAAAGTGTGATTTATAGCTAGATCCTACAGTTTATGATGAAAAATATAAAATTCCTTCCAGGTCTCTCTCGCTCTCTCTTTCATTTGTCTCTTATTTCTGCACCGAGTAAAATGAGAAATATTAGTCACATAGTCACACCATCACTCTTGACTTCAGTGAAACATGATCTTTCTCCAATTTATGAGCTGCCTGACAGCTTTCCTCTAAGTCTTCATCAATGTTTCATATCTGAAAAATTCCGTACCTTCCTCTAGGTAAATTTTGATCAGCATCTCAAATACAGTTTTTAGAGAAAGACCTCTAATATGTACTTCTTTCTGCCATCAAGACTGTGTTACTGTAGTTTAGCTTATGAAAGAACTTAATTCCTTAAATCATATTTAACCAGTACGTATTAAAACTTAAGGGGCTTCCCTGATGGCACAGTGGTTCAGAATCCGCCTGCCAATGCAGGGGACACGGGTTCAAGCCCTGGTCCAGGAAGATCCCACATGCCGCAGAGCAACTGAGCCTGTGTGCCACAACTACTGAGCCTGTGCTCTAGAGCCTGCATGCCACAACTACTGAAGCCCGCGTGCCTAGAGTCCATGCTCCGCAACAAGAGAAGCCACTGCAATGAGAAGCCCGTGCACCACAACAAAGAGTAGTCCCCGCTCGCCACAACTAGAGAAAGCCCGCACACAGCAACAAAGAACCAACGCAGCCAAAAATAAAATATAAGTTAATTAATTAATTTTAAAAAAACTTAAGCAAAGATATGATATACCTTCTCCATAATTATAATATTAAATTATAATATAGGATATCTACATCATACGTTATCTACATCATAATATAGGATATCTACATCATATGTTACAATCATTTGCAGCATTGTTGTAAAAATCCAGCATTTTATAAATCAATCCTTGTGAATTCTCTTCCTGAGCTAAGTAGACAATTCCTAATAGACCATGCCAGACGCTGTGCCTTCTACTTAGGCTACTAAGTTGCCAGAAGAAAGTTAGGGAATAATAAGTAAAGCTAACATGAACTGAAACTGTATCCTGGGCAGTTACCATTCTATTTACACATGTTAACATTTAATGGTTATGATAATCTGACCAGATGGTTCCTATTCTTATCCCTGTTTACCATTAAGAAACTGAGGAGCCTCAGGGAGTGCTAGCCTGGTGAAGAAGCTCAAGGTAAAGGAACGGCCGCCAAAGCAGGAGTGAGAGCAACTTGACACGGGGAGGGAGACCCCAAAGAGGCCACAGCCGCAGGAGGCCGGAGACCTGGCCGCTGTCAGCCTTCCCCAAGACTTCGACCAGGCCCCTCAGGTCATGTAACGGCGGAGCCCCACCCACCTCACAGACCCTCTCCTGCCTCGCATACCTGACCCAGTCGCCCTGTTGCCAGAATGAGCTGAAGCCTGAAAATTGCTCAGCAGTACCAGGCATAGCACGGGCCTCTTCTCTTGTGGTTTCACTTGTCAATGACCACTTTCTTGATAATTCTGAGCTCTTCTCACAAGTGTCCATCCAGTGGCATCTACCCCAGCCACGTGACTAAAGAGGTCTTGGTGCTCCACCCTTGGTGCTCCAGTCAAGCCTGAGCCACTGAGGTGGAAAAGCCGAGTACAGGACATTGGACCACCAGACCTCCTGGTCTCACATAATATCAATCAGTGAGAGCTCTCCCAGAGATCTCTGTCTCAACACTAAGACCCAGCTCCACCCAACGGCAAGCAAGCTCCAGTGCTGGACGTCCCATGCCAAAAAACTAGCAAGACAGGAACACAACCCCACCCATTAGGAGAGAGGCTGCCTAAAATCATACTAAGATCACAGTCATCCCAAAACACAACAATGGACATGGCCCAGTGCACCAGAAAGAAAAGATCAAGCTCCACCCACCAGAACACAGACATCAGTCACTTCTAAAAGGAAGCCTACACAAGCCACTAAACCAACCACACCCACTGGGGGCAGACACCAAAAACAACAGGAACGATGAACATGCAGGCTGACAAAGAAGACCTCAAACACAGTAAGATAAACAAAATGAGAAGACAGATAAATACGCAGCAGATGAAGGAGCAAGGTAAAAACTCACCAGACCAAACAAATGAAGAGGAAATAGGCAGTCTACCAGAAAAAGAATTCAGAGTAATGATAGTAAAGATGATCCAAAATCTTGGAAATAGAATAGAGAAAATACAAGAAACATTTAACAAGGACCTAGAAGAATGAAAGAGCAAACAAAAAATGATGAACAAGACAATAAATGAAATTAAAAATTCTCTAGAAGGAATCAATACTAGAATAACTGAAGCAGAAGAACGGATAAGTGATCTGGAAGTAAATATAGTGGAACTAATTACTGCAGAGCAGAATAAAGAAAAAAGAATGAAAAGAATGGAGGACAGTCTCAGAGATCTCTGAGACAATATTAAGGGCACGAACATTAGAATTATAGGGGTCCCAGAAGAAGAGAAAAAGAAAGGGACTGAGAAAATATTTGAAAAGATTATAGTTGAAAACTTCTGTAATATGAGAAAGGACATAGTTAATCAAGTCCAGGAAACACAGAGAGTCCCTTGGATAAATCCAAGGAGAAACACGCCAAGACACATATTAATCAAACTATCAAAAATTAAACACAAAGAAAAAATATTAAAAGCAGCAAGAGAAAAACAACAAATAATATAAAAGGGAATCCCCCTAAGGTTAAGAGCTGATCTTTCACCAGAAACTCTGCAAGCCAGAAGGGAGTGGCAGGACATATTTAAAGTGATGAAAGGGAAAAACCTACAACCAAGATTACTCTACCCAGCAAGGATCTCATTCAGATTCGACAGAGAAATTAAAAGCTTTACAGACAAGCAAAAGCTAAGAGAATTCAGTACCACCAAACCAGCTTTACAACAAATTCTAAAGGAACTTCTCTAGGCAGGAAACACAAGAGAAGGAAAAGACCTACAATAACAAACCCAAAACAATAAGGAAAATGGTAATAGGAACATACATATCAATAATTACCTTAAATGTAAATGAATTAAATGCTCCAAACAAAAGACATACACTGGTTGAATGGATACAAAAACAAGATCCATATATATGCTGTCTACAAAAGATGCACTTCAGACCTAGGAACACATACAGACTGAAAGTGAGGGGATGGAAAAAAATGTTCCATGCAAATGGAAATCAAAAGAAAGCTGGAGTAGACCAAATAGACTTTAAAATAAAGACTATTACAAGAGACAAAGAAGTACACTGCATAATGATCAAGAGAACAATCCAAGAAGAAGATATAACCATTGTAAATATTATGCACCCAACATAGGACCACCTCAATACATAAGGAAAATGCTAGCAGCCATAAAAGGGGAAATCAACAGTAACACAATAATAGTAGGGGACTTTAACACCCCACTTTCCCCAATGAACAGATCATCCAAAATGAAAATAAATAACAAAACACAAGCTTTAAATGACACATTAAACAAGATGGACTTAATTGATATTTATAGAACATTCCATCCATAAAACAGAATACACTTTCTTCTCAAATGCACAAAGAACATTCTCCAGGATAGATCATATCTTGGGTCACAAATCAAGCCTTGGTAAATTTAAGAAAATTGAAATCATATCAAGTATCTTTTCCGACAACAATGCTATGAGACTAGATATCAATTACAGGAAAAAAATCTGTAAAAAATACAAACACATGGAGGCTAAACAATACACTAATAAATAACAAAGAGATCACTGAAGAAATCAAAGAGGAAATCAAAAAATACCTAGAAAAAAATGACAATGAAAACACGACAACCCAAAACCTATGGGATGCAGCAAAAGCAGTTCTAAGAGGGAAGTTTATAGCAATACAACCCTACCTCAAGAAACAATAAACATCTCAAATAAACAACCTAACCTTACACCTAAACCAATTAGAGAAAGAAGAACAAAAAAAAAAAAAAAAAGAAAAAAAGAAAAACAACCCAAAGTTAGTAGAAGGAAAGAAGTCATAAAGATTAGATCAGATATAAATGAAAAAAAAAAAGAAGGAAACAATAGCGAATATCTATAAAACTAAAAGCTGGTTCTTTGAGACGATAAACAAAATTGATAAAGCACTAGCCAGACTCATCAAGAAAAAAGGGAGAAGACTCAAATCAATAGAATTAGAAATCTAAAAGGAGAAGTAAAAACTGACACTGCAGAAATACAAGGGATCATGAGAGATTACTACAAGCAACTATATACCAAGAAAATGGACAACCTGGAAGAAATGGACAAATTCTTAGAAAAGCACAACCTTCTGAGACTGAACCAGAAAGAAATAGAAAATATAAACAAACCAATCACAAGCACTGAAATTGAAACTGTGATTTAAAATCTTCCCCGAAATAAAAGCCCAGGACCAGATGGCTTCACAGGTGAATTCTATCAAACATTCAGAGAAGAACTAACACCTATTCTTCTCAAATGGTTCCAAAATATAGCAGAGGGAGGAACACTCCCAAACTCATCCTACAAGGCCACCATCACACCCTGATACCAAAAGCAGACAAAGGTGTCACAAAAAAAGAAAACTACAGGCCAATATCACTGATGAACATAGGTGCAAAAATCCTCAACAAAATACTAGCAAACAGAATCCAACAGCACATTAAAAGAATCATACACCATGAGCAAGTGGCATTTATCCCAGGAATGCAAGGATTCTTCAATATATGCAAATCAATCAATGTGATACACCTTATTAACAAACTGAAGAATAAAAACCATATGATAATCTCAATATATGCAGAAAAAGCTTTCGACAAAATTCAACACCATTTTATGATGTTGAAAAACTCTCCAGAAAGTAGAAGAGGGAACTATGCCGATAGAGGGAACCTACCTCAACATAATGAACGCCATATATGACAAACCCACAGTCAACATCATTCTCAATGGTGAAAAACTGAAAGCACTTCCACTAATTTCAGGAACAAGAAGACGTTGCCCACTCTCACCACAATTATTCAACATAGTTTTGGAAGTTTTAGCAACAGCAATGAGAGAAGAAAAAGGAATCCAAATCAGAAAAGAAGAAGTGAAACTGTCACTGTTTGCAGATGACATGATACTATACATAGAGCATCCCAAAGATGCTACCAGAAAACTACTAGAGCTAATCAATGAATTTGGTAAAGTAGCAGGATACAAAATTAATGCACAGAAATCTCTGGCATTCCTGTACACTAATGATGAAAAATCTGAAAGGGAAATTAAGGAAACACTCTCATTTACCATTGCAACAAAAAAGAATAAAATACCTAGAAATAAACCTATCTAAGGAGACAAAAGACCTGTATGCAGAAAACTATAAGACACTGATGAAAGAAATTAAAGATGATACAAACAGATGGAGAGATATATCATGTTCTTGGATTGGAAAACTCAACATTATGAAAATGACTATACTACACAAAGCAGTCTACAGATTCAGTGCAATCTCTATCAAACTACCAATGGCATTTTTCACAGAACTAGAACAAAAAATTTCACATTTTGTATGGAAACACAAAAGACCCCAACTAGCCAAAGCAATATTGAGAAAGAAAAACAGAGCTGAAGGAATCAAGCTCCCTGACTTCAGACTATACTACAAAGCTACAGTAATCCAGACAGTATGGTACTGGCACAAAAACAGAAATATAGATCAGTGGAACAGGATAGAAAGCCCAGAGATAAACCCACGCACATATGATGGTCACCTTATCTTTGATAAAGGAAGCAAGAATATACAATGGAGAAAAGACATCATCTTCAATAAGTGGTGCTGGGAAAACTGGACAGCTACATGTAAAGAATGAAATTAGAACGCTTCCTACCACCATACACAAAATAAATTCAAAATGGATTAAAGACCTAAATGTGAGACCAGACACTATAAAACTCTTTGAGGAAAACATAGGCAGAACACTCTACGACATAAGTCACAGCAAGATCCTTTTGACCCACCTCCTAAAGAAATGGAAATAAAAACAAAAATAAACAAATGGGCCCTAATGAAACTTAAAAACTTTTGCACAGCAAAGGAAAACATCAACAACACAAAAAGACAACTCTTAGAATGGGAGAAAATATTTGCAAATGAAGCAACTGACAAAGGATTAATCTCCAAAATATACAAGCAACTCATGCACTTCAATATCAAAATAACATACATCCCAATCCAAAAATGGGCAGAAGACCTAAATAGACATTTCTCCAAAGAAGATATACAGATTGCCAACAAACACATGAAAGGATGCTCAACATCACTAATCATCAGAGAAATTCAAATCAAAACTACAATGAGGTATCACCTCATACCAGTCAAAATGGCCATCATCAAAAATCTGCAAACAATAAATGTTAGAGAGGGTGTGGAGAAAGGGGAACCCTCTTGCACTGTTGGTGGGAATGTAAATTGATACAGGCACTATGGAGAACAGTATGCAAGTTCCTTAAAACACTAAAACTAGAACTACCATATGACCCAGCAATCCCACTACTGGGCATATACCCTGAGTAAACCATAATTCTAAAAGAGACATGTACCACAGTGTTCATTGCAGCTTTATTTACAATAACCAGGACATGGAAACAACCTAAATGTCCATTGAAAGATGAATGGATAAAGAAGATGTGGCACATGTATACAATGGAATATTAGTCAGCCATAAAAAGGAACAAAATTGAGTTATTTGTAATAAGGTGGATGGACCTAGAGTCTGTCATATAGAGAGAAGTCAGTCAGAAAGAGAAAAACAAATACTGTTTGCTAACACATATATATGGAATAAAATAAAAATGGTTCTGATGAGCCTAGGGGCAGGACAGGAATAAAGATGCAGACATAGAGAATGGACTTGAGGCCACTGGGAGGGGGAAGGGTAAGCTGGGACGAAGTGAGAGAGTGGCATGGACTTATATATTCTATGAAATGTAAAACTGACAGCTAGTGGGAAGCAGCCACATAGCACAGGGAGATCAGCTCAGTGCTTTGTGTCCACCTAGAGGGGTGAGATAGGGAGGGTGGGAGGGAGATGCAAGAGGGAGGGGATATGGGGATATATGTATACATATGGCTGATTCACTTTGTTATACAGCAGAAACTAACACACCATTGTAAAGCAATTATACTCCAATAAAGATGTTAAAAAAGATGTAAAAAAAAAAAAGAAAGAAAGAAAGAAAGAAAGAAATTGAGGAGAGGTAACTTGCCAGAGATCACACACCTAGTTAGGTGTGGAGCCAGGAGCCAGACTCAGGTCATCTGACTCCAGCTTCTCTACCCTCTGGGCCACACTGCCTCAAGGCAGTGTCTTTATTCATTCACTCATTCATGTAACAAATATTCATTTAGTGCCTACCTCATAAGGCAAGGCCCCTACCCTGATGGGGCAGTCAAATAATTTGAAAGGAGTATGGTGTCATGACAGGCACAGACAATGTGAGTAATGAAAAAATACATAACCCAGTCTGGAGGACACGAGAGAACATCCCCAGTGAGAAGTGATATCCAAGTGGGGTCTTAAACAAGCAGGCAAAAAAGAAGCTGTGGGATTAGGATGAGCTTCCCAAAGAAGAGAGAATTATAGGTGCAGGGGGCAGGAGGAGAGAGAGAGAGTAAAAGGTCTACAGGTAACTCTTAAGTGGGCAAAGTAACCAGGACATAGAGTAGAGGTGAACGTCTATGAGAGGGGCTGGAGGGCCAGGCAGAGGCCAGATCATGCTCTCCAAGTCTGAGGATGCCCTTGAAAGATACTAAGCAAATAGGAGTAGCTTTCTCTTGAGAAAAAGATTGCTCTCGCTTAAGTGTGTTTAAAGACTGGAAAGTGAGGACCAAGAAGACTAGACAGGAGACTGAAATGGTCATTGGAACAACAGATTTTGATTGTCTGAACTGAGCTGACAATGGAGGTAGTAAAAAGTGGCAGGTTATTGTCTTGTGATGTAAAGCTAGGTCACACAAAAATAATGAAGCACAAATACTATATGTATGATGAACAATACTTATAACACACACACACGCACCACAGATATATTTTTAAATAATTACTCAAAAGCATCCAAGAGAAAAACATCCAAGAACAAAGGGATTATATTTAAGAATGAAAAAAGAGAGGATAAATTAGGAAGAAATCATTAAGAATTCATTAAATTGTAGTTACTGCAAATAATCGTGTCCCAGAGTAAATCTCAAGGGATCAGTTTTTCCTGCCACTGATAAGTAAAGGAAATCCTAACAAAAACAAACAAGAAAGGATTGCACAATTTGGTACAATTAAAAAAAGAGAGATGATTGATTAGAGGTATGCAACAGCCAAAATCACATAGGCACAGCTTCCAGAAATTGAAGCACAGGATAAACACGTGCCAGGAGGCTGCACCCAAATTCCAACTACTCTTGTTACATAATTTTTTTCCACCTTCCCTTGGCTCATTCCAGCAGAAAACAGGATTCCTGATATCAGTCACGAGTCTTAAGTATGCCCCATCCTCTGTCATCCATGTCTCTTCATGCCTCTTCCCTCCTACATTTTTGGAATTGTATTTTAAATACTTACTAAATCTTATTGATTTAGGGTGTCTCTCATTTGTGAATACCACTGCACAGCATCACTTTATGTATAAGTGGTCAAAATAGGACTAGCTCCATTTTTATCTTTAATAATATCTTATTTTTTATTAATGTTTATTGGAGTATGGTTGCTTTACAATGTTGTGTTAGTTTCTTGCTGTACAGCAAAGTGAATCAGTCATATGTATACATATGTCCACTATTTTTTGGATTTCCTTCCTATTTAGGTCACCACAGAGCCCTGAGTAGAGTTCCCTGTACTATACAATAGGTTCTCATTAGTTATCCATTTTATACATAGTATCAATAGTGTATATATGTCAATCCCAATCTCCCAATTCATCCCACACCCCCTTCCCCCCCTTAGTAACCATACATTTGTTCTCTACATCTGTGACTCTATTTCTGCTTTGCAAATAAGTTCATCTCTACCATTTTTCTAGATTCCACATATAAACGATATTATATGATATTTGTGTTTTTGCTTCGTTTGTTTGGCCATGCTGCGCGGTATGTGGGATCTTAATTCTCTGACCGGGGATTCAAAAGCAGGACTAGTTCTTAGCGTCTTTCCTTTGTGGTCCATCGTCATTCTCACTGGAATGCCTCAGTGTTAATGAAATGATCATGGCTACAAAAGGAAGGGCAGTGGAAGGACTAGCATTTACTGAATATCTCCTATGCCCTAGGCTCTGAGATGGATGCTCTTCATACGGTAGCTTATTGTTTTAGTTCTCATATCCCATGAGGGAAGAGGAATTATCTCCATTTTAGTTAAGGTTACCATTTAGAAATTTTCCCCAAAGTACTCAGATCTTTACTACCAAAGTCAGGTCTAGAACCTCAGTCTGATTCCAAAGTCTACATTTTTTCTGCTACATTACATTCTAAAGTCCTTTAGTCTAAAGTCCTCGGGAAAAAATAATGATATTTTCTTCCTTCATACTTTGTAAGGACAGCAATAGGATTAAAGAAAAATTTTAAAGAAAGTGGCCCCCTGAAAAATGGCCAAATAGGAAATATTTTATGAAGGTCACTTCCTTTGAAAAATCCCAAGAACTCTGCATTTTGTTCATGTTGCAATTTAAGTAAAAAGGTATTTTTTGAACTTTAATTAAGAATTCATTAAGGTATTTTTTAAAAACTGTACCCATATGGAAAAATATTGGTATTCTTGAACAGAGGCAATGGTATAGAAATATGAAAATGGGTTCCATAGTCAGACAGAAATCCTGCAATCCTGACTTTGCAATTTATGAACTACATAGCTTTGGGCCAGTTATTCAACCTCCCGGACCATTAGTGTCCAGTTCTGAAAGATGTAGGTAATAGAATTGCTTTGTGTGTTTGCTGTGAAGAGTAAATAATAGAAGGAAAGAATGTAGCATAGTCCCAGCATATTATAGGTGTTCATAAGTTATAGGCATAAGTTGAATATCATTATTTTTTAACTGCGGGTGATTCAACTGTGCAGCCAAGTGTAAAAAGTAGCAGTCTGAACTATTACACATAGAATGGATGGATAACAAGGTTCTACTGTATAGCACAGGGAACTATATTCAATGTCCTGGGATAAACCATAATGGAAAGAAATATAAAAAGGAATGTCTATATATGTATAACTGAGTCACTTTGCTGTACATCAGAAATTAACACAACACTGAAATGAACTATACTTCAATTTAAAAACAAAGAAAAGAAAAAAGAATTTCAGTAAAAAGTGGAAGCTCTGCCCAGCGGTTTTAAAAAATACTGATGCCTTGGTGCACATCCAAGAAACGTTGATTCAATTGCTCTTAGGTGAGGCCTAGGTCCTGAAATCTTGAAAACCTCCGCCATGTGATTCTAATGTCCTGCAAAGTTGAGGCTGTCTGGGATAGAACAGTAGTGGTGGTAAATCGTGGTGGCAGCAGGGGATGGAATGAAGACTCCAGGCCCTCCTAATAGCTTTGACACATCATAGGGAAGGTAGCATGTGGATACCTGTTACACAGGAGGCATTGTTTATTGGTCAGTGTTGGCCAGACATGCTGTGGCAATCTGCCAAAAAGA
This sequence comes from Mesoplodon mirus, assembly GCF_964341445.2. NCBI lineage: Eukaryota > Metazoa > Chordata > Mammalia > Artiodactyla > Ziphiidae > Mesoplodon > Mesoplodon mirus. Next base: position 131,620,809 of record NC_138982.1, on the reverse strand, counting down.
GGTCTGCAGACTACCCCGATTCCATGTAGGGAGACTCCACTCTCCCTTCTTGCTAGCCCATACCAGAGGGAAGAACAAGGTAGCGGGAATTTTAAAAATTTTGTCGGGGAGAAGAGTATTTCCCGATTTCTTCCTCTAAGCCATAAAGAAACAGGCTTATCCATACCAGGGAAAGATAATCTTTACACCAAATTTGAAATTTTAAAATGAATAAGACTGAGTTTTACATACAATTCTGATTACCTACCGCTGTGCACCATATCATTCTAAAATGTAGTGGCATAAAATAGCAACTATTTTATTATGCTTGCCTGTGTGGATCAAGACTTCAGAAAAGCATAATGGGGATGTTTCTCTGTTCCACAGTGTCTGGGACCTCAGCTGGAAAGTCTCAGTCAGTTATTTTCGCTAACATAACTGATACCTAGCCAGGAATAATTTAATGGCTCAAATTTTGACTAGAGTTAAATATGGCTTCTGCCTGTTACTTGAGCTTCCTTGCAGCATGGCAGCTTCCAGCTAGTCAAACTTATTATGTGGTCTAGGACTCCAAGAAAAAAATGTCAGCTGGTATTTTATGACCTCAGAAATCACATAGCAATTACTTCTGTGATTCTCTGATGGTCAAAGCAGTCCCAAGACCACCCAGATTCAACGAGAGGGAACAGAAACAACACCTGTCAATGGTAAGAGAGTCTTGGAGAACTTTCCAATACCTAAATAGGTCTGAGCTAATGCCCAGAGTGACAGGAAGTTAGAGACTCTGGCCAAGATGTTGGTAAGAGACAGCATACCAAGCAGGAGGTAAGATGGTTATACAGTGCATTTGGGAAGGAAGAAGTTATTAAAATAAAAGTTTTATGTTTATGCCATACCCCTTTGAGAATCCTCGATAAACCATTTACAACAATATTCCATATGCAAGAAGAAACCAGAATCCATGCACTTATGTGAAGACAAAACCCAAGAAATCAATCATTTAAATATGACCCGTTGCCACATGCTTGCCTCTCGGCTTAAGAGTCAGTTTCCTCTGAAACACTGACTAATTAAGAATATTCTGAATTAGGTATCTTTTCAAAGTTAAAATAAAAGTAAGAATTTTCAGTTATAAACCACTTTATAAATCTTATTAGTACATAACCCTGCCAAATATACTGTGATACATTAGCATAATTTACCCCTTGTCTCAAATTTTAGGAAAATAAGTGTCTCTCTCAAGATCACAAAATCAATGTATGCAAGCCTCATATTTTAACATATGGCTCAAGATGGGTGCTACTTGGAAAGCAATGGACACTTCCTGAAATAGTATATCTTGTTAAAAAAACGTTTTGAACAGTCCTTTACAAACTGAAATAGACAGGGAAAGCAGGTGATTGCATGCCTTCCCCTATAGCTGGTAGTTCCAATATGCTGCACTCTTTTTCCTAGAGAGATACTAACTGTGAATCATACCAGCTCCTGCTTTGAACACAGTCCACAGACACTGTGAACAGATGGGCTTTTGGCAGTAGAACCACCCTTTGCTGTTTACCACAGGTGAGTAGTAGGTACCGTCTTAAATAAGCTACAACTGCTAATTCAAGAGCTAGCCAATTATGAACATGAGAGCCAACTCATGGCAGCATGCTATACATATTTAAGGAAAGCTGACAGTCTTTGGACTCTACTTAAAGTAGTTTACACATATTAGAAAATGGTAGCCAATCACTGTATCAACAATCGTGCCAGTTTTCATAATTGTATGTTACCTAAAAAACAAATTAGGAATGCTTTCTTCGAATAGGTAAACATTGCAAATGAGATTGTAAGATTTTCAGTTATGGTGGTAGCAGAAAACACTGTGCTACCACAAAGGTGGGAATTAAGAACATGAGAAAACGCTCAAAGACATGATAGGCCACACTAATTTCAGCCAAATATGTGTGAAGAACTCCAACCCATATGTAAGGAGACATGAATTCCCCTTAAACCTCAAAACCCCCATAAGGGATCAGGCAGACAATTGAAACTACACCCTGTGTAGTGTGTGTGCACACAGTGGGATGGAAGTCTAGGGTGGGAGAGAAGAGAAGGAAGAGTATTCATTTTTTGTGGGACACACCATCCATAGCTTAAAAGACTTCTGAAGGATGTGGGGAAAATGGAACCCTCACACATGATGGTGGGAATGTAAAATGGTTTAACCACTTTGGAAAAACAGTCCTGTAGTCTCTTAAACCATAGGCCAGCAATTCCACTCTAAGGATTTACACAAAAGAAATGAACATATGTGTGAATATTCACAACAGAATTACTCATAAGAGCCAAAAACTGGAAACAACCTAAATGTCCTCCAAGTGGTAAATGGATAAACAAAATTTGGTACATTCATACAATGGACTACTACTCATCAATAAAAAGAATGAACTACTGATACATGAAAAAACATGAAGGAACCTTAAAAATATTATACTAAGTAGAAAAAGTTAGACACAAATGACTACATAGTCTATGATTCAATGTACATGAAATTTCTAGTGAGGGCAATATTTGGAGACAGAAAATAGACAAATGGTTGTCTGGGGCTAGGAGTAGGAGTGGGAAATTACTGCACACGGGCAGCTGGGAACTTTTTATTGTTTGACAAAAGTGTTTTAAGTGTCCAGGTTTTCATCAAAAATTACGAGTCATACCAAGAACCAAAAAGACCTTCAACCAAATAAAAATGACAATCAGTAGATGAAAACACCAAGATGATAGAGTCTGAAGGAGTTACTTAAAATTTTTCAGTAATACATTATATTTTTAATAGGAAGGTGACTTCGTGACTTTAGGAATTAATAAATCACTTAACAATTCACTATTTGAGACAAAAGGATAAACAAATGGTAGTAAATCTGTACAGTAGGATATACTTAGCAATAAAAGGGAACAAACTAGTGATATATCTGACAATGTGAGTGAATCTGAAAAACATTATGCTGAACAAAAAACTCTGGGTGTAAAAAAATAAATACTATGTGATTCTATTTAAATGAAACACTAGGAAAACTGATCTACCGTGATAAGAGAATATCAGTAGTTCCCTGGGAAACTGGAAGGCTGGAAGACAGTTTTGGATGTGATGGAAATGTTGTAGATCTTGACCGTGATGATGGCCACTAATTTGTGACTAGGCTCAGTCTGCCAGGTGTGCATCTGGGCTCTGTCATTTACCTAGTCAGGTTAGTTAATCTTTCTGGGCCTCAGGTCCTTCACCTGTAAAATGGGCATCATAATAGTAGTGTCTAGTGCATAAGGTTATTGTAATTGTTAAGAAATGGGTTAATAAATATGAAGATGTTAGAGTGCCTGAGAGATAGAAATGTCTAGATGTGTTAGCCATTATTGTTGTTAACAAAGAACAAAGTTATATAGGTGTAAGGATGTTTGTTACAGTGGGGTTTTAAAAAGTAAAAACCAGCTTGCATAGAAGTGGAAGCTATGATGCTTTCACTTGATGGAATATTTTGGAGTCATTACCTGCACTGCTGAACGTTAGAGAACCTGTTAGTATAACCTGTGGTATTAATAGTTCACATGAGAAAAATCAGGTAAACATCTCAACAAATGCAGAGAATAAGTGACATAAAATCCAACATCCAATCCTTATATAAAGCAAAATATGTCAGTTTTTATAATCACATCAAAAGCCAGCATCAAATTTAATGATAAGACTTTGAGTTTTCCATTCAAATTACGCAAACAAAACAAAGGTGCTATCACCACTACCACAATTCATTGTTCTGGAAGCAAAATTCAATGTAATCAAATAAGAAAAATAAATAAGGACTCTACATACGGGAAAGAAATAGACATAATTGTCATTATTAGAGATTATATGATTGCATAAAAGGTTGAACTAAAGTGGCTGGTTAAAAATGTCATTTATAAAAATGAATAGTTTTCCCACATATAAGTGATATTTAGGGAAAAATAATTAAACAATCTCTCAAAAGAGCAAAACAAATAATTGGGAATCATCTTAAGAGTGAATGTGCAGAATACATATGAAGAAAATATTACAACTTTGCTGAGGAGACATAAAAGGAAAGTTGAATAAATGTTCCTCTATTATTATCAATTCAATCTTCAAAGAAAATCAATCAAAAAAGGAACAAGACTTTGGGAGGTATTTGACAAAACTATATTAAATTCATTTGGAAAATTAAATACATCAGAATAACCAGGGGAAAAATTTTGGAGAAAATAAAATGAGAAAGGACTTATTTTATCAAAGGTTGAAACATAAAATTCCAGGAGCTAAAACATTTAGTGGCAGGAGTTGTAAATTAGTGACCTATTGCATAACAAATGTCCCCAAAAGATCAGCTTACACAACACAAGTTTTTATCTCATCGTTTTTGTGAGTCAGGAATCTAGGCACGGTTTAGCTGGGTTTTCTAACTCTGGGTGTCTCACTAGGCTACAATCAAAGTATTGCCCAGGGACATGTTCATCTCAAGACTCAACTAGGGAAGGATCTGCTTCCAAGCTCACTCATTTGGCTGTTGGAAGGATTCAGTTCCTCACAGGCTGTTGACTAGAGATCTTCCTCATTTCCTTGGCATATGCCCTCTCCATAGGGCAGCTCACAACATGGCAGGTGGCTTCACCAAAGCAAGCAAAGAAAAGGGAGAGGAAGGGAGGGAGGGGAAAAGTGTCAAGGGAAAAGTGTATCACTTTGAATCCTAATAGGAAATTGATGGTGCACTCAAATTGGGTAATTTGAGTAGAGTTCAATAGGCTGTTCACAAAGGTAGAGCACAGTGTAGAGAAACTAGCAAGGCAAGATCAGTATCCTAGGACTCAAATAGCAAGAAAGGGAGCAGATATCAGAGGAGGAAGGTAGGAGCTTGGGAGAGAGAGAGAAAGTTTGAGAGAAGAAGCCAGCCTCCAGCAAGCAGACCATAAAAAGCCTGGGGTGTAAATATCCCAACCTCTTATTGCTTCCTCTTTCTAGCTTCCTGCAGCTGCTCCCATTGGCTGAACCCAACAAAAAGCTAGAAACACATTGATATGATCCACATGTAGATCAGTCTCCCAGGGAACAAGCAAGGTGGAGAGTGGTGGAGAGTGGTAGAGAGTGGAACTGGAGGGGCCCATGGAAAACATTCTTCATAGCAGAGTGTCATTTTCTAATCCACACAAAAGTGTCACAGAGTTGGCAGCTATCTTAGTGCTCATGTTTTATAATTGCAAGAAAACAGAAATAATTTAAATGTTCATAACTGAATTAATGTACATGATACAACAGAATGCTATTGAGCTTTCTTTAAAGAAATTATAGTTTATTTTATTTTATTTATTTTTTAATTTTTATTGAAATATAGTTGTTTTACAATGTTGTGTTAGTTTCAGATGTATAGCAAATGATTCATATATATATATATTCATATATATATATATATATATAAATCTTTTTCAGATTCTTTTCCATTATAGGTAATTACAAGATATTGAATATCTCTGTGCTATACAGTAGGTCCTTGTTGGTTATCTTTTTTTTTTTTTTTTTTTTTTTTTTTTGCGGTATGCGGGCCTCTCACTGTTGTGGCTTCTCCCATTGTGGAGCACAGGCTCCGGACGTGCAGTCTCAGCGGCGATGGCTCACAGGCCCAGCTGCTCCATGACATGTGGGATCTTCCCAGACCAGGGCATGAACCTGTGTCCCCTGCATCGGCAGGCGGACTCTCAACCACTGCACCACCAGGGAAGCCTGGTTATCTATTTTATATACAGTACTGTGTATATTTTATCCCAAACTCCTAATTTATCCTTTCCCCCACTTTTCCCCTTTGGTAACCATAAGTTTGTTTTCTATGTCTGTGAGTCTATGACTGTGAATCTATTTTTGTTATATATGCAATGGAATATTACTCAGCCATAAAAAAGAATGAAATAATACCATTTGCAGCAACATGGATGTACCTACTAAGTGAAGTAAGTTAGACAGAGAAAGACAAATATCATATGATATTGCTTATATGTGGAATCTAAAAGAATGATACAAATGAACTTCTGAGCTTTTTTAAAAAAGACAAATGAGGAAAATGTTTATGGACTGGTCTGAAAAAGAAACCAAGACATTTTAATATGTTAAATAAAGTATGAATGATTCTCTCAATGTATGTGTGCACTTCTAATAACATGTATTGTGGAAAATATTACATTATATAAGAATAAACTTTTATACACCTGGAAATTTCTAGAAGGATACCTGAAACTCTTAAAAGTGGTTCACTTTAGGGAGTGATGGGAAGGGGGAAGGGACTGTTGGAAGGAGCAGAGAATAGGAGACTTCACATTTTCATTTTATATCAGTCATAATAACAAAACACAACTTAAAAGTTTACTTTGGCAAAAACTCTTTTTAGTATTCTTTACCAGAGATGTAATAATACTGTGAAAATACAGATGATATAATATTAAGGCATGGCAAAATTTCATACACAATATGATTATAAAAATATTTTTGAAAAAATATACAGGGGTGGGCTTCCCTGGTGGCGCAGTGGTTGAGAGTCCGCCTGCTGATTCAGGGGACGCGGGTTCGTGCCCCGGTCCGGGAAGATCCCACATGCCGTGGAGCAGCTGGGCCCGTGAGCCATGGCCACTGAGCCTGCACGTCTGGAGCCTGTGTTCCATAACGGGAGAGGCCACGACAGTGAGAGGCCTGCGTACCACAAAAAAAAAAAAAAAATATATATATATATATATATATATACAGGGGAAAAAACATTTTTAAAAAGGAAACACCAGACCTTACCAGTGGTTGTATGCAGGTGAGGTTATTGGCATGTTTTAACTCTTTGTATTTCCTAAATACTTTGAATGAGAATATGATACTTTTACAATGGAGAAAGGAAATGTTCTAAAATCATGGTTTTAAAGAAGTGGAAATCACTTTCAAATGAATTCTTATGCAGAACACCAATCATAAGAATAATATTTAAATATTTTCTAGACGAATTTTTAATGTTCAAAGTTAAAAATATTGGGGAACATCAAATATAATAAGGTATTAAAGCATCTTCAAATCATTACATAAAGATACAGAAAAGTGGGTATTGTTATCAGTCATCACTGAATGTTTAAAAAAAAAAAAAGTACAAACTCATTATTAGTACTTTTTTAAACCAAGTTCTGATTTCTCAGTTTTGTTCTTCATTGGACAAAGAAACAGATTATAGGAAAAATTTGAAAGCTGGAAATGTCAAGTTTAAACATGACAATAAATAGAATTTTTAGTCCTAGCTTAAGCTGAATAGGTAGTTTAGTTCTAAAACTCTCTACATATAGTCTTCTTATCAGGAGAGGAAAGATGGTTATAAATTGTACTAATTCAAGAGTTTGGATGGAACACCAGATTTCTAGAATCTGGAAAAGGAGAAAGACAAAGGAATGTTTGTCTTTTTCTTTAGTGATGCTCACTCCCACCCACACAGCTCTCCACAAAGAATGAAAGCCATGTTAAAATTCTTTTTCGCATTTATGGCTAAATGAAACATTAGAACACTTGCTGTAGGATATAATTTTTAAAGGAAGGTTAGCCAGTCTTCTTAGAAGAAGAAATGAAATCATCCAAAAAAAGCACTTCGGAAACTATGATGAAAATGGGGAAATAAGCCCTTCCTCTTGTGAATAAAGATTCAGTGTTACTGTATCTAGTAGTGAATAAGCTGAAAATAGAAACTGTTAAACAGGGAGCTTAATGTCTGTCGATACAAGAAAGATAAGCTTACATAAAATTTACTACCCAAATTAGAAGTTCATGTTACCAAAAGACAAAAATTCGATTGGAAAAAAAAATAATAATCATTCAGTACTATGCATTCTACTATATGCTATTTCCTTTACATGAACAAGAATCATTACATCGTAAAGGGGAAATGGCTAACTGGGTGCTGCGTAAAAGAGCATTGGATAATTTTTATCTTTTATTAACTCAAGAACTGTAGAGTTATAAGGGATTGAGATGTACAGCATAAACCTAAGTTTTTCCATTGGGAGATTGTAAAACCCACATTCTGAACAGAGGTTAAAATAGAGTTCACTGCCTGCATTTCCTCACCTTCTTTATCATAAGGATTTTGAAGTATGAGAAAGCTTCATGTGGACATTCTTAGGAAAGATGAAAGAATGTTTTTCATTTTTCCCCTTGTACAATCAATTAGAATATGAACTTTAAATGTAAAGTGTGAATATAGCTATAATTTCTGATTTTTAAAAAATTATTTTAGGGCTTCCCTCGTGGCACAATGGTTGGGAGTCCGCCTGCCGATGCAGGGGACGTGGGTTTGTGTCCCGGTCCGGGAGGATCTCACATGCCACGGAGCGGCTGGGCCCGTGAGCCATGGCCGCTGAGCCTGCGCATCCGAAGCCTGTGCTCCGCAACAGGAGAGGCCACAACAGTGAGGCCCACGTACCTCAAAAAAAAAAAAAAATTTAATAGGCTTTATTTTTTAGGGCAGTTTTACGTTCAAAGCCAAATCAAGAAGAAGGTGCAGATATTTCCCATATACCCCCTGCCCTCACTCATGCATAGTCTTCCAGCTCCTCTATTATCAACATCCCCCTTCCCAACCAAGAATGTACATTTGTCACAATTGATGAACCTACTTTAACACATAATCATTAGAAATTCGTAGTTTACATTAGGGTTCACTCTTGGTGTTGTACGTTCTATGGGTTTGAACAAATGCATAATGACACGTATTCCCCATTTTAGTATCATACAGAATAGCTTGTCCTAAAAATTCTCTGTGCTCCACCTATTCATTCCTCCCTCCCCTGATCCCTAGCAACCAATGAACTTTTTGTTGTCTCCACAGTTTTGCCTTTTCCAGAATGTCATACAAGTAGAATCATGCAGTACGTAGCCTTTTCAGGCTGGCTTCTTTCAGTCGGTAGTATACAAGTAAGTTTCCTTCATGTGTTTTCATGGCTTGATAGATTTTCTTTTCTTAACACTGAATAATATTCCATTGTCTGGATGTATCATAGTTATTTATCCATTCACCTACCAAAGGACATCTTAGTTGCTTCCAGTTTCAATGGTTATGAATAAAACTGCTTTAAACATCTGCAGTTTTTTGTGTGAATGTAAGTTTTCAGTTTCTTTGGGTAAACACCGAAGAGTGCAATTCCTGGATTATATAGTAAGAGTATGTTTAGTTTCGTAAGAAATCACCAAACTGTCTTCCAAAGTGACTGTACCATTTTGCATTCCTACCAGCAAAGAATGAAAGTTCCTTTTACCCCACATCCTTGTCAGCATTTGGTGTTGTCAGTGTTCTGGATTTTGGCCCCTTTCAAAGGTATGTATTAGTATCTCACTATTGTTTTAATTTCATTTCCGGATGACATGTAATGTGGAGCATCTTTTCTTATGCTTATTTACCATCTACATATCTTCTTTGGTGAGGTGTCCAGTGTTAGTGCTTTTTTTTTTTTTTAATTGACATATAGTTGATTTACAGTGTTGTTTTAACCAGTGTTAGTTCTTGGGAAAAATACTCCTCAGAAGCATAGTCAAATCCTTTTCTGCAAAAGCACAGCCTCAAGAGTGGTCACCCTCAAATTACTATCCCTGCATAAATTTCACAAAACTTTCAACTGAAGAAATTCTTTCCTTTAGAAGAAAATCTGGGGTTTGCTAAGCCAGCAAATAGCTTGAAATAGGAAAACCTGGATTTCAGACTCTGCTCACTCTTACAAGCTTTGAGCAAGACACAACTTCACTTGACCTCAGTTGCTTCATTTCTAAATCAACAGGTCCCAGCTGACTATCACATCCCATAATTCCCACTGACATCATCCCATAAATACTTGTTCTAACAAATCCAGGTTCAGGTGAAGATTGCTCTGTAGCCTGGCTCTGTGTTTCCTCTCAACATCTTTTCCCGCAAGATCACTTATTTAAACATTTTAGCTTGTTCAAGATAATGCCCTATGATAAACCTCTAAGATAATTATGTCTCTTATAGCCAAGCATTCTAAACAGATACCCTTTAGCTAACAGTGTAGCCTACACACTGTTCTTAATAAATATTTGCTAAAATGCATTAAAGAGTATAATCTGAACCATTTGTCTTCATAATTACTAAAAAGCATCAAATAAAAATGTGGGTTATATTTTCTTAAACCATTTCTCATGAATACAAAATTTGAATTGGGTAGAAATAATAAATTTTAGGTATATTCATGAAACATTTCTCAAAATCATTGGCAAGTCACAACATTATATCTTTGCAGCATACTACTATATTACATTACTACTCAGCTGTAGTAGCATAATATGACGTTTAATAGGAGTAGTATTCTTATCATAAAATTTGACTAAATATCTACCAAAAGGCTCAAAATCCTAAGTTTGAAAGAAAATATTAGTAGAGGTAAATTTGTGTGCATATTTTTAACATTTGACTGACACTGTTTGGAATGAAAGAATATAGGATTTACAGGCCAGCTCTGTCCCTATAAGCTGTAACTTTGGGCAATTGATTTTAACCAATGGCCATCACTTAATAATAGTCCTTATACTTTGGTGTGTGGAGAGTAGAAAAAATACACGGAATCCCAGTTTAACTGAGATTTTTGTGCTGATGGCACAGGAAGCTCGGTTCTTGTGGCAGTTAGCTTGATGGCTCTGAGAAACAGCTTGGGAATGGCATCGAACCACCACAATAAGTTTTGTTGTAGTGGAGGTGGTGGAGGTTGTTGTGGTTTCAGTGGCTGAGTTTGCAGAGAGTGGGCAGAGAGCAAAAAGTCACCGAAATTTATCTGCCCACGCTCTGCTATGCGGTGAAAGTGTGAAGCTTCTCTGAAGTTGCAAGTGTGAGATTATGTGCAGCTCCGACAACCCTGGGTCAGGTCCATGCTTCCAACAGTGGATCTTTTGGATGTTTACAGACACATATGCCTAAAACAAGTTCACCCTCTTTGGCTGCCAGGATGAATGCCCCCGTGGAGCAGGTCTGAGCTGTTTTTAGGGGCATGGCTCGGGCAAGCTGTTGAGAAATGTGACCTATTATGTACAGGATTCCTGACATAGGTAATTAGGGCTGATGGTCCAGTTTTCAGAACTCTCCCAAATTAGAGGAGGCTCATGCTAGGTTTGGTCTTGCCCAGCTCTCTCATCACTGTTTCCTGTCTCTCTGGTAAGGGTCCTGAGGAGATGCTTGCCAAGACGAGCACATGGAGAGACCCACTTACCCTAGTAGTTGGCAGATCAGAAACTCAGTTGCCTGAGTTTTCGTCTAGCGTATTTCGCAACCACACTTCAGGAGGGTAAATAAACCATGACTATTTATTCATTTGACTATGAAAATAATATTTTAACTCTTCTGCTGGATGGAGTACGCATCAACACAGAACCCTTTGCTGTATGCTATGCTTTGTGTACAGTCTGGCCACAGACTTCTTTTGGAAGCTCCCAGTTTAGCTTCTTTCGATTTACAAGACATCCACGTGGAGGTTCCTGAGGAACCTTTTAACATTTTAACTGTGTTAAAATACTTGAAATACCCTAAGTCTCATCTTCTTAATCTTTAACACACCACTTTTAACAAAATTGATTTATATTTTTCAACCATGAAAATATAAGAACTCAATGTGGTTGTGAGTTCTGGAAACCATCCTTCTTGAAAGTACTTACTTTTTTTGAGTCTTTAAAATATTCAAGAATAATTGCAAGACATGAAATCCTAAATATCAAGTAATGGGATACTACTTTTTTCCTCCACAATTTTGGGATTTCTCGCTCTTTCATTCAACTGCTGATTGATTGAGAGAGGAGTCCCTTGACTTTCTAATTTTTTATTAATAAAGCATGAAAGAATTGTTGCCATTAATGATGAATCCAAACCCTTAAAGGGATGGTAAATATGGGCAGAGACATCAAAAATATGGGAAGAAATGGGACGCCCTCCACTTTCTAAAGTTCAAAAGGACCCATATGGGCTTCCCTGGTGGCTCAGTGGTTGAGAGTCCGCCTGCCGATGCAGGGGACGCGGGTTTGTGCCCCGGTCTGGAAGGATCCCACGTGCTGCGGAGCGGCTGGGCCCGTGAGCCATGGCCGCTGAGCCTGCGCATCCGGAGCCTGTGCTCCGCGGCGGGAGGGGCCACAGCAGTGAGAAGCCCGCATACCGCAAAAAAAAAAAAAAAAAAAAAAAAAAAAGAGCCATATGAAATGGAAACACATAATGTTAGAACAGGCAGGCACTTAGAAAATATCTACACCCCGCCACCCCAGCTTTCCAGTTCATAGAGGAGTACACTGAGGGAAGCAGTTTGGCCCACGTCAAAAAAGCCCTTTGTGACCAAAGTAGAACCAGAAAATAGATTTCCTGTTTGTTTCCATTAAACCAGACCTCCGTTACCTAGATCAAGGTAAGTCAATGGGGTTCTAGAAGAAAATCTGCATTCCACTCTACCTTTTTGTTCATAGCATTCAATCTTGTCCTTTGTTTCACAATGTAGAATGAATAAAGGGGAGATAAAACAAGGGAAATATTGGAACTGGTGGGACATGGTTACTTCCTTATTGCAGTGGGTATAGAAGTAAAATATAGGGTGTTCCACAAAGTCAGGAAACATAGGATAAAAAACTCACTGTCAAAAATGTGTCAGTTAGGGTTTCCCTGGTGGTGCAGTGGTTGAGAGTCCGCCTGCCGATGCAGGGAACACGGGTTTGTGCCCCGGTCCGGGAAGATCCCACGTGCCGCGGAGCAGCTGGGCCCGTGGGCCATGGCTGCTGAGCCTGCACGTCCGGAACCTGTGCTCCGCAACGGAAGAGGCCACGACAGTGAGAGGCCCGCGTACCGCAAAAAAAAAAAAAAAAAAAAAAAAAAGCGTCAGTTATATTGTCAAACAGCTTAGTCTGTATTTCTTCAATTTTCAGACGCCTTAAAAAGTATAATTATTATACTAATGCCCTGTACTTCCAGAATTTTTGGACAGTCAGTAGTGTTCTATTAGAGTTTGTTTTTTTTTTTTTTTCATTTTAGCAATTAGGCCCATTGCTTTAAATCTAGAGCAAATCCACCTCACTTGGAAGTATCTTGAGCCTATTATTTGAAAATATAACTAACATATTCTTTAAAAATGTATCCTATATTTCCTGACTTTGTAAATACAATATAGAATGGGGACCAAAAGACAAACAGCAAAAATTTATTTGTCAAGAGATGCAGTAGATGAATAATGTAAGCTGGCTTATTCAAGTGCCTAAGACCTTTTGAAAAATGCTGAATATGTAAAACTATGTTCTGATACTTTTGAACTACTTAAGCCTTAAAAAATACCAAGCTCATTTTTTCTTTTAGAATGTGCTGTCTTGATGCTAGAGTTTAAGCTCCCCAAGGGTAGAGGGGTATATGTCAGTTTCATTCACTGTGAGTTCCCAACACTTGGAAATGTGTCTTGGCACATAGAAAGCATTCAATAAATATTTTAAAATGAATGCTACCATAACATGGATAAAGGATTACTTCGATTTGGCTAGTGAAACAAACAGTAACTCATCTGAACATGGAGCAGTAGAGCAAAATCCCCAGCGACTCTTGCTCAAGGATGAGTTGCATAATGAGAATCTCTCTGACCTTGTAAGTTATCTAGAAATTAAATCAAATATGTCAGCTTAACAAAGACACCATGGTAAGTTATCTTGCAAAGTCATCTTCTGCATGTCTAAGGAAATACAGCCCCTTTTGACAGAGAGCCACAATTCATGGTTTCATGATATAATTGACATAATTGCAGCACTTAAAATAAGTTTTTCTTACTGTTGGATAGCTCTTACCATTCTCTAATGCACAGTGTATATTTTTAGAAGAGGATATAAACAGTGAAGAACAAACATCATAATTATACCAAGTGTGTTCACATCATTCTTTTTAAAGGAAAATTTCCTCATTGTAAGTAAGTTATTGTCAAATATATTTATATTATAGAAGCCTAATTCTGAGAGGCTGCTACTTTCATTGGTAGGGTGAAAGAAAGGCACTAAGGGAACCTAATGATTTATAAAGAAACCGAGAAAGTGGAAAATATTGGGAATTAAAATGAGACAGACGAACCAAGCTTTGAGTTTCTATGGTACCAATAACTACCACTTTGCAGTTGGAGTTGGAGTCTCTCCTCCACCTGCCTGATATACTTTCTGGAAAAGCCTAGGTTGAGGTGTGAGGTATGTAGGCGGGGGCCCCAGAAAAAAATTATGAAGAAGAGTTGTGTTCATTTTGAAACAAAGCAGTGTGTAGATCATAGAAGAGCTCCTGCTGGAGGCGTGGGCAGAAAACCCAGGCAACTTGACTGTGAAAATGCCAACCCAAGTGGCTGCATCTCAAGAAAGAGAATTTTATGCTAAATCAATCTCTTTGGGGCATGAAATATAATCTTTTTTTCCCTAGCAATATCTTTTTTCCCGAGCATGATTTGTAGAATCAAAGAACCATTGTTCTCACCACTGGCCAGTGGTGGGGCGCTGGGCAAGTCTCTCTCTGGTCCTCTGTTCTGCATCTCCAAATCGGAGAGAACAGTTCCTCTTATGTCTGGAGGGGCCTTTGCACAGGGTCTGGCATACAGGAAACCATCAATCAGTGGTGGCTACTCTTTTTCATCTTTTGTATGAAGGGGTACGGAAATTGTTTTTCATTTCTTTTTGTATTTTCCTTTGGTATTTTAATCAAATTATTTTTGAAAATATTGAGCTCTACAGGAATTCCCTGGCAGTCCAGCGGTTGGGATTCTGTGCTTTCACTGCTGAGGGCGCAGGTTCAATCCCTGGTCAGGGAACTAGGATCCTGCAAGCTGTGCCAGGTGGCCAAAAAAAAAATATATATATATATATTGGGCTCTACCCAAAGTGCCAACGTGGAGTAAGAAAAGGTGATATTGTCATTGCTTGGATTTGAAAGAGAGTGGCAAATGCAGGGAGTCCTGGCACAGGAGCTGCAGTTCCAAGAGGTGTCTCAGCGTGAAAGGCAGGGACACCAAGGAAAGAAGCTGGGGAATCTGGGACAGTTAGTCCTCTCCTTATTAACTGGTCTGCATTAGATATTCTTTTCTTTTCTGGCATTAGACTGTATGTTCTGTTCATTTGTGTGTTTAGTTACTCATTCCATTCAACACAAATGCCAGGCATTGTACTAAATGTGGGGGAGGGGATAGATAATGGCTGGGAGCCCAAGTGAACTCTTTCAAATCCCAGGATCCAGGAGGGGAAAGGAAACTGACAAGTGTAATGCTGGATGATGAGAGGAAAGGGTTTAAGGGAAATGTTCCCATGCAATTCCATTTCTGATAAAAGACCACTAGTTTTGGTGCCAAAACACATGTAGATATGGTAAAATACTTTACTGACATTATGTATTACAATATTATTGTCTTTCAAAGAGACCAATAAAAAGAAATAATTACAGAAGGGTTTATTTTACTTTATTAGCAAAGATAGTTTGCATATCCAGGAACCATTTTATTTTTTGAAAGAGAAGGAATTTCTCTGATTATTCTACACTGAAATCAGATTCTTCTCCCATTTCAAGTTTTATTATAAGAATTCATCATCATCATCATCATGAAGAACCTAGGGGCACGACAGGAATAAAGACGCAGACGTAGAGAATGGACTTGAGGACACGGGGAGGGGGAAGGTTAAGCTGGGATGAAGTGAGAGAGTGGCATGGACATATATACACTGCCAAATGTAAAATAGATAGCGAGTGGGAAGCAGTCACATAGCACAGGGAGATCAGCTTGGTGCTTTGTGACCACCTAGAGGGGTGGGATAGGGAGGGTGGGAGGGAGATGCAAGAAGGAGGAGATATGGGGATATATGAATATGTATAGCTGATTCACTTTGTTATAAAGCAGAAACTAAAACACCATTGTAAAGTAATTATACTCCAATAAAGATGTTATTAAAAATAAAGAATTCATTATTGCCACAGGTCCGAAGTACCCATCCTAAAAAAAAAAATAAAATAAAATAAAGAAGTACCCATCCTCTAAGAAAGTCTAGAAGTGAAGAAAAATAGTTCTTAATTAATCAACCAATCAAGTAATTCACTAAAATCATACAAATAGATGCATTTATTCTTACATCTCACTTTTCTTCCATCTTCTACTTCTTGAACTCGTCTTGATGCCCAGGTCTCTGGGTATGTTAATTCCTGCATCTTCTGGCCTGGCTCCAAACCACAGTGATTTTGCAGCTGCAAGAGCACTGCTACAGAGTCAGCCAAAAGAAGAACAAAGTGGACTTTTATAAACACCAAAGCCACCAAATGAAATAAAAAGATGAAGTCAAACATATAGAAGCAGCTCACAGTATAAGAGATATGGTCTAAGGCAGGAACCGGGGAACCTCAAGGGAGTTAGTTAGAACAGAGTCAGACTTCATTTTTTAAAAGGAATGCTGGTATAGGCCTTCGCTGATGGGAAAACCGAAGAGACCTTCTCTGTCTCTTTCATATGACAGCCCTCAAGGGTAGGAAAGATAAATCTGGGGATCAGAGACTTCTGTAGAGGGCCCTGCCTTTCTCATGAACTTACATGTCTGGTATATCAGCCTGATGTGATGAATTACGCTATTCTTCCCCATATTGGCTGTCTTCTCTGTAGGGTGATTACATATCCCAGCCCATTTGCAGGTGACTCAGAGTGCCTCTCTATAGGTGGAGTGTACTTCTCCGTCATCTTACCAGGTTTGACCATATGACTTGTCTGAGCCAATGAAATGTAAGCAGAGGTGAGAGTGTGCCAGTTCCAAGCAAGCACTTTGAAGAATCACATTTTTCAGCCAATTCTGTTTTTCTCTCTGCCACTAAAATAGCACATCCCAACCAAGCACTGCTCTTTTGCTGGTTCCTGGAAAGAAGGGATACCTGGAGCAGAACTGTAGCCACTGATGCACCACTACCACCATGTAATGCAAGTTGGAAATGAAAATGTGTTAGTGTGAGCCCCTGGGATTTGGAGACTGTGTGTTACTACAGCTAAACTGACTAATATATCTGATACCACAGAGTAGTAGTACAACTCCATTGGGATAAGCATCTCATCTCTAAGGGTATCCCATCCCTTAAGGGACTTGGATTTTATTCTAAACATGAGCCAAAGGAGATTAAGTAGGATTGGTTCAAGCCCTATTCCATCTGTAGTCTGAAAGTACCAGGGATAAAAGAACAAAGGTTGTACCACGCTAGAAGAGCTGGGTTGCTGTAAGGTAAGTCACAGTTATCCTGGCAAGTCATAATTAACTGTTACACATTTCTGGGAGTGGCCATGAACTTATAAGTAAGTCATAGTTATCCTGGCAAGTCATAATTAACTGTTACACATTTCTGGGAGTGGCCATGAACTAGATCAATCTTAAAGGAATGGAGCACAGCACAGGTTTATATTTGCCCCACTACAACCCATTTCTTGGAATCCACAGCAAGTTAATTTGTCCTCCATTCCTGGAATCCAGAGAATAAACACACACGGTCGGGGCTATTAAAGGGCCACTAGACAGAAACTACTTGTTTGGGCTTCCAGTTCTGCAACAGCCTTTATGGCTCCACATCTTCTTTTTAATTTGTTTGTTTATGGGCTGTTTGACAACTCTACCGCTAAGCCAGTGGCCTTGGGGTGCACTTCCAAATACTTTAAAACTCAAAGGTAGCATTTTTTTTTTCAAATCAATTAAAAGCATTTAAAAATATCTGGAACAGAAGCCAAGATCATCCAAAGTCCTAACCACCTGGACAGACCCACAGGGACTTACAGGGCCTGAAAAACTCCATCCTGCCAGGACCAGCAGGGAAGGGAGAAGAACTGTGATTCAGAAAATGAGCTGGATGGCAGAAAAGCAGGGCTAGGCAGAGGGGATTTGTTCCTAGAATGCTGCTGCCTGATCCAGGAGGGACAGACAGGGCTGGGAAGCCGACCACAAGCATAGCTACTCCTAATCCTTGGCAAGCTTAGCTTGGTGGAGGGGCCCAGGCCTCAGGAGAGCAGCAAGCAACGAGCTGACTGGTGCAATCAGAGATGATATCTACTGTCTTTGGAGTGATTCTTCAGAAGATTAGTAGCAAAGAGGATTCATTCTTCGGCTCAGTCTTCGGCTACGCCCACTGGAAGGGATGACTCACCCTCCTGGACATAAAAGTCTGGAAAGGATGAGCAGAAGGAACTCAGGGAAGGCAAAGCTTGACGGAAGCAAAACAAGTATTTTCCACGGAAGTCCTACCATGGAGCAGCCACAGCTGGCAAGGACATTAGAGCCAGTTTCCTCCATCAGGCCAGTCCCCTTCTCTTCCAGATGAGGAAGCTCAGCCCAGAGAGGTGAAATGACCCACCTAACACCATAGCCAGTGAGAGCATGGCAGGGGCAGGGCTGAGGGCCCACATTCCCATCTTCTGGTGAGAGCTCTTTCTTAGTCCCCACGCTGGCCTGTCTGCAATAAATATAAGGGCTTTGCAGGAACCCTTAATGTCCAGTCCAGGTCAGCAATGAGAAGGTGTGACCACAACAGGAAGGGCTTATGAATCTTGTTGCAATTGACAAGTGGTCAGCCCAGGACAATCACCTCTCTACTCTACATTTCCAAAAAGGGTAAGGGTATAAGATATTATTGTATGGATATTATCTGCATATTGTGGATGTGAAACTCAAACCATGTGACCTCCACACCACTGAAACTTCATATTTGAGAATTCTGCAAGTCAACCACATGGTCAGAGGTAAGAAGCCTCCCTAATGAGAATTCCATAAAGCATAAGTAAGATACATCACCCTCCGCTGGGGCGGGGGATAGGGAACGTAGGTGGGTGGAGAGGAAAGGGCCTAGAAGAGGAAGGAAGATGAGGGAAGTGCTTAACAAAAACATTTACTGACAAATAATGAAAACAAAGAACTTGGCTGGGGTGGGTGCTGTTAAATTAGGTTTTCACATGAGAAACGAAGCAAAGGACTCATCTGAAATCTTTGTAGGGAGAAAAGAGAGCTGTTTTAAGACACTGGAGTGACAGAAAGATCTTAGAAATATACAGAAAAATGCACATTTCTGTAGATTTCCCTCACCCTTGCCAGTTGCCATACTTCCATTTCCTCCCAAATCAGATTCTAAACAACCATTCAGCAAAATATGATACATGACATCCTAAACAGACAACTTCAGCTCTCAGAAAAGCAACTTAACTTCATTCTACAGTCATTTGCAGGCTTCATTGGAAGATGCTCTTCCCTTTATCACTTGCCTTCGGACGTCACCAAATGGTGAAGTTCACAGGAGGAAACACTTCTCTGGTACTTGCTGGATTCGTTTAGTCACTTCATTGAATGGCCTCTCATGGTGCCTGTTTTTGCTATGTGGGACAGACTGTAACCAGAGTTTCTCTCTGCATAAACCACACAATAACCATAACCTCAGAATAGCTTTCAGGGAGTACTGAGCTGTGACAAGATTCAAACAACAGTGTGTGTTAAAGGGTTTCAAAGAATCACTGAGGCATCTGAATCCTTCTGAAAGTGATTCTATCACCAGGTTACCTAATAGGGACCAAAACCTGTTTGAAAATTAAGAGAGAATGAGAAAAAAGATAGGCAATGTGATACCATGTAACTCGGGCTTTTCCTCTGCAAAGAAAGCTAAAGCAGACACAAGAGGGCACTTGAGCCCATACTCATTTTAGAAGCAAATTCTTTGTAATTCCCTCCATTCTCCTAGTCCCCTTACCTCAGGTCGCCCCCCCCCCACCGCCACCCTGAACCTGCTCCTTAAAGGAACTAAAACCCACCTACAAAAGGGAAAATATTAAGTGGATTGATTTTAAGCTCCACAAAATAATGCATCACGTCTCAGAGCAATACTGATGCTAGGATTGATATTAGAATAGAAATTTAGTCTTTGTCCAGAGTAGTAACTTTATAGTCAACTCTTGATCACAAGGCATGATGGGGTCCCAGAGACAGCATGACTCACACTCAATCCAAAAGCCTTTTCTAGTTTCAAAATCACCCTCCCCAAGAAGGGTGAGCAAGGCTGGTGTGAGAGAAATCAAATTAGGCAGTTGGAGTTTCATTTCCCTCCATTCAAGAAGTCATGATGAAATGCCACAAACGTAACTGCTTTAAAAACCACCTAGATTCCCCAGGTTATTTTAGATTACCTTTTGGGAAATAGCAAAATATATGTGTGCTTGTTCATACACACACAAAACACTTTAACAAACATTAAAGTATGGATTTTTATAGGCTACATTATCTGATCCTAATTAATGAAATTATAAGTAAATAATAAAAAGGTGATCAAAAATATCTTAATTACCTGAGCTTTAAGAAATAACCTCCAAACTAATCCTAGGTTCGTTGTTTTCCCACTAGTTAAGACCTCAGGTAGGGTATACAATGTGAGCTCAATTATGTTCTCCTCAAAATCCGTATGTGGGAGTCCTATCCCCTAGTGCCTCAGAATGTGACTGTTTTTGAAGAAAAAGTCTGTAAAGAGATGATTAAGGTAAAATGAGTTTGTTAGTGTAGGTCCTAATCCAATATGACTGATGTCCTTATAACAAGAGGAGATTAGGACACAAACCCACACAGAGGAAAGATGCAGGAAGACGCAGGAAGAAGACAGCCTTCTACAAGTCAAGGAGAAAGGCCCTAGGAAAAACCCACACTGCCAACACCTTGATCTCAGACTTTTAGCCTCCAGAACTGTGACGAAATAAATTTCTATTGTTTAAGCTAGCTAGTCTTGGGAATTCCCTGGCAGTTCAGTGGTTAGGACTCAGCGTTTTTACTGCCAAGGGCCTGGGTTCAATTCCTGGTCGGGGAACAAAGATCCCCCAAGCTGTGAGGTGTGGAGAAAAAAAAAAAAAAGCTAGCTAGTTTTTGCACTTTGTTAGGGCAGCCCTAGCCAAATAATACAGTATATTAACTCTTTCACAGTTTACATACATACCCCAATGCATACATTAGTAAGTCCAAAATTCAACTTTAAGAAGTCACTTAAAAACTAAATACAATCTGTCTCTCACATTTAATGTTTTGTTAATGTGCACAAGTCACCGGAACTGTGTCTGAATAACTGAAATTATGAAAAGGTCAGCCTGGAAATTTAAGCTATAAATCCTTAACACTCTATCCAACTAGGTTACTATCATCTCCATTTTAAAGATGTGAAAAATGAAGCCTTAAAAGGCTAATCAACCTGTTCATGTTGTGCAACTGGAAAAGGGAAGGGCTGGTATTTGAACCTAGGTAGCCAGAGTCAGAAGTTGTGTTTTTGGGACTTCCCTGGTGGCACAGTGGTTAAGAATCCACCCACCAATGCAGGGGACACGGGTTCGAGCTCTGGTCCAGGAAGATCCCACATGCCGCGGAGCAACTAAGCCCATGCACCACAACTACTGAGCCTGCATGCCTAGAGCCCACGAGCCACAACTACTGAGTCTGCGTGCCACAACTACTGAAGCCCACGTGCCTAGGGCCTGTGTTCTGCAACAAGAGAAGCTACCGCAATGAGAAGCCTGCGCACCGAAACGAAGTGTAGCCCTGCTCGCTGCAACTAGAAAAAGCCCACATGCAGCAATAAAGACCCAATGCAGCCAAAAATAAATAAATTAATTTTTTTTAAAAGGAAGTTGTACTCTTAACTATTGTGGGCCACTACCTCCCCAAGCAGGGAGAAAAGAGACTGTGATAAATTCTGAACTTTAATGGCTGACAGAAAGGCTGTATCACTGGCAGAAACAGAGAATATCCCAAAGTTTTGTTTTGAGGAAAAAGCTAATGAGTTGAATGTTAGATCTGCTAACTCCCACAGGGACCCCAAACAAAGAGCTGGGAGGAAAATAATGGGGCTTCCATTATTTCTCCACTTTCCCAAGTGGAGAGAAGGGAACCCTCCTACACTGTTGGTGGGAGTGTAAATTGGTGCAACCACTATGGAGAACAGTATGGAGGTTCCTTAATAAACTAAAAATAGAGCTACCATATGATCCAGCAATCCCACTCCTTGTATATATCCAGAGAAGATAAAAACTCTAATTTGAAAAGGTGTATGCACCCCAATGTTCATAGCAACACTATTTACAATAGCCAAGACATGGAAGCAACCTAAATGTCTATCAACAGATGAATGGATAAAGAAGATATGGTACATATATACAATGGAATATTATTCAGCCATAAAAAAGAACAAAATAATGCCATTTGCAGCAGCATGGATGGACCTAGAGGTTATCATATTGATTGAAGTAAGCCAGACAGAGAAAGACAAATATTGTATGATATCATTTATATGTAGAATCTAAAAAGTAATACAAATGAATCTGTATACAAAACAGAAACAGACACAGAAAACAAATTTGTGGTTATCAAAGGAGAAAAGGGGGACAGGGATAAATTAGGAGTATGAGATTAAAAGATACACACCACTCTGTATAAAATAAATAAATGACAAGGATTTACTGTATAGCACAGGGACCAATATTCAATATATTTTAATAACTTATAATAGAAAAGAATCAGGAAAATATATATACATATATATATAACTGAATCACTTTGCTGTACACTTGAAATTGTAAATCAACTATACTTCAATAAAAAAAATAGTAATAATGGGGTTACTCCACAGAAGGCATGGAAGTAGATAAGACCTCGAAGAAGATCACGAAGAGAGAGGAGAATGACAAGGACTTCATCTGAGTAGGGCCACAGTTAAGGTGAGAATGAAAAAGAGGCATCTGGGAAGAAGCCAGAGAGGGAGAGCAGAACCAGAGATCAAGGGTGAAGTAATGTTAAGAATATGGTGATAAATACATGAAATAGCAAACCGATGATTTGTGTTATTAGCAAATTGAAATGTGTTACATTAAACTATTATGACAGCAGGCAATAGATTGGACTCAACTTTCTAATACTGAGTTGTTTGGGTTACTATATGATTAAAAAAACTAGCATTTTTTAAACCAGTTGTCAGTGTTCTCTTAAGTATGAAAAAATGTAACATACATAGAAACAGAAACATACTATTGGCCTTGCAAGTAATCACAGTGATCTGAATATGAAAGAATGCTTTAAAATCACTTTTTAAGTTCAGAAAAATATTTAAGGGCTCAAAAAACCAACAGAAAGATAGTTACATTTTGACAAGAGAATGGATATTAGTAATGGAAATATCTAGTGATCTCTAATTGAGAAAATAAAGCTGTAGTTTACTAAGAAAAATATAGAAACCCTGTGGCTTGGCTAAATCCATGAAAAGAAAAGATCTTTTAGTGAAGTATTGTTGTTAATAAAAAAATACATATATTCCACACATATTGTCATTTTTCAAAATAATTATACTAAATCTTACTACTTAACATAGAAACTCTTAGTTGGAAAGGTCATTTAAGCTAAATCAGCACAACATATATATCAGAAGGAATTCCCTCTCCTACATTCCTAACAAATAGTCATTCAACAGTCCATATCTTTGCCTCCATTAATTATAGAAAGTTCTACTTAATATTGAGTTTAAAGCTGCCTCCCTATAACATCGATCAAATTCTTCCCTAGAGACAAGATAAAATAAGTCTGGACCAAAATAATTAGCCTGTTTCTCATTAATCTCCACTTCTGCACATTCCCTATTCTTCTATTTGGTCTACTAAAACAGTTTTCAGACCCTCCCTGCTGGGCCATCATTATTTGTGTGCATTCCAGCTTAGCCACTGACCCTTAAATTGTGATGGTCAAATTTTAACACAATACTACAGCTATGTCTTGACCATTATAGTTTTTATTCAACAAACAATAAGTGAGAATCTATTAAATGCAAGACACTAGGAATATAAAGGGTATAAAACACTGCATTTAGAACTCAGATCTTCTGGGGAATATCTGCAGTACAAGACGAGGTTAAGTTTTTGGCAGCCATGTGGTATTTTTGGTCTCACAGAAAATTCACAGTTGACTGATTTGTCCATGTTTTATTTTTGTTTTCTCAAAAACTGCTGTCAAAAAAGGTTTGTGGGGGCTTCCCTGGTGGCGCAGTGGTTGAGAGTCTGCCTGCTGATGCAGGGGACACGGGTGCATGCCCCGGTCCGGGAGGATCCCACATGCCACGGAGTGGCTGGGCCCGTGAGCCATGGCTGCTGAGCCTGCGTGTCCAGAGCCTGTGCTCTGCAACGGGAGAGACCACAACAGTGAGAGGCCCGCGTACGGCAAAAAAAAAAAAAAAAAAAAAAGTTTTGTGTATCTTATCACTGTAAAACTGACCTTTTGATAAAACTGACCTTTTGAAGCTGACAATAGGAACTAACATATTTCATGTCATTTTATAGCCAGTTGCCCAGCCTGTTGAGATCATTTCAAGCCTCTCATCCCAGCTTTGTAAACTGGACATTTGTAAATTTTATACATAAGGCTTTTATGTTGATGTCCAAGTCACTGATAAAAATTTTCACAGGAACAGTCCAAGAACAAAGAACCGTGGCATGCCTGGAGAAATTTACTGCCAGGTTAAACTCCCTTGATTTATAGCCTCCCACGTGATTGTCCAACTACCTGAAACGGCATCTATTTGTAGCATCAGCCATCCTGCCTGCCTCCATCTTGTTCTTAAGATTATTCATATAGCCTTTATCCAATGCAGTACAATAATAAAGAGGGTTTATTTGTGCTATTTATAATTACTTCTATGGGAAGAAGAAAAAGAAGAACTGTACAGATAGCTAACTGATAAGAAAGCCAAAGGAGGAACCAACCACACAAACAACAGCAGAAACAGTCCATAAAGAAACCACAGGGCTCCAATAGTGGGGCACACCACCATATCATGTGTAAATGGTCCTGAGAATGCAGAAACCTTTATCCCATTAGAAAATATCCATGTTTCTAGGAACCATGCTTCTTCACTCTCCCAGGAATATTGTGAAATAATTTGGGGTGTGAGAAAGGAACACACAGTATAAATGTTATAGGATGTAGATGCAATGATTATAGACATGGAGGACACCTGCCTGGGTCATGGAAGATAGTCTTCATGGACTCTGACAAGAGCTGATCATTCTTTTGGACAGTACTGAGACTTGTCCTTTTTGGTTATCAAAGGTAGTTTTAATTTGAACTTGTTTCTTACTTTATCTTCACTTGTCTTTTTTGGTTATCAAAGATAGTTTTAATTTGAACTTGTTTCTTACTTTATTTTCTTCTATGTGGATTTTGATCCAATGATGACAACTGGAGTTCCCAGAGCTAATAAGTATATACTTTGTCTGCTATTTTTATGATGATCATAAAATCTGGGATAAAAGAAAATGGGAGTTTACTTTGACCTATTCTTAGTAAACATATGTTAGTCTTTTATTGGTTACCATCTTCTGTTCCAAGAGTTCATCAATCATCTATCTAATAAATGGTTCTAGACTTCTCAAATCTATTTTTTAAACACTTGCACATTGCCAGGTTTCTCTCCCTTCTCCAATTCCCTAATGTCTCTGACAATACATCCTGAAGGCCTTTATACTCTGAGAGGCAATTTATCTATACTGGAGGAATGACCACATTTAAGATCACTTGAGGCTCTCTTACTCTCTCTTTCTAAATCCCAGGCTTGGTGACAAAGTGGAAAGAAAACAACTTTGGATTCAGAAAATCAAATATCAAACTCCTGGCTCTGCACCTATTAGCTGTATGATTTGGGGCAAACTGCTAACCCTAACAAGCCTCATTATGTTTCTCTGTAAATTGTAGATGCCTCATAATTCACAGGGTTACTATAAGAATTAAATGAAAATATGCAAGCAAACCAAATAAATTTTTAAAAATATCAAATAAAATCCAGCAATATATATATATATATATATATATATATATATATATATATAAAGAGTTATATAATATGACTAAGTGGGGTTTATCCTGGAAATGCAAATCTGGGTCAGTCAATGTAATCATCGTATAGAGAGCCTACAGAAGAAAAACCACATGATCTTATCAACTGATCAGAAAAGGATTTGACAAAATTCAACATCCATTCTTGATTAAAAAGACAAAACAAAAACCTCTCAGCAAACTAGAAATAGAATCAAACTTCCTAAACCTGGTAATGGGCGTCTTTGGAGGACCTTCAAGATGGCAGAGGAGTAAGACGTGGAGATCACCTTCCTCCCCACAATTATATCAAAAATACATCTGCATGTGGAACAACTCCTACAGAACACCTACTGAACGCTGGCAGAAGACCTCAGACCTCCCAAAAGGCAAGAAACTCCCCCACGTACCTGGGTAGGGCAAAAGAAAAAAGAATAAACAGAGACCAAAGAATAGGGACGGGACGTGCACCAGTGGGAGGGAGCCGTGAAGAAGGAAAGGTTTCCACACACTAGGAGCCCCTTCGCGGGCGGAGACGGTGGGTGGCGGAGGGCGGAAGCTTCGGAGCCACAGAGGCGAGCACAGCAACAGGGGTGTGGAGGGCAAAGCGGAGAGATTCCCGCACAGAGGATCGGTGCCGACAGGCACTCACCAGCCCGATCGGCACTCACCAGCCCGACAGGCTTGTCTGCTCGGCCGCCAGGGTGGGCGGGGCTGGGAGCTGAGGCTCGGGTTTTGGGTTTCAGTCGGAGCGCAGGGAGAGGACTGGGGCTGGCGGCAGGAAGAGAGCCTGAAGGGGTTAGTGCACCACGGCTAGCCGGGAGGGAGTCCGGGAAAAAGTCTTGAGCTGCCGAAGAGACAAGAGACTTTTTCTTCCCTCTTTGTTTCCTGGTGCGCGAGGAGAGGGGATTAAGAGCGCTGCTTAAAGGAGCTCCAGAGACGGGCGCGAGCCGCGTCAGCGCGGACCCCAGAGACGGGCATAGGACGCTAAGGCTGCTGCTGCCGCCACCAAGAAGCCTGTGTGCGAGCGCAGGTCACTATCCACACCTCCCCTCCCACGAGCCTGTGCCGCCCGCCACTGCCAGGGTCCCGTGATCCAGGGACCGCTTCCCTGGTAGAGCGTACGGCGCACCTCAGGCTGGTGCAACGTCACAATGGCCTCTGCCGCCGCAGGCTCGCCCCGCATTCCGTACCCCCACCCACCTGCTGGACCTGAGTGAGCCAGAGCTCCCTAATCAGCTGCTCCTTTAACCCCGTCCTGTCTGGATGAATAACAGACACCAGAGGATGACCTACGTGCAGGGGCGGGTCCAAATCCAAAGCTGAACCCCAGGAGCTGTGCGAACAAAGAAGAGAAAGGGAAGTTTCTCCGTGCAGCCTCAGGAGCAGCGGATTAAATATCCACAATCAACTTGATGTACCCTGCATCTGTGGAATACTTGAATAGACTTTAAATCAGGCCAAAATTGAAGCCGCGTACTTGGGGAGCAACTGCAGACTTGGGGTTTGCTGTATAAGACAGACTAGTTTCTGATTTTTATGTCTATCTTAGTATAATTTTTAGCACTTGTTATCATTGGTGGATTCGTTTATTGGTTTGGTTGCTCTTTTCTTTTTTTATTACATTTAATTTTTTATTATAATAATATTTTTTTTTACTTTTTATTTACTAACTGTTTTATTTTACTTTATTTTATTATTATTATTATTTTCTTTCTAATTTTTCTCCCTTTTCTTCTGAGCAGTGTGGCTGACAGGGTCTTGCAGCTCTGGCCAGGTGTCAGTCCTGAGCCTCTGAGGTAGGAGAGCTGAGATCAGGACATTGGACCACCAGTGACCTCCCCACCCCACGTAATATCAATTGGTGAGAGCTCTCCCAGAGATCCCTGCCTCAACGCTAAGACCCAGGTCCACTCAACGACAAGCAAGATCTAGTGCTGGACACCCCATGCCAAACAACTAGCAAGACAGGAATACAACCCCACCGATTAGCAGAGAGGCTGCCTAAAATCATAATAAGTTCACAGACACCCCAAAACACACCATGGGACGTGGTCCACCAGAAAGACAAGATCCAGCCTCATCCAGCAGAACACAGGCACCAGTCCCCGCCACCAAGAACCCTACACAACCCACTGAACCAACCTTACCCACTGCAGGCAGACACCAAAAACAATGGGGACTATGAAGCAGCAGCCTATGAAAAGGAGACCCCAAACACAATAAGTTAAGCAAAATGAGAAGACAGAGAAATACACAGCAGATGAAGGAGCAAGGTAAAAACCCATGAGACCAAACAAGTGAAGAGGAAATAGGCAGTCTACCTGAAAAAGAATTCAGAGTAATGATAGTAAATATGATTCTAAATCTTGGAAATAGAATGGAGAAAACACAAGAAACGTTTAACAAGGAACTAGAAGAACTAAAGAGCAAACAAACAGTGATGAACAGCACAATAAATGAAATTAAAAATTCTCTAGAAGGAATCAATAGCAGAATAACTGAGGCAGAAGAAAGGATAAGTGACCTCGATGATGAAATAGTGGCAATCACTACCACAAACCAGAATAAAGAATGAAAAGAATGGAAGACAGTCTCAGAGATTTCTGGGACAACATTAAACGCACCAACATTCGAATTATAGGGGTCCCAAAGAGGAAGAGAAAAAGAAAGGGTCTGAGAAAATATTTGAAGGGACTATAGTTGAAAACTTCCCTAATATGGGAAAAGAAATAGTCAACCAAGTCCAGAAAGTGCAGAGAGTCCTATACAGGATAAAAGCAAGGAGAAACATGCCAAGACACATACTAATCAAACTATCAAAAATTAAATACAAAGAGAAAATATTAAAAGCAGCAAGGGAAAAACAACAAATAACATACAAGGGACTCCCCATAAAGTTAAGAGCTGATCTCTCAGCAGAAACTCTGCAAGCCAAAAGGGAGTGGCAGGACATATTTAAAGAGGTGAAAGGGAAAAACCTACAACCAAGATTACTCTACCCAGCAAGAGTCTCATTCAGATTCAGTCGAGAAATTAAAACCTTTACAGACAAGCAAAAGCTAAGAGAATTCAGCACCACCGAACCAGCTTTACAACAAATGCTAAAGGAACTTCTCTAGGCAGGGAAACACAAGAGAGGGAAAAGACCTACAATAACAAACCCAAAACAATTAAGAAAATAGTAATATGAACATACATATTGATAATTACCTTAAATATAAATGGATTAAATGCTCCAACCAAAAGACATAGATTGGCTGAATGGATACAAAAACAAAACCCGTATATATGCTGTCTACAAGAGACCACTTCAGACCTAGGGACACATACAGACTGAAAGTGAGGAGATGGAAAAAGGTATTCCATGCAAATGCAAATCAAAAGAAACCTGGAGTAGCAATTCTCATATCAGACCAAATAGAGTTTAAAATAAAGATTATCACAAGAGACAAAGAAGGACACTACATAATGATCAAGGGATCAATCCAAGAAAAAGATATAAAAATTGTAAATATTATGCACTCAACATAGGAACACCTCAATACACAAGGCAAATGCTAACAGCAATAAAAGGGGAAATTGACAGTAACACAATAATACTAGGGGACTTTAACAACCCACTTTCATCAGTGGACAGATCATCCAAAATGAAAATAAATAAGGAAAAATAATCTTTCAAAGACACCTTAACTAGATGACTTAATTGTTATTTATAGGACATTCCATCCAAAAAAACAATACACTTTCTTCTCAAGTGCTCATGGAACATTCTCCTGGATAGATCATATCTTGGGTCACAAATCAAGCTTTGGTTAATTTAAGAAAATTGAAATCCTATCAAGTATCTTTTGCAACCACAACACTATGAGGCTAGATATTAATTACAGGAAAAAAAAACTGTAAAATATACAAACACATGGAGGCTAAACAATACATTAATAAATAACTAAGAGATAACTGAAGAAATCAAAGAGGAAACCAAAAAATGCCTGGAAACAAATGACAATGAAGACAAAAACCCAAAACCTATGGGATGCAGCAAAAGTGGTTCTAACAGGGAAGTTTATGGCAATACAGTCCTACCTCAGGAAAAAAGAAAATCTCAAATAACAACCTAACCTTACACCTAAAGCAATTAGAGAAGGAAGAACAAAAAAGTAACCCAAAGTTAGCAGAAGGAAATAAATCATAAATATCATATTAGAAATATATGAAAAAGAAATGAAGGAAACAATAGCAAAGATCAATAAAACTAAAAGCTGGTTCTTTGAGAAGATAAACAAAATTGATAAACCATTAGCCAGACTCATCAAGAAAAAAAGGGAAAACACTCAACGGAATTAGAAATGAAAAAGGAGAAGTAACAACTGACACTTCAGAAACACAAAGGATCATGAGAGATTACTACAAGGAACTATATGCCAATAAAATGGACAACCTGGAAGAAATGGACAAATTCTAAGAGGAGCACAACCTTCTGAGACTGAACCAGGAAGAAATAGAAAATATAAACAGACCAAAGAGAAGCACTGATTGAGTCTGTGATTAAAAACCTTCCAACAAATAAAAGCCCAGGACCAGATGGCTTCACAGGCATATTCTATCAAACATTTAGAAAGAGCTAACACCTATCCTTCTCAAACTCTTCCAAAATGTAGCAGAGAGAGGAACACTCCCAAATACATTCGATGAGGCCACCATCACCCTGACATCAAAACCAGTCAAAGATATCACAAAAAAAGAAAACTACAGACCAATATCACTGATGAACGTAGATGCAAAAATCCTCAACAAAATACTAGCAAACAGAATCCAACAGCACATTAAAAGAATCATACACCATGATCAAGTGGGGTTTATTCCAGGAATGCAAGGATTATTCAGTATACACAAATCAGTCAATGAGATACACCATATTAACAAATTGAAGGATGAAAACCATATGATCATATCAATAGATGCTGAAAGAGCTTTTGACAAAATTCAACACCCATTTATGAAAAAAACTATCCAGAAAGTAAGCATAAAGGGAACCTACGCCAACATAATAAAGGCTATATATGACAAACCCACAGCCAACATCGTTCTCAATGGTGAAAAACTGAAACCATTTCTCCTAAGATCAGGAACAAGACAAGGTTGCCCACCCTCACTACTATTATTCAACATAGTTTTGGAAGTTTTAGCGACAGCTATCAGAGAAGAAAAAGAAATAAAAGGAATCCAAATTGGAAAAGAAGAAGTAAAACTGTCACTGTTTGCAGATGACATGATACTGTACTATACAAAGAGAATCCAAACAATGCTACCAGAAAACTACCAGAGCTAATCAATGAATTTGGTAAAGTAACCAGATAGAAAGTTAATGCACAGAAATCTCTGGCATTCCTATACACTAATGACGAAAAATCTGAAAGAGAAATTAAGGAAACACTCCCATTTACCATTGCAACAAAAAGAATGATATACCTAGGTATAAACCTACCTAAGGAGATAAAAGACCTGTATGCAGAACACTATAAGACATTGATGAAAGAAATTAAACATGATACAAACAGATGGAGAGATATACCATGTTCTTGAATTGGAAGAATCAACATTGTGAAAATAACTCTACTACCCAAAGCAATCTACAGATTCAATGCGATCCCTATCAAACTACCAATGGCATTTTTCACAGAAATAGAACAAAAAATGTCACAATTTGTCTGAAACACAAAAGACCCCGAATAGCCAAAGCAATCTTGAGAAAGAAAAACAGAGCTGGAGCAATCAGGCTCCAGGATTTCAGACTATACTACAAAGCTACAGTAATCCATACACTATGGTACTGGCACAAAAACAGAAATATGGATCAATGGAACAGGATAGAAAGCCCAGAGATAAACCCATGCACATATGGTCACCTTAACTTTGATAAAGGAGGCAAGAATATACAGTGGAGAAAAGACAGCCTCTTCAATAAGTGGTGCTGGGAAAACTGGACAGCTACATGTAAAAAAAAAATGAAATTAGAACCGTCCCTAACACCATACACAAAAATAAACTCAAAATGGATTAAAGACCTAAATGTAAGTCCAAACACTATAAAACTCTTAGAGGAAAACATAGGCAGAACACTCTATGACATAAATCACAGCAAGATCCTTTTTTGACCCATCTCCTAGAGAAATGGAAATAAAAACAAAAATAAATAAATGGGACCTAATGATACTTAAAAGCGTTTTCACAGCAAAGGAAACCATAAACAAGATGAAAAGACCACCCTCAGAACGGGAGAGAATATTTGCAAATGAAGCACCTGACAAAGGATTAATCTCCAAAATTTACAAGCAGCACATGCAGCTCAATATCAAAAAAACAAACAACCCAATCCACAAATGGACAGAAGACCTAAATAGACATTTCTCCAAAGAAGATATACAGATTGCCAACAAACACATGAAAGGATGCTCAACATCACTAATCATTAGAGAAATGAAAATCAAATCTACAATGAGGTATCACCTCACACCAGTCAGAATGGCCAACATCAAAAAATCTACAAACAATAAATGCTGGAGAGGGTGTGGAGAAAAGGGAAGCCTCTTGCACTGTTGGTGGAAATGTAAATTGATACAGCCACTATGCAGAACAGTATGGAGGTCGCTTAAAAATCTAAAAATAAAATTACCATATGACCCAGCAATCCCACTACTGGGCATATACCCTGAGAAAACCATAATTCAGAAAGAGACATGTACCACAATATTCATTGCAGCACTATTTACAATAGCCAGGACATGGAAGCAACCTAAGTGTCCATGGACAGATGAATGGATAAAGAAGTTGTGGCACATATATACAATGGAATATTACTCAGCCATTAAAAGAAATGAATTTGAGTTATTTGTAGTGAGGTGGATGGACCTAGAGACTGCTATACAGAGTGAAATAAGTCAGAAAGAGAAAAACAAATACCGTATCCTAACACATATACATGGAATCTAAAAAAAAAAAAAAAAAAAAATTGTTCTGATGAACCTAGGGGCAGGACAGGAATAAAGATGCAGACTTAGAGAATGGAAGGGTAAGCTGGGACTACACATTATTTTTAATGTGACTACTAGAAAAATTTTAATTACATATGTGGTTAACATTATATGTCTATCAGATAACATTGACCTACACAGTTCTTTAAGAAAGTATATAATAACCACCCAAGATGTTTTAAAGTAATTTTTAACAGGCATACATTTTTTAATATAAAAAGGAAATTCAGATCTTATAAAACTTTACTGACTGAAGAAAGTCCTTGATGAAATTCAGAAAAGAATCAAAATAAAGGACTCAAAATTGAAGAAGTCATGGTAAAGAGGGCTAGTGATGAGCACTGTATCCATTTAAATGTAATAATACCACAAAATACAGGAATTATGGTTACAAAGCAGATTATAAGTGTTACAAAGCAGATTATAAGTATTACAAATCTTGATAATATAAAAAGTAACAATATAACAGGAGTCAACAAACTTCCTGAAAAGGGCCAGATAGTAAATATTTTAGGCATTGTGGGCCATATGGTCTCTGTCAAGACTATTGAATTTCACTGCTGTAGTTCAAAAGCAGGAATGAATCATACATAAGCAAATGGGTTTGGCTGTTACACTAAAACTTTACTTACAAAAACAGGGGCATCTGTCCCCATCAAGACTACTCAGTTTCACTGCTATAACCCAAAAGCGAAGCTAGACAATACAATAAAAAAATGAGTATAACAGTTGAGCAAGTTACAATAAAACTTTATTTATAAAAACAAGCAACAAGCCAGATTTGGTTGTAGTTTCCTAACCTTATAACAGAGGGAAGGGAAAAGAAATGTGGTACAATAAAATCCCCATCTTCATAGTGAGTGTTTAAAAACTATCATCTAAAATTGAAATATATTGTTTTTTTAAACACATAAAATCCATTTTTAAATTTTATATAGTTTCCTTTAAAGAGGACTTTTTACAGAAAATAATATCTTTGGAGATTAAGAAATCAGTCTAAAATTCATTTATTTCCTCCGTTTCACTTAAGTTTGATTTTATCTATCAGTTCAATTCAAATAACATTGAAAAATATTTCTTATTTAAAAAAATTACTCACAGATTCTTTTCTATGTCACAGGATTAATGTATTCCTTCACTGTTGCTGTTTAATTTTTTTTATAACCACATCCCAAAAAATGAGTATGATTACATTTCTTTAAAATATTTTTACCCATCAATTTCACTTGGAACTGAAAAATTTCAGAGTATAAAATAAGCAATTGTGTTACAATTATGATCTGCCATGTGGGTTTAACATTCTCCAGATTTGACCCATCAGAACCCTCCCTGCTTTTTCTCTGAGCTCCATACTGTTTTTCTGTAAAGCGTTAGCTATACTTTAAAATAAGCCACTGTTTTTATTTTTTCAGCTTAGGCTCATTGATCATCTCAGGTCAAATATCCTGATACTCTGTGATCCCCTCTCATATCATCTGACCCTAAAAATATATCCCTCCAAAGTCAAAGAATGTGTTTTTCTCTTCAAGTCATTTTGACAGGTATCCAATTCCTAAATTAAAGAATTATAACAAATGGAATTTGGGGCATGAAGACCACTGAGGGGAAAATCCTTTCATCAAGACCATTGTGTCCAGTCACCATTTCTGCTCTAGTTTTTGTCCTTTAGTTAGGAAAAAAAAAGCCCATTCTCTGAAGGTAGAGTCCTGTTCATAGAACACAACTAAAATCAAAAGGGACTTCCCAGTTCTCTGAGAAAAACAGCAACTGGAGCTTCATAAGAAAGTGCCAGTAACTCATAAACAACTCAGATATCTTTTACAAGGGAGATTAATTTCCAAAACAATAAATCTTTTGCCTGATACTTGTTCAAACATGAACTCAAACTGCCTGAACCCTTTATCAGATACTGTCTTTCAGGATAATTTCTTTTTTTAATGCTTGAAAAATCTTACTACAATTCCATATATGGCTAGAGCAACTTGAGCAAGGTTGCCAATCATTAATTAAATGCTAACTATTTAAATGTTAATGCTTTTAATAACTTCTACCATGTATTTGAACATTAATCCAAATACAATGGTTCAGGCCTAAAAAGCAAAAAAGGAAAGCTTTTTAACCTGAATAATCCCCATAATCCCTCACCAGTAATCTCATCTCAATAACCATCCATTTTCTGAAAATCACCCTCACTATGATAGAACCAGCTTATCATAGAAGAAGAAAAATGAAGTTCCCCATACTGCCCCAATTATATCTATTTTCTTCTGATCTCATCATGGTTCTTAGGCTTTGTCATCTTGGTGGCAATGTATATTGTGAATTGTAAATTTTTATGATACATATATTTACTCAAAGATCATTCAAATACTTAAAAACAATTTATTCTTGAAGAGAAAAATCTATTCTGGCTTCAGATAGGATAATTCTCCTGCACTCCTTAAATAGTAAGGTACATCATCAAACCCAAAGTGCCAAACACTCAGGGTCCCTACAGAAATAGTCATTGTGTTTGTTCAGCTGCATATAACCCCACCTATCTCAGCCCCATGCATGCCTGGTATATTTAGTAACCGTTCAAGTTGCTTATCTTTCTTTAGCATATTCCTTAATAATCCTAAGTAAGAAACTTCTGCCACTCTAAAAATGTTTGTCCATTTTGCTTAGAGTCAATGAGTATTTTGGTTTGATATTCTTTCACCCATGCTCTGACTCAGAGGAGTTTATCACTTCTCCACAAAATTCCATTAAAGGAGTTTAGATAAGATATGAGATTGTATTAACAATGTAAGAATCACCGGTGTCTGCATCCACAGGAGTAGCATTGTGGTAACCACCCAAAGGCAATATGAGAGTCAGAACG
Source organism: Mesoplodon mirus (assembly GCF_964341445.2). Lineage (NCBI taxonomy): Eukaryota > Metazoa > Chordata > Mammalia > Artiodactyla > Ziphiidae > Mesoplodon > Mesoplodon mirus. The sequence goes on along the minus strand of NC_138982.1, from coordinate 131,585,030 downwards.
GCTGGGCCAATGAAGCCCTTTACTTTGCTGCAGGATGTCTTGATTTTTACATCTTAGTCAGTGATGAGGAGAGGAGTGAGTAAGGGCCATGGTGAATTTGTATTAATATATCCAAAATATTGGTAGGTGCTTTCTGGATTCCAAAGAAAAAGGATGAACTACTAAATAATTTCTAATCAAGCCTCAACAAACTTTTGTTCCAGGAAGACAAGGAGAAGTTGCTGTACTTGTTCTTTTTTTTTTTTTTCAATTATGAACAAAGAAGGAAATAAAAAGGAACACAGGTATTTAAACAGCAAGATCTGGGATCTAGATTCAATTCTGGAAGGATGTTTAGACCCATCAGTTAAATATAGAAATGATTTACTGGATGAGTTTGTAAACTTCCCACATGGCAGGGTTTTAAGATCCTGAACAGTCATTAGAAAAACAACCATTTACTCTGGACTTACAAATAATCACTTTCAAAAAAATCATAGGTCCAAAAACTTTAATATGTCTCCCTCATTAGTACTGACAATCTGTCTAACACTATGGTTACAAGCACGGCTTCTGAGCCAAACTACTTGAGCTCAAATCCAAGCTCTGCCATTTATGAGCTTGGTCAAGTTATTTATGAGCTTGGTCAAGTTAATCTTTTGGTGACTCAGTTTCCTTGTCTGTAAAAGTATCCACAGTATCAAAAGACTGTTGTAAAAATTAAACGTGTTAATTTAATGTGCCTGGTGCATGGTGAGCGTTACCTGTGATGGTTGCTATATTTTTATTGCACATCTCACTTTTCACTTCTCACTAGGATAAAATACTTTGTTTAAATTTAATTTGCTTAATGTCTTTATAGATGTAGCCTACTATGGTAACCTGACATAAAGGCAAAGAGATGTGAATTATTAAATTCTATTATTCCTCATTTATTCACTCACTTTATGTGTTCACTCATTTATTCATCTAGCATGTATTGAACATCTATTATGAACCCTGTAGAGTGTAGGACCCTGAGGACACAAAGGCAAATAAAATATAATCTTCAGGGAACAAGAGCAAGGCATGTATGCTACTAAGCACATCAATGTCACAGGTCTTATGATAGAAGAATGAACAGTGCATAGTGGAGGTACGAGTGAGGGAAAGAAGAATTCTACCCTGGAGAAGGGTTAGGAAAACTCCATCGAAGAAGGGTCCTTTGAGCTGAGTACTGAAAGATGAGCAAAGTTTCCCTGGGGTCTGGGTCAGTTTGAGAACAGATTCTTCTACATGCTCAACACAGTAGCCTTAAAAAAAAAAAAAACATAGCCCAGCTTGAAAGAAGGAAAAGGGAACAAACCCATAGGTTCAAGACATGAGAGGGAAATCAAATGCAAAGAAGTCAATCAAGCTGACTTAGCAGCCTCCCAAGGGGTTGTCAGCCCTCCTGAGGAATGGAGGCTGCACTTTAATGTCCAGGCAAGAAAAAGAAAAGGATACAGCCCATGTGAGTTGGAGAGCTGAATGGAGATCTCTGCACTTAGCCAGGGCCATCTATGAAAAGGCAACTAGAAATACTCTACTCACAAGCCTAGAGAAGTAGCAAGTACGTTTGCCATCTGCCTGCAAGTCAGAGTGGGGAAAACTTTGAAAACCCCAAACCCAAGCTACACATGTACGTGAGGGTCCAATTTATATTTTCCCCATGGCATCAAAATCCCAAGCTAAGACATTAGCATAAAGCTGGTCTAGGACCCAAGAAACCACTAGAAAACTGGTCAAATGGGTACTTCCACTGCCTAAAGCACTACTCCCATGGGGGAAAAATCAACCCCTACAGAAGATGATCTCAAAATAAAAATAAAACATATCATACAGGGACTTCCCTGGTGGTGCAGTGGTTAAGAATCTGCCTGCCAATGCAGGGGACACAGGTTCAAGCCTTGGTCCAGGAAGATCCCACATGCCACAGAGCAACTAAGCCCGTGCAACACAACTACTGTGTCTGTGCTCTAGAGTCCTCAAGCCTCAACTACTGAGCCTGTGTGCCACAACTACTGAAGCCCACGCACCTAGAGTCCATGCTCCACAAGAGAAGCCACCTCAGTGAGAAGCCTGCATGCTGCAAGGAAGAGTAGCCCCAACTCTCCACAACTAGAGAAAGCCCGTGCGCAGCAACAAAAACCCAATGCAGCCAAAAACAAATTAATTAATTAATTAATTAAAAATAAAATACCACAGAGACACACTAGGAATCAATCCATCATCACAAGAGAGAGTCAGTAAACGTAACAAATGGAAAATTCACATCACAAAGACTAGATATAATAGATCTGAGCAAGACTTTAAAATAAATATGTTTTAAATAACCAAGGAGATAAAAGAAGGGATAGAAACAATGAGAGAACAGGATAATGATGAAAAAAGACAAAAAGCAGAGGTTAATACAGCATGGTCCCTTTAGATAATTACTTGGAACTCAGCACCTCTAAAGTGGGTAGGTGGGTGGGGAGTAGAGAGATATGGGGTAATTGTGTGTACTGGTGGGGGAACGGATGGGGGAAAATGGAGAAGATGCATCAAGAGATAACCCCTGAGAGGTGGACAGAATCAAGTTATGCAGGGTCTTGGATGGCATCCTAAAAAGTTTAACTTTACCCCTTAGCAAAAGGAAGACTTCGAAAAGTTTTAATCAAGAAAGTAATGAATAGATTTATTTTAGAATGTTCTCGGCAGTAATTGGAGAATGCTTGAAAGGAGATAAGAATGAAAAAATGGAGACTACTCAGAGGATTTTTTACAATAGACATATGTCTTTAGTTCCAAGCTGAATTTACAGGCCCAAGGAACATTCATATATGCTAACCAGAGTTCCAAACTTGGATTGCCCTGCAAGCACCAGCAGAGCCCCAGAAGCTGCAGGACTGCTCCCAGCTTTAACACACATGGAGCACTTATGCTTTCAAACTTTCCAGATATTGAGGGTACAGAGAGAAATAAAACATGAGCTCTGTGTTTCTCTCCTCCAGATTCTCACAAACTAACAAGAGAATGAGACATGAACATAAATAATCATTACACAATGTGATGTATATAAGAGAGGTACGAACAGAACATTATGGAGTCTGGGGCAGAGAGGTGTAGACAAAGGCATTACAGAAGACATTGGAGTTGAACCTTGAAAGAAGAATAAGAACATTCAAGACAGAAGGAATTTTGTAACTGCAAAAGCTCATCAATATGATGTAGTTTCAGGAAGACTTCCAATGAACTTCATATAGTGGTGATATTCTGTCATATGAGTCATCCATATGAGACATTGGAGTTGAACCTTGAAAGAAGAATAAGAACATTCAAGGCAGAAGGAATTTTGTAACTGCAAAGGCTCATCAATATGATGTAGCTTCAGGTAGACTTCCAATGAACTTCATATAGTGGTGATATTCTGTCATATCAGTCATCATGCTGTGTAAGTGAAGAATAAAGCTTTACCCTCAGGGAGCTTCTAATGTAATAATAATTCTTTTTTTCACTTTTTAATATTTTTAATTATAGTTAATTTACAATATCTTGTTAGTTTCAGGTATACAGCGCAGTGACTCAGTTATGCATATATATATTTTTTCCAATTCTTTTCCCTTATCAAAATACTGAGTATAGTTTCTTATGTTATACAGTAGGTCCTGTTGATTATCTATTTTTTATATAGTAGTGTATATATGTTAATCTCAACCTCCTAATTTATCCCTCCCCCTCCCCCTCCCCCCGCTTTCCCCTTTGGTGACCATACGTTTGTTTTCTATATCTGTGAGTCTCTTTCTGTTTTGTAAATAAGTCCATTTGTATATTTTTTTTTCTAGATTCCACATATAAGTGATACAATATAATATTTGTCTTTCTCTGCCTGACTAGTATGATAAGCTCTAGGTCTATCCCGGTTGTTGTAAGTGGCATTATTTCATTCTTTTTATGGCTGAGTAATAATCCATTGTATATATATACTACATTTTCTTTTTTTTTTTTTTTTTTTGCGGTACGAGCTTCTCTCACTGTTGTGGCCTCTCCCGTTGCAGAGCACAGGCTCCGGATGCGCAGGCTCAGCGACCATGGCTCACGGGCCCAGCCACTCCAGGAAGGATCAGGATGGTCCTTCCGTCTACTCCCTGGTTCCACTCTGATGACTCTGCAGCCTCCAGACCTTCCTCTCATGTACCAATTGCCCTTTTGCCATGTTCTCCTCATGGTCTCGGTCCCAGACTTATACAGTGTTTACAAGCAAGCATCTGAAACTGCTTACGTGGGTGTTGGATTAGAGTCTGGGAGTGCCCCTGGGTTTAAGTGAAGCTAAGACAGGTGGAAAGGGAAATACACAGATATCAGGTTAATATTCAAAATAACCTCTTCATTTGTGTTGCAGCCTACAGAGGAGATTGGAGATCAGAAAAGGAACAGCTAATTTAAACTTAGGAAATGGGCCAAGACCAGAGCTGGGCTGGGATGGAAAAGAGGCATTTGGAAAGGAGAAAGAAGCTTATAACTCTGAGGACTGGATGGGACCTGAGGGATCTTGGGAGTCCGTCCTCCTGTCACCTTTGCATCTTGACCTGGTGGGAAGAGACACGTAAGCAAAGATCCAGCTTGGACCAAAGGGAGCCCTGGGAGGAGGCCAACCTAACAAAAGATGTCATAAATGTCAGGAAATGGTGGGAGAACAGGAGGACTCAGAGAAATATAAATCTGTGAATAATGAGAATTTCCTTTGATAAACAGAGCCAGTGTTAAGATTTTATTAAGTACATAATTCTTGTCCATTAAAGAGTCCAATCTCTTGATGACCTGGGAGACAGTAGGGGAACAAATTGTTCTTACAAATGTACTATTTTTTTGAACAGCTGATATTCATTGTATCCTCCTACTCACAAGCACATTAGAGTTAGTGGGACTTAAACTGCTCTCTCTTCGAGGGGAAGCTACCTCTTGGTTGTAAATTACACATCTTTTTTTTTTTTTTTTTTTTTTTTTTTGCGGTACGTGGGCCTCTCACTGTTGCAGCCTCTCCCGTTTCGGAGCACAGGCTCCGGACGCGCAGGCTCAGCGGCCACGGCTCACAGGCCCAGCCGCTCCGTGGCATGTGGGATCTTCCCAGACCGGGGCACGAACCCGTGTCCCCTGCATCGGCAGGTGGACTCTCAACCACTGCGCCACCAGGGAAGCCCTAAATTACACATCTTTGATTGAACATCAAATCTGCTAGACCACTAGCAAACTACTGAGAAAATTAAGATTCCACCAGAATATACTATCATTTAAACCTGTAAAAATACTTTGAGTTCTGGGGAAGAACAGCCATATACAAATAAACTCTAGGTGTGGAATTAAGTCAAGTCAGTAAACCACTCTTAGTTTAGTGCAGGAGTTGGCAAACTTGAGATCCCTAAGGCCAAATCTGTGTGCCACCTGTTTTTGTAAAGTTACATTGGAGCACAACCATGCCCAATCATTTATGTATTGTCTGTAACTACTTTCCTGTTACAAGCTCAGAGTCCAGTAGTTGTGAAAGAGAGTGGATGGCCTGCAAAGCATAAAATAGTTACTACCTGGTCCTTTACCAAAGAGTTTGCCAGCTCCTGGTGAGTCATAGATTTGTTGATTGCAATATGTGATTAAGAATACATCCCGATCCTACTCACTTTCCTCTCCCCAATAAACATTATTGAGCACCTATTCTGTAATAGTCAGTGAAATAAATAGACACTGCAGGGAGAGGGGTACAAGGATGAAAAAGAAAAGGTTCCAGCCAGGAACACTCTAAAGGCTGAGAAACATGAGTTATTTCAAAGTGTGTGCTAAGTACTGAGACAGAAATATGTGCTGATATTATGAAGGCAAAAAAAGAGGAGAACTTACCAGAAACTAGAGAAGGAATTCTGGAGACATCAGACCTCAGTCAAATGACAAAGGATGAGTAGAAGTTAGCCAATGAAAGGGCTAAAAGGAAACAGACAGCACAAGAGCCTATTGTGACCATCAAAAGCCAAAATTTCTCTTTACATTTCTGCTGTAACAATCTTTACTGAGATAATAGATACCTCAGGCTGGAAGTGGGTAGGAGGTGTCTTGTACATTTCATAGTTTGCATAGTTGACATCATAGTGACTACTTAAAGACTAATGAAGAGGAAAGAGAGAATGAAAAACTTTAATATTAAACTTGTGTAAAAAGAAGCTCTTATCTCCACAAAACTCTAGTTTTATTTTTTAAAGCCACTTAGAACTTATTGATAAATAATTCTACTTGCAAAAAATATAAACAGCGTATTTTTTTAATGTGCAAAAGTCTGGACAACATCCACTATTGTAACAGAGTACAAAATAAAACTTTTTCTACCTCATTTTTGCCCAAGCCCCCAAAACCAATTCAATAGGTTCCACAAAACCTCTAGAAGAAATTCTTTGTAAACTTGTCTACGTGGTATGAATTGGAGAGAACAAAAAAGGTCCTAAGCACCAAAAGTATCTCTTCCACCAGCCACCATAGTGCCTTAAATTCTGGTCATTAGAGGCACTCCTGTGGATTAACACAGTAAATTTCCAAAGGTCTTTTACTGTTCAGGTGTGTACATTTGGTACCCAAGAGGTATCACACACAAATGTCTTTTTTTTCACCAAAAACACTAGCGGGATTTTTTTTTTTTTTTCTGATTAGCAAATGAAAAGGAAAACCTAAGACAAAAGACACACAAATCCTGCCAGGGTTTAGGCGGCTAGAAAGATCTGTAGCTTGAGATACTGCATTGGAAGATGTAAATGGATTATACATTATAGAAAAAGGACCAGAGAACAAATAGGAAGCATAAAGACTGAGGGCTTGTTTTTCCACATGGAGTGTCTGTGAATACGTGTCTGTGTGTTTGTGCTTCTGTGTCTCTGTGTTTGGCAGGGGTAGAGGATACAGAGGGAAGGAAGGCGGGTAAATATATCCTAAGCCTAGTGAAGGTATTTCCACATATTATTGTACAACATGGACTATTTGGAGTTGATTCATGGTTAACAAGAGATGAATATTAGTAGTTTTCCATTTTGAACATCATCCGTCAAGGGTTAGGAAAAGTTTTTTTTATGCATTTATAGTTCTTGCTCTTTATAAATCATGTGCCCCATAATTTTGGGATTGCTTCCACCAAATGCCCTTTAATTCTTTCCATTTCGTGAGGGTTATCACAGTGTGTCATTTCTCAAGTCCTAAAGAGAAGTGTTAAAGTATCTGTGCATGAGTCACTGAGAAATGACTCAAAACTCATCTACCCCACATTCTTTCAGCTTCTCTACAGGAGGAGTAAGGAGATTAATAAGGATGTCTTTGCATGTTTGTCCTACCTCCCCATGGGAGAGTGGGAAGAGTGCTTCTCTCTCTTTCTCAAGCTGTCTTAGTCAGTTCTGGCTGCTATAACAAAAATACTCTATAGACTGGGTGGCTTAAATAGCACATATTTATTTCTCACAGTTCTGAAGGCTGGGAATTCCTAGATTAAGGTGGCAGGCAATTCAGTTCCTGGTGAGAGCTCTCCTCCTAGTTATGTGGTAGACAAAGAGACAGGAACCAAACTCATTTGTGTCTCTTCTTATTCAGGCATTAATCCCATCAAAAAGACCCCACTTTAATAACTTAACCACCTTCCAAGGGCCCCACCTCCTAATATCATCACAATGAGGATTAGGGCTTCAACATGATGAATTTGGGGAAGACACATTTAGTCCATAGCACACAAAAGAACCACTTATAGAGACTGGAGTGTCTTGCAGGAGGGATTATGACATCTCACCACCACTACTCTCTCCCCACTGAACCCCACTCCCCGACAGCTGATGCCAGCTAAGTTGGAGCAACTCCTGGACCCCACAATGGCATGAGTCCTGAGTGAAGTTTCTCAGGGAAAAGTGAACTAGAGTTTCCTGGATTTGCAGGGAGGGATACAGGTGCCTGACTCACACCTGTCAACATCTAATGGGAGGCTGGGCTAGGGCTCCCTCCTAAGCGAAGTGAAGAGAGGGCCCACACCTTCAGACTCTGTCTGGAGCTAGGTGAGGAGTGTTCTATGCATTAAATGGTCACTCTGGAAGGTAACCATCTTGAGAAGTCTTGAGTGGACCCTATGAAGGGAGTCTGCTTGACAGAGCAAAGAAATATTTGTAGAAGAGGCTGTGGGAGGAGCTCCATCAGAGAGGTTGCTAAGCACAGCTCATAAGCAGTCATCCAGACACAGGGCTTACTCCATAACCGGAAAGTCTTGAACTCAAAGCCAGAGAATGAGGCAGCATGTGAGGGCCCTTTGGGCATTCTCACAAACCACTGCAGGAGAGAAAGTGTTGAGTGTGCATTTGGGCATCTGTCCCCAGAGGGCCCAAAACACCAAACTGCAGCAGTGCCAGCCAGCTAAGCTTTGCCTCTCCTCTGGCGCTCCCCACCCTCTTGCATCCTACCCTGGAGGCATAAGAAACAGCCGGTAGTCAGCGAAAGATAAGGTGGAGGTGGAAGCAGACCACACAGCCCTTCCCCAACTGCAGACCTCCAGGCCCAACAGACCTGAGCTAAGGGTTGCGGGGGGAGGGGGGTTGAAAGAAGATTATTTTCTACTTTGCCTCCTGAAAAGTCCAGCCCATTCAAAACGGGTTCTATAGCCAAAGCACAATTATCAAGCAATGGGACAGGTCCCCTTATGTGGTATATAAACCAATCTGGAAGGAAAGGCCCAAGGAAGATGATGTTTAAACACCATTAGCATTGCATTTAAAGTAAGAAAAGAACTCGCAGGGAGCCAACCACTCCTGCTAGTTCATTTTCTGAGGTCTTTACTGGGGGGCCAGTAAGCAGTGTACACATCTGAAAACTGAGTCTCTTAATTAGTCTAATTTCAATTTTTAAGTGCCAGATAGAAAAGGATAAAATATACCAAAGGTCTTGGTAAAGTCGTTCAAAAGTAGTATAAACAGAAGCAGAAGATGGAAGAGTTATGGTAGCAGCAGTGATTTCCCATCACCACGCTCGTGTGATTGTCAGTGTACTCAGATTTTCCTCCGTCCTTTTTCTGGACACCAGGAAAGCCTTCCCTAGGGACTACAGGTGTGAGGGTGTCTTGGACTTTATGTCAAGCACTTCTATCATTTGTATAGCATCGTCTAATGGACCACTTACGTTATTATTTCCAAGAATATAACTCTAAACAATGGTTCTACAAATATTATTAAATTTGTTCTCATCTGAGGTACAAAAGGACTCTTTTCCTACATATCAATACATAAACTAGAGAATAGCATTAAAAAATAAAAATGTTGCTGTAAATTTTAATTTAACAAAGGAAAGAAAATATTCCTAGGGCTGCATTGTTCAACATATTACATGTAGCTATTTAAATTTGAATTAACTAAAGTTTAAAAAATTAAATAAAATTGAACTACCATATGATCTAGCAATTCTACTTCTGGGTATTTATCCAAAGGAAATGAAATGTGTCTCAAAAAGATGTCTGCACCCTTGTGTTCAATTGCAGTGTTGTTCATAATAGCCAAGACATGGCTCAATAAATGAATGGGAAAGGAAGATGTGAGATAGATAGATAGATGTATATACATATAGATGCAATATACACAATAAAGTATTATTCAACAATAAAAAAGGAGGAAATCCTGCTATTTGCCACAACATGGATGGATCTTGAAGGCATTATGCTAAGTGAAATAAGACAGAGGAAGGCAAATACTATATGACTGTAGAATCTTAAAAAAAAAAAATTCATATGTGGAATCTTAAAAAAAAAAACCTCATACATACAGAGAATAGACTTGCAGTTACCAGAGGCAGAATGTGGGAGGGGTAGGCAAAATGGGTGAAGGTGGTCGAAAGGTACAAACTTTTAGTTTTAAGATAAATAAGTCCTAGGGATGTCAGGTACGGCATGGTGACTATAGTTAACAATACTGTACTGTGCATCTCAAAGTTACTAAGAGAGTAGATCTTGAAGTTCCTATTGTAAAAAGAAAATTGTAACTATGCAGTGATGGATGCTAACTTGATTTATTATGGTAATCATTATATATATATATATATATATATATATATATATATATATATATATATATATATATATCACAGCATTATATTATACACCTAAAACTAACACAATGTTACATGTCAATTATATTTCAATTTAAAGAAATAAATTTTTAAAAATTAAATAGTTTTTCGGTCGCACAAGTCATGTTTCAAGTGTTCACAAACTACATATGGCTTGTGGCTACCACATTGGACTGTGTAGATATGGAACATTTTCATCATTACAGAAGGTTCTATTGGACAATGCTATTTTAGAGTTTCAGAGCCAATCAGTTTTGACACTGAGAAAACTCTCCTTTCTCCTCTGCATGACTAGATTCTTAATATTTTAATCCTCAGTGAATTGAGCTTTTATAAAATATGAAGGTACATGATATCAGAAGCTTGTAAGAACAGAATATTATTTCTTATTTTAGAGACAGGCCAAGTTCCCTTGATAACTCTATTTTTAAACAGCCTTACTAGGGCCAAAAGACATGTAGAAGTCCAAAGCTGCAAAACTTTTTCCTAGAAGCCTGAATGCCTTTCAGATTGCTTACAAACCATAAAAATTCAGCACTGGGAGATTTAAAATGTTGAATTAATACCCTCATGCATTCAGCTTTTTCTCAGAAGTTTTCATGGCTTCTCTACTAAGCATACAATGCACATCTTCGTATTACATTCTTTTCCCATATTTGTCATTTTCACTTCCCTTTTGCATGATACATATTTTAATGTGTTAATGCTACATTATTTGCTGATGTGGATAGATATTCATGCGAATATTATAGAAAAGAGAACTTTCAGGAACATTTTTGGAATACTGTCATCTTAGAGTCTTATAAAACTAGAGACTTTTTATTTGCTTGGCACAAGAAAAATTATGAGTTTTGAATATTTTTAGAGTTCATTATACAGCTCTTCTTCTCCACCAAAGAACAAGCTGAAGAAATCTTTGTCAGAGTTTAAATTTTTCTCCAATTACTTCCTCCAGATAGACTTAGAAGATTGGGTCATCAAAAACAACATTCGTTGTCTAGGGAAGACATGTTCAAATCTCAGAAAGCTTATCTAATGTTTAGCCAGAATATGTTATTTAATCTGTCTAGAGTGGGAAAATCTGTATTTAACCTATAAAGTCTCATTATGATTTTTTTTTAAACTGTCAGCAGATTATAGGGAGACTGAAAAGACATAGCTTCTTTATAAGCAATATGGCTGCCAACACAGAGCAACACTTCCATGTCCTCCTGGAGCACTGAAGCCCGCATGGAAACAACCTGGCTAGAGAATTCTACATACGTACTTGTGTGATGTTTACTGTGGCTACCACTGCACGGTTCTGGCGCCAGACTTCTGAAAATAAATTATTGTGGTGCAGAATGTTATTTTTCATATATGCAGAATTTTTTTTAACTCTTAGGAACCTTTTTTAAATGGAAAGGGATGATTCATACACCACCACCACCCCCATTTCTTACAGTTAAAGAAAAAGAGACTGACTTTGGAAAACTAACGGACAATATTCAACAATTTGCAAAATGTTTATTAATTTTCTAAAGTTTACTGTAGTCCTCTTAGTATTATCTCAGACCCAGCATGGGTTTATATAAAATAAACCACCACCAATGATATTAGAATCCAGAGGAAGGAAAGAGTATCAAAGGTTTGGATTGAAATGAACGGTCAAGGTTTTGAATTTCCAGGAAGGGAAGCATTGCGATGAATTCTAGATGGAGTACACAGGGAGAGAAGGAGGTGACAGGAATGAGCTAACCTCTGTCAGGAAGAGTAATAATGCAAAATGCTGTCATCAGTGATTTCAGACTTTAGAGTGCACAGGAATCACATTTTTCCAAAATGTAGCTTTTGATAAAATAAGTCTGATTAGAGCCTGAGATTCTGCATTTCTAACAGACTCCCAGGTAATCCAATGCTTTGCTTCCATAGACCACATTTTGAGTAACAAAATTGTGATTGATAGATTCAACTACCACAATAACTAAATAACTCACATTTATATTGATGCTTTGTTGTCTAAGATCGGCTTTCATATGTTTTACTTTATTTGATTCTAAATGAATGAAACAGGATTCTGTGAGTATCTGCTCTTATACGCCACCTCAAATCTTCTACATTGCCTTTCCCAAACTGGATGTGATTAGATATGCCGGCAATAAAAATGCCCCACAGTCAAAGAAGTTTGAAAAATGTTGAGTTAAACATGGTTAGACAAGTCCCTTCACTACAAGACTTTCAGAGCCTTTAACACAAAGGTACATTATGAATCTTCAAGAAAGAGAATTGATCACACATAATGCTTTCTTCATAGTAAAGCTATTAATACTTCCTGGAGTAGCTTCCCTATGCTGTGAATAATGAGGTTTTGCATACAAGTTCTGAGGTCTCATTGCTTCTTAAGTTCATAGATACTACTTTGCTCAGTGCAAGTGGTGACCTATGCCTAAGTGAAAGTCGCTGATAAGAGAGTTTTCAAAGATGACCAAAGCATCAGGTTAGAAATAATGATCACCTTCGGGCCAGTCAGAGCAATCTTAGCAATCAATCAGATGAGGTTGAGCAGAGAGCGACTTCTGTAGAAAACACTGGAAAGAGCATGATGCTGAGAATGTACAGAAGATACGTTACAGAATTAGGATGTTACCATTTCATACGGTACAACATAGCTATAACCTATTAAGAAATGATGGTAGCAAACAGAACAGACCAGTCTTCTGTGTACCAAACAGAAATGGACTGACTCATGAAAAGTAAGGCATGAAGTGCCCAACCCAGGGATATAGTTTAAACAGAAGTTTTCCAATTGTGCTGCATAGTGCCTTGTAATCATTGCCTTTGCAAGCAAAGACTAAGAGCAAATGTTTTGCAGCACGAGATTTGGGAAGTCTGATCTCACCCCTGCCCACTATGATGACTGGATAAGAAGCTTCTAACTATATCAAATATGTGAAACCCAAAGCTTCAAGAAATACTTCTCTGACTTTACTTGGACTGGTCATGTTGAAATAAATGGTAGATTGAGGGTTTGCCTACAACAAATGGACACAGGGTGCTGATGGGCCACTTCCTTCAGTGAATTCTGAGTAAGCCAATAATGAACTTCTTCCTTTTAACATAAAAAAATGAAAAGAGCTTCAACTAAACTGGCTTTATCTTTTAGGCGTACGTAGAATTTTATGCTTTCAAACTTCAGGAGGAAGTAGCAAATATACTCTCATGATACCTAATGAGGCTCCCTGATGTCAAAGTTTCATCTTATATGGAACTAGAATGTGATGATTCTCAACATTTAACGGCATCAGAATCACCTGGAAAACGTGTTAAACAGAGATTACTGCAGCCCACCCTAGAGTTTCTGATTCAGCAGGACTGGGATAGGGCCTGACAATTTGAATTTATAACAAGATCTCAGGTGACGCTGCTCTGCTGGTCCAAGACCCACACTTTGAAGAAGACTGCTGGAATGGAAGGAGCCTTAGTGATCACTTGGGCCATCCCCTTTACCTTACAGATGCAGAGTCTGAGGAACATAGAAGAACTTATCACCCAAGCTGGGGCCAGAAACCATCCTCTTGACCACAAGTCATGTGTGCCATCACTGCAGTATACCCAGGTCTCCGCTGCTTCAGTCATGTCCAGTTTCTCAGAATGTCACACAGCTCCTGCCTACACTCTCCTCCTCTCCATTCCTGTATCAGGAAAAATTGTGAAAGACTTTGATGTGGGCAAAAAATTACTGGGTGTCCTGTTCATCTGCCTTTCTAGTCTATCTTTGCCTTTTAATGTCTTTCAGCTATTTTATGACTCTAAAAGTTGTAGAAAACTGATAAGAATGCAAATGATTCTTGTCTGTAAAAATGCAAGTGAACTGGGCCTTGTGAAATAAAATTGATCATTGTGTTATTAACCAGATATGCCTCTATTTGTAAAACTATTTCAGCATTCTCAGTTGCCTGTGTGTATGTGTATGTGTGTGTGTGTGTGTGTGTGTGTGTGTTTCTTTTAATTCTCTCTTGATTTTGTAACACCTTACTGGGTCCCACATTAAGTAATGAGTTAAGTAAAATCACTGGCATGTGCTCATTTCATATTTGTATGATTTGTGTATCACAATTTTACTTTTTTTTAAAAAAATTATCTTTTAACATCCTAAAAAAGGGGAGTCTTCTTGAATGACAGATTAAGGACCTTCAAAAATCAGCTCCTTCATAGAAGCAATAAAAGCAGTGGCAAAAATTGTCCAAATCAACTTTTTCCGGAAGTCTGGAAATTAACTAAAGGATTGCAAGATTCCAAGGAGTGTTTATCAAGAAAAATCGTTGAATTTTGGTAAGAACAGCTAGCTGCTTTGTGGCATTTTAACTTGACCTAATCCCATCTTCCTCTCCCCATCTCCATGGTAACCTTGAAAACAAAAGGCATCACAACTATGGTAGTTGTGCAAACTAGCAGTCTAGCAACCACTGGAGAGGGTAGAACAGATTTAGAACTTCCCAAAAGCCCTGTAGTTGTTAAGATTTGACCAGTGCAGCAGCTCATTGAAAATCCCCATTCTCAGGGCTTATATTTATTTGACCTGACTCAGGACATGCTCTGTGCCAACAGCCCCATCTCTAGGGAATTTGCTGGAAAAAAACAATCAGTGACAATTGTTTAATATTGCATCTGCCTGGGATGATGCTACTGGGCAGAGTTAACCAAAACATTTAAAAAGAACAACTGGGGAATGAGAGGTCCATGCAGGACTTTTAAAAGCTCACGCATATTCTTAGGAATCTAGAAGACCATCATAGGGCTGTGTGTTTGCACAGGAAAGACCAAAGAAAGTTCTAAACTCTCATTGTTAGCTTGCATTGATGCTCTGCACAAGCAGAAAGTAAAGGCTAAGGTAGAGTTGTAAACTGCCTGCAGGATCACTGAACATATACCCCAACACACACATATAGCCAATCAACAAAAGCTGGGAGAGTTACTGGTTCAAAGCATTTATGAGAATCTCTTCTAATCATTAGCTGAGACTTCAATGGCCACACATGACAAAGGATAAAGACTTTATAGAATTAGTCCAGGAAAGTCACAAAAAATGAATTAAAAAACAGCAACAATAATAACAAAAACAAAAATAGAAACAGCAACAAATCCTGGGGACGAGACAGTGTCTGATTGTCAGAGTCACAGCAATACATTATTTTAAATGTCCAGTTTTCAACAACAACAAAAAAAATGAGATACACAAAGAAATACAAATGCATAGCCCATCCAAAAAAATAAATAAATAATCAGTCAATTCTCCCTGACAAAGTCCAGATTTGGACTTACTAACCAAAGACTTTAAGATGAATTTTTTAGTTCATCTAGTGAACTAAAGGAAACCATGTCTAAAGAATTAAATGAAAGTATAATAATTCAAAAATACAATTAAGAAGACAATTCCATTTAAAAGAATATAAAAAATAAAGTATTTAGGAATAAGTTTTCTTAAAGCATAAAACTTGTACTGAAAAGCTGTAAAACATCATTGAAATAAATTAATATCTAAATAAATGCAAAAATATCCCATATTCATGGATCAGAAAACTCTATCCTTAGGATGGCAATATTCCACTAATTGATATATAAATTCAACTCAATCCCTATCAAAATCCCATCTTCTCTTTTTTGCAGAAATTGACAAGCTGATTCTAAAATTTACATGGAAATTCATGGAAACTGAAATACACAAAGCAATCTTGAAAAAGATGAAGAAATCTGTAAGATTTAGACTTCCCAGTTTCAAAACTTACTACAACATTACAGTAATTTAGACAATGTGGTGCTGGTGTAAGGATAGACATATAGATTAATGGAACAAAACTGAGTTCAGAAATAAACCCTTACATTGATGGTCAATTGGTTTTCAGCAAGACAATTCAATTGATAAACAATAATCCTTTCAACAAATGATGCTGAAACAATTGGATGCAAAAGAATAAAACTGAACCCCTACCTAAACACCATATATAAAAATTAACATAAATTTGACCATGACATTGGGTTAGGCAATGTTTCTTTAGATATGACACTAAAAGCACAAGCAACAAAAGAAAAAATAGATTAATTCAATTTCATAAAAAGTAAAACCTTTTTGTGGTTTTATTTTACAGTAAAGAAAGTGAAAAGACAGCCCACAGAATTATAGAAAATATCTGTTAATCATATTATATATCTGATAAAGGGCTTATATCTGGAATAAAAACAAAACAAAACTCTCACAACTCAACAATAAAAAGAACCCAATGAAAAAAGGAGGAAGAATTTCCTCCTTGTAAATGATACTCATGAAAAGATACTCACTATTAGTCATTAGGAAAATGCAAATCAAAATCACAAGTCGATACCACTTCATACCCACTAGATGGCTGTAATCAAAAAGACCAGTAAGAACTATTGAAAAGGATGTGGAAAAGTTGAAACTGTCAGACATTGCTGGAGGGAATGTAAAATGATGCAGCCACGTTGGAAAGCAGTTTGGTAGTTCCTCAAAAAGTTAAACATAAAGTTGTCCTAGGTATATACCAATTCCTACTCCTACCCAAGAGAACTGAAAACATAGGCTCCCCCCAAAATTTATAAATTAATATCCATAACAGCATTTTCATAATAGCTAAAGAGTAGAAACAACTCAAATGTCCATCAACTGTTGAATAGATAAAATGTGGTATATCCATGTAATGGAATATTATTCAGCATGAAGTACTGATACATGCAACAACATGGAGGAAACAATATTTTTCTAAGTGAAAAAATCAGACTCAAAAGACCACATATTATATGATTCATTTTATATGAAATGCCCAGAATGAGCAAATCCATGGAAACAGGAAGTAGATTAGTGGTTGCCAAGGGTTGAAAAAGGGGGAGTAACAGCTAATGAGTACCAGGTTTCTTTTGGGGGGTAGTAAAAACATTTTGAAATTGAATAGTGGTGATAGTTGCACGACTCTGTGAATATACTGAAAATCACTGAATCGTACACCTTATTTTTTCCAGGTTTATTGAGATATAATTAACATATAGGATTGTTTAAATTCAGGGTGTACAGTGTCATGATTTGATACAACTGTGTACTGTGAAATGATCACCACAGTAGGCTTAGTTAACACCTCCATCACCTCATATAATTATCATTTCTTTTTGGTGATGAGAACACTTAGATATACTCTCTTAGCAACTTACAAGCATAAAATATGATCTGTTAACTATAATCACCATATGGTACATTAGATTCCCCAAAACTTATTCATTTTATAACTGAAAGTTTGTGCCCTTTGACCAAAATCTCCCCATTCCCCCACCCCCTGCCCCTGACAACCATTCTACTCTCTGTTTCTATGAGTTTGATTTTTTTTTTAGATTCCACATATAAGTGAGATCATACATATTTCAAGGTCCATCCATGTGGTCACAAATGGCAAGATTTCCTTCCTTCTCTGGATAAATAATACTATATATTACAGCTTCTTTATACATTTATCTGTTGACAAACACTTGTTTCCATATCTTGGCTATTATGAAAAATGCTGCAATGAACGTGGAAGTGCATATATCTCTTCAAGATCCTGATTTCATTTCCTTTGGCTATATGCCCACAAGTGGGATAGATGGATCATATGATAGTTCTATTTTTAATTTTTGGGCGAACCTCCATACTATTTCCCATAGTAACTGCACCAATTTACATTCCCCCTAACAGTGCAGAGGGATTCCCTTTTCTCCACATCCTTGCTAATATCTTGTGTCTTTTGATAATAGCCACTCTAACTTGTGTGAAGTGATACCTCATGGTGGTTTTGAGTTGTATTTCCCTGATGATTAGTGATGTTGAGCGTCTTTTCATGACACTCTTTGGAAAAATGTCTATTCTGTTCCTCTGCCCATTTTTTTTTTTTTTTGCTATTGAGTTGTATGAATTCCTTATATATTTTTAAATGAACCCCTTATCAGATATATGGTTTGCAAATATTTTCTCCTATTCTATAGGTTGCCTTTTTATTTTGCAGAACATGTCCCTGTTAACCAAACTGGAACACTGAATGTATCTTCCCCACAAAAATAATACTACATGTACTTCAGCCACTTGGCAGTAGGATATGCTTGGTGGGCAAACCCAGGAGTCCTCCTAACAATCTTAGAGGATATGTAAGAAACAGAAACTGCATTCCCACTTCCAAACAACCAGTTTATAAATAAACATTTAGATCAAACTCATTCTTCTGTTCTTCAGCCAAAGATTTTTTATGTCTGTCCTTCTTTCTGTTTGTAAGCAAACTGATGCTGCAGTTCTACAGGAAACTCCTGAATATATGTTCTGAAAACTTACCTCCTGTGACCCAGGACCTTGGCCAGAGAGAGCACAAGAGGAAGATGGAGCAGGGGTTTTCCTGAGGGTGTGGCAATAGTAATGACTCATGCTACTTCCTTATTCTAACATTTTCCTTCAGTGGGGTGGAGAAAGCCCAGTCAGGCCTGGGGGAAGCCATCCTTATTTAGAGGGTGCCCTTTGTATCACGACTGCTTTTTGTTTTCCTTTTGTGGCAAGGCAAAGCAGGGAAATTAAAATGCAGAACAAGATAGAGTTTAAGATGACAAGAAGAGTCATCTGTTAAATAAATGCAACATACCCTAAAATTAATTCCCTAGTGTATGCAAAAAAGAAAGACAAACTCAGCATATTTGTTTTTTGTGTGTAGTCAGGTACTAAATGACTCTTGAATCATACAAAGCCAATAAAGAGAAAAGAGACCAAGGGGAAAAAAGATGAGAGAGGAGCGCAAAGAAGAGGGTAAGTGTGAACATAAATTAGCTTTCCAATGTGGGTAGTCTAGATAGTATCTCAGTTCCCCAAACGATGTTTGTTTTGTAATTTCACTGCATTACTCTTTGAGATGTTTTCTCTCTGGATGGCTAGAGGTCCACAGTTCCAGCCTCTAAATCTGTCTGTTAAAGTAAAGCACTCATGTCCTTTCTAGGCCTCTCCACTCATAAAAAGAGGAATAATTGAAGTTTTTATACCTTGAGAGATTTCTCAAAGTATTGCACAGAGATTAAACATCAGCAATTATATAATGCTATCCATAGCCTAAAACTGAGGGGAAAGAAGCCAAGTTGTTGAAGAAACCAGAGCCAAGAAAGGATTGCTATTTGGTTCATTGAACCATACTTGTTTTGAAATACTATAACTCAGATCATTCAGTGAAAGAAATATGTTTGCTTAAAATTTTTTCTTCTTTATTAAAAAGAGAGACAGAGTAAGGAAGGCATGAATTGCTGTTCCACAAAATGGGTATAATTATACCCACTGTATGTGATGTTATAAAAATTAAATTTTAAAAATTATAGGCAAAAAACTACAGATAAAACACAGTGTCTGGCACATGTATCGGTAAGACTTGTCTGTCATAGTTTTTCCTTTTATTGTTCTTACTCATTGTTATTATTATAGAAGTGGATCTGAGAGTGACAGAGTGCCTGCAGTAAATGGATGACTGATCCAAATCATTCAGAATGCTTGTGTTGTATCTCATGGACCATGTACAGAAAATAGAATGATATTTTAGTTTGTATTTGAAAGTATAATTAGTTGATACCAGACACTCAAAAGAATCCTTAATTTTCATGTTATTATCCAAAATGAATTTCAGTGCCAAATTCCTGTATGTGAATCTTTGACCGCCCCAATAATGAATTGTATTCACTAGCTAATTTCTGAATCTTGAATTATTTATAAATACAAATATGTAACATGCACCAAAAAGCACCTTTTAAAGAAAAAATATGAGAAAAAAATGTGAAAGATTTTGAACTTTACTAAGTGTCCTGTCCAACTCATACATCCGTGTTATCTAGGCCTTTGTTTGTCTCTAACTAGGCTATTTCACAAACTTTTAGATACAGAAGTTAACTTAGAGAAAATTAATTGTCGTGCAAGTAATGCCTGTCCATAGAAATGCAAATTGTGTTCCTGTGGATATTGACCAGTTTTACCAATTTTGCATCTATTTATAAATTCACATTCTTTATCTGACTATAAATGGGTGCTTCTCTTTTGCACTGGTTGCAGAAGCTGTTGGTCTCTCATTAATTCCTGAATTAAATATTTGATACATGTACATTTTTTATTGTATGAAAGTCATGATCTTACCCTCATTGAAAATTTATCCTTTAATAAGTATAAGCTTCAAATTTATATGACTCTGAGGAACACATCTGAAATTCAAACAAGTTATCTCCCTTGCAAACTGTCTAGCCAAGGCCAGAATTATCTTCTTGTGGTTCCTGAACAGTCATTGTTAGAAAATCAGTAAGTCAAACATGGTTCTCTGAGCTTACTAAGTAAAGAGCAGTGCTCTGGGCATTTTGGGATAGCCTCTTCTACACACACACACACACACACACACACACACACACCTGCAGAGTTTCTAAGGCAACATACAAATAGTTTAACAAAATGAGTTAAGATCTGTCTAAAGGACTTCCTGAAGAGATGTGGAAGCCACATGTAAGTTAAAACAGGACAGCAATATTTGCCCATCTCACAAGAGTTTATTTAAGGTTACTACTCTTTGACGTTTTAAATTAAATTTTACTTAATGTCTTTTGAGATAGAAAAGCATTGAAAACATTTTGTTCTCATATTTTATTATTATAGTTGTATTTTTTTAAATATAAGAATAGAATTCTTCAGCCTTTCTCTAGGAAATAGGCTGCTAAAACTTCAGACCTTTCTTTTTACTTATTTTAATCTTACATAATTACAGAATTGAATATTTTACAACTATAATACCATTCCAGTTAAGTAACATTTTATATAATTGAAATAATTATATGGGAGGAAGTTGGTCAACCCAACTATATAACTATTCCTGTAGGTTATAGAATTGTAAAGACATTTAAAACATATTTCTATGGGAAGGTGTAGTGTTTCTAACAAAAGTGGTATCAAACTATAATCATATGAGTAGCTGAAGATTATAAATAATGACCTTTTAATGATTATGACTAATGATATTAGTGGGTGTTTAATAGAAAAAGGGAGAAAGTATGAGAATTTAATTGTGTGTCATCGATGTGGAGCACTTAATAAAAGATGACAGAAACCTAGAGAGAGCTTTTTAGAATGAACTGCAATATCTGTTTTCAAAATTATTAATACTTCTTTCCCTTGTGAGTATTCTTCATGCATTGCCTGTTATTAAACTTATTAGAAGGTGAAATAATTTTGTCAGTCACTACTCAGGCATCACTTCCCCTGCAAAATAATCCTTGATGTCTACAAGACAGAAATGTTCTTTCCTTTCTGCTCACACAGTGTATATGCCATAAGTGCTCAGTAATTGCTATTTATACATGGATCTATATCTATAAGCGTGGTATAACGGAAACAACATAGAAGTTGAAGTCAAATCAGAATGAATTCCAAAATAATTGCTCGTTGAGTGATCATAGATGAGCAAATAAACATTATGAACCTGAGCAAGATGTGCATAACAATTGTTATAGTATTATTATTATTATTATTATTATTATTATTATTATTATTATTATTTTGCGGTATGCGGGCCTCTCACTGCTGTGGCCTCTCCTGTTGTGGAGCACAGGCTCTGGACGCACAGGCTCAGCGGCCATGGCTCATGGTCCCAGCCACTCCGTGGCATGTGGGATCCTCCCGGACCGGGGCACGAACCCATGTCCCCTGCATCGGCAGGCAGACTCTCAACCACTGCGCCATCAGGGAAGCCCTGTTATAGTATTATATATATATAATATAATATATATAATAATATATATAATATAGTATTATTATAGTATTATATATATATACACACACTAGTATATGTGTATATATATATATATATATATATATATATATATATTTACACACACACAATAGTGTTATAGTATTATCATCAAGATTAAGGGAAATTACATATGTTGTTACCTGGAGCATAGTGAATGCTCAATAAGATTATGTAAGTATTTCCACCTCTTTCCTATATCATAAATAAGCTATTTTTGTCTGTTTCATTATATATTTGCCATAGAGTGTATTACCATATTTACTATAAAATGCTAAATAGATATTATAATAAAAAATTGGAAAAACCTAACATTACAAGTTCCTTTAACGTTGTTAGTATCGTTAGTATTTCTCACACCATCCCTCTTGTTTTGATAAGTCATCATTAGTATTCATTTTTTTCCTCGCCTTCACTAGAAATGGTGTTTTGACACCAGTGTTTGAAACAAATGAAAATGGTTGAGAAATTCATGATCCTTGCAAAATGCTCCTGGTGTTTCTTCTTCATTATTTACAGAGAGAGATTAATGCCCAAACTTGCTGAGCTGTGTAAGGATGAAACTTTCACCCAGGCTCCATCCTGCCTGTTCACAAACTTTGGCCTAGGTGAAGGGGGCAGGGGTGGTCAGAGGAGTGAGACTCTGACATGTGAGGAGTCATCCAGCCTGACTCAGCCATCTAGCTGCGTGTCTCACCACCCAGCTCACACATTTTCACACTGGCCAAACCAGATTCCAGCCAGTCCTGAACCTGCCACTGTCTTTTCCCCTGAGATGTCGTCTACCTGAACTCCATTTCCTAACATTTTGGCCTGTGTCCTTTGCAGCTCAACTTACTTCCCATCTTTTCTGAATTATCTCCCTTTCTCTAATAACCCCCTTGCACTCCCCACCCCACCACAAGAAACAAAAATAATCTCTTGTAGGCCATATTCCTTTCTCGTAGGTTTGACAGAGTACAGGAAGTCCAGGCAAATCTTAATTTTAATAAACAATTAAAATCTTTTAGTATTAGTATGTCCCAAATATTCCATGAGATGTATATATACTATCTGTTATTTATCTTGAATTCAATTTTAATCGGGCACCCTGTATATTTGTTTAGTAAATTGTGCACCCCTACTCTCCTGTCTTGCACTGTAGTATGGTACTATGTCACTTGCCTTGTATCACACCATGAGTCATAGGTGTTATCCAGGCTGCAGGCTCTTGAAGGCCAGGAACAGTGTCCAATTCCTTTGTGTCACCACCACTTCTACCTCACCCTTCCTGATGCTCCACACCAGTGTCTTAAATGCCACTGAGAGAGCTGGACTACAGTCCTTATTCATTCTTTCATTCCTTCCTTCAGTTAACAAATATCCATTAAATACCTACCAGCTGCCAAGCACTGAAGTATATTCTGCAGATACAACTTTAAACAAGATACAACTACTGTCCTCAAGGAGCTCCCAGCTCATGCAGGAAGACAGGCATGTCAGGAAGCCATTTCAATCAGTACGATAAATTCTAAAATAGGGTAAGATGTCATGAAGAACCTAGGGGTAAAACAAGAATAAAGACACAGACCTACTTGAGAATGGACTTGAGGATATGGGGAGGGGGAAGGGTAAGCTGTGACAAAGTGAGAGAGAGGCATGGACATATATACAGTACCAAACGTAAGGTAGATAGATAGTGGGAAGCAGCCGCATAGCACAGGGAGATCAGCTCGGTGCTTTGTGACCGCCTGGAGGGGTGGGATAGGGAGGGTGGGAGGGAGACACAAGAGGGAGGGGTTATGGGAACATATGTATATGTATAACTGATTCACTTTGTTATGAAGCAGATACTAATAAAAAAATAAAATAAAATAAAATAGGGTAAGATGTGAACACAGGGGAAAGGCACCAAACCCAGTCTTCAGGGGTCCAAGGAGACGCCTGAGAGGAAACAGCAGTGGGGCGGAGACCTAATCATTAATAAGAGTTAACCAGGGGATGGCAAAGAAGGCATTCCAGACAGAGAGCGTGGCATGAACAAAAGCTGAAAGTAAGAAAGAACATGGCATCAATGTTTAATCACTTAATTAAATCTTCCTTTTAGTTCAAGATTTTTCTGACCCATGGATGCCACTGTCTTTTGAGGACTCAAGCCTCTTAACAGGTTTTCTCAAGAAATTCAATGATGACAGCTCTTCTCTCTCTCTTACCTCATCACCTCTAGGCTGGTTTCTTTTCTCCTTGTAATCTAAGCATTTTGTTCAATAACGTAGAGCTAAAAGTGACCAACTGTCTTGGCTTCCTCACCTTCCTTTCATCAGTCTCACTCTCCCTGCTCCATCCAAGGTTCTTCCTTATTTTTCCCTCTGTTTACTCCTTCCAACTCTTGTTCTCCCATGGAGACTGACGCCTCTAACCATAGCTACTTTCTAATCCTCTTCAGGTGATTCCACTCACCCATCATTCTCTCTTTCCTACGTAACCCAACCATACTCCATATAGTAGTGATGAGACATTTGTAGGGTTCCAACACTAAAAGTGCAATCACAAGAGAAAAGAAAATCACATCCCTGGTGAGAGGGATAAAAAAAATGAAGAAAGGAAGTTCGCAGGTGAAACCCATTGAAGTAAAGCTGCTTCTTTACAATGCCTTTTGGATTAATCAGCTGTTCTTAGTCATTTCCACAACCCTAGCTTGTAGCACAAAGCAAGCACTCAGTAAACTGTTGACGTAAGAATTTACCTTTTTCTGGGCTTCCCTGGTGGTGCAGTGGTTGAGAGTCCGCCTGCCGATGCAGGGGACACCCGTTCGTGCCTCGGTCCGGGAAGATCCCACGTGCCACAGAGCACCTGGGCCCGTGAGCCATGGCCGCTAAGCCTGTGCATGCAGAGCCTGTGCTCCTCAATGGGAGAGGCCACAACAGTGAGAGGACCGCATACCGCAAAAAAAATAAAAATAAAAAATTTACCTTTTTCTAATTTTCTAATTTACCTTGTTCTAATTAAATCTTCAGTTATGGCAAGTGGTAGAATTGAAAAAATATGATGAACAGTAGCTAGCTGTCTGTATAAGTGTGAAGCTAGGAATTTGAATATAGAATTTGTGATGACACGGTATTTGTGATGGTTAATTTTATGTGTCCAGTTGACTGGGTCGCAGGATGCCCTGATATTTGGTGAAACATTATTGTGGGTGCTTCTATGGGGGTGTTTGGGGATGAGAGTAACATTTAAATTGATAGACTGAGTAAAAGAGATTGCTCTCCCTAATTGGGTGGGCCTCGCTCAATCATTTGAAGGCCTGAATAAAGCAAAAAGGCTTACCCTCCCCCAAGTACGAGATTCTTCCTGCCTGAAAGTTGTAAAATTGGGACATCAGCCCCTCCTAGGTCTCAAATGTGCTGGCCTTGGACAAGAACTACACCACTGGCTCTCCTGGTTCTCAGGCCTTCAGATTCAGACTGGGATGTACACTATCAACTCTCCTGAGTCTCCAGCTTAGAGATTCACCCTGAAGATCTCAGAAGTTACCTGTCTTCATAATTGCATGAGTATATATATATATATATATATATATATATATATATATATATATATATATATATACACACACACACCCCATATATATATATATATACACATACACATATATGTATATATATATATTTATATATATGCTATTGGCCCTGTTTCTCTGGAGGGTCCTAATACAGTATCACAGGAAAAAATTTGATTATAATACCTGCCTCTAATTTGTCTTATAAATTTTTCATGATCCAGGTACATCCTTTCTCCCTGGGTAATTAGATCACTCTTTACTACATGTGGGTGATTTGATTCTTATAGGCCATTTTTCCATATTAAATGTCAAGGTCCTTTGAAGAATATTCCTAGTTTATTTGGTAGGAACCGATCCCCTACAAACAGCTCCACAATGTTTGCCACTTGCGTATCCATGACAATAAAGCTGCCTCAGGCACCACATCATATTAAGGGTGGTCAGAAGACAGGAAAATGTCTGTGAGCTCTGATATTCAGGAATAAAAGGTAAAAAACTAGGTTAAAACCAAGTAATGCTTTCTTATCAGACACTCTTCTGTCCCATACTGTTATGCAAAAGTAAAGATTGCAGAAGTAATAGAAGATGCAAGGACATGGGATGAGGGGATGAGGTGAGAGTTTAGTGAGGACTTCAAGGACATCAAAGTGCTAAACGTGTAACACTAAGCAGGGCCAACATCACAGATGTGCCGTCTGCACAGCTGCTCAGAAGGGCCCTGCACTGACTTTAGCAGTCTACTGTCACCATCTTGAGACTCTTAATAAGTTTTGAAACAAGGGGTCCCAAATTTTCATTTTGCACTTGGCCTTGCAAATTACAAAATTGGTCCTGATGCTAAGTAAATCTTCTTTTAAGTTTGGTAACCAGTTATAGGTTAAAAATAAATGTTTATTCAACTTTCCACCTACCGATTATTCTAATGGTCTTATGTTAGGATCCAAGAATAATAGCAAACCAAACTGAAATCCCATCATCCCATGCTCTTCCCACAGATGGAAAGAACAGTAAGCAAGAAAAGACCTTGAGCAACAACCTTCAGGAACTACGTAACAACCGGTCCTCGTGCAGAGCTTGAGAAGAGATGCAAGCTAATTAGTAGTATTTACAAGAGCTTGGATAACTGCTTCTAAAATCAAGGACTGAACCTCTAATAATGGGATGACATTGACCCCCCACCAGTGAAATGGCTTCAAAATGCCCAGTCGAGGAAATGAGTAAAATAATTTGGCACCATTGTCAAAACCTTCTTTCTCCATCCTTCACTCTTGACAAACTTCCCTTGGTGTAAGAAAAAAAACTGCCTACAATCTGCAAGTGTATTACTTTCTATATAAAAATAATCACTCTGACTTCCATTCAGGCATTAAAAGAGACCAAATATCGTATTTCCAGGTTTTAGACAACACATTCATATAAACACAAATGTGCATCAGAGCTTTCCATTTGTCGAAGCATTTGTATTTAACATACTCTGGATAGGCATTAAAAGTGAAGGAATTTGAATATGATTAATATCTTCCAAGAACTCTCATCTGGTGGGACAGAGGAAGGCACTGCCACCCAATTTGATAAATGGAGAACTTGGCCTGCTGATTTGGCAATACTTCTGACCAGCTACCAAAATAAAAGACTGCACCAACATCACTGCTGACTCACAGCTGTCCTGAAGGTTTGGGTTTCCCTCCTGTGGCAGAATAGCCTACTTGTACCCTACATGTTTCACCCCTATACTTCTCTCCTTCAATGCTAAGTTCCAGGCAATAAGATTGTATTAGTCAGAGTTTGCAGAGAAACAAAACCAATAGACATACATATATAGAAAGATTTATTATAAGAAAATGATTCAAGTGATTATGAAGACTGATAAATCACAAATCTGCCATCTGCAAGCTGAAGACCTAGGAAAGCCAATGGTGTAGCTCCCATATGAAGGCCAGCAGGCTTAAGACTCAGAAGGAGCCAATGTTTCTGTTCTATTCTAAAGGCAAGAAAGAACCGATATCCCAGCTCAATGCAGGCAGGCAAGAAGAGTTCTCATAGAAAAGTCAGCCTTTTTGCTCCATTCAGCCCTTCAACTGATTGAGTGAGGCCCACCAACATTAGGGAGGGCAATCTGCTTTATTCAGTCTTCCAATTTAAATATAAATCTCATGCAAAAGCACCCTCACAGACACACACAGAATAATGTTTGCCCAAACATCTGAGCACGCTGTGGCCCAGTCAAGTTGACACATAAAATTAACCATCTCAGGAAGGTCATTGGAAGCATATTGTGGCAGCTCCCAGGATAATCAGTCCACACCTAAGCTGCTCCCCTTCTTTGTCTCTTCCTCCTCCAGCTGCCACCATCTTGGACCATGACAACAGGGACATACCTAAATAATGGCAGAAAAATTTGGGGCCCTGAAGATTTTATGGAGCAGAAACACCATATCAGCCCAGGACTCTATATCCCCAGTCTTCTACATCAGAGAAGAAAGAAACTTGCACCTCGTTTAATCTGCTGTTATTTGGTGATGATGGTTTGTGGAAAAGGAGGGGATCTGTGAAAGCTGATGCTAATCCTAACTGATATGTCTCCCTTTTTCTCCCATTTCACACTACAGGAGAGAATGATGGATTGGGCAACAAATTAGCTAAAGTACCTATGTCTAGGAAGAGAGAAAACCCTAAGGCCTGTGTAGCCCTCAACTCTACAGGGAAGGTAACAATCGAACTTTATACAGCACAGTAAAGCTTTTGTGCAGCCTTTCATGACATTACTTTATATCTTTCCAAAAATAATCTTGTGAGGCAGAGAAGACTTATGTTATTTTTCTGTTGTTGTTTTTTGGATTTTTGTGGGGTTTTTTGTGGTACACGGGCCTCTCACTCTTGTGGCCTTTCCCATTGTGGAGCACAGGCTCCGGACGCGCAGGCTCAGCGGCCATGGCTCACGGGCCCAGCCGCTCCGCGGCATGTGGGATCTTCCCGGACCGGGGCAGGAACCCGTGTCCCCTGCATCGGCAGGTGGACTCTCAACCACTGCGCCACCAGGGAAGCCCAAGCCTTATGTTTTAATCCTCATTTTTCTCTCTGAAAAACCTAGGATTGTCATTGCTTAGATGATAATTTGGTTTTGATTCTTCATATTAAGCTAAGCAAAACCATGTAGTATCAAGTGGGCAACAATATCTTATTCAATAGAATTCTATCCCTTTACAAACACTTATGGGGAGCTTTAAAACTTCTTTATAAATGCAAATTAAGTCTTAAAGCAAGATTATAACAGTGAAATTCTGTTTTAACCTGATGGACACCAAAATGACCTTGCTAAATTTAAACTGCATTTCAGTGGAAACCCATGGTCACTGTGGAACCAAAGGATATGGAGCCTGTTGTTTGTTTGCTGTGATCGTTTGCAGATAAAGCAAGAAAACACTATTATTTGTGTCACAGTGCATGTTAGCATTAAATGCTAGGAGAAATCCTAAAGCTGCAAGAACTCTTTAATTTAGCCCAGAGTTTCTCAAACTTGTGTGACCATAAATCAAGAAAGTCTTGCTTTGGGGGTTTTCACACCAACAATAAAGAGGTTCCCTTTTTCTTATTTCTGGACCAGCTAGCTATAGGTCAATGCATGCCACTCAGTAGGCTTAATATAAGCTATTGCAATCTCTACAACTATTATTCTTATTAGCACCCTAAATATCTGTATTGACAATATTGCAATGGTTGTGTAATGGTTTGGGGGTGGGGGGTCAGTGTACTCCAATGCCATCAACACTCATCTCTCTCTACTTTAGAGAAAAGGAGAACAGATCACCAAATAGAGATTTGCACACAGACCACAATGACCCCGTGGTAAGTCTTGGATCTTCTTTATTGCCTGGGATCTGGGAACTGACTGCTGTGTTCACCATGTTCATTTCCAGATATCATAAAACCCCAAAATTTGATTGACTGACCAGATGTTCTAAGAATACTTAGGGCTGGACACAGTAACAAGTTAAATTTAATTTTTTTTTAATCTTAAAAAAAGAAAGCACCCCAACTTACCCATAATCGATTTCTTGCTTTTTTTCCCAGCTATTTTTAAATAATCAAATCACCATAGTCTCTATAGCATTCTGGAGATTACAGGGCTTGTGAGTCATATCCTTATTTACAGGAATGATGGGGGAAAGTCAGCACTTCAGCATTTACTCCATCTTTGAGAAATGAACAGGCAATTAAAAAGCTCAGGGTGGCGGGAGGAAAGCTGTTTAATACATAATTTTACCTTGTCCTACTATTTCTTTATCTTTCCCTTTTCAAGACTCAGACCTGAGAGAACCATCACTGCCCAGACACGTCCAGTGACAGATACAATACGTTAGTGTAGCAGATGGCAGATGCATATTCTTCCTTGTTTGGCTGTTAAAAAACTTGATTCCTCCTTTTTTTTCACACTGGCTCAGTCCTTCTGCTCAGAATTTCTTGTCTTAAACTTCTTAGTCCAAAAGAATGAAAAGTTTTTAAAAGAGAAACTCCTTGGGGAAAACTTTGTTTTCCAGCTTATGTGACTCAGACCATCACCTCATGGCCGTTACAGTAGCCTCAATAATCTACTCTCATAAAAGCCTCTTCTTTTATCTCCCTGCCCCAGACTTGTCTGAGAAATGTGCCAATAGGAGGACTGATTAGGAACATTTTCAAAGTTTCAGGGAGCAAATTGAAATCGATATGATTTTAATACTAGAACTTAAAACACCCCTGAGTATGTAAGACACTTTTCTTTCAGGGAACATTTGTTTCTAGCCATGGGAAATAATATATTCCCCATTAATTAAAACATAGAAGGTTAGAACTGGAAGGGTGTTCAAAGAAGCTAAAGGTTAAGGCTATCAGCTTTGTGGGTGATTTCATCTCTGCCTTGACATTTCACATGTGTGACGTGATCTGCACATCCATCTTTGATTATTACCATTCTTTAAAAATAACATGGACAGGTGGAAAATATTGTCTCAAAAGTTCTAACTGCTTAAGAATATTCTCTTACGAGCTGTGAGTTTGGCAACTTTGAAACATGAAATAAACATTAAAAAACAGATCATAGAAATCTTCATTAAAAAGCAGGATTATTAGTGTCACTCAATTAAATATATTAATGGTGACAGCGGAGGTAAATTCTGTCTTCTATTCTAAGCCAGGCCACATGATACGATTAGGGTTTACCTTCTCTCTCTAAGGAGAAAAATAGTCACTAAAATGACTTCTCAAGTAAAATGTATATAATAACCCTATACAAATAACCCTATCAACTGTATAGCTAGCTAAATCTGTATAGTATAAATAACTCGATACAGTATAGCACTCTAAGCAACCTAAAATGAAGTAACTTAACAAAGAAAACTCTTGAAACATGTTACCCTAGAAGATAATGTGTTAACATGTTGTCCCTGTACTTGAAAGTCTTCAGTGGCTTCCTACTGTTTTTAGGATTAAGGCCAAAATTCTTAATGTGATCTTCAAGGTCCTGCCTTATCCTGCAACCTCATCTTGTACCACACTCTCCATACCTCTTCATGCTCAGCCACATGGGCCTCCCTCCAAGTCTTTGAACATGCCCCAGGGCCTTTGCACATGTTTCACTCTGTCTAGACACCTTCCTCCTCCTGCCTTCTTTACCTCTTTAGCTCTTACTCATCCATCAGATCTCAGCTCAGTAGTCACCACCTTGAGGAAACCATCCCAGATTCCTCATCTCAGTTAGATTCTCTTTTGTATATGAACTCATAGACTATATTTCTTTTCTGTTTGGCACTTACCTCATTTATTTGTTGTATTTTTTTATCTATTGCTGCATAACAAATCACCCCAAAATTTAGTGGCTTAAAACAGCATTTATTATCTCAAAGTTCCTGAGACTCAGGAACAGGAGCAGCTTGGTAAGTGGCTTTGGTTCAGAGTCTCTCACGAGGCTGCAGCCATTTGCAGCCTCACCTGGGATTGGAGGGCTTGCTTCACAGTTCACTCATGTGGCCTCAGGTCCTTACCATGTGGGCCTCTCCATAGGCCTGCTGGAGCCTCTTCAGAACACAGCAGCCAGCTCATCCAGAGCAAGTGATCCAAGAGAGAATGGAGGAGAAGGAAGCTCTGTGTCTTTATGACCTGGGCGTAGAAGCCACATACTGCCACTTCTGCTTTATTCTGTTTGTCACAAACAAGTTAAGTCCACCCCACACTAAAGGGGAGGAGAAATAAGCTCTACCTTTTGAGGGGATTTTTGGATATATTTAAAATTACCCCAGGTAGGTACTTAAGTAAATGTTTACCTTCCCTACTAGACTAAGGATTCCTTGACTACTGGACCCACATTTCTGTTGTGCACTGTTGTGTCCCTGACAACTTCCAGAATGCCTGGCAAAGTACAAGCATTCAGAGAAAGAAAGAGAGAGAGAGAGAGAGAGAGAGAGAGAGAGAGAGAGAGAGAGAGAGAGAAGGAAGGAAGGAAAGAAAGAAAGAGAAGAAAGGAAGGAAGGAAAGAAGGAAGGAAGGGAGAGAGAGAGAAAGAAAGAAAGGGAGAGAGAGAGGGAGGGAGGGAGGGAGGAAGGAAGGAAGGAAGGAAAGAGGAAAGAGGAGGGAGAGAGTGAAGGAAGGAAAGAGGAAGAAGGAGAGAAGGAAGGGAGGCAGGGAGGGAAGGTAAAAAGTCAATTTGCATTTGATTCCCAGCCCGGCGAAACACTGTACAAATTATGTAACCTTACTTTCTGGCTTTGGGGAATGGGGATAATTATAGCTACCTCTTAGGCTGTTCTGAGAATTAAATAATACAGCCTATATGACGAACCTGGATTTTTCTGGCACAGAAAGGGCTCATTAAACGTTACTTTTATTCATCTTTTTGCTTCAATGACACCTGCCATCCATCCCAAGGCACGTGGATTCTCCTTCTCACTTTGTCTCTCCCAGCCCTACTAGTCTGCTCCTCCAATCCAGCTGCTGCCACTCTCCCTTGTTGCACACTCCTTCCTATTAGCCTCCGGACAATTTCTGGTATCCATCCATCCTGCACACCGCAACCCTATTCATTGTCTTCAAGACCGGCCCTGACCATTCACTCCTCTTTTCAAAATGTTTATTTTGTCCAAACTCTCCCACAACCAGGGCCCAGTGGAACTTCTCAACTTAATTTGTCACTATCCCCCTACATATACCCTCTGGGAAGACTATCTACTGCCTCCCAAAGTGTGGAACACTGGGATTGTGTCATTCATTTTTGCTGTTATTCTGCCTTGCACTTGGTAAGTAAATAGTAAACTTCTGTGGAATTGAATTTGTATTCCAGATCCCTTTTAGTTCCTTGTTTGTACTGAGTTACTGATACATCCAAGCCCAGGTACCAGAATGACGTCAAGATACCAACACCAATGAGTAGAGACTGGGATTTTAGTCACCTATAACCACATTCTTTTATATCTATATAAACAAAATGGCCCACAAATAGCAAATTCTTTAGCAGAGCAATTACACAGTATAATGTGGGTTACATTTTTCTTAAATTCTAGCTCTAAAGCCAGCACTTCATCTTAATACTAATAGAACCTCTGTGCTCATTTTTAATGCTCTATAAATTTTTCATTATTGCTAATAGCAAGATCATTGTAAATATATTTGAAGATATAAAATTCTTAAATGATTCTGTGTTATACAGACGATAGGCAGCGGTAAATAAGATTGGAGGAAATTTGTCAAATGAATGAAAAGATGAAACTGACTATAAGAAATTTTGCCTTTAGGTTTCTCTGACAATGCTACAAAAGTAGATGTTTTTATATTTTTAATGAATAAAAGTCTGCTTAAAACTCACACTCCTATGTTGAATCACTATGTTGTACACCTGAAACTAATATAACACTGTAAATCAGCTATACTTCAATTAAAAAATATTAAAACACACACACACACCTATAGAAATGCTTACTTTGGAGTCATGAATAGGTATCTTTTGGAAACATAGTAAAACTCCAGGCTGAAGCTAGAACAGATATGAAAACTATTTACTCAGTGTCTCCTTAACATAATAACAGTGTGTTCAAATATTTTGACCTTGTAAAGTTATTTTCATTCTAGTAGAGCAGAGAGATTTTGGAACTATATTTCCATGCCCTCCCCTCCCATTTTCTATAAGGTGCCATGACTGCTTGAATTCTGTAAAAACGTGTAACCCTCTTCAGATGGGCAGTGATCAACAACTAATCGTTGTGTTTAAAGCTAGGTAACTTACCTTTCATCCTTCCATTCCATTAACCTTGGGTTTATATAAATTTAATCAACAAGTCCTCCTTTATATTAGTATATATAAGCCTTGGGGTTATTTTAAAAAGAAGGCTCTACCAGGATAATATGGACTTTCACCTTTAGTTAAATGTTAAAGCAGCTGAAAGGTGAATACGCTCACATAACATTCAAACTTTGAGAGCTATCGAAAAGCTTCATTTTACAGATGAGGAGACTGAGGGTGAAGATGCTAAGGACCTTATGGAAACACACCATATGACAAGAAACCCATGGCCCTGCATCATGTTTCCACTTGGCATTTGCCCAGCTGCCCAGTGATTAGTCT
The DNA here is from genome assembly GCF_964341445.2 of Mesoplodon mirus. Classification (NCBI taxonomy): domain Eukaryota; kingdom Metazoa; phylum Chordata; class Mammalia; order Artiodactyla; family Ziphiidae; genus Mesoplodon; species Mesoplodon mirus. The sequence goes on along the minus strand of NC_138982.1, from coordinate 131,550,988 downwards.
AACCCAAGGTTCATCAACCTCTGTGCCATTGGCATATTGGGCCAAACAATTCTTCATTGTTGTGATGTTGTCCTGTGTATTGCAGGATGTCTAGCAGCATCCCTAGCCTCTACTCTCCAGATGCCAGTAGCACCCACCCCCTCATCCTTGTCATGACAACAAAAATATCTCTAGACTTTGCCAAATGTCCCTTGAGGGTAAAATCACCCCCAGTTGATAACAACAAGTCTATCCCAGGCCATCTTATTGCTTTAATCAGCTATTCTCTTGTATGTTTTCTAGGCAAATACTTTAAGACACTAATGAATCTATTCAGTATAGAGCTCTGAGTTATTTATATGAGAAACCACAGTCTCACAAGAAAAGGGACTTGACCGCTTTTTTGGCACTTCCAAATACAACTAAGAGCAAATTCTGACTCGGGTTAACCCATCCCAACTTGTAGCATAAATTGAGGTTAAGAAAGAGACAAAATACAGACTGAGAGTTTTGATCTATGTTTAATGAAAAAGAAGTTACAGGAATAGAAATGGACATAAAACAAAGAGATCAATTTGGCAAAATATGGTGATAGATAGAACAAGGGAAAAATCATTTTAATCTTAAATTTACTCATATATTCTTATTAGTTATCATTGATCCAAAACATCTCCTTAAATCCAAAACAGAGTAATAGTTAGAATTTTACTGTCCAAATTACTGGGCTGTTTTCATGGGAACTCACCAAAGTAATGTCCAAACAATACTTTTCCATTTCTCCCAGAACACACACAAGCAAAGGCAGAGATGTTTATCACGAGGCAACGTGGCATGGAGAAAATGCAGCCTTATCAGTTTTTTATTACAACAGCAAGTTAGCACTGGCAAATGTGCTTCTGGCACAAACATGCTTTCTGCTAATATTTTCATGAGAAAGCTTTTATGATATGCAACCATTTATTCTTAGTACAATCAATCATTTGGGGATTAAACCTAACTCTGGTGAACATAAATATATTTGGAGAAGTTTCTGACAGTTCAGGTTAGAGCACCGTAGAAATATTAAAGATGTGAAATTTTAAAATACACAGATATGAAACTGCAGTGAGCATCTTACTAGTTTGTTTCATGGCTGAATTCTGTTCATGATTCTTAGTAGAATCAGTCAATGTTCTATTTCTATCATTTTCTACCTGGATCTACAGTATGATCATATCTTGTTAAATAAGAAAAAAAATATCTTTGGAAACGAATTATGATCTCTGAAAACATCTGGTAATAGGTTTGTTTTAATTACCTTATGTAAAATAAAATAACCCTTCTCTCAAACTATATCAGGCAAGCATTAAACTCATTAGTATAGACGTCGGCCATGTGGGTAATAAGGAGAAGCAATAGATTTTACTCACTATCCCTTTAAAATAAAAATCTTTTGGCCAGTGCATAGCAGCCACCAACCTCTTATGCTCACATTGAATAATTTCAAGTTAGGACGAGCCCTGTCTCTTCTGATACTGTATTCTAAGTTTCTCCAGTTGTTCTATACATTGCGTCTGGGCCAGCTTCAATGTCCGATTCTCCTCCGTCAATGCCTCAAATTCCCGAGCCAGCTGAGCGGCATCCAGCTTCTCCTTTTCTGCCTGATCCAGCTTGGCAATGAGCTCCTTTCTGAAGATTCAGGGGGGCAGGTGAGGAAGAAGCATAAAATGTAATGCAAACAAATTAAATTATACAGCAACAGCATAATGGATGTCGAATATGTCATTTTACTTTTCTAAATTTTACCCATCTCTGCTTGCCTCCAATGAATTACTTTTATTTTTCCAACTTCACAAATGTTAGATGCCTTTATTTTATTCCAGTACCTCGTCTGGATATATCCAAAATATTAAACATATACCAACGCAGATATAGAGAACAAATGTACGGATACCAAGGGGGAAGGGGGGAATCAGATGAATAGGGAGATGGGGATTGACATATATCCACTATTGATACTATGTAGAAAATAGATAACTAAAGAGAACCTACTGTACAGCACAGGAAACTCTACTCAATGCTCTGTGGTGACCTAAATGGGGAGGAAATCTAAAAAAGAGGGGATATAAATACACATAAAGCTGATTCACTTTGCTGTACAGTGGAAATTAACACAGCATTGTAAAGCAAATATACTCCAATTAAAAATAAATAAATAAATAGAAATAAAATAAACATATACCAGAAAAAGCTCAATAAGTCCTTTGACAGTCAAAAGGGGTGATCTTTTAAAGAGTACAACAAATTATAAAAAATATGACTACTTTGTAGGAAAAAAACAGAAAAATTTGTGTATAATTTAAGATGCTATTGTCTTATGGGTAGGTGAATCATAGTTTGTCCCTTACCTAAGTTTTGTCCTTCAAATACAGTTATTATCTTCTTTTGTTTTCTATTTCTGAGTTTAACAAATCTTTACTAGGCAAAGTAACAAATCTTTAGGAAGAAATTACAGTTGCCTCCTGCAGATATTATTGTCCATGTCTTTCCCTAGCCCTTATATATATCTTGTCGCCCTAACTAACAAAGCAATATCTCTACATTTGGTGCTGACCTGACTCCTGAATTTAGGAAGCAAGCTAAGGTTATTGGAGGGAACTTGTAGTGATAACGCCTAAAACAATAAATATTTTTAAATAATTCATTGATGTAAATACACATAATAAGGGGCTAAAGATTTGCAGTCTATATTTAGATTTAATAAACATGACAACCCGAAAGAGGTCCACTCCCCTTATATGTGTCAGTTAATCCTAAACTAGACTTAACTGAATTTTCCTTTGCCTCAACATAAGGGTATGTCATATTTCTTTCTCCTCTGTATGTGAAAGTGCAGAGACCTGGAAGACCACTTGAACCAAATGATTAAACTTGACATCATTAGTAATGAGACCAATAGACGCCCCATGCATCACAAAAGACACAACATCTTTTCTGTGGTATTCCTGCCAAAAAAATGCACACATCAGACAACCTCAAATTGAGGGAAACGTTACAAAAACATTTGAAGCCTGTATGCTTCAAAATGTTAAAACTGCTTCACATTTAGAAAAACTAAAGAGAAATGGCAATGAAATGCAATGTGCAATTCTGGATTGGAAAAAAAAAAGCTGTGAAGGACATTATTGGGAAAGCAATGCAATTTAAATATGGCCTGTGAATTAGATAATACTACTGTATCAATGCTAAATTTCTTAATTTTAATTATTGTATTGATGTCAAGTGAGAGAATGTCCTTGTTCTTAGAAAATACTCACTGAAGTATTTAGGGCAATGGAGCATTATATATATATATATATATATATATATATATATATATATACATATATATAATTGTATATGTGCATGTGATATAGATAGATGGATAGACACCCCATCTCTCTAAGAGAGAAAGAGAGAGAGAGTCCCAGTAGTATGTAGTTTTGGGAGAGGGAGAATAAAACATAACTGGGGAAATTCTTAATAATTAATGAATGAAGTAAAGGAAGTATGGGGGTTCTTTTTACCATTTCTGTAACTTTTCTGTAAATTTGAAACTATCACACAGTTGCCCCAGGAAAAGGATAAAAAGCAAATCAGAATAGAAGTTCTAGTATTTTCTTCCTGCATTCAACAGACTGCTTTGTGTACCCAATTTGGTGACCACTGAGCAAAACCAGGCACTGGAAAGAAAGTGCCTAACAGGGACAAAGGGGAGATAATCTGGAACATTCATATGCATATACACAAGGTTCCTTTGGGCTCTATTGATCTTTGAATCTTCCATAGCATTTGGAATATAAAGGCTCCCAGAGATAAATTAGAAGTTTGGGATTAACATATACACACTACCATATATAAAATAGATAAGCAACAAGGACCTACTATATGGCATAGGGAACTATACTCAATATCTTGTAATAACCTATAATAGAAAAGAATCTGAAAAAGAATTTATATATATATATATATATATATATATATATATATATATATATATGTTTGTATAAAACTGGATCACTTTGCCATACACCTGAAACTAACACAACCTTGTAAATTAACTATACTTCAATTTTTAAAAATGGTTTAAAAAAAGAATATAGGGAATTCCCTGGTGGTCCAGTGTTTAGGACTCCACTCTTCCACTGCAGGGGGAATGGGTTTGATCCCTGGTCAGATTCAGTGCGGCCAAAGGGGAAAAAAAAAGAATATAAAGTCTCTCAATAAATACTTATTGAATAAATATAATTGAAGAGTAAGGTACCTCAGAGACAACGTATATTTTAAAGATGAGGAAACAGAAACTCAAAGTGCTTAATATAAATGGAAAAAGTCACACACCTAATAAGAAACAGCCATGAATCGAACCTATCCTTCGGATTAAATGCTTAAGGTTCTTTGCCTCTAAACATAGTTTAAGCAATAAATGTCAATAATTAAATATTAGTAAAGTTTCTTACATAACTATCTTAAAGAAATTGATTAGTAAAACTTATGTAAGTAAAAAGAGACATGCCTCTAAATCCCTCATCCATCAGATCATCTACTCCTGTTCTTTTCTCCCTTTCAAATGAACTGTGTCACACAAATAATAGCTACTGTCCAGGCTCCATATCTGACCACAGTTAAAATTCCTGAGGATATCTGTTATTAGTTTTGACTAGCAGGGAAAATAAATCACAGATTTTACAACTAAAAGGAAGGGTCATGATTGTCTAATCCAATTTTCTTGCATTGGAGAAAGTCAATAATAATTTCTTCCTTACTGGAATCAAGAAGACTCAATTGATAGGTTTCTAAATTAATTTCATGTATTTGATAAGCAGTTACACATCTATTTAATGAATACTGTCAAAACGTCCTTTGCCTCCTGTCCAAGACCTATTTATATAGACAAATTGATGCTCATTCATTAGCAATTCATAATGAAACCCCAGAACATCAACCTACAAAGATAATCTTGTAAATAGATGATCTGGGGAGCAAGTCAATATGTATAATTGGCTAGAATGTGGTCCTGCCTTTGATTTCTTGTTTATCATTTCCCTTCAGTGTAATATGATAAAGGTGTAGAAGACCATCATTACAGGAATCTTATTTATACCATAGTTTTCCAGATGATGTACCTCAACAGTAAAAAGGTCATAACCTTGGGTCTGCCATAGATCATCTGCTGGCCCCATCCTAAGCCACATGCCTGGAAAAGTTTTTATTTGCTAAAACAAATGGGGGAAGGGGAAATCCAAGTGAGTCGGTAAAGAGAACTTTAAAACTTTCTGCAAACTAATTTCAAAATTAAGGAGATTCTTTATGTTGTAGGAGGTTGGGAAATTGATTCATCATTAGTACAAGTATTTCTCTGTTTCTGGAAAGACCAGAACTCTTGGAACTTTCTAAGTTAACTAAAGACTTTTATTTGGAAAAGACAAAATCCTAGGCAGTTTAGCCCCCAGGAGCTAAAGTGTTTTGAATAATAATGTAACAAAGGGTCTTCCCTGGTGGCGCAGTGGTTAAAAATCCACCTGCCAATGCAGGGGACATGAGTTCGAGCCCTGGTCCAGGAAGATCCCACATGCCGCAGAGCAACTAAGCCCGTGCGCCACAACTACTGAGCCTGTGCTTTAGAGCCCCGAGCCACTACTACTGAAGCCCACGCACCTACAGCCTGTTCTTCTCAACAAGAGAAGCCACCGCAATGAGAAGCCCACACACCACAACGAAGAGTAGCCCCCACTCGCCACAACTACAGAACACCTGCATGCAGCAACGAAGACCCAATGCAGCCAAAAATTAATAAAATAAAATTAATTTAAAAAATAATAGTGTAATAAAATACTATCTTCATCATAGGGAGAATTTTAGCTTAAATAGTGATTTAGATTGTACTGTTAGTGGTTCTTGAAAGATGTGTGTTCTAGCACCAACATTTATACCCAGGAGAGGAGTAGATGCTTCAAGATGACAAAAAGGATGTGAAAGTCCACCTTCATCTTATGCAGGTGGAGGAACAATAAATGGTATTGAAATGGAATTTCCAAAACACAGTCTAGACTTTGGTATTGAAGCCCTACAAATGAATGATGCAGGAAAAATAAATTTACCATATCCTCTGGGAGCCAAAGGGCAACACCTTACCTTTGCAGGAAGAAGTAAGATTTGCTCTAGAGTTTCTCGGCCTTGGCACAATTGATCTTTTGGGCCAACTCTTTGTTGTTGGTGGCTGTCCCAGACATTGGCCTTATAGAAGGTTTAGCAGTATCCTTGGCCTCTACTCTCTAGATGTCAGTAGCACCTCCCCTCACCCCACATCATCACAACCAAAAATGTCTCTAGACATCACCAATGTCCTGGGGGTAGGAGGTTGAGGAATCAGCCTAGTTAAGAACCCCTACTCTATAGGAAATGGAGATTTCTACCATCAATCACCCAAAAAAGAGTTAAATTCTGGGTTAGGAATAAGGGGAAAGGCAAAAGGTTTTCCTTGTTCTGTTTTTTGTTTGTTTCCTTATTTTAATTAATTAAGTAATTTTATTAAAGTATAGTTGCTGTACAATATTATATAAGTTACAGGTGTACAATACAGTGATTCACAAATTTTAAAGGTTATACTCCGTTTATAGTTATTATAAAATATTGGCTATATTCCCTGTGTTGTACAATATATCCTTGTAGCTTATTTTATACCTAATAGTTTGTAGCTCTTACGCGCCTACCTCTACACTGCCCCTCCCCTTTCCCACTCTTCACTAGTAACCACTAGTTTATTCTCTATATCTGCTAGTCTGCTTCTTTTTTGTTATATTCTCTAGTTTGTTGTATCTTTTAAATTTCACATATAAGTGATATCATCAGTATTTATCTTTCTCTTAGACATAGACTTTTAAATAACTATGATTAATATATTCAAGAAATAGAAGAACAGATGATATATTTCAATAGAAGACTGGAGTCTACAAAAAAAATCAACAGAATACATTAATGGAAAAATTAGATGAATTCCAAGTAGAATCTAGAGTTTGTTAATAGTAATATATCAATGTCAGTTTCTTAGTTTCGACAAATGTACCATGGTAATGTAACATGCTAACGACGGGGGAAACTGGCTGAGGGAAAAATGTTTCTTCATTCTGCTCCCCTAAAGATTGGAGTTTCTTTCCTTAGCAAGGGAGACAAAATTAAAGGCACTCTCACTGAAGAGAGGTAAATATTCTGTCCCTTTGAATGTGGTTCCAGGCAGAGAGGATTAGGTGGAGAGATACCTGGGAATGAGATTCCAGTTAAAAGACTGGACTGCCTATAATTAGGTATAAAAGGCCCAAATCATTATGACTGGGGCATAAATGGAAAGTGTAATCTCACAGTCTAATGAAATCTGGTATATTGGGATTCCACATAAAACTAAATCCTGAAACAAAAGAATCCCCTTGTCCACACGGGGAGGGGGAAGGGTAAACTGGGATGAAGTGAGAGAGTGGCATGGATATAGATACACTATCAAATGTAAAATAGATAGCTAGTGGGAAGCAGCTGCATAGCACAGGGAGATCAGCTCCGTGCTTTGTGACCACCTAGAGGGGTGGAATAGGGAGGGTGGGAGGGAGACGCAAGAGGGAGGAGATATGGGGATATATGTATATGTATAGCTGATCCACCTTGCTATAAAGCAGAAACTAACACATGATTGTAAAGCAATTATACTCCAATAAAGATGTTAAAAAAAAAATCCCCTTGTCCACACCTCTGCCTCTGAGTGAAGAGCCAAGACAGTTCTTCGGTCCTTCTACTCATTCACTTGACAAGTATTTGTTGAAATCCTATTGCAAACTAAGCCCTGTCCTCAATTCTCGATAGACTAGTTAGTCTCGGGGAGTGTATCTCCACTGTTGGAAAATGAACTCAAAACCTATAAATTACACAAAAGGCATCTTATCCATATTCGACATCTTAGGAAAGAGGATAGAACTTTCCACACATTACTACATACCCTGCAAACACTTGTGGAGAAATAACTCAATTTACTGTTTCTTTATGACAGTGGAAACCTGCTTTCTGAGGGCTGTGTAAAGATTTAAGAAAAAATGTGCCTAGAATAAAAAAGTGAGGTTTGGTTTTCAATGTTTTCTAACTGTGGTATCGTTTTACAAAGAAAATTGTACCCTGAAGTGAATCAAATAGAATACATAAAATTGAACTTCCCCTGTTTGGCCCTTGTACAGGACCCCGCCCCCCATCACCCTCACCACCTCCAATCTCTGAGAGGTTTCCTAGAACACAGTTTAAAAGCTTCTGCCTTCAGGAATGCCCATAAAGAAATAAATGTTTCTGATTAATAATAAAAACCTCTTGTTGGAAATTTCAGGATAAAGTAAATACCATGACTAAAAACAAATCAGAATAGGGCTATCTCTAGACTATGCCTTTACAAATTAATTATGCTCCCTTTTCCCCCATCCTGATATGTTCCCCTCAATGAGATGTTGCTCCCTCAATCATCATTTTATGTATCTTAAAAAAGGCATGAAAACACAGGTCTTATACTGATTGTGGTACTCTCATATGAAAACACTTTTCTAATGTTTTGCAACTAAAATTATATACAACATTTTTTAACTCAATAATAAAAAGACAAATAACTCAATTTAAAATTGGGCAAAGGATCTGAATGGACATTTCTCTAAGAGTCATAGAAATGCCAAATAGCACATGAAAAGATGTTCAACATTTTTAGCTATCAGGGAAGTGTAAATGAAAACTACAAAGAAACATCATTTTCCACCCACTAGCATAGCCATAATCAAAAAGACATAATAGGTATTGGCAAAATGTGGAGAAATTGGAAACTTCATACATTTCTGATGGAAATATAAAATGGTGCAGCCACTTTAGGAACAGTCTGGCAGCTCCTCAGAAGGTTACACATTGGGTTACCATATGACTCAGTAATTCTACTCTTAGGTACACACCCAAGTGAATCAAAAAGATACCTCCACACAAACACTTATACATAAATGTTTGTAGCAGCATTATTCATAATAGCCAAAAGTACAGACAACCCAAATGTCTATCAACTGACAAATGGATAAATAAAATGTGGTATAACCATATAATGGAACATTATTTGACAATAAAAAGGAATGAAGCACAGTCATACCTCATTTTATTGCACTTTGCTTTATTGTGCTGCGCAGATATTGTGTTTTTTTACAAATTGAAGATTTTTGGCAACCCTGCATTGAGCAAGTCTGTTGGCACAATTTTTCCATGTCTCTGTGTCACATTTTGGTAATTCTTACAATATTTCAAACTTCTTCATTATTATTATATTTGTAATGGTGATCTGTGATCAGTGATCTTTGATGTTATTGTTGGGAAAAGACCACAATTCGCTGAAGGCTCAAATGATGATTAGCATTTTTTAGCAATAAAGTGTTTTTTAATTAAAGTATATATGTTTTTTTAGACATAATGCTATTGCACACTTAATAGATTACAGTATAGTGTAAACATAACTTTTGTATTCACTGGGAAACCAAAAAATTTGTGTGACTCTCTGTTGTAATACTCGCTTTATTGTAGTGGTCTGGAACCGAACCTGCAGTACCTCTGAGGTCTGCCTGCACTGATGCATGCCATAGCAAGGATGAACCTGGAAAATATTATGCTAAGTGAAAGAAGCCAGTCACAAAAGACCACATACCGCATGATTCCATTTATCTCAAGTATCCAGAATAGGCAAATACATAGAGACAGAAAGTAGGCTAGTGGTTGCCAGTAGCCAGTGGGAGGGAATGGGGAGTGACCACTCAGGGGTACAAGGTTTGTTTCTGGGGAGATGAAAATGTTCTAAAATCGTGATGGTGGTTTCACAGCTCTGTGAGTCCACTGAAAACCACTGAATTATTTTTTAAGCCACTGAATTATTTCTTTTAAGTTATATAACATTTTTCAACCTGACTTTTCTAAGATTTTATCTTTTTCTGACAGTCTAAGTCAATCTTTTACACACCAGAGCACCTCGCACAATTTTTCATATATAGAGCAGAAGAGTGGTCTCTCCTCTGAACAAGATAAAACACAAAGCAAGTTTTACTAATTGTAAATCTATTTGTAGAACTAATTATAGTTTAACCATATATTTTTAAAACTGCCAAACAATTCAGTGATAAATAGCAAATGCCATAAAATATCTGGATCTCACTTCCATTTCATTGGAAGTTTCCATTACATACACAAAACCTATATGTGATCTATAAATATGCTTATAATATTTATTGAAAAAAGTATGTATACATTTTATGTTACTATATTAGCAATTATATAAAAATACCTATTCACACCCAAAAGGCCTAGAAAAAATAGGCAAAAATTACAGCAGGAGTTCTGTAAATATGTCAGAATTCTTGGTAAATTTTTAAAGCTTTCAATAAAATTGTCATTGTTTTCAGTTGAGAAGAGAAAAATTTCCAATGAAAGTAAGAACAAGCTTTTTGTATATCACTCGTCAATAAGCCAGAAGCTATTCTTTAAATTAACTTCATCCCATGCTGAATTTGTAATCCCAGAAAATGTTTGACTCTCTTTATCCACCCAACAGACATGATTTAAAAATTTAAAACAATAGTTATAATCAACTCTTCTCCTCTCCCCTTTGAGAAGTCTCCCAAACTAGGTCCAGGGAGACCCCCTCTGGAGATGAGAGAGAAGTTCAGCTTAACCTGTGCCCACATGGCTCCAATATTCAAAAACTCTCTTTTAAAATACCTGATTTAGTGACTCTCTGTGTGTCCAGAGTATGCTAGCCAATCACTGGAAGCAACATAATCAGCCACACTTTATTAAATGATGAGGAAGAAATTCTCATCCAAATCATCAAAAAAATGGAGAGTGAATTTATTTGGGTCAAATCCATTTGGCCGAATTTATCTTGCTTGAACACAAAGACTGTTCAGGAAAATACCTGTTGTAAAATGAATTTCTGCTTCAGTAAAGTGTTAATGAAAACACGGATCACCCATAACCCTTGGAGGACTAAGTTCATTTATTTATAGATATAAAATATAACCCTACTTTGAATTTTAACAATTTATCTTAGCAATTCTTTATTGCTGATATTGACTCCATATTTTAAATACAGACCATACAAATTACAAATTTTAAAAATGCATACATGGAGGATATAACAGTTTCCTATCATCAGCTACTGTAAATCACCCCTATTCGTATTTTACCCTATGTGCAGCTCCTTATTCAGTGATTAGAATCCAAAGAGATGTTAAAGGGTATCCAGGTCTGCAGAGAACTATACATAGTCAGAAAGGACAGAAACTTCAGTGGGTAACTATTGATAATGCCCACAAAAAGTGTCCAAAGAATCATTCCAGTGAATTTTCCTTCACCCAGGAAAAGCACTGATCACTGTGGGATGGTTGGGCTAGGGACACAGGCTAAACTCTTTTCAAGGATAGCATTTGGACAGGTGAAGAGGAAGGAGGGAGACTCTATACTGAGAGCCTGGTGTGAGCAAGGGCACCGAAGTGGGAAAAGTGAATAGGTCAACGTAGCTGAAGACGAAGGATGAGCTAGAACATTCTGCAGAGGTGCTAAGGCCTGAGGTAGATCTTTCAATCCAGGCCAAGCACTGGGTGCCCTTCTCTAGCAATAGGAAACCATAGGCAGGGAAAGCAATTACAGTATTACATTGATCAAGATTTGAAGTAACAAGTCCTGATCCCAAATGGCAGAAGTGGGAATGAAGAAAAGGAATTTGAGAGACTTTATAAAAAAGAAAGGAAAAAAAATCAAAGAATTTGGTCTTTGTCTCACATCTAGTCACTTATGAGGAAGAAAAGAAAAAAAAAAAAGACAACATCATGGTTTCAAGAAAACTCCAAAGTTCAAAGAGTTTTAAGGAGGAAGTAAGATTAGTTTTGCAGAAACAGCAGGGATATATTTTAATAAAAGAGCAGATGAATCACTCTCATATTGTTATCCTATTGTATTTTTTAATGCAATCTACAAAAATATGAACTTACAAAATATATAATTTAGTGGGTAAGTCTTGCATTGCCCCCACCCAAAAAAGCTACATATGGGGCTAATTTAAATAACACTGTACTTCCAGTCTAAAGTGTTTACAAATAAATATATAATCACCTGGGGCTTTTTTTCCTGTCACAACACCACAGTTCACATACACACATGCACACACACACACACGTACACTCACTGGAAGATACCTTTATAGGCTATTGATTATACAAGCCCTCCTTTAACTTAACCACTGGTCACATTATTAGTAAGCTTCCTCTGTTCCTTTATGAAACTGTTTTTAGGGCTCATATTGTGTGTAAATGGACAATCTAAGCATTCTGACCAATTTATGAAAACTCTTAGACCAAAAAGAAAGTCTCAGACATGCAAAGGAAAAGTTGTATTTCTGATCTCCTCATAAGCATCCTTCAATGCCCTATAACCAAAAGTCCAGGTAAGACTTTATGTTTGAAGCAAGGAAGTAAGAAAATAACATGCTAACTGTGATCTTACAGTGAATGTAGAAGTCTGACCTGAAAACCCATGCTGCTCGCTAGCATATTATACTGTGCAACCATTATTCTGGGGAGTCTCCAAAGGGCCCCACGAATTTCATAAATCTCTCAAAACAAAATATATTTCATTTATATTCAGTTAAAAATTAAGTTTTGTATAAATATAAATACAAAGTATAAATATTGATATAAATATGGAGTGATACCATGTATCACTCCAGTAAGAAGAAGGAAAGAAGCAGAAACTTACAGGCTCACAGTATGTTTGGATTATGTGTCACTCAGTCAACAAAAATTTATTCAGTATCTACATGCCATGCACTGTGCTAGCCTTCAGGAATATGATGGTGAGAGACACCTGACTATCCTCCCTTTTATGACACTTACCACTTAGCAGGAGATGCAAATATTCATCAAAAGATCTCCCTAATAAATGTGTACATACAAACCGACCAGTGCTATGATGCTTTGAAAGTATGAAAGAATGGGGATCACTGGGTAGACATCAGCAGAATTTACTGCAATCAAAAGGAGGAGAATTGGGCTTCCCTGGTGGTGCAGTGGTTGAGAGTCCGCCTGCCAATGCAGTGGACACGGGTTCGTGCACCGGTCCGGGAAGATCCCACATGCCGCGGAAGCGGCTGGGCCCGTGAGCCATGGCCACTGAGCCTGCGTGTCCGGAGCCTGTGCTCCGCAACAGGAGAGGCCACAACAGTGAGAAGACCACGTACAGCAAAAAAAAAAAAAAAAAAAAAAAAGAGGAGAATTCGGAAGCATAAAGTTATGAGTAAGTCAAGTGATAGTGCTTTAATTAATAGAACTGCCTAATTCCCTAGAGCAGAACTGTAATGGTAATAGAAGCTATCAAGATGAAAACTTCCTGGACTATTGGGCTATAAAATGTAGTTAGGCAACTAAGCCATTTACATTTTTCCAAAGAGCCATCACAGTGACTTCTTTACTTGATGTGGGTACTCCATTCAAGCATTAATTAAAATTCACCCCAAGACAAAGTGCTCTGGGGCCTTTGGGCACATTCACGTGGAACATAATGTGGCTCTAGGTGGTATTTTTGGCATCTTTAATTTCCTGAACTAAAGAATGCTTATTAAAAAATTAAATTTGAGTAGGAAGCACTCCTGTGGTTCCTCTCACTACTCTGTAAAGCATTTCATCTATCACAGTTCCATTTGGATCATTTCTAGAATCAAACATGACATGCGTGTAACCTCTGAACCACAGAATGTCAGTTCTCCTCCCTGTGTGTCTCCCTCCCTCTTGCTCCCATGCTCAGCCTTTTCCTCCCCTGCCGCTCCCAATCCATGGCCCCTGGTCCATGACCAGCAATCAGGATTCAGGGCTGAGGGTGCTCAGGGGGACAGTACTTACTTTCTTTCCTCAAGCAGGGCGATTTCCTTTTTAACCTCACGGTATTCTTCTGCTATCTGGCAGTGCTGTTTGAACACCTGCATGGATTCCATGGAGTCATGACAAGGTGGCAGAGGCTTCACAAACAACAAGAAGAAGAAATCAGTCCATTTCCTTGTAGCAGAATAAATTACCAACCATCGTGCTCTACTGATGTTCTTTAGAAGGAGAGTTTTTGCATGAGAATAGCACTGTCAATCCACATTGGACCAAGTTCAGCTGATTCTACTTGACTACAAATAGAGAAGTGGTCTGATTCTCCCCACATGTGTCTTCCAGTGTTATTCCAGGGCATTCTCAGGCCCAAGCCAGAGCCACGAGACCCATTACAGATCAGTTACCTGCCATGCGCTGGAGGAAAAATAAGTCCCCTAATAATTCTGTACTTCTCCCCAGAAATCTTAGACTCTGCTTTAGAGAATTAGTGATGGGGAAATAGTTCAGTTGGCTGTTTCAATCCCCCCTTGTTTTCTGTTCCTGTAGCTCTATCACATCTTGTAGAGTGGAGGAGCCCTACAAGAAAGGAATCCAATGAACTTATTTATAAAACAAAAATAGTCACAGATATAGAAAACAAACTTATGGTTATGAGGGGAGAATGGGGGGGTGGGTAAATTGGGAGATTAGGATTGAGATCTACACACTATTATATATAAAATAGATAACGAATAAGGACCTACTGTATAGCACAGGGAGCTCTACTTAATACTCTGTAATGACCTACATGGGAAAAGAATCTAAAAAAGAGTGGATATATTTGTATATGTATAACTGATTCACTTTGCTGGACACCTGAAACTAACACAACATTGTAAATCAACTATACTCCAATAAAAATTATTTAAGAAAAAAGAAAAATGAAAGGAATCCAAACTGAAAAAATGATGCTGGCCTGGAAATAATGCTTGCAAGAATTAACAAAGCATATGAAAGACCAAACCCCAAATAAAACAATGCTTATAAAGCGTGTGGCCAAAGAGAACAAGGCTCCCTGTCTTTGCTTCTCTCCCATCCATGAGGGAAACAAAGGCCAGGATGCAAGCCTTTCTAACCGAAACATGTTGAAAATCTTCTTTCCAGAAATTATTTTTAAAGAACTAGCTTTCCCTGAGTTTGTAATCCTTAGTTCGAATTAGTGGCACATTACTTTATTTATTTCTTTTTTTAAAACATCTTTATTGGAGTATAATTGCTTTACAATGGTGTGTTAGTTTCTGCTTTATAGTGGCACATTATTAAAAGCATTACTTGGAGAAATACTAGCTAATAGTCTTTTAAAGAGTTTTTTAATCACCCTTTTCAATTATTTATAGAAAAATGTTATATAATATCTGAGAAATATGACTTAATTGTTAAACAGGCTCTTCTGTCTAATCCTCTCTTCACAATAGTCTTTATATGTAAACTATGTGTCTGACTAGGTCATAGTCTCACTAATTTTGTATTAATGAATTTATACTAATGAATTTCTTACTACTTGCTCCTCTCACTATATATTCTTCAAGGACACAGATTTCTTTGGGTATCATATTTAGTGACCTCACCCAGGATGCAAAAGAAATTCTAGAAAGTTCTACAAAATTCTATAAAATCTGATTGATAAATAAGATGACCCTTTCTATTTATCATGAAGCCTCTGAGTAGAGATCTTCTAAAGGAAATAAAATTTGAAATAGACTTGGATGAAATTAACCTTTATGTGGAACATCTGTTGTGTTCTAATCCATGGAAATTCATCTAATAATTATATTATGTAGCATCTTTCCCTGCTGCCCCATGAACACATTCACAGCATAAACTCAGCCTGTTGGAGCCATTATCTCTTTCTATAGTGAAATAAATTAAAAAGTAGTGCCCAGGAGTATTACAGTACAACTCACCCCAGGAGATAAAGCCATTGCCAAAGACATTCAGAACTCCTGGCTCCTCCAATCCTAAAAATCACCACCCCCTCATCAATTTTCACCTGTTGCACTGGCAAATGACCAGGTATAACAGTGAGGGGAATGAAAGCAATTTACTCTGGGCACCCTCACCAAGCTGCTATTAAACCATCTGTGCCCTGTTAAAGGATTTGCATACTGGTAAGCCCCAAGACTCAACGCATCCTATTTCCTGTCCCCATGAACACTCATAAACTACACTCAGTTCAGCCCATAACTTGCCACATGGAGGTACCTGAACCATGAATTCAGCATAGTTACCTATGTGACAGCCAGAAGATTTTAGGAGTCTGTGTTTGCATGCCTAAGAGGATACAGATGAGAGCAGCCATGGAAAGGGAGAAATGCCCTTTGCTGCTATAATTTAAAAGAAAAGCTGAAATTTACAGATAATAATTTTCTTAAGAAGAGAGAGTCCTCTTTTCCCCCTTGGCTTGCCAACCCGCAATGCTTTTTACTAAAGGGGAAATGTTTCCATGACTTCTTTTTTCATTGGCACTATTTCATTGTGGGAAATTTGAAGATGTTTTTATGTACAGGTAACATGATCATGCTAAGGGGACATTAGGATATGAAGTATTTCAGGATATATTCAGTATCCTCATATGTTCTCAGCAGGAAGATCATGCTACACGTCACAATATTTTCAAGATTGCCCACAATTAAGAAGTAGTACCAATTTTTATAAAAGCCAAAAATAGTTAGTGTTCAGTGTTTCAGGGAGTAAAAGGATGCCAGGTGTCACTTCAGTTTCCGGCTCCTAAAAGCTCTGTCTACACCCAGCCTGACATGTAACTCAGCAGCACTACATGTTCTTCCAATTTGTATGAAAGCATTAAAGAACAAAAGTAATTATTTTTTAAGCAAGAAGGGAAGTTATATTGCACAACACACCACAACACTGTAAAATTATCTCATTAGTTGCCAGGGGCTGGGGGTGGAGGGGAGGGGAGTAAATGAGGAATTATCATTTAATGGGTATAGAGTCTCAGTTTTGCAAGATGAAAATATCCTCGAGATTGGTTGCACAACAATACGAATAAGAAAAAAAACAATACAAATATACTTATCACTACTGAACTGTACACTTAAAATTAAGAAGATAACATTTGTGTTATGTGTTTTTACCACAATAAAAAAAAAAGTTTAATGCAAAAAAAAAGTATCATTAGATCTTCTGCTGCCCCCAGCCCATCTTCTAAGCATTGCTACCAGGATTCCCTATCTGAGACTCACTTCATTCACACCCTACCTTTCTCTCCTTCCCAAATTTCTCCCCAGGAAACTTAAAATTTCTCAACCCTTTATAATTCAAAGCCATGTACCACTAAACCCAAACGTTGCTGGACAAAATCAAAGCGTCCTCTGGTCAGCAGGACCCACTGTTCTTAGAAAGCCATTTGACATCATTGGATGTTTACTCCAGTTCAGGAAACTCATCAAAGAATTTTTAAAACACATATTGTTCTCATCCCAACAGGAATTTACCTGATATAAAAAGTAGAACTACAGAGTAATGAAATGTATTGTCCTGCATGACATAGCACACTCTCATTGTTTCATGATATAATGTGGGTTTGTGTGTATGTGTGTTGTATCATAAGGTCCTCACTGAGAGTGACTCTCTCTTACCTTCTTATAAGCCCTGAAAACAGGAGAAAATATATGACCAACAGGGTTCACTGAATAAAGTGTTTACCCGAGGAAATAGATTCCTAAAATTCAAGCACAAGAATCAGGTTTCCAATTTAAAAATGGAGCTACTAGTAGGCTTACATCATGTGACATTTAAAACACTGGCACCCATGAATTAATCAACTGTACATGGATTTAAGATACTATTTAACATGTGTTCACATTTAAAAATAAATAAATAAATAACGTAAAAGAATGCCTGTGATAACGCAGATGAAAACAACTATTAACATCTTGGAATAAAAATTAACACAGCTTTAAAAAAAATTTTTAATATAGTTGATTTAAAATATTTTATTAGTTTCAGATATGTACAGCAAAGTGGTTTGGTTGTGTGTATATATATATATATATATATATATATATATATATATTATTTTTTAGATTCTTTTCCATTATAGGTTATTACAAGATATTGAATATATTTCCCTGTGCTATACAGTAAATCCTTGTTTATCTATAAAACTTTTTATTTCAGTTCTCATTTCTTGATTTTGACTATTTCATCCAAGAGATTTTCATACTTATAATCCTGTGCTGGGAATGGGCAAGCAATAAATAAACTCCATGTTGATAGTGAATTTCTTTTCTCTTCAGGAAGAGAAAGTTTCCTTGTTATTTTCTCCACAATTACCCTACATCCTCCCATGGTTTGGATGCATTTATCAAACGCTCTTGCTTAAAGAATGGAATATTGAATTTCAAAGAAAAGGAAGCCAAAGATATTTCATATGAAAATGAAAAGGTAAAAGTATTCTTCAGGCACTCGGGGACAAACTCTGTAGGGTCACAGAAACAATTTTTCCGGTCCACTCGATGCCATGGTATCTGGTCTACTCACAACCCAGCCAGTTCTAAGAAGGTTAAATTAAGACCTTCCCTTAACAGTGTCTCAAGCCAACTTTGAAACACGTTTTCCCAAGACACAGATTGGGGTTTGAATGAGGTCAGAGCCCAGGAGGAGGCACTTCCTCCACACCCCCTTTCCTCTATCCCCCCTCATCCTGCTACTGCCTGAGGATGGAGCTTGCAAGGGCTTTAAATTACATGGCAGTGTGAGAGAGCCGCTACTATCTCTGGTATCCACCCCAGTCATCTGGACCAATTTAACAAGATGAAGTAAGAGAGAAACCACAGGCTCCTGTTCCAAGAATGCGGGCTTGAGCCACACCATCCCATCCATCGGTTTATAGCAAGCTCCTCCCGAAATGGACTCTGTCCTCTGGAAGGAGCCCCGTGGGAAAAGACCCAGCCAAGCATCTCTCCGCAAGAGGCAAAGCCAGCTTAAGCGTTTCCGTTTTCTACTTGGCTTCTTCAAATACTACTGGCCCCATCCACTTCAAAAATGTAAGAATTTAATTTTCCTCTCCCAGCTTCCCACACAGAAGATATATTTAGGAAGCTAAATATTCTACAGTTGCTGAGCAGACTGTATTTGTATTTATTCCTTGATTCTCAGTGTTATCTTTATTTTGGGGGCAGAATGGGGGTGTCTGGCTTAAATTCATGTTGCATTTTAATGTCCCCAAATTAAAAAGCATAATTTGTTAAAACTAAATGGAAAAACACAGACAGGACTAATTGCAATATTTGAAAACTCTGTTATCAAGAACTGTAAATATTTTTAAAATATTTTAAGAATTGACATTTCTATAGTATCTACATTATGGTCAAAGTCAGCACTAGTAATAATTATACTACACATCTTATACATTATATAATATTGGAATGAAGGATATTTAAGTCATTTCTGTCGATGTAGGCAATATTAAAGGGAGCGAGGACTCGAGTGGCCCAAATGCTTCTAACAATGCATATCCTAATGAACTGGGCTTCTCAAAAAAAAAAAAAAAATTAAAGGGATCAAATTAAGCTCCAAGATATCTATATATGTTTTCTGTGTGGCCCCAGCAGCCAAAAAAACGACTGTAAGATACTTTTCAACATGTGCGTGAGAGAGAAAGTGGCAGACATTTTTTCAGTGTTTTCTCTGGATGTTCAAGACTAGTGCAGTAGAATCTTAGAATGCTAAGACTCCTCCATTTTCTACCACTTTTGTTTCCCAGATAGCAAGTGATACACTGATGCAAGACCTAAAAGAAGTTTCTGGAGTGATTGCTCAGACAACAAGATACTATAGTACACAACCAAAGCTGTGAAATTGTTTATTTGTGGAGGTGACATCAGTTTCTGGACTTACCAAACTCTGTCTGAGAAAAAAGCAAGTTCAATGTGTACCACGGAGACACCTGTTACTGTCTTCTCAGATTAGATGGGAGGACTTTAGGAGGGATTGAAGCTATTGCTCAATTTGGTTTGAAAAAATAGTCATACTGTTTTCCAAGTACCTTAGCTTAAAGAAGAGGGCTTCAGCATCTCTGTTCCTAACTCAAAAACCCAAAGAGATGCTTCTCTCATTTCATTTTACACATATAAAGATACTAGTGCTTAAATATTTCATTCAATAAACAACTTCAGGGCTTCCCTGGTGGCTCAGTGGTTGAGAGTCCGCCTGCCGATGCAGGGGACACGGGTTCGTGCCCTGGTCCTGGAAGATCCCACATGCCGCAGAGCGGCTGGGCCTGTAAGCCATGGCCGCTGAGCCTGCATGTCCGGAGCCTGTGCTCCGCAACGGGAGAGGCCACAACAATGAGAGGCCTGCGTACCGAAAAAAATTAATTAATTAATTAATTAAACAATTTCACTAGGGAAGGAAATTGACATTAATTGAGCAATTATTTTGCCAAGCACCGTGCTCGATCTGTTCATTATCACATTTAAGTCACACAACGATGTGAGATATTATGTCCACTCTGCAGGTCAGAAAAGTGAGGTTTACAGAAAGTAAATAACATGCCCAAATCACAAAACTAGTAGGTGTGGAGCTGAGGCCCAAATTCATGCCAGCCTAATGCCAGTGCCTATGCCCCAGTCACTGTCACTCCCATTACCAAGTTTATTACAATCTAGTTATCAGCATGTCCTCCACCTGATTACAAATAAAACATATTCCTCTTTCTGGGGCAACAAAGACCACAAAGCTTAGCTTTGGATCATCTATAGGTCAAACCACAATCTCCAAAACATAACAATGTGGTTAAATTTTAAGCCAAATTTGGTTCTGACCCAGACCTTGGGACTATTAAAGGATTGTGCCATCCTTCAGAAAACGGAGGGAGGTCAATCATTACCTCTTCTTCAAATAGAAGGAACCTGAGGCCTAAAGAAAAGTAGTGATTTTTCATTCATTCTTACAAATGGACATAGAATTGAACCTCCTTTCTTTTGACTGTATGTTCTAAACTAGCTCTACCCAAACATTGCCCCTAATGGACATGAAGAATTTAGAAACCAAATTCCAGGAAAGGAATCCACACAAAATAGAACCAACCTACCACCTGCCCCTGGGCTGAGGCCTATAAAGAGATGTTCATTTTAACACCTACCTTATCCCAAGGTCTCTTGCCCAACATTTTGCATTAATAGAGACATCGAGAAAAATGTTTGTCACTGCTATTCTTGCCCAAGGCTTTTTTTGGCTTCTGTGAAAATAGAAGCCCCATGAATTACATGCTTAAACATGTCCACATTCTTGGCAAAGCAACCGAAAAATCTTGGGGGTCAAATTGGTGATAGCGTATCTACCAGATACTTTATAGCTGCATTTTATAAACTATGAAAGAACGTGTAATGGATATCAGAAAGCCAGAATAGATTTTACTAGGTTGTTCTACAACCACATTATGGCAACTTCACAAGCCAGAAATGAAAAACTCTCCACCTATCAACATAATTTAAGCAGGCCATAGGTTCCACCAAAGCTGTAAATAAAGGAAGGCTACCTAGATTCAGAATCAGAGATCTAGTCTGAATTAGCAAATTTATGTAGACCAAAATTTGACCTCATATTTCTCATCCCTAAAGTGGAGACATAATAGTTAGCTTACACAATTGTTGCAGGGATCAAATGAGGTCATTTGTGGGGAAACCCCCCCTTGCCTAGCAGTACTCAATATGCATGGGTAGGATTTAAATCTGAGGGTATTCAGAGAGTAGGGCCGGCAATAATCAGCTGGCATCAATTATTTTTCACTGGGCACATTTATAAGGCTCTAGCAGAGAGAAGTAAGAGTCAGTTCATCCTTAAGCAAATAGTGACAACCACAAGGCACTTCATATGCCTTTGTAACCTAACTTTTATTTTTCTGTAGAGGATTATGATGGTTGGTTAAACCCCAAGAGCCATTATTATGTGATAAGAGCACAATGAATTGACTGTAAAGATAGCCTCCTCCATGGAATGGATTGCTCCTTTCATACATAAAGCATTTTCATTGCTTTCAATAGAGACTTCCTGCTGCAGAATGTCTTAAATTTATATGCTTATGCTAAGCATGGAAACAAGAGTCTGCTTTTAGATGTAGCTTTCTGTGTTATCTTTCCCCTCTTAATCCCTTCCATCTTATATTTTAGTTACTCACACCCTCGAGTGTAGAATAAAGGTAACTGACAACAGCCCTAGACAGAGGCAACCCTAACCAAATGGCTTGACCACTGGTAAACATTTATAACAAACTCAATCACATCGTTCAACCAAAAAACAAGCCCTTACTTAAATGCTTTTAGTTGTAGTGCTGGGAACGTCCTCTCTGTTCATGAAGAGGCAAAGCAATACCATATTTTAGGGTGGGGGAGTTGGTATCATAACCCCTGAGTCTGAAATCAGCTTCTCAACTGACTAATTCATGAAGGATCAATGAAGATGAAATAGTCTCATTAGATTAAAATAATTAAGTAGACTTAATTTCTAATACATGTCAAATGGAATTAAAGCTATAAAATTCAAAGGGATCTTGTGATGCTTTAACAGAAAAATTATCTGGATAATTGCCAGGGGTGCTATGAATCCTGGGAAGAATGATCCACGAGCCAGGGAAAACCATTAATGTTCCCAAAGGAAAAAAACTGTCAGCACAAGAAAGTAGAATTAATGATCCATAATAATGGTGGGGGAATATGAATCTAAACATGCTTTCCCTCTTTTATTTTCAAAACGCATTAACTCCTTATTTTCAGCTGACTCCTAAGATAATAAAATAGCTTTGCAGTGACAGTAAAATAAAGGAGAAATCTGTGACTGGGAAAAAAATATAGTTATTATTTTGCAATCCCAACTACACCATGAGCAGCACACATACAGCCCATCGGTGAGGACAGAACCCAAGCAAGGAAGCTTGTACGTCACGTAAGCACGCCAGACAGAAAAGCAGAGGAACAGCTGAGTTGTCCTCCATGGTGAGAAGAAGAGAGATTGGGGGATATGTTTAGACAGCAGGAACCAGAGAGCTGGGATGACGACCCTGCATGGGGGACGGGAGAGGAAGGAGATACGGTGGCTGATAGCTGCAGAGGAAATTTTAGAGGAGAACAGAGCTGTCTTTGGACAGCTTGCAAGGTCATTAGTATAACCTCCTGAACAGTCTTCAGTCATCTCTACATTACTGATATTGCTCTGTTGGCAGGCTTTCTGTCAGAGGGCTGTGATGATGCCCAGGACTGTGCAGAGATGAGATAAGAGCTCCTCCAAGAGGTATGGTCACACCTGAGTTGTGTTGGATAGATCTTCAGGGGACCACCCCAGCAGTGGAGCACCAGCTCTTCAGACCCAACCTAGTTGCTTCCAGGTTTTAATTCAGTGCACTGGGCACAGAGACAAGAACTGGAGCCAAAAAAAAAGGATTCTATCTTGGGTTGTATAAGGGCTCATTCTTGGTTCTTCCCACCTCTGTCAAGGGCTGTTCTGGTCCAGGGGTCCCAAACTCAAATGACTTCAGGACACCAAGTGCACCCACAAATGGGAAATGCTACCAAGTGTAAGACAAGAGGAAACATCAGGTGGGAACTGGAGGTGGTAGACCCCTCATAAAGGCTTTCAGAATCAGTATTTAGAGAAAAAAGTGGTGACTAAGCAAATATCTGTGCACAGGATTCAAAACCCCTATTAGACTGGTCTGAATGTGACAGCAAAGTGAAGTACTCAGGTGAACATTTGACCCAAGGCCAGTATCCAGGTATTTTAGGCAGAGCCTCTTCCTAAAGCCATCTTTCTGGAATCACCATATATCACCTAAAGAAAATTAAAGTGTCATAAATTAGCTTCTTTCAAATAATTCTGGTGTATTAAAATTAGATATCTTTGATAGGTCATCCATAGACTACACACACAAAATACTGTTCTCATAGGTCAAACCAGACCATATTCAGAAGGCTTAACTTAAAATAATTACATTCTATTACAAATTGTCAGAGAACCGGGGAGAGGGTG
The DNA here is from genome assembly GCF_964341445.2 of Mesoplodon mirus. Taxonomy (NCBI): domain Eukaryota; kingdom Metazoa; phylum Chordata; class Mammalia; order Artiodactyla; family Ziphiidae; genus Mesoplodon; species Mesoplodon mirus. Next base: position 131,527,055 of record NC_138982.1, on the reverse strand, counting down.
AGCGTGGAGTAGAGAAAGGAAGATTATTATGAAGTCTCGCCACACATGACGTGTCCCTTGTAGTTTATCACTAAATCACTAATCCAAAATGGGCCAAAACTGCAATAGCCCAGAAACATCCATAGCCAAGGAGAGCAGGGACCAGCCCTGTCCCCAGGCTCCAAAACTCCTTAAAAGTAGGAGCTTACACCCTAAGTTCTTTTTTTAAATAATTAATTAATTAATTTAATATTGGCTGCATTGGGTCTTCGTTGCTGCATAAGGGCTTTTCTCTCTAGTTGTGGTGAGCGGGGGCTACTCTTCGTTGCAGTGCGCAGGCTTCTCATTGCGGTGGCTTCTCTTGTTGCAGAGCATGGGCTCTAGACGTGCAGGCTTCAGTAGTTGTGGCACGTGGGCTCAGTAGTTGTGGCTCGTAGGTTCTAGAGTGCAGGCTCAGTAGTTGTGGCACACGGGCTTGGTTGCTCTGCGGCATGTGGGATCTTCCCAGACCAGGGCTTGAACCCGTGTCCCCTGCATTGGTAGGTAGATTCTTAACCACTGTGCCACCAGGGAAGTCCCCTAAGTTCTTGCTATTCTCGGGCTATAGCCACATAAACAGACAGGGGCACTACCTGAGGGCTTCATGACCTTGAAACCCTAGAAATGCAAACCTTGATGACGTGAAATGTCCCCCACTCTGTCTTCAGGTTAGTCTTTCTCAATTAGGCCACTTTTCCACTCACTGTATTTTGTGAAACTAAGGAGAAAAGAGGAAGGACTGCAGAAAAGTCCTTACCTGTAGCTGCTGGTCTAATTCTGGAAAGACCAGAGGAATGGCGTCTTCAGGAGGTGTATCATCTAAAACATGAAAATAAAATGATTCTTCATTATTAGAGCCCTTTCTCTCAGGAGAGTTTTCTTGCTGTTACCATCTTTAGACTTACACCATCAGTATACATCAGTTAGGGACAGAAAGAATGCAGAAGGCAATTTTGCTCATTTTTTGGTACAAACAGAAGCACAGAAGGCGTAGTTGGTTTGACCAAAATTTTGCAAACAAGTATCAGAATCCTCAAATGTTCAGTCTAGTAGTTCTCCACTTAAGAAGCACTGCTTATCTTTCAATACTCCTACATTAGCCAAAACCAAAAAATACGATATTCAGGAAAGTGCTTTATTTAACAAGGTAATAATGAGGTGACCAGAGCAACCTCACTGGGACAGAGGAACGTGTTAGTGAAAAACAGTGTTTGTTCTGCTCTGAAAGACTCCAAGGGTGGCAAGCTTGGATGGGTTTGCCCTCTGCTCTTACCACAAACCACCACTGACAGGCAGTTGACCAGAGCTTCCTCTGGGTGACAGTGGGTGACAGGCAGTGACCCGATCAGGGCATTTCTTCCCAACGCACCAGGCAGCAATCCCAACCCAAGGCCCATACACTGTCCTGATGCGGGAGAGCCCGCAACCCTGTCCTCAGCTGCCTTCATCTGGCTGACTGGCAACAGGCAGGTGTTGCTGGATCCAAAGAGGTGGTTCACAGAAGCATCAGAGGAAACCTGAGAGAAGTTTATCCAAATCTCTTCAAGAACATACTTCTGTGATCCTTGCCATAGCCATAAGGCTGACCTCCTTAGACTAAAAAGATGATGAGAATTGTACCATTCAATTATTTGGCAAGGAGGAGAGTTTTTCTACTGCAGAATTTCTAATGGAATTCATGCCAATTGAATTCATGTGGTAAGAAAAGGTAAGAACCTAGCTTAAGAAATAAGGTGAGTGGAGACAACTCTATTCCCCTTCTAACCCTTCATATTCAGAAGTAACCACTATCCTGATTTTAGAGGTTATCATGCAGATGTATGTATTTATATTTTTATTAGGTATGTATACACCCACAAACAATATACGTAATATAGTATTACTATGCATGGATGATTTTAAACTATAAATTGAGTCACATTGTAGACATCCTTCTAAAATGTGTTCTTTTTTTTTGGTTAACATTATGTGTTTGAGATTGAACTAAATAAACTTAGTTTTAGTTGGTTCATTTAACTGATATACAGTATTCACTCATTCATTTATTATTTGAATGTATTTGTCCATTTTCCGATTGGTGAATATTGAGTTCCAATTCTTTATAATAATAAATAATGCTGCAATTAAAAAAAAAGAAAAGGAAGAAAAGCTGTGCATACAGTGAGAATAAAGCGCTTCTCAAGAATAATACGGTCTTGAAGTAGAGCATTTTGACCCTCACTAGGAAGTTTAAAGAATTATGGGATCTAGAGCAATGAGTAGCTATTGGTGTTTATTCCATTATTTTCTACAGATAAAGACAGAAGTATAGCGGTTCAGGTTGGGTTTTAACTAAGTAATTTTAGCACTAATAAAGACTGTCCTTAGAAGTTTAAAAGAAAAAAAAAAAGAACATACTGCTGACCTAGCTCTGGTACTAGAGGACAGCCCTCTTGTCAGCAGAACCTCTGTATCTGGCTCTGTGGGTCCACTGGCCATAGATTTCCAGTCCTCTCTTTGTTGACATCTACCACAGGTATGACTATGAGACTACAATGAAATACAGGCTACAGGAATAATTTCAATACCAAATCTATTTTAAATGATAAGAAAGAGGGCTTCCCTGGTGGCACAGTGGTTGAGAGTCCGCCTGCCGATGCAGGGGACATGGGTCCGTGCCCCCATCCGGGAGGGTCCCACATGCTGTGGAGCGGCTGGGCCCGTGAGCCATGGCCGCTGAGCCTGCACGTCCGGAGCCTGTGCTCCTCAACGGGAGAGGCCACAACAGTGAGAGGCCCACGTACCGCAAAAAATAAAATAAAATAAAAATTAAAAAAATTATAAGAAAGAAAGATCATGATTTTATGTTCTCACTACCATAAACAAATTTATTTATAAAAACTGTTGAAGTTCTCTTTGAACCAGAAGAAGTTATACGGGCCACACACAGCACAGAAGCAAGCATCCTTTCCCTACTCACTGACAGTACTATCCGGAATAAAACGCAGCACACAAGGAGCTCCTGGCTCCTAAGAGATTACGTTTCTTCAAAGGCACCGAAGATAATCACCAGAAATATCATTCAAACAAGGACAGTATTCACCTCTTCCAAACACCTTAAGGGCCTCTGCTATATTTTAGTCAAAAGTAGTGTAATAATACTCCCACTTGCGTGGCTTCAGACAATGGCAATGGGGCACCAACTGTGAATCCATTTGTTCCTGTACCTGCCAGACAATGGATGCCCCCAGGTTCACCGACGCTATGTAGCTGCACAGAGCAAGTAGAAACAGGGAAATCTTCCCAAGACTCTCGCTGCAGGCTGGAGTGCCATCTCACAAGGAAACAAGGAGAGTCAATCCCTTGGCCCTTGGAATGCTTTCTTCTACTCGGAGGTGACAACTTCTGCCAAATACTGTGGCTTTTTCAATCCACCCCATCATTTGCAAAGAATTGCACAAAAAAACAATTTTTTTTTTTAAAAAGACAGAAATAATCATTTGTTTCTACTGACCCTTTGGAGATAACCTTTATTATAAAACCTATAGTTTGTATATAAAATGGACTTTGGTCTAAGGTGCATTTCAATTTATTTCAATAAAATATCAATAATCCAAACATCATGATTATCTCCGCTCATTGAGTTGAAGGCTGGAACAACTTGGTACTGGTAAATGGGAACATATTATACTTTGACACCGCAACCTTAATAGTCACAGATGAGCAGCCACGTTTTAGAAGGAGAAACCACTTCTACAAAGTACAGAGCAGATAGTACATTCTAGAATTCTAAAAGACAGCCAGGAATGGAACGCAAGGCTTCCTGGGACTTAATCCACCTTGTTCCCTGTGAAGTCACGCTCCTTCCTGCTTAATTATAAAAAAAAAAAAGGAAAACAGATATTCATTTGCATTACTATAGTAAATAGCAAATATCTGGTATGACCCAGAATTAATAAAGCCCATTATAAAAATCCGTCATTATTGATAGTCACGCCATGTAAAGGCATATATATATGGGACCAAGCTGATAATTTTGCAGATAAATAAAGGCTTAAGATTAGATTCCCTGAGTCAGAAAAAAAAAAAAGTCTAATTGATTGACATAGAAATAAACATATAATAAATATTTTAGAAAGACAAAAGAAAAGCAAGAGTTTTGTTAAAGTTGATTTAATCCAAGCAGGAAATGGCATTGGAAACAAGAAAACCAAAGACAGATGTAAGGAGATGACTGAGTCTGAAAGCCAGTCCTGTATTTCACTGCTTGATGCCATCTGGTTTAGCTGGCATCCCTGCCAGCCAGAAATGTCAGTGCTTGCAAAGCTGCTTACAAAGCTGCTCCAAGTTGATGTGTGGTGTGTTTACTTTTAAACAGTGGCTGCCTTCTTTGACTGGTTTTAAAAATAGGCAAATATTCTAAAAGCAGAAGGATGAATCACAGGATTGGGCCAAAAAGAAAGAAGGAAAATGACTTAGGCAGACTAGTAGCACAGCTGTTCCACAAACATTTGGCCAAATCGTTGTAAAACATTTTGACAGTGATATCAGATCGGAGTTCCTAAGAGCAGTTAAGTTTGTTTTGACAATTCCAGAAGCACAAAGTAAATTGTACAGTAGCTATGCAAGACACCCCCTTGGAAAATTTGGCTTTTTTAAAAAAAGGAGAGTAGTTGCTAGATATGTTTATAATGTGATAAAAATCAGAATGCAAGTACTTTTTTGTTAAAATTTATTTATCAATCAAATATTTATTAAATGCCTATTACATTCAAGGCAGGGACTGAGGTTCTATGCCAAACTGGCAAATCACTTTACCACATTTTTTAATGCATTAAGAAAATAATTCATAGGCTTCCTTTCCAAAATGGCACTGTGGGCTTGACGGACCAAGAAAAATGTATCCTCAGGAATTTGTTAAAGGATGAAAGATAAAGGAAAGAATGAAAGAGGAATTTTTTTTTAATAAGCAGATGTTCACTGCTTGTTTTGCAAACACAATGTGACTAAGTCAATGGTACTTAATATAGAACTTTCTGATTGGTATCCCAACCATTATGACATACCATAGTACATTTTATGATGGGCTTGTCTCAGTGTCTATTTAGCAGCTGTTGGGTTGCTTTGGTGGTTATTCTGCTTCAGGTTTCCTTAAATTGTCTGCTTTGTGCTTCTCCATGAATCAGATAAGGGAGGCCCATTGGGTCTGTAATCCAAATCCTCACTGTTATTTGGTAATTATGCAGCCAGAGCTCTCAGATAACACTACAGCTGGAAGGAACTGGTGGTCATCTGGTCCCAGACTCTCAGAGCAGAGCTGAGGACAAGGGCCCCATGAAAGGAAGAGTCTCGTAAGACTAAGGGGTGTCTCCCCCCCAAGGGCTCTTCTCATGCTGCCCTGTGCTTCTTCACCTTCTGCTTCATGGGTTCTCATACACTTGTATTTCATGACCCAGTAAAAATTTCCCCAAAACATTGGGAATCATGCCCTTAGACTGTCCAAATTTTTATTCAGCTAGTGAAGATTCTAAAACAACGACCATGTATCTTTAACATCTCTTTATGACAGAGGACATTTGAACACCAAAATTATAAGACAAATATAATCTTAGAATGCAAGTGTATCCATCATAATGGATAAATTTAGCTTTATAGACAAACACACACACAGAACCTCACTGTGCTGTCCTTATTTCTTTTTTCTTTTTTTTTTTTTTTTTTGGCGGTACGCGGGTCTCTCACTGTTGTGGCCTCTCCCGTTGTGGAGCACAGGCTCCGGACGCCCAGGCTCAGCGGCCATGGCTCACGGGCCCAGCTGCTCCACGGCATGCGGGGTCTTCCTGGACCGGGACACGAACCCATGTCCCCTGCATCGGCAGGCGGACTCTCAACCACTGTGCCACCAGGGAAGCCCTGTCCTTATTTCTTTTGTTTTACATCAGAGAGGAAAACTTCATCAGAACCAGACCAGGTCTGCAAACCAGTATTTGAGAACAACTGCTCTAGACAACATCTTGACTGGACTTTGGAGTCAACTCTCTCCCCATCCCACTGGGCCCTCCATCCTAAATATTGTACAACTGGGTCTATGCTGGGAAACTCTAAATCCTTGGTAGAATGAGTGTCGGTTTCCACATAGAGAAGAAGACCTCAGGAGAGGGAGAACTCACGCTCAGAGAACATCCTCAAACCTCACTCCACTCCCCAACCTGGAACTTTGAGGGGCAGCTGGCCCAGAATCCGTTCAACCCGTCTACGCTTCCGGCAGTCGAAGCCGGCTTCGTGGGAATGCACCTGCACTGTTGCAGGAGCTCTTCGCCGAGGTGGGCCCGTGCTTGGTTTAATGATCTGGATACACTGTCCTGAAATTCTTAATAATTTTTGAAGAGCCCCAGAATGTTTGCACTGTGCCTCTACACATTATGGTCCTGCCTCCAGGACAACCCCTGAGTGCTGGTCTCCTGGAGACTGTCCTTCAGGGAACCAGGTGCAAACTGACACTTACAGGCAAGTGAGTTGGGGGAGTGGCTGCACTGCAGAGGCTCATGAAAAACCTTTCCTCCGGACACAGCAGGTTGGTGCCATTTGGTAGGATGGATAAACCTGCCTTTGAATCTCTGGGTTGACCACTTTTTTTTTTTTTTTTTTTTGCGGTACGCGGGCCTCTCACTGTTGTGGCCTCTCCCATTGCAGAGCACAGGCTCTGGACGCGCAGGCTCAGTGGCCATGGCTCACAGGCCCAGCCGCTCCACGGCACGTGGGATCTTCCCAGACCGGGGCACGAACCCGTGTCCCCTGCATCGGCAGGCGGGCTCCCAACCACTGCGCCACCAGGGAAGCACTGGGATGACCACTTTTTAATTGGTGAATATGGACAATCAACATAATATCTTTGAGACTCAGTTTTCTCCTCTGCAAAATGGACATCATATTCCCTGTCTTAGAAACTTATTAGTAAAGGAATGCATATGTCAACCATTTTGCCTAAAGTCTGGCACCTAGGAAATAATCAGTAGTAATATTGAATGCTTAATAAAATAGAGTTTAAATTCCTTTTCACCATAAACTCAATCAAGTGGTAATGGGGAGGCAAGGCACACATGTGTGTGTCTGTGTGTCCGTGTGTGTGTGTGCCCGCATGTGCAAATGTGAGTATGTGTTTAATGATGGGGGTTAAGGGTATTTTCATCATCCGAATAATCCAAAGAGAACAGGTAGGGTCAAGATTACTGACTCTAATTACTGAGTTCTTCCCAGGCCAAGTTAAGGGAGATTTCCCTGGTGTGACCATAACCTCAGCTCTCTTCATTTAAGTCTGAATTTTAGAAGCATTTCTCTTTTACTTCCTTATCAAGGCACTTTTTATATAAAATATTGTAAAGAAATTTTTTTAACTTACACATGAAAGGTCTTTGAGTACTTTCCCTTTAAATCTAAATCAAGATTCACATTTTATTTTTAGAACAAATAAGTGACATAAGTTTGCAAATCACATTACCAATACATCAAAAAACAATTTTAAACTTTCTGGATACCTTGGTTCTTGTTAGAACATCATATCATTTTGAAACACATCAAAAGCTTTTTTAACCTTTGCTTTCTGTTTGTTAAACATTAGAGATGTGAATCTAATACACATTGAATTTTCAGGGCCCATAAAATTAAAACTATAGATATGGATATGGATAAAGGTAGAGCTTTTGTATGATACCTAGCAGATTGTCAATTGTTTATAATTAATAAAAATCACCATGTTACCTTAACCAGTACCTAAACCTATCAGGCAAACAAGATCATACATCAAATAGACTGAATGATATTTCTCTGCATGGAGAGACCTGATTCAGTTTAAAGACAGATTTTATGTTTCTTTGAAACGCTCATCTAGTCACTATTATTGTAGCTATCATTTAGTGAATCTTATTGATTTATCCTTTTGTAAGAATATTTTGACTTATTTAGCTTAAAAACAAACTCCCTCACCCAGAAACATCTGCTTCAAGATGAACTCGTTGGAAGTATATTTATTTGTCAGACACCACTAAATAAAATTTACCTCTCCCTTTCTTCTTTCCTACTCTATGAAAACATATCAGAACTAACTTTCCTCCATCATTTCCCAGGTCCACTGGGGAAGCTATTTGCTGACAGAAACAATCATTCTTTTCTCTTATTACTTGGATCCTATCTCTAAATGGGCAATAAAGTAAAAACAGCCCCAATGGCCTGGCTTTGAAGCCCTTCCCACTATTTATTAACTGCTTGGTTAGAGGCAAGTTATTTAACCTCCCTTAGCCAATGTTTCCACATCTGTAAAATGGGTATAACATCTTCCTGCAGAGTTGTCGCCTATACTAAATTGATGAGATAGTACAAGTAAAAGCACCTAGGGACTCCATAAGCATTCATTTCCTTTTTGACCTTTCTTTACAGCCTTAAGCAACAGATTCCAACCAATAAATCCAGTTGTACCTCAAAGAAATCTTCAGCCGATATCAGAATAACAAATTCAAAGGGGTTATAGATACTGTATTATTGATTTTATAGTATTTGATAATTAAGTTCTACTGTGGTTCTCAACTCTGTGCTCTGTAAAGGATGTAAATATAGCAGACCCCCCGCCCACTCCCACCCCACTCTTGAGTGGTTTTCAATTTATTGTTATCAGTACATGCTGAGGCAGCCCTAAAGGTAGGGTCAGAGTTGGGACAGAATGTCACCTGGGAGAGTTCAAAGAGGCTCTCCCAGCCCATGTCCCCAAATGCCATCCTTACCAAGTTGGCTGGTAGAATTCCAGTGGGAACTTTATCCCTAGACCTCCTACCGATACACAAAAATACACCCTGAAAGAGATAAAAAGGTGAACCTTGACACTTATTGCTTAGTGTGAATGAGGTTTTCCAGAGTCTTTCCCAAAAGCAAGGATTGAGACAGTGAAGAGAAGAGAGTACGGAAACATTGGGGCCCTGAAGAGGGAGAGAGAAATAACACCAAAAGGTACCAGAGGGAGAAAAAAGTTGAAGGAAGGGGACAATGACAAAAGACATTTCACCTGCATCACAATTTTGCTGAGAGCCAGTTTTGCAAATGTATGCAAAAAGACATTCACACAATACCCAGTTAAACTAGATTCAAGGATAGCTATTTCAGCTACTCCACATAATTCCCACTGCCACACAAAACACCAGATGTGTGAGGACAAAATAGTATTACTTAAGCAGAGTGGGTCTTTAGTTTTTTTTAACTAAAGGTCTTATGATTAATTCATGCCCAGATATGAAAAATTCTAATAGCTTGAAAAAAAATTTTTTTAACAAGTTGTTGAAAGCTACCAGCTAGGGCTGATACCAGTATCCTTGATTCTAAATAACAACCAAAAAAAAAATTTTTTTAAAGCCAAGGTCTAGATTTACACAAGAATGTGCCAGATTTTGGCTCTACTGAAGATAAAGAAAATTCTCAAGTAATTAACATCAAATCCTCATGTCTGTCTAACTCTAAATTCTCTCTAATTGGAGAAGGACTAGTGAGTCTCTAATAACCCAAGAAGTGGGATTCCTATTTCTCTTCTGCACATTTTCTATTGAGAAAAGTAACTTCATGATGGTCCCAATTTAGAAAGTCAACTCTTTGGAATTCCCAGTTTGGAGGTAATACCAGTCATATCATAGTTTATTAAAGACAAGCATTGCTGGGAATTTCCTGGCGGTCCAGTGATTAGGGACTCCATGCTTTCACTGCCGAGAACCCGGGTTTGATCCCTCATTGGGGAACAAAGATCCCAAGATATCGTAAGCCTCTCGATGCAGCCAAAAAAAAAATTAATAAAATAATATATATTCTTAAAAAAAAAAAAGACAAGACAGGTGTTGCTGCCTCTGGGAGTTATGGCTAGCTAAGTGTTACTTAAGGACGGGTTCTAATGGTATGCTAGAAATGGTGATTGTATTTTAGAAGGCTTTTTTTTCCCCCTAACAACTTGCTTCCTTCATTTAAGCCCCTAGAGGTCCCTAGTCTTTTTTGAAAACTTGTGGCTCATTCTGCAATCAATGATCAATGATCAATTCCCATCTCCCAGGTCAGTCTGTCACCAAGTCCTTTCAACCGTTCCTTCCAAATGTACTCTGAATTCAATCATCCCATTCCATTCTCTAATCCAGGCTTTCATCACTTTGTCTGTGTACGATGATAAAAAGCCCCTTGCATTCTCTCATCTCCCCACATTCTAGACTATCTCAATTGAACGCTCACCATTTTCATCATATTAATCCCTTGCTCAAGAACTCTTGAAACTCTATTGCTTCTGATCAAATCCAAACTCTTTCACTGAACTTTTAAGATTGACTTGGTAACTCTAGTCTACTGCTATCTAAAAGAGACATTCTACCTAAGACTCCAGCACAATGCCCAGCTCAGAGAGGGCCCAGTAAATGGCAGGAACTCTTCCACAGTTCAGACCTCTGTTCCAGCTGAAGAGAGTTTTAGTATTTCCTGAACAAATTGTGCTCTTCCTGACTTAGGTTTTCCTCACACTTTCTGTTTGAAAGAAAAAGGAAGAAGAATTGTTAGAAGATGTGTAGCTTCCTTTTCTTATACCTGGTATCCAGAAATGGCTCCTTTCCTACACTACCTTTCTATACACTACCTGCCTTCAAGCCCAGGATGACTATCACATCTTCCAAGAAGCTGTTCCCATCTGCTCTGGGTGACAGATTTTTCCCCACAGGAGAGATCATATTGCACTTCTGCCTTATAAAACCCATAGGAGAGATCATATTGTACTTCTCTTTGCACATATCACCAGCCTTTGGCAGAATGCTAGAAATATAGAAACTAAGTAAAGCTCAGCTAACTGCTAAGAGCAGAAGCAGAGGTACCCACAATCCACCAACTGGATAATTACTCCCTAAATAATTACAGCTCAGTTATACTATAAACCCTACCTTGACAAGAAGTAGAAGTGTGAGATGTAGGTGAAACACAAAGCTGCTTCATGGTTTATACTTTCCTTCATGTTCTAGAATCAATCATCATAAACACAGGGGCTAGCTGAGTCCTTAATTTATGTCAAGTGCTATGTTACATGTTTTATCTATATAGTGTCATTTAATTCTCACAACAACTCTGTGACTTATTACTATACACATCTTATGAGAAACTGAAGTTCAGCAAAGTTGAGTGACTTACCCAAGATCATACAAACAGTGATGGAAATGGTTCTAGAAACCACAGCTCACTGATTTCAAAGCCATATTCCCTTAACCTCTACACTAAATTGTCTCAGATAAATACGCAAAAAAAGAAAAAGAAAAGAAAAGAAACGGTCCTAACATGACCAGAGAAATAAGCACTGTATTAGGCTCGTAAGAAATGAACAAGTCAACATTCACAGGCAAAGACATCTCCTTTTCTCATGGACTCTGCTTACTCCTCAAGAACAAATTCAATAATAAGGAATTACTCCCTAAAAGTTTACCTTAGTTTTCCCATTTATTGTAAAAGTCTAGGATTTTTCCATTGTTTTCCCCCTAAGTGTGTGGTCTATGGACCACAGGCACTGGAATTCAAAAGGCATGCATAGTGTGTATGATGACAAGTGTTGTTTGGTGTGACACTCCACACACTCCTTATTCGAGAATTCAGAGGGAGTGTCCCCAGATATCTGCAAGGCATCTTTCTGTGCACTTGTAATCTCAGGTGCATGGGAAAATACAGATTTCTGGGCTTCAGTCCGAGCCTACTGCAGGAGAAGTGGGGCCATGGAACATATATATTTGATGAGTGCTCTCGGGTGATTATTTTAAGAAAGATGGAGAAACACAGAACCCCAGCTCCTGTCTTGGATTCTCTAGTTAGGTGCCCTTTCGAGAGAAATGGGGACACATTGGTCATTTTACAAAATTTAATTTTCGAAGGTTCTTCATAAGGCTTCATGAGCATCTTTCTGTAGAACTGGAAGTCAGGAGTCAGGAATTAACTTGAAATAAATGACAACCCTTATTTGAAGCTACTGTATCAAAAACTGTGCATTTCAGAAGTGGGCATTCTTGGGACATTTGAAAGAGACTGGAACAAACCAATCTAAAATGACTGATGCAAAGCATGCAGGAATTCCCAGTCAGGGGCCAAGAGGGTTCAAAGGATGGTGGCAAATTAATTACAAGTTGTACATCTTGTACTTCAAGGAAGAGTCCATTCATGTAGCCCAAAGAGCAAGATCCACCTCTCCATAGTTCTTTTCTGTACATAAATTAAATTTTGTTAAAATGAATATGAGGGACCAATATGTTTGTGTTGTCCAAAATTATGATATAATAATATTGTTTGAAATAAACAAGTTTATATACTGAACTTTCTCTGTAACATTGTTGATTGCAACAGGACTTGTCCTGCTCATGTGGAACACGAACACAAGGAAGAAAATTGTACATCTTCTTTCTCCCTTGGGATTTTGGGTTTACATGTGTCTGTCTTGGGAGCTAGCCACTCAAGCACCGATTATTACTCAAAATCTTGCATTTATGAAATGCATAAAAACAGAAGGAGCTTTTCTTTTTTGTTTTATTTTTAATTATAGACTTTATTTTTTAGTGCCGTTTTAGGTTTACAGATAAATTGAGCAGAAAGTACAGAGAGTTCTTACATACTCTCTTTCCCTACAAACATAGCTTCCTTTTATTCCTAGAGATGCATGATGGGATAAGGAAGAGTTCAGACAGTCCAGTCTAGGGACCTGAGTTTAAATCATAACTCTGTTACTCACTAACAGGGGAGTCTCTGGACCGTGATCTCTATCTCTGCAAATTGGAAATACTAATGCCTACATTGCATGGTTATTTTAAAGATCAGAAATAATATGTGAAGATCTAATGCAAAGACAAATGCAATTAACGGTAGCTGTCATTTCTTAGTTGAGACGGATTGGTTTGCCTTTTGGGAGGTTTCCCCTTCACCATTGTCTTGCAAGGCAACCTTGATTGGGAATATAATATAACAGCAGCCATGGGAAGAGTGTTGGAAGAACAGATGATGAAGAGTCAAGGCTTCACCTCTTCCTACTCTAGAACGAATTCTCCACTGGGGGCTGCATAGTCCAGGAACCCCAGGGCAGAGGTGTCACCACCATAATCACTTGGTATAGTAAAGTCTAAATGGGTTGTGTAGTGTCAGACTTCACAGAGCCCAGATCCTTACTTTGCATTATTTTGGGAAGGAACCTGTCCCTTTTCAATCATTACTTTTTAAAGCATTCCTTCGTACAGGAGCATTGTAAGAGGGAGGGAAGGAAGGAAAGAAAGAAGGGAGGGAGGGAGGGAAGGAGGGAAGGAGGGAAGGAAGGAAGGAGGGAATCAATGCTCAGAAGATGTAAGGTTTAAATGATGTTGTTTAAGTATATGACTATGTGATTTTAACAGATGACATTAGACTGAAAGCAAAAGATGACACCAGTGGAAGAGATCCAAGCCTTCCCTTCCTCACTGCTGTGACCTCACACAACCTGTGGTCCCCTGTCAAAGACGGTGGAACTGAGTATGTGTGTTAAGAGGTCATTGAAGGAAGCCATGACAAAGGGCTCTAAGTATGGCAGCCTCACCTCAGACCATACTATTTCAAGAAGGTCCGCCTCACCTGTCCCATTCATCACTCCCGCTGAAGTCTGTTTATTAGCCGGAAGTGTGGGAGCACCAGTGAGAAACCAGCATTTGGAACTTAGGCTTCAGGAAATGCTGCTGGAACCGGGACAGTGATATTTTTATATTACCTAGCCAACTGCCAGCTCTTAATAAACATTTCCTCATGCAGTTTTAACAATGACATAATTTGTTCTCATTAGAAATTGTTATAGCTCCATGAATTTTATAATAAAAGAAAACTAAAATGGAAAAAGTAAAAAAATAAGAAGAGGGACTTCCCTGGTGGTCCAGTGGGTAAGACTGTGCTCCCGACTCAGGGGCCCCGGGTTTGATCCCTGGTTGGGGACCTAGATCCCGCATGCATGCTGCAACTAAGAAGTCCACATGCTGCAACTAAAAATCCTCATGCAGCAAAGAAGGTCCCGAGTGCTGCAACTAAGACCCGGCACAGCCTAAATAAATAAATAAATAAATACTTTTTTTGCAAAGAAGAAGAAGAAATGTGCTCAAACGATCAAAGGTTTGGAGATGGAAGCATCACCAGAGGCATTTCTGGAAGCCACTCTCCAACGATGCATGATGAAGAATCACGCTCCCCATCATTGGCTCATGCCAGGCATGCATTTTTCTTTTTGGCTGCACAGCCTGTAGGATCTTAGTTTCCCGACCAGGGATCAAACCCGCGCCCCCTGCAGTGGAAGCTCGGACTCCTAACCACTGGACCTCCAGGGAAGCCCCCAGGCATGCCTTTTTAAATGCCCTTTGTGGAACTAGAAAAAATGATGGTAAGAAGGCGGCAGGCTGGGGAGGCAACACTTTCCTTCAAAGCAGAGCATACCTGAGGCATTATCAAGGCTGAAGGCAATGCGTACTGGCTTATCCGCAGGTACCCTGGCTGTGCTGATCATGTGGGCACCTGAGCCTTGGCCTTCCTCCTGGTCTTCCAGCTGCAATGACAAGAGAGAGCCATTGTCACTTTACCCAACATTATCTCTCGAATTCTCAGAGGCCTTTGGAACTTAGAGGGGAAAGTTAGTAAGCACTGCTTTCTTATTTTAAAGATATTCCTAGCTCCTAGCTTTCTTTCCCTACACCTGTCCCATTTATAATTCTTTTTCTGGCTTATAAAAGCATTTGCTTTGGAAATACATCTAGAACAAAATATAAAAGATGGGGCAAAATCTCCACCCACCTCACTTTTTTAGTATCCCTTACACTGACTAGTCCAACCCTGGCCCTTTGAGGTCTTACATAGTATTTTATTTTTAATTGAGGGGGATAAAGAAGTCTTAATAAGGCATCAGACATCTTTTCACACTCAAAAGCTTAAATTGGATCTGAATTATTGATCTGGGAGTGGTAACAAATAACTATCATGGAATAATTTCAAGAATACCAAAGACTATTTTAAAATATCCCCCAGTTATATTATGAATAGTATGTGCTTTAAATATTTGATTAACTACCTGTTAATCTAGCAAACATTTCTAAGGTTGTGTGATATGAGCAAAAGACACATCTTAAAAACATCTATTGATGATCTACATCACCTACTAAATTATCATTTAATAAACTAAGATAGAATGAATGGAAAAGCATGCTACAGATAATATGGGTTGGGGTGGGTGGAAATACATGAATATTTCTTTGTATAATAATTTAACCAAGATATTTGATAATTTTTGTTCAATGGGACTAGGAAAAGATATTATTATAAACACAAGATATCTTTGCCATTTAAATCCATATATTTAACTTTTCTATTTTTAGTCCTGCTTCCCCCTAAGCCCTCTACTTTCCTTCTCATGGAGACAGTAAACCAAAAACTCTGAATGATATTTTAAAGAAAATGTCTCTAAAAATGGCAAAATATAAATCATCTCTTTAACCATCCTTAGCGAGATTCTGGGAACTGCTTTAGCAGGACATTTTCTCACAGCAAGGTTTCTGATTCTTTCCCATAACTTTTCTCTATCTAAAAATAGTGTGTAGAACACTGAATTTTGTTTTTACAATTATTTATAGAGCCAAAGCGAATGCATATATATTTAATATATATATTTAGACATACATACATATGGAATCATCTTATCACCAGTATATGGAAAAAGAACATGCTTATATTAAACACCTAGTATAGCTTTGGAGAAAAACCAGCAACTTTTCATCACCCAGTTAGAATCATATTTGGCCCATTCATTGAACACTACAAGTAGCAATGAACCATAAAGCACTCCAAGTCATGTCATTCTAAGTTAGAAAAGAAGTATTAATGTGAAACATTCGACTCAAGAAAAGGGTAATATAAAATCACTGTTACTTGACTCAAAATGTGTTTTATCTTAGCTCTGACATACATTTCTGTGTAGTCTCGTCTGCTTAGAATCAACCATCTTGTTAGCCACCTGTTCCTAGGGAATAGAACAGACTGTCTCAAATTTAACAAAACAGACAATAAAAAACCCCTTAAAGTTGTAGCCAAAAGAAAAAAAATCTTATTGTTACACCCTGTACCATCACCAAACCATTTATTGTAACATCTGAGGATGAAAAGCTTCACTCCTCTTTTGGCTAAATCTCCCAATGCTCTCCTGCACCAAGAAATAAACCACAAGAGGTAGAAATTTGCCTCCTGGGATTTTGTAAATAGATCTCTGGCAGGGTTTCCAGCCACGGGAAATGGAATTGATCAACGCAGCTAATTAAAGTCCCTCCCCTCCACACAACAGAGAACATCTGTCTGCCTCCCAAAGGATGGCCGCGGCAAAGTTGGGTGGATTTTGAGTTCCACACGGTGTCAGCCACAAGAGCCCCTGAACCAACTTGCCTTTTCATCACACCGCCTGGGGAAATGGGCCACTGATTCCTCCTCTCGGCGGTAGCAGAGCTTTGGTTAAGTTGCTGGTGCTCTGAGCGTTTAGTTGGGTTTTCACACCTGTCGCCTTACCTCACTTAGTTGAGTGTCTGCACTTGTGTAATCCAGGGCCAGCCACTGCCTTGGCCGGTCGTTGCCTTTGTGGAGTACAGACCTAGTGGCAGAGCAGGCTGCACCTGCCACATAGCAGCCGCTGACAATCTGAGGAGCAGTGACAGCTGGGAGGGCGGCTCGCTGCTACCTGCTGTCCCCCAGACCCCGGCGTCCCACGGGGCCTCCCTGTTGCACTTCCCTCCACGACCCCTCTCTCCTTTCCTTGTCTCTCCAACAGCCAGGATGTTGTCATGCTTCTAGAAAAAGCAAGAGCAAAAGAAACCCCTCCTCCTGTCAGAGGCATTGATAAACAGCAAGTCGTGGAGAGTCCAAATGTTTTAATTCATTAGTCCTGGCAAACCTAAAATACAAACAGACTTGCTTCACAAGACAGGAATGTCTTCAGCGTGACCCAATCGGTGTCTGTGTCTATTCCAGCAAACTGGCAAAGATAGCATGACTCCAGTCAGCAAAAATGTCGGCCGCTCCAGTCAGCTCCGCAGGACCCAGCCAACTTGGACAGGCCACAAGCCTTCTCTCAGATGATGGCAGCGATGATTCGGCTTAAGAACGTGAGGTCTGAGGTTGAGCTGCTGTTGGGCTTGATGACTTGATCCCATCTACGATGCAACTGACCGCAAACCGAGTCAATGGTAAACAGGAAGGGAAAAGTTCAAACTATTCAAATTTTTTAATAGCTATCAACCTGAAGATGGGTAGTACTTTAAAAGAGTTGGATGGTGATGTTGAGGTTAAATAATTAAAGATAAACAAGTAGCCAGAGAATGCACAGACTGGGAGAAAATCTTTGCAAAATACATACCAGGTAAAGGATGGGTATCCAAGATATAAAAAGAACTCTTAAAACTCAACAGTAGGAAAACAACCCAATTTAAAAATGGGCAAGGCTTCCCTGGTGGCGCAGTGGTTGGGAGTCCGCCCGCCGATGCAGGGGACACAGGTTCGTGCCTCGGTCCGGGAGGATCCCACGTGCCGCGGAGCGGCTGGGCCCGTAAGCCATGGTCGCTGAGCCTGCGCATCTGGAGCCTGTGCTCCGCAACGGGAGAGGCCACAACAGTGAGAGGCCCGCATACCGCAAAAAAAAAAAAAAAAAAAAAAATGGGCAAAAGATATGAACAGACACCTCACAAAAGAAGATATAGAGATGGCAAATAATCATATGAAAAGATGCTGAACACCATACATCATTAGGAAATTACAAATTAAAACAACATTGAGATTCCACTACACCCTGCTTAGAATGGCCAAAATCCAAAACACTAACAACACCAAATACTGGTGAGAGTGAAAAATGGTGTGGCCACTTTGGAAGACAGTTTGGCAGCTTCCTACAAAACTAAACATGTACTTACCATTATGATCCAGCCATCACACTCCTTGGTATTTACCCAAAGGAACTAAAAACTATGTCCACACAAAGACTTACACACAGATGTTTATAGCAGCTTTATTCATGATTGCCAGAACTTGGAGGCAAAGAAGAGGTCCTTTCATAGATGAATGGGTAAACAAACTGTGGTACATCCAGACAATGAAATATTATTCAATAATAAAAAGAAATGAGCTATCAAGCCACAAAATACATGGGGGAAACTTACATGTATGTTATTAAGTGAAAGAAGCCAATCTGAAAAGGCTACATGTTGTATGATTCCAACTATACAACATTCTGGAAAAGGCACAATTATGGAGACAGGAAAAAGATCAGTAGTTGCCAGGGGTTTAAAGAGAGGGAGAGAGATGAACAGGGAGCATAGGATTTTTAGGGCAGTGAAACTATTCTGTGTGACACTATAATGGTGAATATATGTCATAGGTTTGTCAAAACCCATAAAACGTACAACACCAAGAGTTATAAACTACAGACTTTAGTTAATAAGACTGTGTTTATATTGACTCATCAATTGTAACAAATGTACCACGCTAATACAAGGTGTTAATAATTGGGGAAATAGGGGAGGAGAAGTGGTGGGGAGGGGATAGAAGGGAACTCATTGCTTTTCACTCATTTTTTTTTCCTGTAAACCTTCAACTGCTCAAAAAATGTTAAATAAGTAAAAGGATTTAGCAGGTTTCCTTGGTCTAATGAATAAAAGGCTAATTTGTTATTCTATCCACAGTAATAAGGGGCATAGATTCAGGTGATTAAAAACATTCACATATAAACCTATTTGCATTTGTAACTGCAAATCTTTCCAGGAATTATTATTACTGTTTGATGGTATTTTATGGATAATGATATCGTCTTACGTAGTGCATTAAAATTGATCAAAAAGACTCTTTTTTTAATAAATTTATTTATTTTTATTTATTTATTTTGGGCTGTGTTGGGTCTTCGTTGCTGAGCACAGGCTTTCTGTAGTTGTGGCAAGCGGGGTCTACTCTTCGTTGGGGTGCATGGGCTTCTCATTGTGGTGGCTTCTCTTGTTGTGGAGCACAGGCTCTAGGTGCGCGGGCTTCATTAGTTGTGGCTTGTGGGCTCACTTGGTCCGTGGCATGTGAAATCTTCCTGGACCAGGGCTCAAACCTGTGTCTGCTGCATTGGCAGGAGGATTCCTAACTACTGCGCCACCAGGGAAGCCCCAGAAAGAGTCTTATTCAAAAAAGTTTATCTTCATCTTCCCAATAATCCTATGAAATAAACATGGCCAATACTGTCATCCCTATTTAACAGATGAGCAAACTGAGACTCAAACAATTTAAGTAAAATGTTCAAGGACAAATGATCATTATGGAATAATGACCCAGATAAGATCCAGGTTTTCCAGTTTTTAGTTCGTGCTATTTCCACTATACCAGGATGCACTGTGTATGAAATATCAAATTGAGTTGTTTCATTATCGATGTCTGACACTCAACTTTTGGAGTGAAGGAGACAAATGTATAACTTTCTTCAGGATCTATTACCATCCAGGTTCATCCGACACCAGCCATCTTTACTGTGACAGCTAAATTCAACCTCAAGGAAACCGAAGTTGTGGATCTTGTGTGTGCTGATGGGGAAGTGGATACCAATTCTGCACTGGCTCCCAAATCAGCCCATGGGTGTGTCTTCAGAAAAGCTGGTGGTGACAAGGACATTACCAAGGAAATCAGTAACTGGAAGCATCTGGATTCCAGTGAAACTGACCCTTCAGAATGGAAAGGCCCAGAATGAGGTACCATCTTCCTCCTCTGCCCTGATCATCAAAGACCTTGGTGAACCAACCAGAGATAGAACAGGGCAGTTATACATTAAATACAATGGAAATATCACCTCTTATGATATTGTCAAAAGCACCTGACAGGGCTTCCCTGGTGGCGCGGTGGTTGAGAGTTCGCCTGCCGATGCAAGGGACGCGGGTTTGTGCCCCGGTCCGGGAGGATCCCACATGCCGTGGAGCGGCTGGGTGGGTGAGCCATGGCCGCTGAGCCTGCGTGTCCGGAGCCTGTACTCTGCAACGGGAGAGGCCACAACAGTGAGAGGCCTGCGTACCGCAAAAAAAAAAAAAAAAAAAAAAAAAAAAGCACCTGACAGATGCAGCATAGATCTTTATCCAGAGAATTCTCCAGCACCTTTACAGCAATCCTGGGGACCACCCATTGTGTGGGCTGCAATGTCAATGGCTGCATCCTCATGACATCAACAGTGGTGTGGTGATGCCAGTTGGTAAAGAGATACAAGGGAAAAGATGTCATTAAAGGATAATATGACAACAACAACAAGAAAAAAACAAAAAGAACACATCTAAATAGTCT
This sequence comes from Mesoplodon mirus, assembly GCF_964341445.2. NCBI lineage: Eukaryota > Metazoa > Chordata > Mammalia > Artiodactyla > Ziphiidae > Mesoplodon > Mesoplodon mirus. The sequence continues at coordinate 131,506,697 of NC_138982.1, read as the reverse complement.
AAATGTGCTCTATCCAAGCCTGATCACATAAATTCAAAGCTTTAATAATAATATTCACCAGTTCTTCTGTTCCCATGGGAGCAGTGATGTATTTCTTGGCTCTTTATCTAAACACTTCCAAGAGGGTAACAAATCTGAAACTCAAGTGAAATCCCTTCCCACAAATGTAACCCAAAATAACTACATGGTATTTTAAGAATTCAATAGAATTATATTAATTCAATCCAGAAAGGATAGTGTGTGTACATCAAAATATTAACAGATTAACAGTATGTCTCTGGCTAGAAGTAATATGTAAAATTTTTATTTTCTCCTTTTCAACAGAAAATGGATTTTTACTGCTACATGGAAAGTTATTTTTAATGGCATTCAAGGAGATTTTCAAAGGATGAACCCTTGACTTGCTTCTGAATTATGGTCTATAATACACACAGTAGCTCATGGTACAGACCGTTATCACAATTAATGTGATCTCAATTTCTTGGTACAATTCAATAAGCATCTTGGGAAGACTTGGTATGTGCCAGTCTAGCATTTCCCAAATTTGCCTCATCGTGGGTTCATGCTTTTTAAAAATACCTATTCCCAGACTCTGCCATGGGGGTGACTCAGTAGGGCTGGTGTAGATCTAGGGTTTTATAAATTTAAACAAGAAGTGCTAATATTTGTGTACAGCATTTAGAGAATGGTTTAAAAGACATTCTCATCAATACTTTAAAGTTAGCTCTCCACTGCTGTGTGACTATATGCAGCCTATAATCTCCAAAAGAAATGTTTCACGATGGTGAAGTAATGAGTCTTCCCTTATAACTGTCAGTCAGCAGTTTTTTTCTGTAAAGGATCAGGTACTAAATGTTTTACACTGAATGAGCTCTCTTACAATCTCTGTCAGAACTACTCATCTTTGCCATTGTAGCACAAAAGCAGCCACAGACAAGATGTATTTTAATGGAGGTTCTCCAACTATATTTACAAAAATGGGAAAAAAATGGACATGTCTGTGTTCCAATAAAACTTTATTTACAGAAACAGACAGGAGTCTGGATTTGGCCCGCAGCCATAGTTTACCAGCTCCTATCTCACCTCACCACAGTCTGAAGCTCCAGTGGACATAGCTCTCCCAGAGGGGCAGGGCAGAGTCTCCTTGGAGAAAATTAACTCTTCACTTTTTGCCACTCTCAGTTGCCTCTCTTCTATTCATCCCTCCCAACTCCATCCCCACGGAAAAACTCTTATATGTCAGACTTTTCTTCACAACAGCCCCAGAGTTCTTCCTTTCTTTCTTTTAACATCTTTATTGGAGTATAATTGCTTTACAATGGTGTGTTAGTTTCTGCTGTATAACAAAGTGAATCAGTTATACATATACATATATCCCCATATCTCCTCCCTCTTGCATCTCCCTCCCACCCTCCCTATCCCACCCCTCTAGGTGGTCACAAAGCACTGAGCTGATCTCCCTGTGCTATGTGGCTGCTTCCCACTAGCTAGCTATTTTACATTTGGTAGTGTATATATGTCCATGCCACTCTCTCACTTCCTCCCAGCTTCCCATTCCCCCACTGTGTCCTCAAGTCCATTCTCTACATCTGTGTCTTTATTCCTGTCCTGCCCCTAGGTTCTTCATAACCTTTTTTTTTTTTGATTCCATGTATATGTGTTAGCATATGGTATTTGTTTTTCTCTTTCTGACTTACTTCACTCTGCATGACAGACTCTAGGTCCATCCACTTCACTACAAATAACTCAATTTCGTTTCTTTTTATGGCTGAGTAATATTCCATTGTATATATGTGCCACATCTTCTTTATCGATTCATCTGTCGATGGACACTTCGGCTGCTTCCAGGGCCTGGCTATTGTAAATAGAGCTGCAATGAACATTGTGGTACATGTCTCTTTTTGAATTGTGGTTTTCCCAAAGTTCTTTCTTAACCCTGCTGTTCTATAAAGCACTGATACATCTGTTTGAAACAAACACAGGGGAATGAATACTTAAATAAGCAAGTAAGTACCAGGATTTACCATGTTTCCTTGGTCTAATGAGGGGAAGGCAAATTTTTATGAGATGCACCACAATAAAGCTGTATAGATTCAGGCGATGAGATTCTTCCCTTGGTTCACGGGACTGCAAGTGAAGGGCAGGAGAGCATTGTGAGGACCTGTTGTGTGATGGTCCTTCTTTGGGACCTGCTGTGAGATGGTCTCATGCCACTGTTCTTTTGGGTGGTCTCTTCCTCTCCTCCTGACCCCAGTCAGGCCTCAGCTAAGGTTTCCCACGGTCCCAAAGAAGTCTCTTTGCAATCCTTACTTCCAGTGCTGTTGCCATTCCTTCCCAAACCTCCTTGTCAGGGTAATACAGTGAAAGATCACAAAGCGAGGATTGACGCTCCAAAGCAAAAACAAGGTAGCCCTCCTCCGAGAACTTCTGATCATACACTACCACAGCCTTTCATTTTAAAGGTGACTGGGAGCCACTTTCATACTCCAAGTTTGCTTCAGCCTTAAGATAGCACAGTGACCAACTTTCTATCATTTTTGCCCTAAAGCTCAAGAGAGGTGTAAGTAGGATTAGAAGCTTTAAACCACTCAAAGAGTACTATTTCCTGGGCTTGGTGTTTTTCTTGTTGAAAGAGAAAGAAGCATTTAAGGTATTTAAGAGCCAGGCTCACTTCCGGGTAAGATGGCGGAAGAGTAAGACGCGGAGATCACCTTCCTCCCCACGGATACACCAGAAATACAGCTACACGTGGAACAACTCCTACAGAACACCTACTGAACGCTGGCAGAAGACCCCAGACCTCCCAAAAGGCAAGAAACTCCCCACATACCTGGGTAGGGCAAAGCGGAGAGATCCCCACACAGAGGATCGGTGCCGAGCGGCACTCACCAGCCCGAGAGGCTTGTCTGCTCGCCCGCCGGGGCGCGCAGCGCTGGAAGCTGAGGCTCGGGCTTCGGTCAGAGCGCAGGGAGAGGACTGGGGCTGGCGGCGAGAACTCAGCCTGAAGGGGGCTAATGTGCCACAGCTAGCCGGGAGGGAGTCCGGGAAAACTCTGGAGCTGCCGAAGAGGCAAGAGACTTTTTCTTCCCTCTTGGTTTCCTGGTGCGCGAGGAGAGGGGATTAAGAGCGCTGCTTAAAGGGGCTCCACAGACGGGCGCGAGTCGCGACTGAAAGTGCGGAGCCCAGTGACGGGCGTGGGACGCTGGGGCTGCTGCTGCCGCCGCCAAGAAGCCTGTGTGCGAGCGCAGGTCACTGCCCACACAGCCCTTCCGGGAGCCTGTGCAGCCCGCCACTGCCGGGGTCCCGGGATCCAGGGGCGGCTTCCCTGGGAGAACGCACGGCGCGCCTCGGGCTGGTGCAACGTCACGCCGACCTCTGCCGCTGCAGGCTCGCCCCGCACTCCGTGCCCCTCCCTCCCGCCCGGCCTGAGTGAGCCAGAGTCCCCGAAGAGGCTGCTCCTTTAACCCTGTCCTGTCTGAGCGAAGAACAGACGCCCTCCGGTGACCTACACGCAGAGGCGGGGCCAAATCCAAAGCTGAGACCCAGGAGCTGTGAGAACAAAGAAGAGAAAGGGAAACCTCTCCCAGCAGCCTCAGAAGCAGTGGATTAAAGCTCCACAATCAACTTGATGTACCCTGCATCTGTGGAATACATGAATAGACAACACATAATCCCAAATTGAGGAGCCCGGAGTCAGTGCTGTGCCTCTGAGGTGGGAGAGCCAACTTCAGGACACTGGTCCACAAGAGACCTCCCAGCTCCACATAATATCAAACGGCAAAAATCTTCCAGAGATCTCCATCTCAACACCAGCACCCAGCTTCACTCAACGACCAGCAAGCTACAGTGCTGGACACCCTAAGCCAAACAACTAGCAAGACAGGAACACAATGCCACCCATTAGCAGAGAGGTGGCCTAAAATCATAAAAAGTCCACAGACACCCCAAAACACACCACCAGACGTGGACCTGCCCACCAGAAAGACAAGATCCAGCCTCATCCACCAGAACACAGGCACTAGTCCCCTCCACCAGGAAGCCTACACAACCCACTAAACCAACCTTAGCCACTGGGGACAGACACCAAAAACAACGGGAACTACGAACCTGCAGCCTGCAAAAAGGAGACCCCAAACACAGTAACATAAGCAAAATGAGAAGACAGAAAAACACACAGCAGGAGAAGGAGCAAGATAAAAACCCACCAGATCTAACAAATGAAGAGGTAATAGGCAGTCTACCTGAAAAAGAATTCAGAATAATGACGGTAAAGATGATCCAAGATTCTATTTCCCAGATCCAAAATCTTGGAAATAGAATAGACAAAATGCAAGAAACAGTTAACAAGGACCTAGAAGAACTAAAGATGAATCAAGCATTGATTAAAAACACAATAAATGAAATAAAAAATACTCTAGATGGGATCAGTAGCAGAATAACTGAGGCAGAAGAACGGATAAGTGAGGTGGAAGATAAAATAGTGGAAATAACTGCTGCAGAGCAAAATAAAGAAAAAAGAATGAAAAGAACAGAGGACAGTCTCAGAGACCTCTGGGACAACATTAAACACACCAACATTCGAATTATAGGGGTTCCAGAAGAAGAAGAGAAAAAGAAAGGGACTGAGAAAATATTTGAAGAGATTATAGTTGAAAACTTCCCTAATATGGGAAAGGAAATAGTTAATCAAGTCCAGGAGGCACAGAGAGTCCCATACAGAATAAATCCAAGGAGAAATATGCCAAGACACATATTAATCAAACTGTCAAAAATTAAACACAAAGAAATCATATTAAAAGCAGCAAGGCAAAAACAACAAATAACACACAAGGGAATCCCCATCAGGATAACAGCTGATCTCTCAGCAGAAACTCTACAAGCCAGAAGGGAGTGGCAGGACATAATTAAAGTGATGAAGGAGAAAAACCTGCAACCAAGATTACTCTACCCAGCAAGGATCTCATTCAGATTTGATGGAGAAATTAAAACGTTTACAGACAAGCAAAAGCTGAGAGAGTTCAGCACCACCAAACCAGCTTTACAACAAATGCTAAAGGAACTTCTCTAGGCAAGAAACACAACAGAAGTAAAAGACCTACAATAACGAACCCAAAACAATTAAGAAAATGGGAATAGGAACATACATATCAATAATTACCTTAAATGTAAATGGACTAAATGCTCCCACCAAAAGACACAGATTGGCTGAATGGATACAAAAACAAGACCCATCTATATGCTGTCTACAAGAGACCCACTTCAGACCTGGGAACACATACAGACTGAAAGTGAGGGGATGGAAAAAGATATTCCATGCAAACGGAAACCGAAAGTAAGCTGGAGTAGCAATTCTCATATCAGACAAAATAGACTTTAAAATAAAGACTACTAGAAGAGACAAAGAAGGACACTACATAATGATCAAGGGATCGATCCAAGAAGAAGATATAAAAATTGTAAATATTTATGCACCCAACATAGGAGCACCTCAATACATAAGGCAAATACTAACAGCCATAAAAGGAGAAATCGACAGTAAGACAATCATAGTAGGGGACTTTAACACCCCACTTTCACCAATGGACAGATCATCCAAAATGAAAATAAATAAGGAAACACAAGCTTTAAATGATACATTAAACAAGATGGACTTAATTGATATTTATAGGACATTGCATCCAAAAACAACAGAATACACATTTTTCTCAAGTGCTCATGGAACATTCTCCAGGATAGATCATATCTTGGGTCACAAATCAAGCCTTGGTAAATCTAAGAAAATTGAAATTGTATCAAGTAGCTTTTCTGACCACAATGCTATGAGACTAGATATCAATTACAGGAAAAGAGCTGTAAAAAATACAAACACATGGAGGCTAAACAATACACTACTGAATAACGAAGTGATCACTGAAGAAATCAAAGAGGAAATTAAAAAATACCTAGAAACAAATGACAATGGAGACACGACGACCCAAAACCTATGGGATGCAGCAAAAGCAGTTCTAAGAGGGAAGTTTATAGCAATACAATCCCACCTTAAGAAACAGGAAACATCTCGAATAAACAACCTAACCTTGCACCTAAAGCAATTAGAGAAAGAAGAACAAAAACATCCCAAAGTTAGCAGAAGGAAAGAAATCATAAAAATCAGATCAGAAATAAATGAAAAAGAAATGAAGGAAACGATAGCAAAGATCAATAAAAGTAAAAGCTGCTTCTTTGAGAAGATAAACAAAATTGATAAACCATTAGCCAGACTCATCAAGAAAAAAAGGGAGAAGATTCAAATCAATAGAATTAGAAATGAAAAAGGAGAAGTAACAACTGACATTGCAGAAATACAAAAGATCATGAGAGATTACTATAAGCAACTCTATGCCAATAAAATGGACAACCTGGAAGAAATGGACAAATTCTTAGAAATGCACAACCTCCTGAGACTGAATCAGGAAGAAATAGAAAATAGGAACAGACCAATCACAAGCACTGAAATTGAAACTGTGATAAAAAATCTTCCAACAAACAAAAGCCCAGGACCAGATGGCTTCACAGGCGAATTCTATCAAGCATTTAGAGAAGAGCTAACACCTATCCTTCTCAAAGTCTTCCAAAATATAGCAGAGGGAGGAACACTCCCAAACTCATTCTACGAGGCCACCATCACCTTGATATCAAAACCAGGCAAGGATGTCACAAAGAAAGAAAACTACAGGCCAATATCACTGAAGAACATAGATGCAAAAATCCTCAACAAAATACTAGCAAACAGAATCCAACAGCACATTAAAAGGATCATACACCATGATCAAGTGGGGTTTATTCCAGGAATGCAAGGATTCTTCAATATACGCAAATCAATCAACGTGATACACCATATTAACAAATTGAAGGAGAAAAACCATATGATCATCTCAATAGATGCAGAGAAAGCTTTTGACAAAATTCAACACCCATTTATGATAAAAACCCTGCAGAAAGTAGGCATAGAGGGAACTTTCCTCAACATAATAAAGGCCATATATGACAAACCCACAGCCAGCATCGTCCTCAATGGTGAAAAAATGAAACCATTTCCACTAAGATCAGGAACAAGACAAGGTTACCCACTCTCACCACTCTTATTCAACCTAGTTTTGGAAGTTTTAGCCACAGCAATCAGAGAAGAAAAGGAAATAAAAGGAATCCAAATCGGAAAAGAAGAAGTAAAGCTGTCACTGTTTGCAGATGACATGATACTATACATAGAGAATCCTAAAGATGCTACCAGAAAACTACTAGAGTTAATCAATGAATTTCGTCAAGTTGCAGGATACAAAATTAATGCACAGAAATCTCTGGCATTCCTATATACTAATGATGAAAAATCTGAAAGTGAAATCAAGGAAACACTCCCATTTACCATTGCAACAAAAAGAATAAAATATCTAGGAATAAACCTACCTAAGGAGACAAAAGACCTGTATGCAGAAAATTATAAGACACTGATGAAAGAAATTAAAGATGATACAAATAGATGGAGAGATGTACCATGTTCTTGGATTGGAAGAATCAACATTGTGAAAATGACTCTACTACCCAAAGCAATCTACAGATTCAGTGCAATCCCTATCAAACTACCACTGGCATTTTTCACAGAACTAGAACAAAAAATTTCACAATTTGTATGGAAACACAAAAGACCCCGAATAGCCAAAGCAATCTTGAGAACGAAAAATGGAGCTGGAGGAATCAGGCTCCCTGACTTCAGACTATACTACAAAGCTACAGTAATCAAGACAGTATGGTACTGGCACAAAAACAGAAAGATACATCAATGGAACAGGATAGAAAGCCCAGAGTTAAACCCACAGACATATGGTCACCTTATCTTTGATAAAGGAGGCAGGAATGTACAGTGGAGAAAGGACAGTCTCTTCAATAAGTGGTGCTGGGAAAACTGGATAGGGACATGTAAAAGTATGAGATTAGATCACTCCCTAACACCATACACAAAAATAAGCTCAAAATGGATTAAAGACCTAAATGTAAGGCCAGACACTATCAAACTCTTAGAGGAAAACATAGGCAGAACACTCTATGACATAAATCACAGCAAGATCCTTTTGGACCCACCTCCTAGAGAAATGGAAATAAAGACAAAAATAAACACATGGGACCTAATGAAACTTCAAAGCTTTTGCACAGCAAAGGAAACCATAAACAAGACCAAAAGACAACCCTCAGAATGGGAGAAAATATTTGCAAATGAAGCAACTGACAAAGGATTAATCTCCAAAATTTATAAGCAGCTCATGCAGCTCAATAACAAAAAAACAAACAACCCAATCCAAAAATGGGCAGAAGACCTAAATAGACATTTCTCCACAGAAGATATACAGACTGCCAACAAACACATGAAAGGATGCTCAACATCTTTACTCATTAGAGAAATGCAAATCAAACCTACAATGAGATATCATCTCACACCAGTCAGAATGGCCATCATCAAAAAATCTAGAAACAATAAATGCTGGAGAGGGTGTGGAAAAAAGGGAACACTCTTGCACTGCTGGTGGGAATGTGAATTGGTACAGCCGCTATGGAGAACGGTATGGAGGTTCCTTAAAAAACTACAAATAGAACTACCATATGACCCAGCAATCCCACTACTGGGCATATACCCTGAGAAAACCATAATTCAAAAAGAGACATGTACCAAAATGTTCATAGCAGCCCTATTTACAATAGCCCGGAGATGGAAACAACCTAAGTGTCCATCATCGGATGAATGGATAAAGAAGATGTGGCACATATATACAATGGAATATTACTCAGCCATAAAAAGAAATGAAATTGAGCTATTTGTAATGAGGTGGATAGACCTAGAGTCTGTCATACAGAGTGAAGTAAGTCAGAAAGAGAAAGACAAATACTGTATGCTGACACATATATATGGAATTTAAGAAAAAAAAATGTCATGAAGAACATAGGGGTAAGACAGGAATAAAGACACAGACCTACTAGAGAATGGACTTGAGGATATGGGGAGGGGGAAGGGTAAGCTGTGACAAAGTGAAAGAGCAGCATGGACATATATACACTACCAAACGTAAGGTAGATAGCTAGTGGGAAGCAGCCGCATAGCACAGGGAGATCAGCTCGGTGCTTTGTGACCGCCTGGAGGGGTGGGATAGGGAGGGTGGGAGGGAGACGCAAAAGGGAGGGGATATGGAAACATATGTATATGTATAACTGATTAAATTTGTTATTAAAAAAAAAAAAGAGCCTGGCTCCCTGGGTCCCCTACATGTCTCTGTCTCTTGCTGGTGTGGGACTTTCATAAAGTTACTCAACTAATGTGTCTCAATTTCCACAAGTATGGGGAACAATTTTAGTATCTCTTATAGGTGGTTTTGATGATTAAAAGACAATATAAGTAAAGCACTTACAACAATGCTGGAAAGACAATGAGCACTATGCAAGTAGAAATTATAAATTCATGGGGGCAAAAAACATAAGGAAAACCACACCCAACAGTATTAGAAGAGTTAGAAGATCTAGGTTTGAATTATGATTCTGCCTTCAAAAGCTGTGTGAGTTTAGAACAGACACTTTACATCTCTGGGACCTGTTTTTTCATCTATACCAGTGGTCTGCAACCTTTTGATGTAAAGGGCCAAAGGGTAAATATTTTAGACTTAGGAAGCTGTACGATCTCTGTGGCATTTCCAGTGGATCCTCCATATCTCCGGGTTCTACATACGTGGATTCAGATGCAGAACAAGAAGATACAGAACCCGTGGATACAGATGCTGTACCACACTAGTTTATATAAGGGACAAAAGCATCCATGGATTTGGGTATGGGGGAGACAGTCCTAGAACCAATCCACTGCTGAGGGATAAGACTACACTCATCTCTGCCATTTCTATTGTGGAAAGCAGCAATAGACAATATATAAATGGATGGATGGATGCCAATAAAACTTCATTTACAAAAATAGTAAATAAATGGGCACATCTGTATTCCAGTAAAATTGTATTTACAGGCACTGAAATTAGAATTTCACACAATTTCCAAATGTCACCAAATATTATTCTCTTATTAATATTTGTCAATGGTTTAAAAATTTAAAAAGCATTCTTAGCTCATGGACCACACCAAAGCAGGTAGTGGGCCAGATCTGAACCAACGTTCATAGTTTTCAGACCCTTAACCTATAGAATTAGCCAACAATCAAGCAAAGGAAAAGTTAAGGTTTCCCAAATTGGAATAATATAGTGTGTGTGTGTGGACATTATTTTGCCTTTTAACCTTATGTAGAATTTTAATGGTTTTATATTATAAGCATATCATATATAGTTGATTAGATTTGACTTACATGTTCCTATTTCTAAAATAACTTAGACATCAGGCTCTTGGAGAGAGAATGAAATTTCCTTTAATATTCTTGACTATGAGAAATCATGTTTATCTTATATCAACATTTGCATCTTTCCCAAGAATACAATCTGGAAGGATTACTAAAACCAAGTTTTATAACTTGTCACTATAGTACAGATAGATTTAGCTTATTGTTTTCATGTTATCCTAAGGAAAACATAAACTTATTATCTGTAAAATTCCCATCGTGCACCCCAACAGGCGAGACCACTCCTGTCTTAACGCAACCAAAAACACTGTCATACCAAACAACAACCACCACAGCAATAACCCCCCAACATCATTGAACATCCAAACAACATTCAAACCTCCAGTTTTCTCACAAATGTCTTAAATTATTTTGGGGGGTTACCGTTTTTATTTGTTTTTAGTATTTTTTTTTTTGCTTTAAATTAATTTTTATTGAAGTATAGTTGCTTTACAATGTTGTCTTAGTTTTTACTGTACAGCAAAATGGATCAGCTATATGTATACATGTATCCCCTCTTTTTGGGATTTCCTTACCATTTAGGTCAATCAAAGCCCAAACAAGTTTCAAATATATAATTGATTGCTACTTTTCTTACATTTTAAAAAATCTATAGGCACCACCTCCAGCTAAGTTTTTGGAAATTTATTTGTTTTAAAAACCATAGAGTTTCCCACAATTACACCCCCATCATGTCATTTAACATGCCTCTCTGTCCTCTAGATTACCTATAAATTGACAATGAGATCCAGAAACTTTATCAGGTTCAAGCCTGATTTGTTTTTGTTTTTGTTTTTGTTTTTTTGCAGGACAACTTCATAGGCAGTGAATAATATTCTTAAAAGAAAACAGGGGGCTTCCCTGGTGGCACAGTCATTGAGAATCCCCTTGCCGATGCAGGGGACACGGGTTTGAGCCCTGGTCCAGGAAGATCCCACAGGCTTCGGAGCAATTAAGCCCGTGCACCACAACTACTGAGCCTGTGCTCTAGAGCCAGTGAGCCACAATTACTGAAGCCCACACACCTAGAGCCCGTGCTCCGCAACAAGAGAAGCCACCGCAATGAGAAAGCCGCGCACCACAACGAAGAGTAACCCCCGCTTGCTGCAGCTAGAGAAAGCCCACACACAGTTATGAAGACCTTAGATGATTTTGATAATAATGTTACTCAAGTAAGAACAGCATAAAACTATGTGTAAGCTTCTTACAAAACTTTTATAAAACCAAATTTATAAGGCTCTTATAAAACCAAGTTTACAAATTGAATACAAATAAAGCACCAAAGCTAAAATAGAATTTGACCACATTAATGTAACATGACAGAATGCTTTCCTGAAAATAAGCAAGTACACACAGCTTGAACATAGGACTCCTCGAGTGCTGATACATTAGGGCTCCTCCTCTCCACACTGACATGGGCATGATGACTGGTTCCTTGTGAGACTTTTCTTCTGTGACCTGCTTTGAAACCCATGTTTGAGTGGTACCCATGACATTCTTGGCCTTCATACAACAAGCACACATTTAAGGAAAGTGCTGAACACCTGGGGTCTGTAAACATTGGCCTCCTTTATTTTCTAACCACAACTGCTTCATTTGTACCATATTAACACATGAACACAAGCCTGTTAAAATCAAAAGGCCTGGGGCTTCCCTGGTGGCGCAGTGGTTGCGAGTCCGCCTGCCGATGCAGGGGACCCGGGTTTGTGCCCCGGTCCGGGAAGATCTCACATGCCGCGGAGCGGCTGGGCCCGTGAGCCATGGCTGCTGAGCCTGCGCATCTGGAGCCTGTGCTCCACAACAGGAGAGGCCACAACGGTGAGAGGCCCACGTACCACAAAAAAAAAAAAAAAAAAAAATCAAAAAGGCCTGAAGTGATGTATCCCAAATGCCTTTCTGACATTTCTCAAATGAGCTTCCATTTTAAGGTCACATTTTTACTAAAATTATTAAGGAAACTTATTGAACTATTTCTAAAAGTCCCAAATACTGAGCTGCATGATCCATTAAATATGGTGGCTTTCTGCCCTTTTAGTGTATGTCTTTACTTCAAAAGCCTTCTGTGCAAGAGAGGACCAAATGCCAGGCAAACTTCCCATGTAAATGAGAGGAAAGAAAAAAGTTTTAGATCTGATTTAGGATTCTTTTAGTTGCAAGAGTCAAAAGCCAATTCAACACTGGCTTGAATAACAAAGAGTATTTACAGGCTCACATCACTAGGAAATCCGGAAGGCTTCTTGTTTCAGAAATGGATTTATTCAAAGGCACAAAGACATCAGGAATTGGTCTTTCTCCACCTCCTGGGTCAGCTTTCTCCTATGTTAACTTCGTTCTCAGATGGAGTGTCCCCGTGAGGTAGCTACCAGCTGCCTAAACTTACATCCTCCCAGCTCAAAAGCCCAACAGAAAGAGAATATCCTTTTCCTCAGGACACTTGGTTAGAATAGTCACTGGTCAAGCTTGAGTGCCATGTCCATTGCTGTGGAAAAGTAGTAGAGCACTTGGACAGTGTCATGAGTAGAGAGAGAATAATTCTCCAAACTGATAAATTAATGTGGGGCATATGAAAAAAAGAGGGGGGGAGGGAGGGGAGGGGGAAGAAAAGAGGGAAAGAAGGAGGGAGGGAAGAAAAGAAAAGGCCACTTAAAAATCCTATGCCCCAGGACGTGGAACCAACGTAAATGTCCATCAACAGATGAATGGATAAACAAGATGTGGCACATATATACAATGGAATATTACTCAGACATAAAAAGAAACTGAGTTATTTGTAGTGAGGTGAAGTAAGTCAGAGTGAAGTAAGTCAAAAAAAGAAATACCGTATGCTAACGCATATATATGGAATCTAAAAAAAAAATGGTACTGATGAATCTAGTTGCAGGGCAGGAATAAAGAGGTAGACATAGAAAATGGACTTGAGGACGTGGGCTGGGAGGGTGAAGCTGGGGCAAAGTGAGAGTAGCATCAACATATATACACGACCTAATGTAAAATAGTTGGCTTGTGGGAAGAAGCAGCATAGCACAGGGAGATGGGCTCGGTGCTTTGCGATGACTTAGAGGGGTGGGATAGGGAGGGTGGGAGGGAGGTTCAAGAGGGAGGGGATATGGGGACATGTGTATGCATATGGCTGATTTGCCTTGTTGTGCAACAGAAACTAACACAGTATTGTGAAGCAATTATACTCCAATAAAGATCTATTTTAAAAAATCCTAGGGCTTCCCTGGTGGCGCAGTGGTTGAGAGTCCACCTGCCGATGCAGGGGACATGGGTTCATGCCCCGGTCCGGGAAGATCCCACATGCCGCGGAGCAGCTGGGCCCGTGAGCCATGGCCGCTGAGCCTGTGCGTCCGGAGCCTGTGCTCTGCAACGGGAGGGGCCACAGCAGTGAGAGGCCCGAGTACCTCAAAAAAAAAAAAGAAAAAATCCTATGCTAATATCCTCATAAGTAGGATGTGTCAGTGTCCCATGAAAATATTCTAGCTCCAAGATAATGATAGAAAATGCCCTTGATGGATCCAGACACTCAGCTAAGCTCTTTTCATACATATGATACCATTTAATTCTGAAAACACCCCCTTTAAAATAGCTACTGTCATTCCTGTTTTATAGAAGAACAAACTGAGATTCAGAAAGTTTTAGTAATTTCTCCAGAGTTCCAGAGCTAATAAAGCATTGGAGCCAATTTGTTTGCCAAAATAAATCTCTTCATCTACAAAGCAAAATCTGTTTAAAGCATACGGCTAAAATTGTCTTTGTAAGAGATACCTTTTCCTATTGCCAGACTGGCAGTCTCAAAAAGCAATTTCTTTAGGAAAGAGAGGTGCAAAGTCTCAGGAAATACAAAGAGATTTGTTTATTTTAGTAATTTAATACTGATAGATATAAATCTGATCACCTCATCCAATGAATAAGACCATGAGTTATTCCTTGTGCAAGGAATTAATATGAAGTCCATATAATTAGCAATCAGAAAAACACAGAATATTAGAATAGAATAGGATCTTAATCCAGCTCCTTCTTGAGGAAACAGGCCCAACAAAACTGTTATGCCTTTGAACTGGAGAACAAAAAGGAAAGAGATTAGTGCTAAAAGTTTATGCCTGTTGCAGCAGCATCATTCTCCTTTTTTTAGCTTAATTTATACAGAAATACAGTAATACTATCCAAATAATACCTTTGAAAGCAGAATGAGACTCTGAGAAGGCAGGGATTTATAACATTTAGATTTTGAAAGAAAGGTAGAAGTGAGGTAGGAAAAATTCCTAATCTCACCAATCCTTCTTACACAGGACTTCCTCTCCATCATCTCTGCGTGCAGAATTGGCAACCAGATGGGGTGAATTCTTCCTCAAAGGTCTCCACAACATCCAGGTGATGACTTCATCACTAAACTCCTACCTTGACTCTCTTCTAGATCATGCTCCCCACAGCCACCATTGTTTACCTTTCTTTAAAAAGAGAGGACTGGGTCACTATCATACCCTGTGGAAAGCATCTATTGAGCAGAGGCAGCTTTCAGGGACCCTCACTCACACAGACCCCTTCCAAAGCCCTGGGTGGGACCCTTACAATGGGTTCACATGGTCATATGTCTTTGTAAACTTTGCAAAAGTAAGATATTTTCATTGCATGGGTTAAGACTTTTGTCTCTCACCATTCCAACTTCCCCTCTGTCACACTTCCACACCTGCACTGGGTGAAAATGGAGAAGGTGTGAGAATTTGGCTAAATGGAAGTTGAGTTGAGGATACATTTACTGTCCATATATTTATGTGGTTCTCTATCTCATTATAGAGTGTGTTGCTGGCCAAGCCAGTGTAGAAATCCCTACCACAATTACCCCACTGCTCACTGTGCCAACTCACACAGCATGACAGCACAAAGGTTCAGGGCCGCCAGTCAGCTCATCAGTATTAATGTGTCCTAGAGGGCATTGGTGATTTCGTTATAGTTTGAACCATTTCCCCCCTTTGAGTAACCTCTGTTGTCTCCCCACACCCCCCTTATAGGTTGGTTGTGGGTAGACCACAGAGGTTACCCAAAGGGCACAGTCACTTTTGGGTATGACACGATTCCTGAATAGTGTCCCAAAGACCAGCGTGGTGAGTTGCAACAATCACCTAAATGAGAAGCTGCTGGTAGGGAAACATTTTATCATTGAGGCAGTGGTATTTAATTCATCAAATCATGAACTCAAACGTTTCCATTTGATTATCAGTTTAGATATACTCCATGTTTTCAGAGGTAGGGTCAAAAGCAAAACAACACAGAAGTGCAGTGGGTGGAGAGTGGGATGTGGTTTAGCAATTCATCTATTTGTGGGGAAAGTCACAAAACACAAAGATAGAAGAAAGAGGAGTCTAAATCCATAAATGGCATCAAACTGGTTTAGTAATCTTTTCATCTCCGTTCTGTCTCTAACTCATTTAGCCCCATCGAGACTTGTCACTTCATGTCTCTGGACAACAGTTTCTCATCTGGAAGGGAAAGATTTAAAACTGATGCTCTGAAATTCTTTACAATTCTAAAGTCTTTCATTTTAGGAGGTGGAACAGCCCCAAATTGAAAAAGGAATTATCCTCAGAATTCTTTCCCTACTTTTGATTTAGTAAAGAGTCAAATGGTTTGTAATAAACCAAAAATACATTTACAGCAATCGTCCAGAAAAGAACAGAATGAAGATAATCCTTCTTCCTTTTCCTGTTGAAGCTGGTTACCAACACCACCCCCAATTTTACTGCTAAACTCCCTTAGTCATCAGATATTTCATACCTGAGCAAAATCCATTCAGTCCCTGATTATACTATGAAGCCCGAGGACGTCCAGAAGAGTGACACGGAAGAGATCATGTTTTGTTCATCAAAACATTTTTCAAATTAAGCCATCACATCCTAAAATAGTGGATTAGAATCACCCAGCAGGACTTCTTCCTGAAAGCATGCAAATTCACACTCCTAGTTTAGAAATGGAGTGTCAATTACTTGTGCAGATACAAAAATGACTAATAGCTAAGGCCTAATAAGACACCTGTCAATTTCCCTTTTTTTAGCTTAGCTACTTTCAATGCATAGGAGTTGCTCAACACAAACAACATTTTGCTGACAGTTCTGTATGTGCTTGAGCAGTGATAGCATTCAGATTAAAATGGAGTTTCAGTTATTTCCATCCCCTTCTTAAAAATACATTTTAAGAATTACAGTATTCACCACAAATGAATGGCTGGCCAGCCTCTCAAATGAGTTGCAGAAATAGCGTTGTTAAGTCCATCAGAGAAGGGGCAGTTTCCCATCATTGCTCCAGCTAAAGGAGAATGAAGATTTCCTATAAGAGTCTACAAATAGAAACTGACATTTTCTTTTTTTTCTTTTTTTTTTTTTTTTGTGTGGTACGCGGGCTTCTCACTGCTGTGGCCTCTCCCGTTGTGGAGCACAGGCTCCGGATGAGCAGGCTCAGCGGCCATGGCTCACGGGCCCAGCCGCTCCGCAGCATGTGGGATCTTCCCAGACCGGGGCACGAACCTGCGTCCCCTGCATCGGCAGGCGGACTCGCAACCACTGCACCACCAGGGAAGCCCCGAAACTGACATTTTCTTGGAACAGAAAAATCCCAGTGAAGGACAGGAGATCACCTCCTTTTGAGATTTAAGAATACATTAAATATAAGAAATCTATCGATAGTTAGGACAGAGTTCACAAATGCTTTTGTGATAAAATGAGAGCTTGTATTATTAGCCAACAAAATGCCTTCCTTAAGGTGAGCATGACCAAGATAAGAACCAAAGTGGTACTTCACAGACTGCCAAATTAATCCAAACAATTCAAATTAGACAGGTCTATACTACAGGGCTCTTTATGGTCTGAGTTCCACAAAAATGGTAGAAAAACACTCCTGAACATGAAAAAAGTGTATTACTTTAAAGAGCCCGCTGGACTAACTATAGCTAATTCACACTTTGAATGGTAAAATTATTTATATATTCAAAATCTTAAAGAACTCTCTTCAGAGTCTAATTAGCATGCCTTTAGAATTCTATTTCCAAATTTAGATTCTGAAATTCACAATGAAGAAGAATGACATTCCCTTTTTACCAAGAAAAAGTAAATGAAGATTAATAAGAATATCGACAAAATAGTATTTTTTACTCGGTTTAAGTTTTTTGTTGTTGTTGTTGTTGTTTTTTGCGGTCCGCGGGCCTCTCACTGTTGTGGCCTCTCCCGTTGTGGAGCACAGGCTCCAGACGTGCAGGCTCAGTGTGCGGGCTTTCTCTAGTTGTGGTGAGTGAAGGCTACTCTTGAGCGGGGGTTACTCTTCATTGTGGTGCGCGGGCTTCTCATTGTCCTAGCTTCTCTTGTTGCAGAGCACCAGCGCTAGGCACACAGACTCAGTAGTTGTGGCGCTCGAGCTTAGTTGCTCTGCAGCATGTGGGATCTTCCCAGACCAGGGCTTGAACCCGTGTCCCCTGCATTGGCAGGCAGATTCTTAACCACTGCGCCACCAGGGAAGCCCCTGTTTCTTGTTTCTTAAGGTAGGATTGTATTGCTATAAACTTCCCTCTTAGAACTGCTTTTGCTGCATCCCATAGGTTTTGGGTCATCGTGTTTTCATTTTCATTTGTTTCTATGTATTTTTTGATTTCCTCTTTGATTTCTTCAATAATCTCTTGGTTATTAAGTAGTGTATTGTTTAGCCTCCTTGTGTTTGTATTTTTTAAAGATCTTTTCCTATAATTGATATCTAGTCTCATAGCATTATTGTCGGAAAAGATACTTGATACGATTTCAATTTTCTTAAATTTACCAAGGCTTGATTTGTGACCCAAGATATGATCTATCCTGGAGAATGTTCCATGAGCACTTGAGAAGAATGTGTATTCTGTTGTTTTGGGATGGACTGTCCTGTAAATATCAATTAAGTCCATCTTGTTTAATGTATCATTTAAAGCTTGTGTTTCCTTATTTATTTTCATTTTGGATGACCTGTCCATTGGTGAAAGTGGGGTGTTAAAGTCCCCTCTTACGACTGTGTTACTGTCGATTTCCCCTTTTATGGCGTTAGTATTTGCCTTAAGTATTGAGGTGCCCCTATGTTGGGTGCATAAATATTTACAGTGGTTATATCTTCTTGGATTGATCCCTTGATCATTATGTAGTGTCCTTTTTTGCCTCTTGTAATAGTCTTTATTTTAAAGTCTATTTTGTCTGATGTGAGAATTGCTACTCCAGCTTTCTTTGATTTCCATTTGCATGGAATATCTTTTTCCATCTCTTCACTTTCAGTCTGTATGTGTCCCTAGGTCTGAAGTGGGTCTCTTGTAGACAGCATATATATGGGTCTTGTTTTTGTATCCATTCAGCCAGTCTATGTCTTTTGGTTGGAGCATTTAATCCATTTACATTTAAGGTAATTATCAATATGTGTTTTCCTATTACCATTTTCTTAATTGTTTTGGGTTTGTTTTTGTCATTTTTTTCCTTCTCTTGTGTTTCCTGCCTAGAGAAGTTCCTTTAGGATTTGCTGTAAAACTGGTTTGGTGGTGCTGAATTCTCTAATTCTCTTAGAATTAAAACTGGTTGGTGGTGCTGAATTCTCTAATTCTCTTAGAATTCAGAATTCTGAATTCTGCTTGTCTGTAAAGGTTTTAATTTCTCCATCATATCTGAATGAGATCCTCGCTGGTTGGACTAATCTTGGCTATAGGGTTTTTCTGTTTCATCACTTTAAATATGTCCTGCCCCTCCTTTCTGGCTTGCAGAGTTTCTCCTGAAAGTTAAGCTGTTAACCTTATGGGGATTCCCTTGTATGTTATTTGTTGCTTTTCCCTTGTTGCCTTTAACATTTTTTCTCTGTATTTAATTTTTGATAGTTTGATTAATATATGTCTTGGCATGTTTCTCCTTGCTTTTATCCTGTATGGGACTCTCTGTGCTTCCTGGACTTAATTGACTATTCCCTTTCCCATATTAGGGAAGTTTTCAACTATAATCTCTTCAAATATTTTCTCAGTCCCTTTCTGTTTCTCTTCTTCTTCTGGGACCCCTATAATTCGAATGTTGGTGCATTTAATGTTGTCCCAGAGGTCTCTGAGACTGTCCTCCATTTTTTTCATTCTTTTTTCTTTATTCTATTCTGTGGTAATTAGTTCCACTATTTTATCTTCCAGATCACTTATCTGTTCTTCTGCCTCAGTTATTCTGCTATTTATTCCTTCTAGAGAATTTTTAATTTCATTTATTGTCTTGTTCATTATTTTTTGTTTGCTCTTTCCTTCTTCTAGGTCCTTGTTAAATGTTTCTTGTATTTTCTCCATTCTATTTCCAAGATTTTGTATCATCTTTACTATCATTACTCTGAATTCGTTTTCAGGTAGACTGCCTATTTCCTCTTCATTTGTTAGGTCTGGTGGATTTTTACCTTGCTCCTTCATCTGCTGCATATTTCTGTCTTCTCATTTTGCTTAACTTACTGTGTTTGGGGTCTCCTTTTCGCAGGTTGCATGTTCATAGTTCCCATTGTTTTTGGTGTCTTCCCCCAGTGGGTGAAGTTCATTCAGTGGGTTGTGTAGGCTTCCTGGTGGAGGGGACTGGTGCCTGTGTTCTGGAGGATGCGGCTGGATCTTGCCTTTCTGTTGAGCAGATTCACATTTCGTGGTGTGTTTTCAGGTGTCTGTGAAATTATTATGATTTTAGGCTGCCTGTCTGCTAATGGGTGGGGTTGTGTTCTTGTCTTGCTAGTTGTTTGGCATAGGGTGTCCAGCACTGTAGCTTGCTGGTCATTGATTGGAGCTGTGTCTTAGCCTTGAGATGGAGATCTCTGAGACAGCTTTTGCCGTTTGATATTACGTGGAGCTGAGAGGTCTCTGGTGGACCAATGTCCTAAACTTGGGTCTCTCACCTCAGAGGCTCAGGCCTGACACACAGCTGGAGCACCAAGACTCTGTCAGCCACCCAGCTGTTCTTCTAAATCCAGGCCACCTGCAGCAGCGTGACCAATGGAATATATAAATTGAAAATGTTGCCTTAGCACTGGGTGCTAGAGGAGCATCGTTCCATACCAGAAACATAAAAGGAAGGACAGCTCCCTTATATGTTCTAAAGAGTTCTGACAAAGGCAAAAATCAATTCAGTGTGAGGAAGGAAAGCCTTTTCAAAAATAGTGGAGAAATAATTGGCTATTCATATGGAGAATTTTGATCTTTACCTCCAAGCTTGGGTTTTTTTGAATCTGAAGTGGTTCCTCCACTGTCTCTTTCCCTTTCTGCCAACTGAAGCAGAAAACTCTGAGGCTTTAGAACAGAGCAGTACTCCTCAACATTGTCGAGGTCATCAAAAATGAGGAAAGTATGAGAAATTGTCACAGCCAAGAGGAGCCTACTGAGACATGAAGACTAAATGTAATGCTGTATCCTTGGCTTCCCATGGCCTCCCAGGCCCACGTCCCCGGCAAGAATTAACTCCCCAGCCCGAGGTTTCCAGGTACCTGGAAGGGGAAGGGGGCGAGGCAGCAACAACTGGGCGGAAGGGTGAAACGTGAGCCCAGGAGCGCAAAGACTCTGAGAGGCGGCGAGCCTGGGCCAGGCCGCTGTGCAATTGGAAGATTTCTTTTAGATTGCTTAAATTACCCCCTGGTTTAACCCATGAGAAAACTCATCCATAATTTATATTTATATTTTTAAAATAATTTATACTCACAACTTTTGTTCATATTTTAATGACAAGATCCCAATGTCATTTCCTTGACTCTTCTAAATTCTTATGGCATAATAAGGTAAGAATCTCATGGCTTGTCCAATGACAGAGTTAGAATAGCTTGAGGTCTATTCTAGAGTTCTGCAGCACTGTCAATAAAAAACAAATAATAAATAAATTTAAAAAACTCATGAGCTACATATTGTCACTTTCTACCACTGTGCATGGAACATTAAAAGCATTCAAAAATACTGATTGAATGACTGAAATTCACTGAAGAAAGCCTGGAGTATATGTAAATAAACTAGGCAGGGAGCCATAGAACAGATCCTGCTAAGCCTCACTTTACCACCAACTCACTGTTTCCCTGAGCTCTTCAGTTCCCAGATCAACCCACTGTCATTTTTTAGATTTAACTAATATTTACATAGATTGCATATGTGCCAGACACTACTCTAAGGACTTTAAATACAATAATTCATTTAATCCTCACTACAGTCCTAAGAACAGGGCCAGCTCCTTGGGAAGCAACACCAGGCCTCATGCTCCAAAGGACCCTACACTTGGTTTAATGCTCTGTTCCCGCCATCTTGAAATTGGATCAATGGGCACAGCATTTTCATAGCACTGGAATTTGAACAAGGGGCTCTGCAAGTTATGTAACCAGTCCTGTCTAGAGGATTAACACTATTCTCACTCCTATTTTATAGATTCAGAAACTGAGGCAAAGAGAGGTTAAGTAACTTGCCCAAGGTCAAAAAGCTAGTCATTACTGGAGCCAGGATTCACACCTTACATGACTCTGAACTCATGGGGGAGACATTGGAAGCCATTATGCCCAGTACCCTGCTAGTTCTACAATTCCAACTAAAGTGATATACTAAAAGGAATGTTGATTTCACTCTCTCCTCCTTCAGTCAATGCTTTTTATAGATGCAGAATTGCAGTGGATAAAGAAAAAGAGATGCTGTATTCACAAAAAAAAGCCTAATTTGAAAAAAGAACTGCTTAGCTAAATGAAAGGTGAGAGGGTTTTAAGTGGTCATGGCAGGGACTTAGCTATTTAAATGACCAGCTAAACAGGATACCTTTTGGCTATTTCAAGCTCTGATCCCTAAATTAGAGCTTTTAGGAGTGGGATCCAGAGCCCTACATGGGGAAGACCAAGTTAGCTGAGAATGGCGATGCCACAGCAGGGGTGGGTCAGATCAAAGGAAACACTGCGCTTCCTTTTATAGAGGTGAAAACAGCCTAACTGCCCTGTGGTCCAATGGACAAACATAAATAAAAGGCTTGCGTCAGCTAAGGATCAAATACTAAAGAAAAGAGTCAAGACAGCCTGAGGACTCGGAGTCAAAGGTCAAGTAACCCGCTGAGAGAAGCATTTGCATCCTTTGGCTTTCAGAGTTTCCTGCCTGACCCTTTCCATCTTCATCTTCTATCTAAGGGAACCGTGGGTGTTTTGCTTTGACTAAAAGCTATGAGCTCAAGGGGATGGACTGCGGACATTCCTCATGAGTCCAGGGCCTGATCCATATCATGTAAGCTCTGAAAGTCATCATCATCATCATCATCATTTGCTAATGTTTAGTTTTCTATCATCTGCATTCTGCTTCTGGATTTTTAAATCAGAATAAAAATCTTTTGTTTTATTAATTGTAAAACTAACTTCCAAATATAGTCCACTAAAAAAAAAACCACCCAAGTTTTTAAGTAAAAAAATAATTTAATGTAAAAAAAACCCAGATTTGGGCAAGAATGATATCTCCAAGGAGAACCATGGAAGCTGCTATCCTAAACCGAGTATATTCCTCATTGCCAAATGCCCTTGCCCAGTGTGGACTAGAACCATGTGAGCAACACTGAACAGACCCAGAAATTGATGGTGTAGTCTTATACGAAACGAATGGTTTTAAAGAATCTTAGTGTTCTCTGATAAACCATATTAAATAAATAAATCCAATCATGTTATTTTCTGATTGGATTTGGTAAAGGCAATGGGATCCCATAGTTCTTAGACTATTTTATGATTTTCTGCTTAGTTGATATGAGCCTCTATGACTTTCTTTTTTTAAATAAATTTATTTATTTATTTTTGGCTGTGTTGGGTCTTCATTGCTGTGCACGGGCTTTCTCTAGTTGCGAGGAGTGGGAGCTACTCTTCATTGCTGTGTGTGGGCTTCTCACTGCAGCAGGTTCTCTTGTTGCAGAGCATGGGCTCTAGGCACATGGGTTTCAGTAGTTGTGGCACACGGGCTCAGTAGTTGTGGCTCGTGGCTCTAGGGCACAGAGCCTCTATGACTTTTAATATATAGTCAATTAACCAACAGCAGTGTCCTTTAGGAGGTCTCCCAGCCTGTCTCCCTGCTTAGAACTACCAGGGACCAGGTAAGGATTCTGAAGTGTCTTCCCCATCCTCAAATCCATTCTGCATTTGTCTTTTGTGAGACAACCTGTCCCTCCAATCTGGCCTAGAATTCCTTTTAGTGGCATCATTGCTCTGTGTGCAACCAAAAGTCAGAAACACTGACTCAAACAGCAGAGTTGAAGACACACCTGTGAAGGCTGTGGCTGGTAGCAGACAAGCATGGGAGAATGGTTGTCTGATCTTGACCCCTGAACCCAGGAACCATCTGCAACCACACATCTCACTATCTACATTGACATCACTCTACTATTCCAGGAAACTTGGAAGATGAAGCTGCAAATAACTTGAGCATTTCAGGAACCTCCTCAAAAACTTCATTTATCCAAGCATTAGACCATTCACTGGTCCTCATCAGAGCAAATATCCCCTTCTCAGAACAACAGTTCCCTTAACCAGGTTTATCAGATGAATGTTTATGCTTCCTGACTGGTTTCACAACTCTCTTTATGTCTCCCAATTCTCAGTTACTATATTACAAACTTTGCCCAAGCCCAGTCAACCCCTGCTGTGTTGAAAGACCCACCTTACCCCAGACCCCCTAAATATCCCACCTTTACCATCTTACCCCCAGGAAGCTTCTTAGACTCTGCTTTGCTTTATCCACATTCTTGGAGGCTCCTTTCAGGGAGTCAGTAATCAATATTCCTCTCCCTTCCACTACCAACTCCAACCCATTTTTCTCCCCTGATCACACGATGCCGACTAATAAGCAACTGGATACAAGGAAAGCCTTGGGCTCTGTGGGGGGGTTGCAGAGGAGAGAAGTGGTGCAGGGCTTTCTTCCTGTGGGTTGGAAGAGGACTTGGCAATCAGAGCTGGAGAACCCAGCTTGGCCTGCAGGGATCTATGGACCCCAGGGAGACTGTCTCCCTGGCCCTTGAGAGATGAGCTAAGCAGTCACAGATCACAAAGCTGGGAAAGCATGAGACAGAAGGAAAAGAGACTCTCCCAGGTGTCTCAGCAATGGGCCAGTGGTCTGCCTGCATTTATTCTGCTTTCCTAGGAGGCTTGGCTGCTGCCATTTGGAGACCTCCACAAGCAGAACTATGCCACAGGGGGTAATGAAGAAAAACTGACACACATAAGAGGCTTAGTGGTCAGAGAGAGAGAGAGAGCAATCAATTGGATTGTTCCGATTTAGCACAGGCCAAGAGAAACAGAGGTGGAGGAGAATGCCTAGGGGAAAAAATGAAAAAAAGTCCCAAATCAGGTTCAAAAACAATCTGAAGCTAAAAATGATCATTTCCAGCTGACATTTCATGAGATGAATTGGAGGAAAAGAAAGCCATGTTGAGATTCAAAATAGTGGTGTAAAATATCTAATGGAATAAAAATCTTAAAGCACAAAGCAAAAACATAAATAGGTGGAAATCATGAAAGAAAAATAAAAAATTTGGAGAGAAAATGACTACAATCCAAGAATTCTATAACCAAATATCCTGCCAGTAAAAACAATAACAGAGGTTCCAAGACACAGAGCAAGATAAAAAGAGGAAAAACAAATGAGTAATAAACTATGAATATATACATACACACATACATAATATAGATAGGTCAATATAAGCACTAAAACATTATATATATGTATGTGTATATATATATATATACATATACACACGTAATTACATACATATATATCTTGATAATATATATGTAAATGAACAATGATTTAATATCTAAGAATGAGTTAAAAGTATTAATAAGTTAACATTGGGCTTCCCTGGTAGCACAGTGGTTAAGAATCCACCTGCCAATGCAGGGGACATGTGTTCGAGTACAGGTCTGGGAAGATCCCACATGCCACAGAGCAACTAAGCCCACGTGCCGCAACTACTGAAGCCTGTGCGCCTAGAGCCCGTGCTCTGCAACAAGAGAAGCCACCACAATGAGAAGCCCGTGCACCACAACGAAGAGTAGCCCCCACTCACTGAAACCAGAGAAAAGCCCGCGCACAGCAACGAAGACCCAGCGCAGCCAAAAATAAATAAATAAATAAATCAAATTTATTTTAAAAAATAAGTTAACATTTACTTAACTATGAAAGAGGTGCTGTTTTAAGTGCTTGTCATGCAGTAACTAAACATTTGCAAAGTCCCATATGAGGACAGCACTAGTATTACCCCCACTTCACCAAGGAAGACACTGAGGCACAGAGTGATTAAGTTTACTTACCTTGTGACTTCTACCACAGTCACAAAACAAGGAAGGGGCGGAACCAGGTTTCAAACCCAGGCTCCAGATCCCATGTTTTTAAACACAACAACCCTGCATCATTCTCAAAAAGGGACACTTGAAGAAGAAATATACGGCAAGGAGAAATTCTAACGGGAGTGTAAAATCAAAAGTTCTCAACTACTTCACCCCAAAGTAGTGCAGTTGAGAATTAAAGCTGGGAGGTAGGGAGGATTTAGAGTAAAACTTCCAGAGGTCTCATTTGCTGGGAGGGAAGGTGGAAGGAAGAGTAAAATATTCTGGAGGAGTCGGCTAATCAAGATGGGAGAGATGGGCTTCCCTGGTGGCGCAGTGGTTGAGAGTCCGCCTGCTGCTGCAGGGGACATGGGTTCGTGCCCCGGTCCGGGAAGATCCCACATGCCACGGAGAGGCTGGGCCCGTGAGCCATGGCCGCTGAGCCTGCGCATCCGGAGCCTGTGCTCCGCAACAGGAGAGGCCACAACAGTGAGAGGCCCGCGAACTGCAAAGAAAAAAAAAAAAAAAAAAGATGGGAGGGATGTATGGTAAAGTAAAAGGAGTATCTTGGTAAGAGAAATAAGTGATAGCTTGTTTCCAACAATGGTAAAGAAGTACATATGTCATTATGAGGACCACATAGAGAAGATACACTGGAAAAGTATAGTCATTAACAAAGGAAAAGGAATGAATTGTAATATGATCAGATCTAACAAAGAAACAAAAAAGAAAAAAATAGATATCTAAAATAAGTAAAAAATATAAAATTAGGTGTGGAATAAATAGAATGACTCGATCATTAAACTACAAAGCAGAGATTGTCAGATTGGGTTAAAAAAGAAATCCTAGCTGTATACTAATTATAAGAAAGATACACAAAGCAAAGTGATTAAGAAAGGTTTGCCTCTATAAGGATAGAATATTGCATCTAATTTTGATTCTTCCAAAACTACAGCAAAAGTTCTTGTAATGAATGAGCACAGAACCTTAAGGAGATGGAGAATTGGAGAGGCAGCAACACAAAGTTTGGGTTTGGAAGTATCCAGATGTGAGAAAAACAGATGGCTTGGCTCACCGGAAGTGGTAAGCCATCAGCAGAGAAGGTCAGGAACCAACTTGAGAACTTTCTTGGTGGCACAGGGGTTAAGAATCCAGTTGCCAATGGACGGGATATGGGTTCGAGCCCTGGTCCAGGAAGATCCCACATGCCATGGAGCAACTAAGCCCATGCGCCACAACTACTGAGGCCTGCGTGCCTAGAGACGGTGCTCTGCATCAAGCACAACAAGAGAAGCCACCGCAGTGAGAAGCCCGCGCACCGCAACAAAGAGTAGCCCCCGCTCGCCGCAACTAGAGAAAGCCCGTGCACAGCAACGAAGACCCAACACAGCCAAAAATAAATTAATTAATTAATTAATTATTTTTAAAAAAAGAACCAACTTGATACAATGCAGAATCCTTCAAAGGCTCAGGAATTGGTGGCAGCAGGTACCTCTGGAAGTGGGGACAAAGCAAGAAACTAAAATAAGAGGATGTGTTCGGGCTTCCCTGGTGGCGCAGTGGTTGAGAGTCCGCCTGCCAATGCAGGGGACACAGGTTTGTGCCCCGGTCCGGGAAGATCCCACATGCTGCGGAGCGGCTGGGCCCGTGAGCCATGGCCGCTGAGTCTGCGCGTCCGGAGCCTGTGCTCCGCAACGGGAGAGGCCACAACAGTGAGAGGCCCGTGTAACGCAAAAAAAATAAATAAATAAAATAAAATAAGAGGATGTGTTGAAATCTGCTTGAGACACAGGCAGGCCCTGAAGTCCCTTTTCTACTCCACACTCCTGTCCCCCCACTAGTGGAAGAGTGGGGCTTTGTTCTGTGGAGAAGGGAGAAGAGAGGCTGTGTGGGTGCACGAACTGGAAACGGAGGGATTAAGTCAAAGTACACAGCGTTCCTGCCTTTCTCAACTTCCACAATGCTGATGAGCCCTTGCTCTCCAGACAGGCAGTAGACTGGAAGAGTCTTCTCAGGGGAAGCTGACGGGCCCAAGAAGACAGATCTAAAGATACTGATATCAGGAGGAGGACGAGTTCCCAACAAATTCCACAGCCAGATCACCTCCAGCCTGCCAGCCTGAGGGTGCACTCGGAGCTGCCCTCCAGGATTTCAGCTCCCCACTTTGAAACAGGGGCAGACCATAGAGGATTACCAGGTACCTGAGAAACATCTCTAATGTGGAAGACCAGAGATGGATATGTATAACTGATACACTTTGCTGTACAGCAGAAACTAATGCAACATTGTAAATCAACTATACTCAAAAAAAAAAAAAAAAAACCCCACAACGAAGGCATCTTGGAAGAAACAGAGACTGATGAGTGATGAGAGAGGAAAAAGTACTTTAAAGTATACATATATATATATACACACACATTCAGGTTATATTTATATAGAGAGAATATTCTCTCTATATATATATATATATTCAGATTTTAAAGAAGATAATCCATCCATGAAACAAAATGGATAGCATAAAAAAAGAAACATTCAGAGAAGGAAAAGAAGTTCTTTGAAATTAAGAACATGAAAGTAGAAATGAAAAAACTACGTAGAAAGGGTGGAATAGAAAGTTTAAGTCCTACCAGCAAATAGAGCAAAAAGACACAGAGATGAAAAATGAAAAGCAGAGGTGGGGGACATAAGAAAATCTGAGAACTAGTGCCACCAACTTTGAATAAAGGAGTTTCAGAAGGTGAAAAAGTAGAAAATGTACCTCAAAATTAATGACGTTAGTTAAAATTTGTAATCAATATGGGTGATTGAAGTATATAATTGCAGAGAAATATGAATATATGTTCATATAATGGATGTGGTTTTTTATGAAGGAAAAACTAGATTAATTTTGTATTTAAAGTAAAATGTCTCGTCCCATAAGTTAATGGAAGATAGCAAAAGAAAAGAAAAAAAACTTGAATGGATACAAGTTGTCGAAGGTTTGAAGTAAAGTAAAAATATGCTCAAATTTACTGAGTCAAGGAAATGCAAATTAAATGCACAATACAATATCACTCTATACATCACTGGACTGATAACCTTTGAAAACAGATAACATCTCTTGTTAGCAGGGTTACAAGGAAAAGACACAGTTATGCACTGATAGATTAATGTCTCCTTGGAGAGCAGTCTGACAACATGAATTAAAGTTTAATTCTTTGGACCAGAAACCTCACTCCTGGGAGTCTGCATTATAAAATCGGAAAGCTGCAGTACAGAGGATTTATGTGAAAGATAGATTATTGGAGCGCAGTACCTGATGGCAAAAATAGAAACAAAGTGAATGCCCATCAGTAACGGAATGGTAGATTCATTCATATTATTTTTATATGAGGGAATGGTCTATAGCCATTTGAAAGAATGGATCCAAGCCATGGAAACTGGCTTGGAAGGATCAGTACCTGGCAGCTGTTGAGTGAAAAGCAGCAAGATGCAGAAAAGCATGTATAGTATGATTTCTTTGTATAAAATATATGCATAGAGATATGTGGGCTTCTGCATGTATATATTTGAGCAGGACAATGTGAGGTTGGAGGAAAATGTGAAAGGACACTTTTGTTAACATGGATTGGGAGACGTGGGTAATGTGGGGATACTAGTGAGGGGGAGAGGGGAAACCAAGCCAAAAAGAAAAGAAATTCACTTAAAAACAGAAACAACCTTTGATCACCTTTATACATGTATGCACAGGTGTATACATTTTTTTAATTTATAGAAAAAAATTGCTTTATTTTCAAAAAAGGGAGAGACTGATTCGATAAGATGAATTCATTGTCACTTTGTGAAGCACAGAGAATCTCATGATTTGACATCCTGACTTGGTAAGTTTCGATTGTGAGGGGAACGGTTGAGGATTTGGTTTAAGTGTCATGTCTCAGATGACTTATTTTAATATTGAGATCTAGAGGATTCCCTGAGCATTGTGCAGAAGAGGAATTATGAATAACAGAAGAGGTGTAGAAAAGACAAGGAGAAAACTAAAGCTGAAGGAGTGTACCATTTTGCATAGGGCCAGCTTGAGGCACAACTGTTTATAAAGTTGGCTCTTGAACAGCAGGAGCTGTTGAGGGTCCACTGTGAAGGTCCACTTATATGCAGATTTTTCTCAATAGTAAATACTACATTAGTATATATGATCCGTGGTTTGTTGAATTTGCAGATGCAGAACCTCAGATACAGAGAAATCTCAGATACAGAGGGCCAACAGCGAACTTTCAACTGTGCAGAGGGTTGACCACCCTAACCCCGGCATTGTTCAAGGGCCAACTGTATAAATTGCAGTTTATCTGCAAATTCAGGGTACTGTCACTTATAAACACACATCATTATTATACCAATTCTGTGTGTAAAGGAAAAGTGCGTTATTTAAGTTGGATATGCAATTTGTAAATCAAGAAATGGATTTCAGTAAAGTGAGAGTCTTATGGAATCACCAATCACAATCCATTCCTAAATTTATGTCTACACCCATTGACCAAGAGAGAACAATTGGTAAGATGGGGTTTTGCCCAAAGTCTCACACGTATGAAAGCCTTTACACCTCCTGGCCAAGCATTTTTTTAAATTTGTAAGATTTCTCTAATTTCAAGGGAAAATAGACTTAGCCTACCTTTCTATTACTAATAAAAATTAGCAGAAACTAATAAAAAAATAAAAATAAAAAAATAAAAGAGACTTAAAAGAAAACATTGCTTAGCAGATAAGACTAAATAATAGTCCAGGAATGTACACTTGGATGTCTTATTACACTGGGGTGATAATACTGTAAAGAAAGCCATGATTGCTATAATGCTCAGAATGGTGGCTACTTTTGTGGAGAGAGGAGGTTATCATTGGAATGAGTATATGGAGGGGCTTTTGGGTGGGGGTGAGGGTTGGCAGAGCTCTATTTCTTGGCTTGGATGGTGATTACAAAAGTGTTTGCTCTGTAATAACTCATTAAACTATATATTTGTTTTGTGTGTTTTTCTGTACCTGTTTTGTTTTTTCAATAAAAAGTTTGTCTTCTTAATAAAAAAAATTAAATTAATTACTAGAGGAAATAGTAATAATGACATTAATTAAATGGGTGTAAAATAAGCATTACTCAAATGTGCACTGCCATTGTGTGAAATGGGATTTCTTCTTTCTTGGAACTCACAGCACTTAGTACTCATCCAGACCCCTTCCTAGGTCCATAGAGCTTTCTCTAGGAAAGGTCTAGAGCAAAAAGGGTTAGAAAAGAGGAGGGAATAAGCATCCTCTCCCAGCCCCAGTGGTGGTTGTCATTTGGAGATGGGATGACAGATGAAGCTTCTCGGATGGGGTCCATGGAGGATAAGAATGTCAGCCTCGAAGGAAGATACAAACTAGCCCCACAGGAATATAATTCTTCAATGAAGAAAAGGAAGTTCTTGGACTCTTGAGCTACACTTCTGGAATCAGAAAATGGTTTGGGCCAGCCTACATTGAATTCAGATTCAACTTGAACTTTGGGACTTACCTAAGTATTTTTTCATGTTTCATTTTGACCAATTTTCACACGATTTGAGTCAATTAAACACTGCAGTATAATTTCAGACTGTTTTGTTTGACCTCCAAAACATTCTATGGTTTGTTTACTGAGGCAGTAAGATGAATTAATACAACCACTATCACAGGTGTTTTACTTTACAGTTTACAAAATGTCTTCTCATTCTTTCTCTTGTTGGCACTCTCAATGGGCCTGTGAGATGGCACTAATAAAGCTGGGATAATTATTGTTATGTTAATTTGACAAATGGGAATACTGGGACTCAGAGGGGAAAGTGGCTTGCCCAAGCATACCCAAGTGCTGGAAGGTTGACTGCCATTCAAATTCAGGTCTTCTAAGATTACATGCAGTATTGATATAAGTACAGGGAATGTGTATTTTTATGTGCTACTGATGTGGGTGCCAATTGCTACAATGTTTCTGGAGGACAATTTGGCAATAGGTATCAACATCCTTCAAATGGGTGTCTAGGGAATTCCCTGGTGGTCCAGTGGTTAGGATTCTGAGCTTTCACTGCAGGGGCCTGGGTTCCATCCCTGGTCAGGGAACTAAGATCCTGAAAGTCATGCAGCAAGGCCAAAAAAAAAAAAAAAAAAAAAATGGTGTCTTAGCTAGAGCTGTCATAACAAAATACCATAGACTGAGGGGCTTAAATAACAGAAATTCAGTGTTGTTGGGCAAAACACATGATATTTCTGAACTTCATATCCAAAAGGAGAGATAATAGCAGTACATACTGCTTAGAGTTGCTATGAATATTATGAAGCTCTAGTACAGTACCTGGCAAGTCATAGTTTCCTTATCAGATATTTTCATTAGCCATTAACAGAACACTCAACAAAAATGGTTTAATCAATGGACATTTATTCTCTCAAATAACAAGAAGTCCAGAAACAGGATTAGTTAGTTTAGCATCTCAGTAAAGTCAGGGCTTTTTATTAGCTTCTCTGCTGTTTTTAATAACTTTATTTCCTCATGGTCTCAAGATGGCTGCTGCAGCTCTATAGCCCACATCCCCACATGACAACATCCAAAGTTAGGTGGTGAGGGAGGAAAATCCTCCCCAGAAGCCCTCAGCAGATTTCCCCAGAACTGGGTCACACACCTATCGTAAATCCTAGTGCAAAATCCTGCTCAAAGCTGGGGCATCAGACTAGAGGGAAACTAGTGGCAGGGGTGATTTGATTACAAGCTTTACAATTCTGGACTCTCCACCAGAGGTCATGCTTCAGGGCTGCCTCATGTAGTTGTGCAGACTGTGATCAGTACAAGGGCCCCTAGACCAAAAGAAGTGGATAGGGACCAAAACCCAGCTCAGCTCTGCTCTCTAAGCCATGATCCCATTGCTGAGCTCCTTCTACCTGAAGAAGGGAGCATCTTCTTCTTCAGAAGGGCCACCTTTTGGTACTCACAAAGGAGGCTTAGGCTTGCTAAGCCCTGGACCACCCATAGGAAAGTGCTTCTTTCTAATACTAGTGGAGATTCCATATGGGCTACCTGTAGCCCTGTCTGGCTTGATCCTAGACACTGGGGACTGGGATGCGCCTACCGATGGGAAGACAGGGAGATTCAAGGGACCCCAGTGGTGGGAAGAAAAGGTCAGGAGCCAGGCAAGGACTGTCTAGAGCCTACTTTCACAGAGCTACCTTCAGCAATATTTTAAGGAAAATAAGTTCTTTCTGTGCTACTGTAAAACGGAATCTCCCTCCATGTAGCCTTCCTCCAACAAAGCTAGAGTGCAGGGCCATATGCTTTCCAGCCAAGGGGTAACTCTGGACAGGACACACCCTCAGTCCTAGGCAGCGTGGGTAGGTGGTTTAAAGCACTCTTGAATGTCACCACCCTTGTTCCTCCGCTGGCCCATCTACACTGAACTTCCAGAATAAGATCTATGGAAAGAATGTCGCTGTCAGTGAACTTCTTATAGCTCTTTCCTGAGCGTACCATGTGTTGTTTTTGCGGTACGCGGGCCTCTCACTGCTGTGGCCTCTCCCGTTGCGGAGCACAGGCTCCAGACGCGCAGACTCAGCGGCCATGGCTCACGGGCCCAGCCGCTCCGCGGCATGTGGGATCCTCCCGGACCGGGGCACGAACCTGTGTCCCCTGCATCGGCAGGCGGACTCTCAACCACTGCGCCACCAGGGAAGCCCTACCATGTGTTTTTGTGCCCCTATACCTCTATATGTGATGTTTATCCCCATGGCCTGGAATCTTCTCCCCCTACCCCACTTCTCCTCCAGGTAAACAATTACTTGCTCCTTCCTTAAGGATGCAACTTGAATGTCCTTTAGATCATTAATCAGATCTCACTGGGATTATGAGCTTACAAGTATGACTCAACATCTAAGCAGGCCCTCCTCCGGGCCAAAGGCCTCATCCTTATCATTTCAACTTTCAGCTCAGAGCACAAGAAGCTCCATGGATTGAGCCAGGATCGGAATGAAAGGCAGCACCTGACCTGTTGAAGGTTAATAAGTTAGCATGGTGCGGGGGGAGGGCTGGAAGAGAAGGGACGAACCACCTACAGGAGGATTGAGGAGGATCAGAGAGAGAGGCCTCTTAAACCTAAAATCCCCCAGGGCAAGCTCTACTTCCAGTGTTTGGATCCTAGAGACAAAGCAGAAGATCAGGATTGGCCCAGAGGCTAATCAGCAATGGGATTCCACTGGACCTGGATACCCGGGTGGAAATCAAATGGCTACAGGTTAGCTTCTTCTCTTCCCCTCAGACAACATTTTTCTCAGTGTGAGAAATCATACCTGGGGCTCTCTAGGGCCCTGTGCAGGGCACTTCAATGGGACCCAGTGTTTGACTAAGGAGAGCTGGTTATTCACAAAAGCTATTGAATAACTATTGAATGTATCTGATCGGGGCAAAGCTAGGCTCGTGTGCCCCCAGAGGATGGCCAGTGAGTCTCCAAGGCATGAAAAGACTGCAGGAAGGATATGGTTTAGAAGACAATACAGGCAGAAGGAGAATCTCCACCTCGGTTAATGAGGATGAGCCGGAGTTCATAGCAGTCGTACTTTGGGGGTGATGCTTCCTGGAGGGCTGTAATTAGAGACGGCCACACACACATTCTGTCATGTAGGCAGGTCAACAAATACACAGCCCTTTCCTGTGTGTGATTCCAAATACTCCCAGCCCGGGACAGTGTCAAGTTTCTACACAGGACTTTTCTAATCCAGACAAGCTTTCCCTTTGAGCAAAGGAGGTTCTCAAATTAGCATATGTGGGTAAGTCTGGTCAGCGCGCAGAGTGGAAAACAGCAAAGCTCGCCTCCGTGTGGAGGATTTGCTTATGGGTCAGTCTGTGGTGCCCTTGGAAATGCAATGACTACTGTGAGCTTCCCGACTCACACTTCTTATGACGGGGTGGGGAATAGTGAATGCATTTAAAGGGGTGCAAAGGGGTTTTTCTACTGGGACAGCAATACTTTAAATGTAAACCATAGCTCTGGTTGAGAGGAGACGTGGAGAACGTTTCTGAAAGTAGAACAGAAGGAAACTTGAGGGGAAAAAAAGTTTTGGTTTTTTTTTTAATTGAGATGTAATTGATGTATAACATGATATTAGTTTCAGGTAGACAACATGATTCGATATTAGTATATGTTTTGGAATGGTTACCACAGTAAGTCTAATTAACATCCATCACCACACACAGTTACAGTTTTGTGTGTATGAGGAGAACTTTTAAGATCCACTCGCTTACCAACTTTCAAATATACAACACACTATTATTAACTACAGTCACTATGTTGTACATTACATCCCCAGGACTTATTTCTTTTTTTTAAATTTATTTATTTTATTTGTTATTTTTGTCTGCATTGGGTCTTCGTTGCTGCACGCAGGCTTTCTCTAGTTGCGGTGAGCAGGGGTTACTCTTTGTTGCTGCACACAGGCTTTCTCTAGTTGCGGTGAGCAGGGGTTACTCTTTGTTGTGGTGAACGGTCTTCTCATTGCGGTGGCTTCTCTTGTTGTGGAGCACGGGCTCTAGGCAAACGGGCTTCAGTAGTTGTGGCACACGGGCTCAGTAGTTGTGGCGCACAGGCTTAGTTGCTCCATGGCATGTGGGATCTTCCCGGACCAGAGCTCGAACCCATGTCCCCTGCATC
This sequence comes from Mesoplodon mirus, assembly GCF_964341445.2. NCBI lineage: Eukaryota > Metazoa > Chordata > Mammalia > Artiodactyla > Ziphiidae > Mesoplodon > Mesoplodon mirus. Next base: position 131,471,333 of record NC_138982.1, on the reverse strand, counting down.
GGCAGGCAGATTCTTAACCGCTGTGCCACCAGGGAAGCCCCCCAGGACTTATTTATTTTGTAACTGGAAGTTTGTACCTTTGACCACCTTCACCCATTTCACCCATCCCTCTCCTTCTGCCTTTGGCAACCACCAATCTGTTCCCTATATCTATGAACTCAATTGTTTTTTGTTTTTTGTTTTTTGTTTTAGATTCCACATATAAGTGAGATCATACAGTATTTGTCTTTCTCTGTCTGACTTATTTCATTTAGCATAATGCCCTTAAGGTCCATCCATGTTGTCACAAATGGCAAGATTTCTTTTTTTTCTATGGCTGAATAATATTCCATTATATATATCACATTTGCTTTATCCATTCACCCATCAGTGAACACTTAGGTTGTTTCCATGTCTTGACTATTGTAAATAATGCTGCAATGAACTTGGGGGTACAGATATCTTTTTGAATAAGTGTTTTCATTTCCTTCTAATAAATACCCAGAGTGGAATTATCTGTTGTTTTTACAGGATCTTTTGACTTGACGTTGACACTCACCCTCTGAGTAGCATGGCCTTGGGGGATACAAGGTCTGAGACTGGTTTGCGGGGAAAATGTGTATCAAGAAGGAAAAAAAAATGTAAACAGCATCATGGCAAAAGTTTGTGCTGATGGGAACTCTCCACATAAATTAGAGCCACTGCATGGCCAGACGGTTGGAAACCTGGGAAGGATGAGGACCTATGTAATACAGAGGAATTTGGCAAAGGGACCTAAGAGAGACATATAGAAATAACCTCTTTACCTTGATTTTATCATATGACCCCTGGAACTCAGGGTTTCTTACTGGAAAAACAAGCAAGAGATGTCTTTTGTAAGAGAAAGAGCCACAGAGCTGTTTTGAGTTAAAATCCAACCCAAGACATGAAGTCCAAGACCACTGAGGCTTGGGAATCTTCATTGTTTAAGAAGCTGATGCAGACAGCTTCCTGTACATCCCAATGTTGCCACTCAGAGGATAAAATGGGGGTGAGGTCTATTTCTTAGGAGGAAACAAAGAGCCTCCTACTCTGACCAATTGCTATGTTGCAGTCTCTTCACAGCAACAGCAAAGATCCACCAGCAACAACAAAGATAATAAAAGTAATAAGACTTACTTTTGCTGCGGTATGCATACTCTGAACACAGTAATGTGACAGATGGAACACATAGTCCAATGCAGAGAAAGAGGTGGAATAGTGACAAAGAGGGACGCCATGACTGACAGTGTGATAATTGTGGTTGTACTTACATATATTGAGATGTTTTACTTTATTATGCTTCATTATCATTTTTACTGGCTTTCTGTGTGTATGCTGTTTTTATATGCTTTCAAAAATTCTAGTATACCTCACACCCAGAAGAGTGAAGAGCCACTGCTTTAAACCCTAGGATGATGTCAGGGAAAGAACCCTTTCAGTATAAGTCATGTCAAAACTCTGCTGGTCACTTTGGCATATTTGGAAGTTAAAGGAATAGAGACCTTCAACTCTAATCTGATCAAAAGACTGGTATTCTCAACTAAAGATGCAAAGTCCAGATAAATAAAGAGATACAGTAGATAAAGATACAAAGAGTCCCTCTCTTCCTCAAAAGAAAGAAGCTCAGTAACAAATCTCCTTTAGGGTTTAACAGCGTTTGGCAAGTCAGTCTCATTGGAAGCTTGTGGACTTTGCTGTCTGATCATTCACTCATTTCTTCAACAGCTCTGCCACTTACCAGTTAGGTAAACACATACAAGCTATTTGCCTTCTCTGAACCTTAATTTCCACCTTTGCAAGAAGAAAGAAATATCTCCCTCATGTATTATTGTAAAGATTAAAGAAGATAGTTTACTTAAAAGAACAGCGCACAGTGGTGCAAATAATGGGAATTCAATAAATGTTCAATTTCCTTCTTTTGTATTCCTTTAAAAAAATTACATTTGATCTATTTTTTAAAAATCACCTTGCTGGTCTATGGAGACCACATATAGATGGAATGAATGGAAACAAGGTGAGTTTAGGAGGCAACTGCAGTTGTGCAAATGGGAGGTAATAATGATTTGGACTCAGAGGATAGCAGCAGAAGAGGAGAGAAGGGACTTCTCTGGTGGTCCAGTGGTTAAGAATCTGCCTTCCAGTGCAGGGGATGTGGGTTCAATCCCTGGTCGGGGAACTATGATCCCACATGCCACGGGGCAACTAAGCCCTCACGCTGCAACTACTGAGCGCATGTGCTCTGGAGCTCACATGCCACAACGAAGACCCAGTGCAGCCAAAAGAAAGTTTTTTTAATTTAAAAAAAGGAGAAAAGAGGTTAGATCTGGGAGTGTGTTTTAAGGTGGACCTGACAGAACTTACTTTGGGGCATGAAGAGAGAGAAAAATCCCTTTTAAAATTTGTATTTGGCTTATTTCATCCCAAAGAAAGGGAACTTGACCCATTGATGGTGTCAAGATTAGTGTTGTCCAGTAGAACTTTCCATGAAGATAGGAATGTTCTTTACAGGTGTTGTCCAATAAGTTAGACAGTAGCCACATATGCCTATTAAGCACTTGAAGTGTGTCTAATGTGACTAAGGAACTGAATTTTTGATATTATTTAATATTACTTAATTTAAAATTATATAGTTACCATATTGGACAGCGCAAGTCTAGGTAATAGACCTACTAGATTATGTTTTCCTCCATAATCCCTTCAAGTTACACAGACACAATTTACAGAACCTACAATTTGCTTTTGCATACATTTTTATGATCTTATTTAATCTTAATTGCTTGACCAGTTTCTGTTGACTGAGCTAAAACCTGAAAAAATTTAGCAAGACTCTTCTGCTTATGGGACTTCCTTGGTGGTGCAGTGGTTAAGAATCCGCCTTCCAATGCAGGGTACATGGGTTCGATCCCTAGTCTGGGAGGATCCCACGTGCCGTAGAGCAACTAAGCCAGTGCACCACAACTACAGAGCCCATGTGCCACAACTACTGAAGCCCGTGTGCCTAGAGCCTGTGCTCCACAACAAAAGAAGTCACCGCAATGAGAAGCCCGTGCACCGCAATGAAGAGTAGCCCCCGCTCGCTGCAACTAGAGAAAGCCCGGGCGCAGCAACGAAGACCCAACACAGCCAAAAATAAATAAATAAATAAATTTTAAAAAAAGACCATTCTGCTTCTATTAATTCCAATATTATAACATTAATGGGTAATCCATTTTGACCAACTGTACACATCATATAAATTATATCCTTGCATGTTTTAATTAAGTTGGAATATTGCTCACCTGCCTAATTCATGTGAACTCAATTGTTGTGGTAACTACATATCATGTGCTTGACCATATGCCTATAGGAGAAATGATTAATTTCTAAACAATTCAGAAGGAAGGCTATGACCTAAACAAACGGGTAATAAATCTGACTGTTTTCTAGCCTAAGAACTGGAGTTGTCATCATATCACAGGTACTTAGCGAACATCTCAAGGTCAATGTAAGGGGATTGCAGTGGTGTTATTAAAATTGAAAACAAATTTTAATTTTGTTCTATCTCATATTTTGTGTGCGATAGTAATATTCTCAATTTATTTGAAAATCTTTTCTTTTTCTTTTCTTCCTTTCTCTTCTTTTCCCATTCTCCTTAGGTGAGCTCCAAATATCTGCTGGCTACCATACAGTTCACATACAGCTCAACAATGTATTCAAAACTAAACTTTTCATCTAAGCTACCTTTAGGGAAAAGTTCAAGGTCTTATTGTGGTATATATACTCCCTCCATGTTCCTACTAGATATTTTTAGTGAATATATTTTGGTTCTGTCTGCTCAGCCTCCCCTTGTCCTTTTTTTCTGGGTAAAAGCAACTCTTTTCTCCCTAAGGTAATATCCCTTCTCCACTACCTGTGCTTTTGGTAGACAGCAAATCACAGTAAGCCTTCCATCCCCAGCCACAGTCATTGGCTAGAATGGTATATGTTGCAAATAGAGTTCTTATCTGGGATTTTATACATATTCTGGAAGAAAGAAACCTCACTTTCCTTTTTAGTAGCTAAACTGGGATGCTGTAAACCTTGAGCCACCTCTAATCATGCCCTGCCACTTCCCATACATATGTAGGACATGCCTCTGAAATGGAGGAGAGTAAGGCCAACACACAGAGGAAAGTAGAGTAAGAGAGCAAACAAACAGACCTGATGATATCATTTCACTGCCCTTGAGGCCAGCTCCACTCATGGACTTCAACCAGCCAACAATTTCCCTTTTATACTTCAACTCCCTAAGTTGGGCTTCTACTGCCTGTAACCAAATGAGTCCTGAATATAGCACCTGTCCAGATTCATAAGAATTCGCACTCTCCTCCACTCTCCAGGCTCCAGCCATACTCAAACATTCTGTTTGAGTTTCCATGCCAAAAATTATAAGCTCCTCAAATGCACCTGGGTTGAGCACCACTGTTCTAAAATCACCTCATTTTTTAATATTAGAAACAGCTGATACCACTGAGTGGCATCACTGTAATTGTCCTATATGTCTGTGTATTTATGGTAATTCTCTTAATGAAATCATTACTTCCTTGAAACTTTAGTCTTGCCGCTCAAAGTGTGCTCCCTGGACCAGCAGAATTGACATCATCTTGGAGCTTTGCAGAAATGCAGAATCTCAAGCCCCACCTCAGACCTACTGACTTAGAAACTGCATTTTAATAAGATCCCCAGGTAATATCAATGTACAGCCAAGGTTGAGAATTGCTTCTCTGGAGTAGGCAGTGACACCACATATTTTTACTATAACATTTGTATTGACAGCACATGGTTTGAGGAGAGAAGTAAAGGAGAATACTTAATACGTACTGTTGAACAATCAGGTTTCAAGGGGGTCAGGACAATGAGTCAAACTGAGAGTAACAATCAAGGCTTTATTCACTTACTATGACAGTGCAAGTAAGACGCAAAAGAGAAAGGCTTCAGCTCCCCTCTGTTCCATTGTCCGCCATGAAACAACACAGGTGAGGCTCATATGACATGCAGGACAGTCAGAGAAATCAACTCACAAGCAAAAGGAGCCCTAAACCAGAGGCTCCTCCATCTTTATGGACCCCATAAGCTGGAGAAAGGGGGAAGGGGAAAGGCTAGGAATGGAAAGGTGAGTCAAGAGGAGAAGTGTCTTAGCCAAGACCCTCAGTAAAGAGGCATTAGAATGGAGGCACCTGGGCTAGGAAGGCGGCTATGTCTATGATCATGGAGAGGTGGGGGGACCTGAGACCTTTCATGCAACTCCCTCCAGAAAACTGTAATGCACCAAGTCTGGAGTGGGGAGGGCAGCTAGCTTCCTTCCATGAGGCCTGCCAAGCAAAGCTTTGTCATTGCTTCTAATCACACAGAGATCACACAAGGGATTTGGACCTGAAGCCAGACTCCTCCACTAGCTGGTACAAATTTTGTACCATTTAACAAGTAAAAACACTAGCTTACTTGGTAGGCTAAGCAAAGCAGCCTCTGAAATCAACCAGTGCATATTGATAGAATCATCTCCAGCAGTGGTTCTCAGAGTGTGGTTCCTGGACCAGCGACATCACCGTCACCTGGGAACATCTTAGAAATGCAAATTCTTGGACCCCACCCTGGACCTTCTGAATCAGAAAATGTAGGGATAGAGTCCAGCAATTTGTGCTGTAACGAGCTTCCCAGGTGACACTGAGAGATGCTAAAGTTTGAGAAGCAATGCCCTAAAGGAGGGTTTCTCAAACAGATAATTCTTTGTTGTGGGAGCTAACCTGTGCATTGTAAGATATGTTTAGATGAGTCTCAGGCCTCTACCTACTAAATTTCTACACCATCTCCCTAAAGTGACACTCTAAAATATCTCCAGACATTGCTAGATAGATATCCCCTGGGATACAAAATTGTCCCCAGTTGAGAACCACTGCCCTAGAGTGATAACTATGACCTAGACTGGCCCAAGTCTACGTCATGACATATAAACAATCATGTCCACAACATATATGTATTCACGTGTTCACAGATATGTGAAAATGTGACAAACTAAGGTTTGAATAGTTTGCACTTTACAGAGGACTTTCATATGTGTCATTTGTTCTTCATATTAATCCTATGAGGAAGGTAATTATCATCAGCCTCATATTACTGGTAAGGAAACTGAAACTCATAGAGGTTACTCGATGTGCCCAAGGTCATTGCCTGCTAAGTGGCAGAGCTGGAACTTAAACCCAGATCATCCTTTTTCATAAAGATAAAGAGAATTATCTTATTAAACAGGTTACAGATGGGATATTTCTAGCCTTGAATAATATTGTTGCTCTTGGAACAAATTCAATACTAGCTGAGAAGTAATAGTTGGAGGAATACTTAAATATACTGTTTAATATGAAAAATGTGTTGTATATCCAAGATTAGAGGAAGCCTATTTATAGATGTTGACATGAGCTATTACTTGGAAACAAAAGCTTTATGAGAGTTATCATGAGCCTTAGGCAAGATGTTGGGGAGATCTGTACTCAGATCAGAGAAGAAAACAAAATAACACAATTAACAAATTCAGGAATAGTCTTTCTCCTCTAGACCACAGCCCCTGATGAGAAAATGAAAGAGAATCAGAATCTTTGACTGAATGAGAGAGAAAGAGGATGCCCAGAACACCAGAGAGCCATCGACCTGCCGTGACCCAGGTCCCAGCAGGATGAAGTGCTGACGGCCAGCATCAGGCTCCCAGGGAACAGGGTGCGAAAAGCCTGCAATGCCCACAACTTCCAGAGAGTGGACACAATACTCCTGCAGAGGTGAGCTGGGGATTTCCACTGCACAGTAATAGACTTTGGCTTCTGAGGGAGCATCCAATCGTCAGCAGCCAGCTCTCTGACCTTTGGACGGTCCTCCGACATGGCCAAACTTGTCACAGAGCATAAAACTGAAATGCTAAATAAAGACCAAGGCCAAATCAAAGTCACGATGAAACAAATGACCCCAAACAAATCTTTTGATGTCAGTTCTGTTTTGCCCTGAGAAGAATTTGAAACCTCTTGCCTCATTTTTAGAGAGGACTGTTAATGGTACTATAAACTGGAGTCCAAATCTGGAAATATTTCTAATCAGAGGAAAGAGCGCTGGGCTTGGAATCAGAAGGCCTGGGTTCTAGACCTGAATATTCAAAGGAGAAACTACTCAGCCTCCCTCAGCCTTAGGTTTGGTTTTGTGTGTGTGTGTGTGTTTCCTATAAAACAGAAAGGTGTGATTACAGGAACTCTAGGATTACTTCCATTTGCAGAATTCTACTCTTTACCGACATCCTAAACTTGCAGTTAATATACTCACAACTTGGGAAAATACCATGCATAAAGTCAAAGAAGCTGGGATTTGGAGCCCTGCAGAGCCAGCATGAAAGCCTTCCTGTGCTGTGTTCTAGCTGGGTCACATTGGACAACTCCCTAGCCCCTCCCATCCTCAGTTTCCTCATCTTTAAAATAGAAGTGATAATAATAGTAACTAACCCAAAGGGCTATTGTGACAATTAAATGGAATCATCTGGGTAAATAATTAGCACACAGTCCTTGGCATATAGGAAATACGCAGTAGATTGTAATTCCTATCATGTATTGGAAAACAAACTCAGAAAAATAAAATTGAAGGTTTTGAGTCAAATCTACACCTCCTATCGTGCTAGAGAGAATCAGAGCCACTTAAAAATCAACAGGCTAAGAAATATTATTTACATTCTATTAAAAGATCTCAAAACTTGGTAGATGACAGTCTCTCAAAGCAATGCAGGTCATTTGTCATGTTTCCTTCATGATCCAAATTAGTAGATAATTAGACCTAAAGGGTCCCTGCACACAAAGCATCATTTTGTAATACACTGATTTCTGCCAGTTTACGTAGAAATGGGGAAATGATGAAAGAAAGGGGGAAGGTGTAGAGATGACTGTCCAGTACTGTAGCCATTGCTCACATATAATTATTGAGCAGTTGAAACTGACAGGCCAAGTTGAGTTGTGCTGTTAAGTTGTGCCATAAAATACACACCGGATTTCAAAGACTCAATACCAAAAAAAATATGTAAAATTTCTTATTAAAATTTTTATTTTGGCTATACATTAAAATGATGAAAACTAGATACACTGGAGTAAATGAAATATATTTAAAATTAATTTCACCCGTTTCATTTTACTTTTCTAATGTGACTACGCAAAACTTAAATTACACGTGCAGATTGCATTATATCTCTATTGGACAACGTTGGTATAGAAAGAAAGGAAGAATACAAACACACACACACACAGATTGAGGAAAAATGGAATTTCCAAGAATGTAGCCAACTGAAAAAAAACATCAGTTCATGAAGGAGGACACAGGCTTGATAATTGTAGCTCCACTAAAGAAAGGAAGGCATCAAGATTAGATTTTATTCTTAGCAAAAAAAGCTGAAAGAGACTGCATCCCCTATGCCTTTTACGTATTCCGTTTTGTAACATTTGGAAGAGGAAGGAAAAGAGAGGCTACAGGTCCTTCAGCTCTTTTCACTGGATCACAGTTTTTGATCTTATAAAACAGCTTGTTCCCTTTTGGGACGTGGTTGGAAAGACTTAAATTAAGGAAAGAGCACCCTCTGCTGGCCATTTAGTAACATTTTAAGAGAAAAATAGGCACGGAGGAGTCTAAAAATAATACAGAATAAACAAATGAATGAATGAGTTACATTTCACATTATTGAACTTACAGCTTTCACCATGAATGCAGTGATGATGGAAATTAGGGCAAGGAAACAGGTTTAATAATGTGAAAACTATTATTAGGCCATGTCCAACTCTTTCTTTTTTTCTTCCCTCCAACTATCTTTTTCTTCCTTCCTTCCTTCAGTCTTTCCCTCCCTCTTCCCTTCCATCTCTTTTTTTTCTTTCACCTTTTGAATAGCTCAGACCCTTTTTGTAAGTCCCTTTTCATAAATCCTATGTAAAGACAGAAAGTATGAGGTTTCACCTTAGAGATCTATGCTGCTTATTTCAATACGATTTCTTTATGAGGTTAATACTTCGTTCCTGTGTCTAAGACCAACCTGGCAGACAAGTTCAAGAAATTATAAGACCACTTAGGACTTCCCTGGTGGTCCAGTGGTTAAGACTCCACGCCCCCAATGTAGAGGACCCAGGTTCAATCCCTGGTCAGGGAACTAGATCCTGCAAGCCACAACTAAGACCCAGCGCAACCAAATAAATAATTTAAAAAAAAAAGAAATTATAAGACCACAAACATTCACCAGCTACAAACTTAATGGTGTCAAGTGCAGAATGACAAGCAGCCATCAACTTAGGAAAGGGTTTTCTTCCCAGAGGCAGTTTATATGCTGGTTGTTTAGAACTAGACATCTTTTTCTCATTTGTTCCTGGGCCAGTTTGCAAATATACAAATACACATTAACTTAGAATGTATCTGAGACAGACTACTAACAACACCATTATTTCTACTCTCTCAAAATAATATACAACAGTATTTTTATGGCAAAAGACCCATAAAAGTCCCAACTTGGGATCTAAGGAGCCCATCCTACTTTCCCCAAGCAGTATGAGCAGCCGTCCACAGCTTCTTCATTTAGGGAGGAGAGGTATCTCTGGGAGACCCATGCCCAATACTCCAATATCTTGTTAGTTCCCTCTGCACCAGCACCAGTTTCTTGTTGGTTCTCTCTGTTGCAAAAAAAAAGGTAGCTAACTCACTGGGACAGTCGCACCCAAGATTCCAAGCTAAAGAACAAGGAAACAAAGGAAAGTTCACATCATCTTGAGATCAGAGAAAGCAGGACCACAAAAGGTGGACTGTCCCTACCTTCCTCAACACACACACACACACACACACACACACACACACACACACATACATGCTTTCCCCTGTGTCACCAAAACTCATTTCCTAAATTGATCAATTGTAAGCTAAGATTGCCTGTAATGATAATAATAACTGGGCTTCAGCAGCCTCAAGAAATATAGCATTAGTGTTATGGAATACATTTCCTATTAGCATTTATATTATTTGCAGCATAATTTATTTTAAAACTAATTTAATTCCTTTTAACCTATCCAATAAAACTAGCATGCTTAAATTAAACTTTGCAGGGTGTGAAATGACTTAAGGAGAGCTTATGACAGGGCACTTACAGGAACCCAGAAATTACATTTATTCCTTACACGTAATTCAGACCAAATTATTTGCAATGATGCAAATGTAATGAAAGCCTGCAAACTTGTGTGCTTTTTGTCAAAAATGGATTACATATTTTAAAATAAACACTTGCAGGAGAACATAACAAAAAGTGACAGTATTTGTTATTTGCTGTTTATGCTTATGCTTAAACTCCTTAATCATATTTAGAACAGCCTAAATTGTGTGTCTATTTAAGCTTCACTTTTCATAGTTAAACTGCTGAAGAAGATAAAAGCATCTATGTTGATCAAAAGTATTAAAAAAAATTTGAAATATTTTTCCAGCTCTGCTCTCTCCTGAATGCGTAGTCTTGAAATTCAGCACTTTTGAGAAATATGGGCACTATTTAATGCATAGTGGTTCAATAAACTAATTAACTTAGTTAGTAGATTACAACACAACCAGGATCCCTCTCCTGGGCATCTAAGTTTAGTTTTCAGCTATTACCTCTACATGAGTCCAGGTTTGATGTAAAGAGATCTCTTAATCAGTGTCTTAAAGCATGGTGGTTAAGAAAATGAGCTTCAGGATTAAGCCTGAATAAATACTGCGTAAGCCTTTAGAAGCTGGGTGACCTAAAATAGATAAGTTCTCTGTGCTTCAGCTTCCTGATCCAAACATTGGGGTTCGTTGATTTATTGATTGAATACCTTCCGTGTGCCAAGCACTGTTCTAAGAGCTGGAAACATAAAAACAAAGAACATGTTTGGTCCAAGTTCTCAGGAAGATTACATTCCTGAGAATGTAATTCTTACATTACATTGGTAGAGATAGTTTTAATTAAGCAACGTGAAAATTTTCAGGGACCATTAGGTGTTATGATGACAATAAAACAGAGTGATGTGAAGGAGGTATAGAAGAGATGCTTTAGATTGGAGTTGTCCAGGAATCCCGTTCTGGGAGGTGAGATTTAATCTGGGACCTGAATGACGAGTGGAGTCACCCATGCTTCGGTCTAGGAGAAGAGACGTCCAGGCGGAGGGAACAGCTGGTAGAAAAGCCCTAAGGAGGGAAGGAGTTCACATGTTCCAAGAACAAAACAGAGGCCTATGTGGCTGTGGCAGAGTGAGTGAAAAAGAAGCAGGACAGGGCTTCCCTGGTGGCGCAGTGGTTGAGCGTCCGCCTGCCGATGCAGGGGACGCGGGTTCGTGCCCCGGTCCGGGAAGATCCCACATGCCGCGGAGCAGCTGGGCCCGTGAGCCATGGCCGCTGAGCCTGCGCGTCCGGAGCCTGTGCTCCACAACGGGAGAGGCCACAACAGTGAGACGCCCGCGTACCGCAAAAAAAAAAAAAAAAAAAAAAAAAAGGAAGCAGGACAAGCAGTAGATGGGAACCGATCATGTTGGACCTTAGAAGCCCTGGTGTAAAGCGTGGTTTTTATTTTAAGTCCAATGTGAAGTCATTAGAGGCTTTCCATCAGGCTGGCTGTGAAGATTAAATGAGACAACAAACATGAAGGGCTCAGTACAAGGAACGCATGGCACAGAGTAAACGCTCAACAAGAGGTGACCTCATCACCATCACCCTTAAACCCTGACATATAATATTGGGAGGTCCAAAATATTCATTCTTATAAAATTCAGAGTCAAGATATAGCAAGATTAATGTAGCAAGAACAGGGCTCAAGCAGGGGATAGGACTCAATTGCCAATCACCATAAAGCCAAATTCTCATCACTGTGGGCCATGTTTTACTGTACTATCTTTCTTGTCATCATTATCATCAATCAAACTGAAGTCAAATCTTAGGCCAGCACTCTCCACCATTCTTGATTTTTGCCATCTGCCTATGGCAAAAGGAATTTGAAGGAACAACCCCAAACACCGTGGTCACAATGAAATGACACAAACAGTTCTTAATTTCTCCTAGCACCTCATCGGGTAAGTGGACGTTCTATTTCCCAGGCTTGGTGAGAATTCTTCCACCCACTTCCCAAAGCAGGTGGGCAGCAAACACTAGGCTGGGAACTTCCAGAAATCCATTTCAAGTTGGAACTCACATGGGTGTATCAAGGATTTTTTTTCCTGGCCACACTTGATCATCTGTGCCCTCTGTTTCTGTGAGAACACCATATAAAGCAATCCTTACTCCGTGGATCATTCTGTTTACTAAATCATGGTTTATTTTTTCCTCAGGATATCACATGCTATTCTAGAGTCAGTTTTCAAAAGGTCTTAAATGGCTTGGCTCAAAATTGGTTTTGTATTAAGGGAAAGAACCAGTCCCAGAGTTTCAATCAGCACATCAACAAATAGGCGACTGACCCGCCCCAGATTGCCCAGAGGTTGCCAACAGCAGTAGTTGACTCAGAGACTTTCAAGGTTCATTTCCCTCTGCTACTTTTCTACATTTTCCTTACCCTACCTCTGATGAAATACAGTTGTCAGTCTTATAGGAAGAGGTTGGAGGAGGGCACGGGGTAAAATCTGTCGCCACATCCCACATAACTACTGAATACAAGTATCTGGAATGTTCGGTTACCTTGCACGGAAGAAATTTAACTACCTGAGTTGTCTTTCACAGAGAGTGATAAAGAGTTATGATTCTGCATCAGAACCATCACAACATTCCTTCAAAGAACACACTAACCATGTCACTAGCATTCAATTAATGTTAAATATAATGGCCTTTCAGTCATAAATAATATCAGAGGAATGAGGTTGTTTTTATAAATGAATTTTCCAGACAAATGAAGCTCCCCCATCAAGAACCAAAAGATGTTCAAATTTTGCCATCATTTTTGATAGAACTTAAATATATTTCACATATTCAGTGACCACTTAAACAAGGTGCAAGCATCATTATTTATTTTGCTTACTTATAGCCAATGATCACCTTAAATGCAAAACACTGATACACATAGTGGCTTCTCTTAACAGCACCGATTATGTTGCTATAGTTCTTCAAGTCTCCTTTAAGTATTTCAGGCCCTTGTCTGTCTGGCTATTATCTGTCGGTCTGATTGTTCTTAGGTTGTGCTTTCTCACACCTGTTCCCATTTGCTCTATCTGAGAAACCAGATGATAAAGCTTATGGGAATGAGCTGCATTATTTTGCAATTCTCAGTCCAAAGGCCCCAGGTAAGGGCCTAAGAGTCATTCCATATTTCAAATAAGGAGAAAGTGCATGGGCTTGGAGACAGGTATTTTCCTTGCTAATTTTTCTTTTCCTTTTTCCTTTGTAATTTTTTGCAAAGTTTGAGAGTCATCTTGAGATAAGTGATTGCGTATTTTCACATTTTCTAAAATTTGCCTTGTATTTTCTAATACATATTGCCTTGAATCTCTTCTTTCTAAATAAATTTTCTTATTCATCTCAGGAAGTTAATTCCTAAGTGTTGCTCGACTGTTTTCCTAAGTTGTCAAAAGCCCTGTTATGATGATGTAGGGGGATAAAAAGATCTCTTGGGAGGGATTTTTGGTGGCCATTCCCCTCCTTCTTCATCAGGATTCCTGATGTGGCTTAACTTTCACCTCAGCAGTGCAGTTTGGAACAGAGTCAGAAAAGTGAATATCTGTTAAGGAACAGAAAACAGCTCAGTCAGATAGCAATGAGAAAACATAATTGCTCTAGCCAACCATTACATAAATAGACATGAAGATCCTCCTTAATTTTATTCACCTGAGACTAATGACTGACCCTATTGAAAATCCTAGTAGAAATCATTGTAACAAAAATAGCCAAACCATTAAGAATAGGACAAGTGAGAATGACGATGGCTGATAAACATTTGAACCATCAGGCATCCTTGCTAATCCAACCACAAAAATAAGTACTAGCTCATGGGCTAAATAACTAAAAGAAATCGGGGACCATCTTACATGAATCAGTTAATGTGTGTACCTTAAGGAAAAAATGTCTACAACAATCTTTGATCCCCCTTACTGTTTTTAATGGAATCAATGTATAGTAATGTAAGAAGGTCTCAGACATTTTTTATTTTTTTTTATTTTTTTTTTGCTGTACGCGGGCCTCTCAAAGTTGTGGCGTCTCCCGTTGCGGAGCACAGGGTCCGGACGCGCAGGCTCAGGGGCCATGGCTCACGGGCCCAGCCGCTCCACGGCACGTGGATCCTCCTGGACCGGGGCACGAACCCATGTCCCCTGCATCGGCAGGCAGACTCCCAACCACTGCACCACCAGGGAAGCCCTCAGACTTGTTTTATACTTTGGTTTTGTGTTACTTGCAGTGTGGTTGTGTTTCTAGCAAAAATGTAAACTCCTCGGTTTAAATTAGTAAGAAAAGAAAGAATGAAAGAGGGAGAGAAAGAAAGGGAGAGAGAGAGGAAGGAAGGAAGGAAGGAAGGAAGGAAGGAAGGAAGGAAGGAAAAGAGAGGGAGGAGGGAGGGAGGGAAGGAAGATGGAAGGGAGGGAGGGAGGGGAAAGGTCACTCTACAGTAAAGCTTCTAACCCCTTTAATTATCCCCAAACCATCTGTAAATCCACAAATTAGCACTTTAAAAAATATATTTATACCCCATCTCATTCCATAAAGGATTTGATGTGACTCATAAAACAAATAAAATTGATAAAAAATTTTTTTTAAGTTGAGATGGTCTGGACAAAATAAGAAAGACGAAGCAAGAAAATAAAACCAACTAGTGAGTAGTACACAGAAGTGTCACACCATAGTCATATAGGTGGTAGAGCTGGGCTACATATTGGCTCAAAGTTTCTAGTAATTTAAGAGAGAAACAAAGAAGTTGTAAGATTCATAGAGATCACAAAATAAAAACAATGGTTGGATGGTAAGTTTTCCCCACAGGTCATATAAAAAGGAAACTGTGTAACGAAATGTTTGACACCCACAACAACAGGCCTAGAGTAAAGATAAGAGTCCCTTACCTTTGGCCATTCCTTTACTATTCCTTGCTATAAGACAATGGTAAGATATCAAAATGCATTTTGTCAAACTCAGTTCTCCAGAGAACTAGAATGTTAATGCTCTGGCTTGATCCAAGGGCAAAATTTATTATCTAAATGAGAGTGCATGGAATTTAGGGAATTTCCCTCAAGTGTTAATTTTTACAGTTAGGCTTTTGATAAGAACTTGATAAAAGATGGTTAAAAGTTATATTCTCAAACTAGAATCCAGGGTGCAGATATTCTGTGCAGTAAAGTCGAGAAAGCTGAGGAACTAACTGAGGCAAACACCTAAATATCTTTAGAAAGTACCAATTTGTGCCTTCCCAAAAGTTCTTCATTTATTTCAAAATACAAATAAAAGGAAAAGTAAGACACCAAAGCTCTACAATGCAAAGAATGACCACACTGATTTTTAGCCTGAATCTTTTCAATATAGATATTACCAGCCATTCACTGTGGCTCAAGGATTAAAAAAAAAAAATCTCAGTAGCACACCAAAAGAAAATTTTAATTTAAGTAATGTTGCTTTCTAGTGAATCCTACAAGGTAAATTGGTTCCGATATATTCCTAAGATAACTTTCTGAGTGGAATTGTTGAATACAAAGAAAATCAATATTGGAAAACTTGAAAAAAGGGTAGTTGGGGTTGAATAGCTATGGCAGATTGACTGCACTATTGTCTTCAATTTTCATGCTACTTGTGCCTGTACTCTTTGATACTGCCCTCCTACACTGACTCTGGGCTTGGCCTTGTGACCTACTTTGGCCAACGGGATAGTAGCAAATTTGACAAGGTACTTGCACATTTCTGCTTGCTTTCTTGGAACCCTCAATTCCATCAGCACCAGTCCAGGTAGCCTGCTGAAGGATGAGGATTGTCCCAGTTGAGGCCTCCTAACCTACCAATTCTCAGTCCACCCGCCAGCTGGCTGCAGATACATAAGCAATCCTCACCTAATACAGCAATATCTGGTCCAGATCAGCCGAAGTGTCCAACCAGTCCTAGGTTTGTGAGGAATAATTAGTGGCTGTTGCTTTAAGCCACTAAGCTGTGGAGTGGTTTGTTTTTGCTAACTGATACAGCAGTTGCTAACAGCTACAGTGCCTGAATTTAAGCTAATCCTTTAGGTAATGGAAAAGAGAATCAAGAGCTGATAAAGTCATTTCTAGAGCTTGATAATATTAGCAGATAATGTGTATTACTTTTACTCTCAGGGGGAGTAGGGAGGGATTCAACTGGCTTATCTAAAAGTAATACTGAATCTTAAGAAACAAGTAAAAGGAAAGGGGGTAGTCAAAAATCTCTATTTTACTCATCTTGAAATAATTACTATTCAGGAGACTGTCCTTCCAAACCCAGATCTTTGCACTGGTGTTAAAGATGTAAATTCTACATAAGAATCAGGACTAAGCTCAATATTACACAGTTTATGCTACACCTGGTTCCTAACCACAGAGTCAAATACTGAGTAAAGAGCAATAAAAGTTATAAATAATTTTATCTTGTTCTTGAAAATTTCTGCATAAAACATACAGAAAGGAAAAAGTAGTTTACTGTGGAATAGCCTTGTCAAAATCTTGCTCGTTTAAAATACTGACTTGAGAAATCCGGTTTGCAATTTGTCATGGGAAACTGGCTAAAATGTAAAAAAAAAAAAAAAAAAAAAAAGT
Organism: Mesoplodon mirus; assembly: GCF_964341445.2. NCBI lineage: Eukaryota > Metazoa > Chordata > Mammalia > Artiodactyla > Ziphiidae > Mesoplodon > Mesoplodon mirus. The sequence continues at coordinate 131,454,600 of NC_138982.1, read as the reverse complement.
GATCTGATAAAGTCATAATTCAAATAATAAATAATCTATATTTTTGAAAAGGGGGGAAGGTGGGGAGTGATATGCTATACTTTGATCCATTAGAACAAAGTTAGAAAGGCTAGTTACTAGCAGACCATAAACAATTTTAATAACAGAAAATCTTCACTGGGTAGCATATTTAATTTAACCTTTTTAATCAGTAAGACTATGAAAAGAAATGTTTTCTGCATGTACTAGAGAGAAGCAATTTATTGCAAATTATAAACATGAGAAAAGGGGTGGTCTTTCATATCACTTGATATTGGGCCTTCTTCAGTCTTCCTCGATATTGGGCCTTCCTCAATCTTCCTCATCAGCTTCATCTCAAAACCTTTTCTGACTCTCAGTTCTGGGTCAGCCAAAAATAATTGATTTTTAAAAACCATTTAAAAAAAATCAAGAGTAAAAATTAGTTTTGGCAAGATCCTGAATGACTTCTGAATTTCATCTCACATGTTAGCTCACAAGCCTGGCCGTGACTGTTTTTAGCTTCCTGACAATCATAAACACAGGAATTGTCTCAATCAGCATCCCATGTAGGAAACAGAAACCACTCTAGGTTTTAGAAGCAGAAAGGGTTTTCATACAAGGAATCAGATGCTTCAAAAATCTGCCATGGGGGCTTCCCTGGTGGTGCAGTGGTTGAGAATCTGCCTGCTAATGCAGGGGACACGGGTTCGAGCCCTGGTCTGGGAGGATCCCACATGCCATGGAGCAACTAGGCCCGTGAGCCACAACTAGTGAGCCTGCACATCTGTAGCCTGTGCTCTGCAACAAGAGAGGCTGCGATAGTGAGAGGCCCGCGCACCATGATGAAGAGTAGCCCCCGCTTGCCACAACTAGAGAAAGCCCTCGCACAGAAACAAAGACCCAACACAGCAAAAATAAATTAATTAATTAATAAACTCCTACCCCCAACATCTTCTAAAAAAAAAAAATCTACCATGGATGGATGGAGAAACAAGTTCTCAGGTGGGCCTCCAGGAATAAACCCCAGATGTCACAGAACTGACCCACCTTGGGAGCCATACTTTTGTATGATCAGAAAGGTGGGAATCAGGAATCACCACTGGACAGCCTGAGATCAAGAACACACCACTACAGCTGTGATGCAGAGAGCAGGAAGACGGGATAAGAAGTCTTCGCTATCGCCACAGCTGCCCCTCCACACAGAGTAACTACTGGAATAGTAATGCCAAAACAGCATCCTCTCATAATTCTGCTTGCTGGAAGAACTACCAAAGCAGCTTGAAAATAGACTTTGTCTCCCTACCACCTTCCAACCCTCACATGAAGGTATCTAACTGGTAGAGATTTATTTCTATCCTGAACCATAACAGCAAGGGAACCTGGGAAATAGTTTCAGCTCTCTGGCCTCTGCAATACAGGACTGCACAAGTGTGCCAATCTAGTACATCCATCAGAGGAACTAAGGCAGTAACTTCTAATTTTACTAAAAGAGGGACTGATAAACACAGTTTTAGTTTATCGACGATCCATTCATAACAGCTTAAGGGAAACTTCTCTCTGAAGTTCTCTAAGAGATTTCATCAATCTTCAGAGATCAAAGTCATCACTAATAGAATTTAAATGCACTGTCTCACTCCATTTCACCTTTCTCATCCCCATAACCTAACTAGCTCAATCATGGCCAGGCACCAATAGACACTAGGACAACTAAGCCAACATTTAAAGTGAGGGGGAAATGATCACTTTCATCCTGTCCAAGATCTCCATTCTCAGAATGGTAATAACCAGGGAGTAATTAACTAACTATACATTTCATTACTTTTTACTTTGCCTTGATCCAGAAAGCTTTAAGAGAGCTACTAACTACAGCACAGCCTTGGACAGATTGACTAGACTACTGATGAAACTCTGAATGTCCGCCATGTGTACAGCTCATTTTCATACAAAACAGCCACAAAGCATTCCTTACACTAAGGTCACAGATGATCCTGGCCCCCTGGTCAACATTAAGTGCACCAGGAATTCTTGCTTCAGCCAAGGCAGCCATAGAGATTTGTAGTATCCTTGATGAGAGTTTGACAGGACCTGGGGGCTTTTTGTTAGATAGCAATAAATTGAATGAACCAGATCTTTTTTCTTGGGATGTTTAAGTATGAAACACACAGAGGCCCACCTGAAGGGGGTCAGGAAACTAAGAGACACAGAGAAAATGATGCCAGCCAAAGCTAAGATGTAGAAAGAAGAAAAAGCAGTTGAAAGAGGTAAAGAGAATCAGGTGCCACCTTGGTGGAAGCCACAGAAACAGAGATAAACTAAGATATGAAAATGGTAACTTAGAGACACCCAACCTATGGCCATATACATGAAAAGTCATCTGGCTCTAGGATAGTTGTGCAATTTTGTACTTTTTTTGTGATCCTTAATAAACCACACCCTCTAAAGTGATCTCTGCATTTCTTTTCCTTGCAACCTCAAAGATCCCAACTTATACCACTATTCCCAGAGTAGAGGGAAGTGACCTCTCCAGGTTTATCCCATTCGAATGAGCAGTCTCTGTAGGCAAATGAAGTTGGTGAGGAATTTACCATTCAACAAATCTCCATAGAAGTGGCTCATGGGAAGGTAAATCTGTCACTTGGTGCTTTGAGGTTTAAGGAAAGTCTTCATCTGTTCTTTAACAGACCAGGTGTTTAAATGGTTCTTCCTGCTATGGGGTTCACAAAATAAATTCCCCAAATGACAGAAATGTGGTCCAACACCTAAGCAGACAGTTGCTGATCTGATAAGGGCAATACATTCATCAAGGCAGATCTCATCGATTTATCAGATAAATTAATCAGGACAAAAAAGCTACTAAGAGCATGGAGAATACTAGGGATGAACTGTGTCTCCTTGGCCTTTTGCAAATTCCTGGGCAAACCCTCTTGATTGCTTTGTGTTGTTCCCTGATTTTATAGCAAGTACATCTGGAAGGGATGAATAGAGACCTCATCTCCCAGTTCTTTGGTCTTCTTTTCGGACACCCATTTAGTCATCCATTAAGTCTCCACTTCATGCAATGCCCCGTGATAGATGCTGGCAATACAGCACCTACCTACCAGCTGGGAAAGATTGCAAATAATTTTGTCATTATAACTATGGTAAGTGCTCTGAAGGAGAAGCACAGAAGCTGTGAGAATGACTAACAGGGGATGTCTTGGGAGTCATCAAAGGCTTTCTAACCTAAGTGTTTGTTTACTGAAGTAGAACTAACTCAGCCAAAAGGGACCAGAAGAGATTTCTAGGTAGAGAACAGCAGAGGCTAAGACCCTGAAGCAGAAGAGGTAAAGCAGACAGGATGAACTATTCAGACTATTGCAGCCAGAAGACAGAGAGGAAGGCCAAGAGGGCAAAGATACATGTGCTGAAAGCAGGGACCAGAACCTAGTCCTTGAAGCCACATTGAGGATTTGTGTTTATTTTCTATTCTGGGTGAGGAATATTTGACTTACTATTTGGAGCCAGTGGAAATTTTGCCCTTGATGTTTTGATTCTGTAATTATGAATACACCATCTAACCCAAATAATACAAAATAAATGAATTTTTATCTAAAAGGCAGTCTTCTTAGCAATTAAATCAATTTAATTCTTGATAAATTACCATACAGATTTCCATTTCCTTTTTAATTTACTAAAATTAAGATCCATTTTTTATTATAAATTTTCCATGGAAACTTGATTCATCAATAGTTTTATCCTCAAGTTACCTTCCATGGTCCTTATCAAGACTTGATACCTTAAGCATTTTTATTAAAATTTCATCAAGTGTCATCTTTAATCCCTTTCAGTTTTTTTTGTTGTTATTGTTGTTGGTTATGTTTATAAGCAATGCTGTCTTTGAGTTAGATGAATGAGTTTTTATTTATTTCTTAGCTAATCCATGAGAAAATCTTGTATTGTCCCTGGACCACACTTTGAGAATCACTGATCTCTTGTAATGTTTCCCAACAGGTGGTTCACATACCATTTGCTTTGAGGTGGCAAAAGTATTTTTTAATAATTATGTATTTTAAGTGCTCAGTAGAAAAAGATATAATACACTTGACACGTGACTATTCCTTAAGACACATTAAATCTGTCCCAAGTTAAGGAAAATAAGTCATTTGCAAGTGTCCAATCAAAGAACAAAAGACAAGTCAAACGTTCTGCTCAAGTTTTCCATATTTTCTACAAGGAGAGTGGATTACTTTCACCGTGTGAAATTATTCTTTAAAGTATTCTATTACCATTCAATTCTTTTGAAATCAGTCATGTGCTGATGTGGGATGACACAGAGGTCAGGTTTCAAAGGATTCTGGGAGAGTAAAAAGGGAGTTATATTTCCAAGAAAAAGCAGGAAAGAGGAATGTAGTTGGTTAACAACTTGCATTTTGCAGTCAATCTGATCTGGGTAGGAATCCTAGCTTTAACATTACTAGCGCTGTGATCTTGTACAAATTACCGTTTGTAAATTGCAAATCCCTCTTCTACCAAATGGAAATAATAAGAATTAACTCGTAAGATTGACCATTAGCTAAGATACCGCACATAAAACAAGTAACAGAGCCTGGCACATAGGAGTACTCAGTATACAGTTATCCTTACAGATTTTAATTATCACCTTCAAGTCCCCAGAGCTGCTACAGCACCCAAGTCAGAGCACACTCTCAACGAATAGATTTTGGGGATGAAGGCAGGTGCCCTGCCTTGGGAGAAAAAGGGAGGTGGGGGGGGCGGCGCACACCTGCCCCGATGTTATGCGAGGGTCTGGAAAATTACAAGTAAGGTAATCTTGGAAGGTGCGGCTTCCAAGTCAGAACCAGCAAAATTCAAACGTCCCGAGCACCGAGTCTGGTCAAAGAGAAAAATCGGCAGCGTACCACAATGGCCCGGCTGGCTGCGCGTGCGTCGGCCGGAAGACAGATGGCGCGCTTCGCGACCCGCCCGATCGATCGACCAGATAGAGGATCGTCAAGTCAGTTCTGACTGCGCAAAGTGCTCCTTCTCGCGAGGCTTCAGACCAGGTGGCTGGCGGAAGGGGCGGACCAGGCTGGAGAGAGAGGAGGAGCGTGAAGCCGCCGCACGCTGCGATCCCAGGAGGCTGTGCGCGCCTCTTGCTTCCGCCGGGATAGTCCGAGCGGGCGCGTGAGCTGTTCCCTGCGTAGTGGCCATGGCTCTCCACGTCCCCAAGGCCCCGGGCTTTGCCCAGATGCTCAAGGAGGGAGCAAAGGTAAGGAATGGAGGAAGGAGGAGTGAGGTGGGAGAGTCGGCGTAGGGCAGCGGCGGCCGCAGCGAAGGAGAAGGGCGTACTAACGGGCCGGGCGTGCTCCCGCGACACAGCGGTCGGAGGGAGAGAAGATTCCAGAAAGGGAGGTGTTCTCGGGAGGGCTCTGCCGCGGAGGCCCGCGGGCATTTTGGTTCTTTACGGACGCCGGGGAGGGTCGAGCGGGCAGAGACGGCGAGTGGGGGACGAGGCCACAGACACCGCGTTCTGTACTTGGTTGTCGGACAGATGTAAGGCCGCTCCTGCATTTTCCCTCCATCCGTAAAACGGGGGTGATGAGTCTCTCCTTTAGGAGGCGACACAGGTGAAACAACGTAGGTGCAATTGCTTTGGGAACTGCGAAGCTGATTGCCACAGTTCAGGGAGTGGGTGGTGCGGTTAAGAGAGGGACAAGGGCCTGTCTTGGCAACTTTTTTCTAAATGAGAAACAGCGGGCTCCCCATTTAGTTCGCAGAAGCAGTGCGTTATAGTAGGATAAACAGTGGTTACAATGCGAATGGATTCTGGTCCCAGCTTAGGTTAGCTAGCTTGATGTAAAACTTATCCCTCTGGGTCTTGCTTTTCTCATCATTAAATTGAGCAGATTGGACGAAAAGGGTTGTAACGATCACAGCCCACAAGGTAAGGGACACCCTGGCCTAAATAAAACTGCTTTGTTTTATGGCGAGATATTGGAAGTAATTTCTGAAGCTTAGTTTTTTAAAAATATCTTAAAGCACTACTGATAAATGTGTCTCTTGTGTTCAAATGGTAGTGTTCCTTTATTTGTCCCCCATATTTTCTGTGCATAGTTGAAGGTATATAGATAGTGTGGTTCCATTTATGGTAACAGGTTTATTTTTTAGGGAACTAGGTTCTTGTTGGCATGATGCACTTTTGGGATGTTGTGAATATAGTAAATATCAAGGTTTAATGTAAATATTGGTGAAAGAGCTTCGCTGAAAATGACATTGCTCACTTTTTAAAAAGGCTGAAGAACGTCCATGGTTTTTATTTTTCTGAGACAGAAATAATAAATGACCAAATAAACAAAAAGGGTAATTTCAAATAATGATAAAGGAAATAAAGTCTGCCTCTAAAAAAAAAATTAAAAAGGAAGGGTTGGAGTAGATAGAACAATTAAGATGTTCAGGAAAGAACTCTCAGCTCGGTGCTTAGTGGCCAAGATTAAAGGCAGAAGTGTTCCAGGCTGAGGGACCAGTGAGTACAAAGACCCTGAGGATGGAATGAGTGTGACCTGCTAAAAGAAAACAAGAAAGGTGATAGGGCTGAAGCTTACCAACGGAAGGAACGGTAAGAGATGAATTGAGAAGAGTTGTAGGCAAGGGTTAGAATGTGCGTACACATTTAGCCCTGACAGGGGCTTTACATTTTTCCCTAAGTGATGGGAAGTCATTAAAGGGTTTGACAGGATCTGATTTATGATCAGAGATGACTGTTCCTCAGAGAATGGGGATGGGGGAAAAACAAGAGTGTAAGGCAGGAGATCTTTAGAACAGTATTGTCTGTCTGCTGTGATGGAAGTGTTCTGTATCAGGACTGTCCAGTATGGTATCCACTAGTCACAAGTAGCTACTGGGCAGTTGAATTGTGCCTAGTGCAATTGAGGGACTGAATTTTTAATTAATTAATTAAAATTTAAATAGCCACTTGTGGCAAGTGGCTACTCTCTTGGGCAAAGCAGCTCTAGAAAAATGTTCACATGAACAGTAGGCTCTTGAAATTTATCTGAGACCACAGGTAAAGTCCAAGTCTAAAAGAAGTCCAGTGTAAAACTTGACAATTTTAGTACTGTGATCAATTCAGCAGTTTTCAATGGGTACATGTTGGAATTATATTGCAGTTCAAATGAGCATTCAAAATCTGTATGCTTTGGTTCCTAAAAATTTATGAGGCAGATATGTTAATTCCCAGTGAACATGGAACTGCTGGTTTTACAATGCTCAGGTTTTAACACAGTAAATATTCATGACCACATTTCAACTTTTAGAAAGTACTGATAAACTGTGAAAAGGTATTTTTATCTGCAAGAGCTCATTTGCTTTCTCTAATCAATCTTAGCACTCTTCCCTGCACTTTTCACTACATTTTTAAAAAATTATAGGCTTTATGTTTTGATGTGTAAGTAGGTACCTGTGGTCCCTAAAAATGTCATGCTTTATTCATTCAACTAGTGGACAAATCTGTGGATCATTTGTGAATACCAAGCATCATACATATATAAATCTTGCTTGGTAGTTTCAACAATCCTTTGAAACAGGTACTATTATATTACCCCATTTTACAGATGAAGAAATTACTGAGATTCACTGTCCTGCCTGATCAGAAGTTTTCTTTGACAGCATTTTTCAGGGTTAGAAGAGGCTGTGTACAGGAACATACAGGCTTGCAAGGAGCTTGCCCAGACAACTCGTACAGCATATGGACCAAATGGTAATTTCTAAATTCTAATTTCTAAATTGTTTTAAAAGATACAGTACTGTAATAGAATTTTGTGTACTAGCTCTTTCAAACTTGTTCTGAGGATATTATATGTAAATTGAGAGTTTTAGCCATAATATAGTATGGCATTGAAAATTATTTCATAGCTCGGTGACACCAGTATAGTGTTCCTAATCTTTAATCAGCAATTCAGATCTTTTTAGAAAAGTTGGAATCCAAATGTTACGTTTTGTCCTATTGAGAGGATAGAAGAGTTATGGTGCTTTCACCGTTGAGGCAGTACCTAGTGTTCACGGTTGCAGATGTGGAACAGATCTTTTACATAGAGTGACATTATAATTTAAGGGAGAAGAATTCTCTCTTGTCTCCTACCATTGACTGAATTAATTGATATAGATTTATGGAATAAGCAAAAAAGTAAGTGTACTTTTAAGTAGATTATTTCAGTCTTTGTACATGTTAATTTGCTGTGTTGATTGAACAAAAATATGACAAAATTGGCATCCTCGCTAATAAACATTATAGGAGATTAAAAAGGAAAGAGTACAGGTGTGCAGTCAGGCAAAGCCATAGGGCTATGAGATAACCTTAAAGAATAGATAATATGTTTTGAGTTCTTACAAAGTTATTTTTAGGAATGGATATAAATTTATATTTCTTGACTAGATTTTCCCAGTATTTGGAGAAGGGTTTGAGTAATAATGGATTTCTTTTTCTAATTGTTACTTTTGAGGAATGAACAAAATGATTATCAACCACCTGGAGAAGTTGTTTGTGACAAATGATGCAGCGACTGTTTTAAGAGAGCTAGAAGTAAGTTATTTCTTTAAAAAAGCCAAGAAATGTTTTGGTGACATCAAAAATTCAGTATATTTTAACATAAAAGAACCTTTATTTCAAATTGGATAATAAGGGAATTTTTTATTCCCAACCTGAAAATTCATTATACAGATTTTCCTAATTATAAAGAGTCCTCTTTACGTTTAACATCTTAGCAACTCAAAATTTAAATCTCCTAAATTATTAATTTATGGAATGATTGGTTGTGATAAAAAATATATTTGCTCATAATCATATCAAATTGAATATGTTGTCTTGTTCTGTAGAGTGTGACACTGAAGTGAATTATTTCATAATGTAGAAACATCTGATACTTGAAAATAGTGGTGTGTTTTTTTTTTTAATTGTCTTTGTGAAGATAAAACAATCAGTTTGTGGAATTTTGCTTTGTTCACCTGCAGTTTTGATGTTATAGAATCTGTAGAATAGATACTGCCAGCCGAGGTATGAGGACAGTCTGGCACTTGAACACATAGAGAACCATTCCTCAGCCAGCTGCTAATTGAAGCATATGTTCAATCTCAGGGAATTTTCCTGAACTTAGCTCTTAAAGCACCAGAGCTTAATGCTTTTTAGACAGAACTCCATAGATAAGTTAACATTTCTCCAACTTCTTAAATAACAGTATAGTTTTGAAGTAATAATATTGAACAAAACAAATTTAATTCCACAAGATATTTGTGGAGGGGCTTGTCATTGTGAATGTGAATGTTGTACTCTGTGATGTTCTCAGGAGTTGTTCAGGTGTGACGGGGATACTGTCTTCATAATAAACTATAGTGTCAGCTTTTTAGTTTTCTCAGTGCTATCAGGTGTTACTCTGATTATTTCTTAAAAAGCATCTAAATCCTAAGGAATGATCACTTAAAATTTTGATATGCTGTTTTTAAGAAATATTTTATATTCTCCTTCTTTTAAACCATAATTTACAACCCCTTACAAAAAGAATGTACATAAAAATTGAGACTTGTGATGAAGTTAAATGACATCTATTTTAGCACTTCTGAAGCCTTTTTAAAAAGTGCCTTAGGTTTAGTGGTTGGAATTACTTTGTTTTTTAATTTAGTGAATATATAATAAAGTTATGAACCTCATGCAGGTGTACATACTGGGTGACTGACCATTAAAAGACAGTGCCTGTGAAGTTATTTTCATTTATGGTGATGCATTCGTGTTCATAGGCCTAGGCGGACTTGGATTGTCTTATGACTGCACTATAAGTAGTGTGTAGCAATGTGATCAAGTGAGTTATCTGGCCCATAGGGAGATTGGAGTCTATTAATTTAAGAAGAAATGGAAATGAACAATTTTCTTTTGCTTTAAGGATCAAATGTTTTAGCTTGATATTCAAATTCAAACCCCTTCTGTCAGGTACAGCATCCTGCTGCAAAAATGATTGTAATGGCCTCTCACATGCAAGAGCAGGAGGTTGGAGATGGCACAAACTTTGTTCTGGTTTTTGCTGGAGCTCTTCTAGAATTAGCTGAAGAGCTTCTGAGACTCGGCCTGTCAGTTTCAGAGGTGAGTTCATTTTATAATCTACCCCTGTTTCATATTTGCTTATGTATATATACCTACTAAATAAAAGTCATTAGTAATAGCTAATTTTGAGCAGTTTTCTCTGTGCCAGGCATTGTAGTACATATGCTTCACATGCAGTGTCTCATTCTATCCTTACAAGAACCCTGTGAGTGGGGCCTATTAGAAGTAATCCTGTTTTGTTTCAGATAAGGAAACTGAGCCTTAAGTTAGAAAAACCTTGAGCAAGTAGCTAGTAATGGCAGTTAGGATTCAAATTTGGGCTCTCACCAAAGCCTGCACCCTTAAATGGTAGGCTGTGCCGTGAATGTTATTCTGGAAGTGTGCTTTGTCTTTTTCTATTGAAAATAAAGATTTGTATTCATTGGGTTACCAAAATAAGCTACCTTAAGTCATGTCAAAATTACATCTTTTGAAGAAACATTTTTGCTCTTTACGTTTAAGGTCATAGAAGGTTATGAAATAGCCTGCAAAAAAGCCCATGAGATTCTTCCTGGCTTGGTGTGTTGTTCTGCAAAAAATCTTCATGATGTTGATGAAGTGTCATCTCTACTTCATACCTCCATAATGAGTAAACAATATGGTAATGAAGCATTTCTGGCCAAACTTATTGCTCAGGCATGTGGTGAGTACATATCAGTATAGAAAAGATCCAAGATTAAAATGTCTTAATGTGATTAAGATATTTTCTCTGTTGTCCCAATATATCTTTTGATATGTCTCGTTTTCTTAACAGTATCTATTTTTCCTGACTCTGGCCACTTCAATGTTGATAACATCAGAGTTTGTAAGATTCTGGTAAGTTTAGAAAATGCATTAATGTTATTTAGATAGATCAGATTTTTTTTTGCAAAAAAAAAAAAAATTCTGTTAATCTAAATTTTACCTTGTGGGTTTTAGGCACTTAGGACTTCCTGCCTTTGTGGTAACATTTGGATATTGCTAGATTGTAATACTACCACTTGTTAAATTTAAAAGGATATCAACATATTATCTTCTTAAGTCATCATTTTTCCATGATAGCTGGAAGGTTGAGAATAGTGCATAAACAAAATATTAATTATTTGTAATCTTGATATATGCTGACTTATAAAAATGAGCTTAGAAGGCAATTTTGAATGAGGTTCAAGTTTTTCTGATGCTCTATAATAATAAAATTCATACTTTTAATATTTAAAGAGTATGTGTTTGATAAAAATATTGTGCTTGATACAGTAAAACCTATATAACTGTAGTGATTTTACACATGTGATTGTTAACGTAGCCGAGTTTAGCTTACATTAGTACGTGTGTTAGCTGTAAGTGTGTGTGTGTGTTAATATACGTGCTGGGTGTTTTCTGACTTTATCCATGCACTGCCTTCCCCTTCGCCATTACATGGTAAGCTTGTGAAATCAGAAACTTGGCTTTGATCCCTATTCTGCCTGGTACATTGGTACAGAGTGAGTGAATGGCTTAGAGCAGTTGTTCTTTGATTCTTCCCAGTACACTGAAGGACCCCCGTCCATAACAGTGGCCCGTTGCCACAGTGATTCCTGCATTGAGCAGACTGGTATGCTTTATGTCCACCACCCTACTCATCCCCAGGAGTCACTGCCTTTGTATATTATGTTATTTAGAAATTAATATTTTTGGTGCATGCAGAATCAACAAATTAGCCCTGATGTTATTTTCATGAAAGCACTAGTGATTTTGATATCCAACTCTTTAGGGCTCTGGTGTCCATTCCTCTTCAGTATTGCATGGCATGGTTTTTAAGAAGGAAACTGAAGGTGATGTAACATCTGTCAAAGATGCAAAAATAGCAGTGTACTCTTGTCCTTTTGATGGAATGATAACAGAAACTAAGGTATGTAGATTTCAGAACCTTAAAGGTAAAAACTTGAGGTTATCCTTTCAGAGAGTTTTAATGATTCTAAAAGTTAGAGGTAGAGTTTCGTCTTAATCCAGTGAATACTGCATAATTATTTAAAATTGCCAGGTCATGTTTATTTTTTAATCAGATTTATATTTGAATATCTAATTCAAATACTGAGTACAAAACTTGAAACATTAGATGGTGACAGTATTGTTTATATTCTAATAAACAGCTCTTGACTTCTAGTAGAACTTACACAATTCAGCAGGTTAAATGTTCAGTGAAGAAAATGAGTATTTGTGTGCTTTTCATTAAAATTTTTTTAATAACATTTATTTTTATTTTTGGCTGTGTTGGGTCTTCATTGCTGTGTGCGGGCTTTCTCTAGTTGCGGCGAGCGGGGGCTACTCTTCTTTGTGGTGCGCGGACTTCTCATTGCGGTGGCTTCCCTCGTTGCGGAGCATGGGCTCTAGGCACGCGGGCTCAGTAGTTGCGGCTCCCGGGCTCTAGGGTGCAGGCGCAGTAGTTGTGGCGCACGGGCTTAGTTGCTCCTTGGCATGTGGGATCTTCCCGGACCAAGGCTCAAACCCGTGTCCCCTGCATTGGCAGGCGGATTCTTAACCATTGTGCCACCAGGGAAGTCCCTGAAGTTTGTTTTTAAAAATACATGTTAAGAAGTTTGAAGTATATGTTTATAGGTCACTGTTGATTGCATCCCTAGAATTCTTGAAATCTGAGTTGTGGATGGTTTTTGAAGTTTCACAGGTGTGGAGTGCGGTGGGGCTGGTCACTTAGTCCACGTTTTAGAAAAAGTTTGAGAACCACAACGTTGTTTTGGTTGACATTCATCAGAAGACAGATGTCAGGATACCTGCCTAACATATCTAGAAGTACAGTGTATTTCTCCCAATTTTTCCATCAAAGTGCCTGTCAAAGAGCAAATATATAAGTGTTGGGGGCAGGGGCATTGGTCTAGGAACAAGCTGAATTTCTGTTAATTTCATACAAATTTTGTATTCTGCTTCATAATATGTGCATGCTTATCTTCATATTTTTCTCCCAAATCTTTAAATTATTTCTTCAATAAAATGTTATTCTGTGACTTTGAACACCAGTGTGGTGAAATGGTTTTAAAGAAAATCCTCACTTATTTTGCTAGGGAACGGTATTGATAAAGACTGCTGAAGAATTGATGAATTTTAGTAAGGGAGAAGAAAATCTCATGGATGCGCAAGTCAGAGCTATTGCTGGTACTGGCGCAAATGTCGTCGTAACAGGTGGCAAAGTGGCAGACATGGCTCTTCATTATGCAAACAAATACAATATCATGTTGGTGAGGTAAGAGGGGACTGCATTCTATTAATCTGGATTGTAAATGGCTTTGGGTGGTGAAACACCAAGCAAATAAATTCAACACACATGAAGACTGTTAGAAGGGGGAAAGTATGAGGTATTAGATCGCATGGCAAGAGGAGTTAACTTGATCTAGGGGAACAGGAAGCACCTCTGAGAAAACTTACCTTTAGGCTGAGAGCTGAAGGACCAGTTAGCAGATGTTGATTGAAGAGGGAGAGGGAGGAGCGTTCCCAGCAAGAGGAGGAGCTTAAGAGACCAGACACAGACCTGGTACACACTGCCAGCTGGAGCGTGGGGTCAGGAACACAGCTTTAAATTCGTGAACACATTTGGGGCTTACACTAGACAGTTCACCCACCCATTCCCACCTCTCCAAGCACCTAATATAACGTGCGGAGTAAATCACTTTTCTTCTCACAGAACACGCAGTTGCCCAAAGTAAAGCAAAAGTTTTCTCTATACCAGGGCTTCCTTAGTGTTTCAGAACTATGAACTATGAACCTTTGACATCCTAAGGAGACTGGAACTCTCCCAGTTCTAGAATAATGCCCTAAACACCTGTGACTGGATTGCACCGTGCAGTCCAGACCCATTCTGAGCTTGAAACTTCAGGGTCAAAAGAAGGTGACCTGAGGTCCAATGTACAGTTTCCTGTTTAATCTCTTGTGCTTTACTATGGTATCTCATGGAATTAAAATTTCTGTTAAGGTCTTTGTTTTGCTTTTTAAAGGCTGAACTCAAAATGGGATCTCAGAAGATTATGTAAAACAGTTGGTGCTACAGCTCTTCCTAGATTGGTATGTATTTTGGACAATATTAAAAGAGAGTTGAACCTATTTGAATTATTTTTATTACAAGAGTCATTTTCTCGCAGACTCCTCCTGTCCTTGAAGAAATGGGACATTGTGACAGTGTTTACCTCTCAGAGGTTGGAGATACGCAGGTGGTGGTCTTTAAGCATGGTAAGTAGTCGTGGTAAACTATATGTATATGAAGTGTGGGGAGTTCATTTCCTTTTACTAATCCCCAAATATATTTAATTTATTGACAGAAAAGGAAGATGGTGCCATTTCTACCATAGTGCTTCGAGGCTCTACAGACAATCTGATGGATGATATAGAGAGGGCAGTAGATGATGGTGTTAATACTTTCAAAGTTCTCACAAGGGTCAGTATCAGCATTCATCTTAATCTAGTATTTGTAAGTCCTCAAAAACACAGTTGGCAGACATTCTGAGAATTTGAAAATGAAAAATGAATGGCTTGTGTAAAGCAAAGCACCTTTTTCCTTAAGACTCCACTTAAGTATTTGTTGCTGATGAATTTTCTAAAATGAAATATGAAAAGGAGTAAATAGCAAATCAAGGCTTTTTTTAAAATATATAACTGTTTTAAAGAGATGGTTTATGGTGGTTTTCAATTATAATATACCTTCAGTTGCTTCAGCGCTCTTCTTAGTGCTGTATCTGGAAATACAGATAACTGCATAGTGATGTTCCCATTCTTAACTTTGGTCCTTCTTTTTCGTATACCAGACACTATGGTGCAGTAAGATAATTTGTTCAAATCATGCCGTTTTTGTGACATTCATAACTGGAATTTGAATTTTATAAAACTTGTAATTGAATCTGATTAAAACCTCTAGTCTGGTGGAGTACTGGAATCTGAAAAGATTTAGAAAACTGGAAATTGCTTCTTGGTGACTTCTGTTTTTTGTTTTTGTTTTTTTAACTACGTATTATAGGATAAACGTCTTGTACCCGGAGGTGGAGCAACAGAAATTGAGTTAGCCAAACAGATCACATCGTATGGAGAGGTATATGGCTTTCTATGTACAAACTGACTTTCTTGTCGTTGTTCGAATAAAATTGAGTAATAAGCACATTTTTGTTTTAGACATGTCCTGGACTTGAACAGTATGCCATTAAGAAGTTTGCTGAGGCATTTGAAGGTATTCCCCGGGCACTGGCGGAAAACTCCGGAGTTAAGGCCAATGAAGTAATCTCTAAACTTTATGCAGTACATCAAGAAGGAAATAAAAATGTTGGATTAGATATTGAGGTATTTGAAAAAAAACACTATGAACTTGTTTTATTTTGTGAATGCACAACCTAAAAATAAACGTATTTAGAAGGAAAATCAGAAAATGTTCTGATTTGTGAGCAAATGATTTTCATAACAGTTAGCTTTTTCATAGTTTATCTGATAGAGAATTTAGTATTCTTTGTTTTATTAAAATTTGTTTTATAGTGTAGATGGGGTAGAACTTTTTCCTAGCTACTTATTCTAGTTTTATTTAAGTAGCCGTGTTTCTATTGAGTACACATGTTTTCACATAAACATTTAAAGTGAAAGAATAAAAACAGTTTTGTGTTGACAGGCTGAAGTTCCTGCTGTAAAGGACATGTTGGCAGCTGGTGTTCTAGACACTTACCTGGGGAAGTACTGGGCTGTCAGACTGGCTACTAATGCTGCTGTCACTGTACTTAGAGTGGATCAGGTGAGTGGGGAGTGAAATGCTGATCCTTAAAAATACTAATTTTTATATAGTTAGAAGTATATTTTCATGGAACTAGAACATAACACAGTTCTCATTCTAGTCAAAGTATCCCCCCCCCAAAAAATTGTTTTACTTTTCTTCTATTAGAGTTTTAAATTGTTTTGAATGTATTTCAGCTAATTTAAAACGAAGATTTTGCCAGTGAAAGAATCCTTTGCCATTTGGGAACTGGAGTGGGTAAAATAAATCTGATATAGATTCATAGTTTTCAAGACTTTTTAGACTTAAGAACCCCTTTGTACACATCATCTAGAGAGGAAGTTTAATATGGAATATGGAAGGGCCATAAAGATCTGAGGCAGATATTGCAGACTACAGTATTCCCTCCCTTATTTGCAGTTTTACTTTCTGTGGTTTCGGTTTACTCACGAGTCACCTGCAATCCCTGAATATAATAAAGAAAATCCTAGAAGTAATTCATAAATTTTAAATTGTGTGCCATTGTAAGTATACTGCGTATACTGCGTGATGAAATCTCACGCTGTCCTGCTCCAGGACATGAATCATCTTTTTGTCCAGCATATCCACGCTGTGTGCACTGTCTGTTAGCCATTTCAATCATCAGGTCAGCATATTTTACTTACTGGTCCCAAAGTGCAAGAGTAGTGATGCTACCAATCAGATATTATTGTGCCTAATTTATATATTTTATCATAGGTATGTATGTATGGGAAAAAGCACAGATACAGGGTTCATTACTATGCTCAGTTTCAGGCATCCACTGGGATTCTTGGAAGGCATCTAAGGGGGAACCACTGTACCACCTTCAAGGAAGTGTGGAGATGATAGGACCTGGCATTTAAATTTTTTTCTTCTGTGACAGATTATGTCTTGAGGTACTAAGATCTTAAGGTGTAAAAAATCTTAGTATTTCTACCAATATTTTTGAGGAATTATGGCAAAGAAGAAAAGTGGTGAAGACTATTTTGGATTCACAGATAAACCAGAATTCATAGTTTTTCAAAAAGGTGTTTTCCAAACTTAATGAAATGTATTTTCCTACAAAATTGTATAAGTGATTATTAACCAACGAATAATTTTTAAATACTGAGTAGAAAATTTTAATTGCTAGGGGCACAGTATAAATCCATTAAGTGAAAATCATGCCAAATTAATCGTGGGAGAAGCAAGTTTTAGGTAAAAATGGAAAGGATATTAGACTTATTCTCAGATCAGTTGGTTGTAATTATAGCACAACAAATTTCACTTCGCTAAAGGAAGAACTTTTTCTTAGATTCTAAGATGACCAAAAATGGAACCTGGAGATCCAGTTTCAACACATTGAAAATAATCAGAGACTGGATATCTGTGTACTGGATTTATTAATAGTATATTTTTATATCAGTGCCTCAAATAGTTTTTAGTGGAAAAATATGTTTTTGTAGTTTTTAAACTGAGATAATGTTTAAATGCCTTAAGGAAGTGTTTGTTCTATAAGTTAACATGTGGCTAAGAATAAAAAGGAGGACCAAAAGTATAAGGGGACAGGAGAAGCTAAGTAGACTGAAGCATGAGGTAAGCAGAAATTCTAATAGTAGAAGTTCCTAAGGAACTTGTTGAATGTCGGTGTCGAAGCAAGACAGTAATGTTAATAACACAAGTAAGCGCCTTGCTCACACAGGTACTTCTGAATTTCGGTTTTAAACTGGGAAGGCTGTGTTTTGTTTTACCCTAGGGGAGGATGTTCATTGTTATGTGCCCTTAGCACTCTGTACATGAAATATGGCAATGCCCAGAAAAAAAAAAAATTATAAATTTGGGAAGCAGTTGATACTGTATCCGATTTTGAGATTTAGAATGTATATCAGAGTTTTAGAATTCTACTGTGGGGGAAGCCAACTGACTTTAACTTCTCCCAAATTTATTTGAGCCCAAAGCTACCACACACACACCCCACACCTTTTTTTTTTTTTTTTTTTTGCCCAAACATAAATCCTTTAAGAATGCTATATGATTATACTTGGAAAATGCTGGATTAGTACATTCTAGATAAATGAGGCTTCTAGCATGTTTCCAGGCAACTAGATGCTTGGATTTTTTCGTTTATGAACACACATTTCCTGTTTGAATGGCTCTCATTTATAGGTAGTAGAAAATGTCATTGTTGAACTTTATATTTTACGTATCGACCACTTTAGATTATAATGGCAAAACTGGCAGGTGGACCTAAAGCTTCTAAACCACAAGGAAATTGGGATAAAGATGGTTGGCAAGACGAATCTCATATATAAATAGCAAATCAGGTGCCAGACTGACCAATTTACCATGCAGTGATGCATGCAGGTATTTTTTGCATTCCGAGCATTGGGTCGTTGAAGTGCATGTCGTAGAATGCCCCTTGCTAATGTGTGTGAATTTTGCTGCTGTTAGTGTCCACAGAAGCGGAAGACTCACCTGCTGGACAGTAACAATATGCTCGTGTTTCATATGCAGTGTAATAACAGATTGCTCGTTGGTGATGATGGCCTAATAACGAAGCAGGGTAATAGAGAAGTATTCCTTCTCTTCACTCTGAAGCTTGAGTCTGTAAGTATAGTCTTGTGGATTTTGTTTTGCAGATCATCATGGCAAAACCAGCCGGTGGGCCCAAGCCTCCAAGTGGGAAGAAAGACTGGGATGATGACCAAAATGACTGAATGGCTAGATTTTTACTGTAGGTGAAGGCATTGTTTGTAGTAGTACTCTAGGAATTGCCTGATGTTTTCATATTCTCCTAAATTAAGAAGTGTTCTGTGTATCTTGTATTCTCGGCTGGATGATACAATAAACATGTTGTTACTATCAAAGCCTCTTTGTCTGAGGATCACTGTTCTTGGATCTGGATGACCTGTTTTGTCTCAACCTTGTTAATGAAATGAGCTGTGGCACTTGAGGCAAGTCCCCTAAGTTATGAGGGGCCTGTTTGCAATGTAAATTTGGCCTGCTGCCTGTTTTTATACATAAGTTTTATTGGAACACAGCCATGATCAGGTATTTGTATATTGCCTATGGCTGCTTTCTATAAGGGAGTGGCAGAATTGGATAGCGGTGACAGAGACCAAGTGGCCTTCAAGGCCTAACACATTTAGGCCTTGACATTTACTTAGGCCTAAGACATTTACTACCTATAGGAAGTCTGTCAGTCCCTGGACTAGATGTGAGTATTTCTTCAACAGCTCTGAAAATCCCTAAGACCGAGGTGACTTGTTTCAGTAACATTAAATGATGTGTTAAATAGCTGACTTAAAACACATATATTCTGGTAGCAAAGAACAAAGATACTTGTGATGCAGCTGAAAACATGCCTCCTGACATACAAATGAAGCAAGTCACTTTTTATACAGTGGAGTTTTGAAAAAAGCAAAGACCATAGTAAAAAGTTAATTTAACTTATTTCACAGAACATGTGCTACTATATGTTTTGGTTATATAAGGTCTTTGAATAACATTTTGAAATTTTATACTGTTTTTGGTATTTCAGAGGAATTTGGATGCAGTATGGCTGACTGGGTCTTAGGGCAACTCATCAAGGAAATCCTAATAGAGAACCTTACAGGAAGTTTAGACAGGTTTGGTATTCTAAAGGCTCTTAGGGTTGTTTGCAACTTGGAAACAGTGACTGGCTTGGGTAAAAAAAAAAAAAAAGGAATTTATTAGGACAGTTCACAGACTTTCTGGCCAGAGGCTGGCATTAAGGGGATTCCAATGAATGTCTTCCTTGGGTGGATTAACAGTTGCACAGAACAACTGCAGAGTTCAGCCTATACCCCAGCTTATGCACACTGCATGGCATCAGAAGCATTATATATGTTACCACCAAGGTCAAATACCTATGCTTATAAAATTAACACTTTTTTGCTTTAACTAACACACTTGAAGTTTCAGTCTGAAACTTTTAAATGTTTTCTAGTAGTTTATGTCAGTACAACTTAAAATCTTCTAAGTAATAAAACAAGTTTTGGGGGTAATTCATTTTATTGATGTGTTGCAAACCACCACCCAGACATATTAATAAGCACAGAGGACTTAAGTAATTCAGAGTCCTTTCCAGAAACTGGAAGCAGGAATAAAAACCACTGTGACAATACAAAACCACTGTAAATTTTTAGGTATTTTCCCTTCAGTATTTCAATAAACATTTCTTCTGGCATGTATTTAATTTTAAGTGAACATGATTTACAGTTAGTCTTTTTTATTATTACAGCCATTATAAAAGCCATAGACATGTTTCCAGAGAAAGCACTTTTTGAAATTGTTACAGTATTCTCTCATAAAATAGGAGGTAAGCCTGTGAATTTAGTACTTTAGTTGTAGGCACGGCTTGCACATGTGTGTCACTGATGTGAAACCACTGTCCTTTGGTTGATTCCATTTCAAAATCTGTCAGGAGGAAATGTAAAATTAAATATATAAATGGAAAGATTCAAGTTCATCCTTTTTTGGTTTTGCCATAAATATCTGCTGAATACCAGAATTCTGTAAGACCTCTTTCTTACCCTGTAGAATATCACCATGGAGAACAAGATTAGAGAGATGACTGTTGGCAGATCTTGCCTTGGCATAGGCAGTGTAATGCCCCGACCTCATGGTACCACTGTGTTCAACGACTCCATATAAGGAATATAGTACCCTTGTATTTTCTTCAGCAACATTCTTTAAAAATGAACAGGAATCAAAAGTTAGTTCTAGTCCCCTTTATACAGATGCCACCGGCAAGACAACTTTAAACTATGCACAGGGTCTCTAACCTTCGAGAAAGCAGAATTTCTGAGTCTGAAATGGACTATTATTTTCTCCCTACCTTTTCTCAGCCTACTGAGTTGGTATCACGCTTACGTTTTTACTAGAAAGTTGCCATTGCTCTTGCCCTGCTGGAAGAACCATAAACCAGGGTCTACCTGCTATAATCATAGTTTCCTGGCCCAGATACTTAAATAACTAAACTTGCCAAAGCTGCTTTAGGAGTCTGGGATCAGATAATTCCAAAATACCTCAACAACTCATCATCCTATTTCCAGCCCAAAATTAAGCCTTTAACAGCAAGAGGATAGCATTTAGGTCACACCCAAGACCACCCCTTAACATTTTCAAATACCCCCTGCAGATTTGGTGAGAAGGACATGCAACCTCTCAGGAGCTCACTTTCCCCATCCCACATGGAGGCTGCTTATTTTAAGATCACATGTGCCGTAGGGCTGGGCAGCAACAGGGACAGGTGTTCCAGCTGGGGGCCACTTGCAGACAGCTACTCCACTTACGTTCTCGTGTAAAAAGTCTTCCTGAACAAGCATCAGTGCCCTTCAACAGTACTGTCACTACACTCTCTAATCTTTGCCTCCCTATTTGCTAAAGAACTCTATTACGTCATCCCAAATCCTGTCAGCTTCCTCAGGGATTTCAGTGGCCAATGAACCTCACGGGATTTTCCCTGCCATTCCATTTTAACAACCACAGCCAGGACTACATTCTGGAATCGGTCATCACTCAGAATGCTTTAACTTCAAAAATCTTACTAATTTTCTAGTCTCAGTCTACAATTCCATTCTTCCAACTCTCACCTCACCTCTACTAGTCAACCTAACAGGATCCTCCAACCCTTGTTTTCTCCTGGCCTATGAGGCCTCTTTTGGCCTCATTCCCCCCAAAAAAGTCTCTTCACTTCTCAAAATGTAATGGAACAGCAACATCACGTTACCTGAGAGCTTACTGGAAGGCAGAGTCTCAGACCCCGCCTCACACCTACTGATTTCCATGTGATTCACATGCACATGTCATTCTTAGAACCTCTCAACACCCACCACATCCAGCTCATCACATGACCCAACTCTGAATTCCATGACGCACCTTCCCCGGCCCCATACACAGACAACTGCTATTGCTAGGAAACAGAATTCTGTAACCATGCAGCCTGGAAAATTCATGATTTTCTACCTCACCAGGTCCTCGATGTGACCGTATAATTTATAATGTGTCCTCAGTTAGCTGCCTCTTCCATGGATGTCCTTCACAGCAACTAGACCAAACTCCCACCGCTCGCCTGTTGCCTCTCCTTAGAGGTGACCTCACCTCCCACTTCAGGAAAACTGACACCACCCACCCAGCTGCATGTTGCCCGCTCTCAGGAACGTGAAGTCTCCTCTCCCTTTGGTTCAGAGATTCTCCAACTTCGTGTCCTTATCCCAGCCTTTCTGGTCTTCTCCAGGATCTTTGCTCAGTTATCTCTCTTTTCTGTATCTTTTACTTCTAGATTTTCCTCTTGGCCTACAAACCTAATTGTCTCCTAGTATTAAAAAAAAAAAATCTTCATTGATGCACCACGTTTCCTTTTCAGCAAAAGCTCTAACGTATCTATATGCTCTAACTCCAATATTCTCATTCATTTCTCAACCTACTGAAGTTACCAACACTTCTTAAAAAATTTACCATGACCTCTATACTGTCTAGCACTTTCTAGTTTTTTTCTCTGATATTCTGACCCTGAGGCCACTTAATCCTTTCCTTGAAACCTGAACACAGGACAATGGCATTTTAGGTAAAAGATGGATTCCTGATGACCCTGTATTCAAAACTAATCCAACCAGAGCTATTTCTATTTACAGGCATATCTCATTTTATTGTGCTTTGCTTTATTGTGCTTCATAGAGACTGTGTTTTTTTATAAATTGAAGGTCTGTGGCAATCCTGCACTGAGCAACTCTATCGGTGCCAATTTTTTTAATAGCATTTGCTCACCTGGTGTCTCGGTGTCACAGGTAAGTCTCAAAATATTTCAAACCCTCCACCAGCAAAAAGATTACAACTCACTGAAGGCTGAGATGATGGTTAGCATTTTTTAGCAATAAAGTATTTTTTAACTAAGATATGTACATTGTTTTTTTAGACATAATGCTATTTTAATACACAGTTAACAGGTTTCAATACAGTGTAAGCATAGCTTTTATATGCACTGTGAAACCAAGAAATTCGTGTGACTTGCTTTATTGCAATATTTGCTTTATTGTGGTCTGGAACGGAAGCCAAAATATCTGAAGTGTGCATATACCAGCAAAAGTGGCCCTGGCCTATAGTAGTAACATAAAAATAATGACAATTCACTCTACCCACCACGTCTGAAATACCTTTCTTGGAGAATTTTAAATTAGGAGAGAGGAAGGGGGAATTTCCATAACTTCAAGTTTTGCACATAACGACTTAATATGTTTACACTGAAGTATTTAAAATCTGAATAAAGAACAACAGTATAGCTCTTTTATTCTCCAAATTCTTCAACATGGAGATTCGCTGATATCCACGGTGGTGTCTTCTTCCACCTACACCTCTTACACTCCGATGCTCGCCAGAGTTCTGTCATTAAGCATCACTTCCTTCTCTCTCCTTGTTTACACAAGAGATCCTATCCTCTCATAGTTTTAACCACCACCTATGTATTGATTTACGAATCCTTATCTCCAGCCCTAACCCCTCTATTCTGGCCCTCAGATGTGTACATCCAAATGTTTTCTAAACATAGCCACATGAATATCTCAAAACTATCTGAAACTCAATGTTTCCAAAACTGAACTTATTATTATTCCTTTCTCCGCCTCCCAACCTGCTCTTCTTCCTGTATTTCTTACCTCAATTTATGGCACTCCCAACTGCCCAGACACTCAAATCAGGCCCTGGGAATCATACTCAACTCCTTCTGTGGCACCCTCAGCATCCATTTAAAGGCCTCTGCCTCATCTTCCAGAGGCAAGAGATCAAAAGTCTTGTTAATTTTACCTCCTGAAATATTCCTTCAATCTCCCCATCTCCAGCCCTAGTTTAGGCTGTCATCATCTACTGACTGAATTAACTCAACAGCCTCCTAACTTCCCTGCCTCTAATCTTGTCCTCCTAAAATCCAGCCTCCATTGCTTCAGCAAGTAACCTATGTAATATACAGACCTCGCTGTGTCACCCTGTTGCTTTAAGTTCTTCAGTCGCTCCCCACCGCATACCTAATAAAGCCCAAGTTTCTCATCACGATAATCTTCCAAAACCTCATTCCTCTCTCACTTCTCTGGCTTCATCTCCTAACGTTCCCAAGACCTTGTACTGTAAGCTCTAGACCTGCTTATACAGACAGTCCCCGGCACCCGCCGTGCCACTTCACATGCCCTGCCTTTGCTCCTGCTGTCCCCTCTGCCTGGAAAACTTGCTTCCTCTTGATTCATCATACTAAGTCTTACTCCTTGAAGTAACAGTTGAGGCAGAGCCTCCAGAGCCTTCCCTGAACCACCAACATGCTGGGTTAAGTGCATATCACCCCTGCTCTGTGTATACCAATCCTAGCACTCAACCATATTAAACTGAGATTATCCGTTAATATATCTGCTCAGCTTTAGTTATAAGCCCTCAGCTCCCAAGAATCTGTTTGCCACAATACTGGGGGTTCAAAAAAATGTTGAACTGAAATAACCTAATGTTCAACATGATTCATCACAGATCTTGACATTATAAAGGTACAAAGATCAAAGACCCAGTCTACTCAGTAGTTCCCTATCAACTTCATACATATGTGAGTTGCTGTTGGAATATTTGGTAATAAGCTATGATTTCCCTTTAAAGGATTTTCCCAAAAAGGCAAGTTCCACCTACCTTACATTTAAGGGTACAAAAAGGAGCCAAATCTAAGATTTCTGGAAATTTTATGTGTCTGTTAACTTTGCGTAGGTTAAAACCAGCCTATAAAAGAAGGATAATACATTAAATTCTCTTCCTGGAAAAGCTGTACATGTTAAGTAAACTGTAGTCCCACCCCAATGCCCAGAAGAACACTAACATCTAGCCCTAGTTCAATCTGCTTAGAAGACTCTATCTCCCTGACTACTAATTGATTTCCAGTTGATTTGCTTTTGCTAAGTGCAACACACACACACACACACACACACACACACACACACACACACACACTGTTCAACACATTGAGATAGCTGCTCCTATTAGAAAACTCTCAATGTTTCTGCTTTAGGCATCTGGAAAAGCCAGATTAGACAACAGGTTTTGAGTGCTTAAAACTCAGCAATAGCAGGGACTTCCCTGGTGGTCCAGTGGTTAAGAATCTGCCTTCTAATGCAGGGGACTCAGGTTCCATTCCTGGTCAGGGAACTAAGATCCCATAAGCCACGGGGCAACTAAGTCCGCATGCCACAACTACTGAGCCTATGTGCCACAACTACAGGGCCCATGTGCCACAACTAAGACCCGACACAGCCAAAAATAAAACAAATAAATAAAAAATAAACATAAAAAACAACTCAGCAACAGCAGAATACTGTTCTGTGAAGCACCCACTTTCAGCCTCACTTTCTAACCAAGCTTGGTGAACTGTTCATAGAGACCCACCCAATTAGTCAAACTCATACCCATCACAGAAGAGAAAACACTACGAAGGTATTTTGGGACTCGAACTGAATTTACAACTTGTACTGCTCATAGGAAAAAGTCTTCCAGAAAAGATGGAGTCACCAAAATGATGAAAAGCCAAGGTACCAATCAATGCCTTTTTATCAAGGGTCAGTAAAAATAAGATACCACACAGATCACTAAATTTCCCAAGTGTGAGATATAACTAGGAAACTGGTCTTTTTTCTCTAAACCTGAAAATAAGATTAGAGTAAAATGCTAATATATCTAAAAAGAGCAACATGAGTTCTAGTAAAACTGAGGCATGATTGTGCCTAAATTTCTCTTCCACCTTGACATGCATCTTCATCAAACCCCTTTTGTGTGGTAACATAAACATACGTATTATTTTACTTTCCTACTTCTTTGAAGTCAGAATTAAGAAATAACAGAAAGCCAAAAAAAAACACAGTAATATGTTGAGACAATAACAAATAAAGCAGGTGTCACATATTTAAAACAAATTTAGGTAATGAACAAGGGGTACCTGCTGAAATCTCTTTAAGTGAAGAGTGAGAACAGGAGGAGCAAGGGAAATTAGCATCTGCTTCTTAGCGTTGGTGTAAACGTGTTTCTTCTCACCTATAGAAAGAAAGCAATTTTAGCATTGTGAGGATCATTTTAGACCTCTATATAGCATTCACATCTGCTATAAAATCATTCCAAACATCTAAAGCAAGGATCAGTAAGCTTTCTGGAAAGAACCAAATAATAAATATTTTAGGCTTTTTGGACCAAGAGGCAAAATCAAGGGTACTTTGTATGTACTAATACATAAGAGAAAATATCCACAAATTTTACAGAATTCAAACTATAATAAAATAATTGAGTACGATTGCAGTCTACTGAAAAGAAGAATGGAATCATTTTTAGAGAGGTAACAATTAGGGTTCAAAGATCATGTTTTCTACTATAAACTCATTTTCAAATGTTCATCTGTAAAAAATATTTTTAGCTCAGAGATCACACAAAAACATGAAGCAGACCAAATTTAGCCTGCAAACCATAGTTCACTTACACCGGCTCTAAAACAAACAGAAATGCTATAAAATCACCACGATTTACTTTTTGTATCAACAAGTAAATAAATAAAAAGCTAGACTTTTTAAATGTTTCAACAATTCTAGTAAGAATCCTTAGGAATCTAAGATGCCTCCTTATCCCACTTACCCAAGATCAAAAAAGAAACAAGGTGGGGGCAGGGGTAGGAGGGGAATTATTAATATCTTTCTGTTCTGTATTTGAAGAAGATGGTAAGAAAGCACTGTCCTCCCAGTACCTTGCACTGGGCACGTCACTTCAGCACGCTGAAGAATTAAAGTGTGGTTTTCTGGATGCAAGGGAGATGAGGGTCATCACAAATGACAGGAAATTGAGGATACAAAGAAACAGCCCCTATCTGTTAAGGAGCCTGCTGTGATAACATCTCAGTGGCATGATTCCCCTACAGGGAGTGGTATCAGAGAGCAAACTGCCCCACTTTAACTGCTGCTGGGATGCCACAGAGTACTAGCCACATCAACAAAGTTCTGCTTATCCATCCTTCTATTAAAATATTTACACAGGCGGCTTCCCTGGTGGCGCAGTGGTTGGGAATCTGCCTGCTAATGCAGGGGACACGGGTTCGAGCCCTGGTCTGGGAGGATCCCACATGCCACGGAGCAACTAGGCCTTTGAGCCACAACTACTGAGCCTGCGCGTCTGGAGCCTGTGCTCCACAACGAGAGGCCGCGATAGTGAGAGGCCCGCGCACCACGATGAAGAGTGGCCCCCGCTTGCCACAACTAGAGAAAGCCCTCGCACAGAAACGAACCCAACACAGCAAAAATTAATTAATTAATAAACTTCTACCCCCAACATCTTCTAAAAAAAAAAAAAAAAAAAAAAAAAAAATATATATATATATATATATATATATATATATATATATTTTCCCTTGGGAAAAGGGAACTTATTGACACCATCCAAACCCTGATACAATCAAAACAGTAGTACTCTACTGATACAGTGCAAAATGTACCCCTAAATATTAATTTTACTTTCTGTGAAAGAGTCTGAATACCTTTTATATTTGCCTTTGGTCCACTATACTGTCTCCGTGTGCACACTTCACAAAGCAGTTTATTAGCATCTCGAAGTTTCTCATTTCGGGTGAACTGATATAAACAATGTTGGATTGAACATTCGTCAGTACTGAAAGCTTCCCTGTTTGCAAGAGTACAGAAAGCAGTTTCTGGATCTTCGTTTACAACCTCATATACTTTCGTCCCGGGAGTATGATCGTCATTCAGAATCTCTAAATTTATTTCGTCAGGTTGAAGAGCAGCATTCAAGTTAAGGTTCTTAAATCCACTGGAAATGTCCACTTCTCCATTGCTCCCTTCCATCATGTAGGCACCATTTAAATTCCTAGTACATTCAGCAGGAGATGCCAAAACCTTCAGATCATTATCCATGTTGACATTTTTCATATCTACTTCCTCTGTGGATTTTTGATTGTCAGTTATACTTTCTATCATTTTTTCATGGCCATTCAAATCTTTCTGATTAACACAATATTCTTTATGTATAACTTCCTCTTGTGAAATATGGTTGGATTTAATATCCACTTCTTGCTGAAGTGACATTTCAACTTCACATTCATTATCTTCAGGATGGTCAATGGCACAGATATCATTTAAATGAAGAAATTTTCCTTGAATTTTTTGTTGCCTTCGTTGGTTCTGTGTAAAAAGTACAAAACATTTTAAAAAAAAACAACAACAACGAGAGAGAGGAAGAGAAAAAGCGTACATGTATCACATCAGGTTTTCCTGTTTATCAATCAAAAATAAATAAGTTAATAAGGAAGAGTTCACTCTCAGAATTCCGACCCTAAAAGTTCCTTTACTATCAGGGATCAAATAAATTATAGAGAAAAGTTCTCTGGGGCTTCCCTGGTGGCGCAGCAGTTAAGAATCCACCTGCCAATGCAGGGGACACAGGTTCAAGCCCTGGTCCGGGAAGATCCCACATGCCGCGGAGCAACTAAGCCCGTGCGCCACAACTACTGAACCTGTGCTCTAGAGCCCACGAGCCACAATTACTGAGCCCACATGCCACAACTACTGAAGCCTACATGCCTAGAGCCTACGCTCTGCAACAAGAGAAGTCAACACAAAGAAAAGCCCGTGCACCGCAACTAAGAGTAGCCTAGCCCCCGCTCGCTGCAACTAGAGAAAGCCCACGTACAGCAAGGAAGACCCAACGTAGCCAAAAATAAATTAATTAAATAAATAAATTTAAAAGAAAAGTTCTTTGATTGAAAGCAGGGATAAAACATCACCAATCATCAAAAAGTTGTCACACGGGGGCAAATAAAAATGTGCAAGACATGGTCTCTGATCTAGACAGAGCAGTAAGGCTGTTGAATCCAAGTAGCCATGTATTAAAGCAGGGGGCGAGTGTCTACACACACACCAGGAAGGGATATATCCATGTGAGTTACAATTACCAGATCAAGGTTTCACTTAAAAGATAAAAATAAACTGAAAACTCAAGGATGTATAAAAACAAACCAAAAATTCAAGGACGGGCAGAGGGATGGATGAAAACATTCTGGGAAACAAATGGCCCAAAACTAGAGAAGCAAGGAAGCCACCTATACAGAGGACAATAAAATACTCTACCCACTTAAATCACCTTCTTTGCCATTTGCTGTCTATGTCCCAGTGTGGGGCGGGGGGGGTTGCATTTTATCCAGATTTCTGTTACTGGAATGCCTCAAGACTCAAGGGGTTAGCATTTTGAGTTGTCACTAAAAGGATAGTCCCTGTGAGGCTAACTCGTAATACGAGAAAGCTGAAGGGTAGCACATAGGGCTCTGGACACAAAAATTTTCTGATATGCTTCAGTTAAAAATAGTAGACATGAAAGAAAAATGGGGAAAGGATATAAGCAAATACTTCAAAGGAGAGGAAATACAAACAGCCCTTAAACATAAAAACATGCTTCACTTCACTTACATGAAAATAAATGGAAAATAAAATTGCACTGAGATACTATTTTCCATCTATCAGACTGGCAGAAATCTAAAAGTTTGATAATACTCTGCTGTCAAGGATAAGGAGAAACAGCAAGTCTCATATGTTGCTGGTGGGAATATAAATTGGTACAACTTTTGTGGAGGGCAATTAATTTATCAAACCACAAATACAATCCCTCTTCTCAAAATGTGCCCAATCGATGACATATGTATAGGGTGATTCACGGCAGCACTGGCCGTCATAGCAAAAGACTATAGGTGTTCGTACACCTAAATCAAAAGAGAAATGGTTAGATTAACTATAGTACATCTATTATACTATATTTAGTAGTATGTTTACTACTAAAATAGAATACCATACAGCTGTTAAAAAAGGAATCTTTGTGTCCTGAAATGTAGATCTCCAACAATCTAAGTAGAAACAAACAAAAAGCGAGGTCCAGAACACTGTGCATAATCTTTAAAAGGAGTGAAAAACAAGACTACATATTTGCATTGTACTTGATCATATTTTCCAAAAAAACCTAGAGGACACATAAGAAACTAATGAAAGTAGTATCTATGTCATACAAAGAGGGAGACTTTTATTGTACACATTTATATTATATATTTAAAATTTTTTGAATGTCAATGTATTAGCAACTCAAAAAATTATTGAAAATGAACTAAAGTTTTTTTAAAGTTGTCACAAGTAATGCAGAATTTTTTCAAAGAGCACATTTTCTCCACATATACTCAGAGAAACTTCACTGCAGAGAATACTAAATGAGCTAATTCTGTAATTGCCCAATGAAAGTGCTGTATATAAAATAACAGACATGTCTACCAGTGTCACTCAGACTTTAAACTCAATAGTTCAAAAAAATTAAAATGAGAAAAGTATGGTTTTCCTCCTAATTACCCACCTTGGCTTGCTTTTTGGCTTGCTTCTTTGCTTTTTTCTGTAAGTGCTTACTTGTTCCTGAAGGAGTATCATTTCTCTCCTTTATGTAACTGTCATTAATATCTTTTTCTTCCTCACTTTCTTTATCTTCATCATCCATGGTCTTTTTCAGATTTTTATCATTTATACTTTTCTTACCACTCTTAAAATATGGAGAGAATATGGGCCAAAAATAAAACTTTACTATTGTTGGTGAAGAGATTTCATGTTACCTAAATAGTTTTCTACTCCTATTTTACACCAGATTTATTTTTCACAATGTTTGGAAACATGTCCAGGACAAAATTCATTCATCTCAAACACCAGAAAGCAATCTTCACATACTGAGAAAACAAGCAAACAAACAAGTAAAAGAGTAAAAAAAGGCAACTTAACATATGAGTGTAATAGAAAGGAATTTAATGAGTTGTATTAGACACATGCTGTATCATGCTGTAATTACATCTATTCCTAAATGTACTTTCCGTTGGTAAGTGATTTACATGTCTCACTACAGGTATTCCTTTTCATTCTTTTCTTTCTTTGCATGCAAATGACAGTTTTAAAGAAAGAAAAAACAGAGTAAGTTTAGTAAGACTTTAATCACTAAGTAACAGTGATTTAAAGGGACGTCCAATTCAAATTAAGTTCAATAACGATTTATCCAATACTCATAATATGTTCTCTTTTTCCTATGACTACTTGATAGGAACTAAATTAATATGGCTTAAAACTTAAAACTCTCTTAACATGTATAAACTTAAGTCTGTAAGGGATTTGTGGTTAATCTTAAATAATGAAAATAAATAGTAATTTATATGAAGTAAGTATTTCCCGATATGTAAACTAATCAAGTTAATTATCTATAAATAATTCCAGACACACTCTTTAAAAATATATATATGTATTTATCCCATTCTCTTTTCAAATCTTTAAAATTCTTCTGTCTCATATAAACTAAGAAAAATTTCTCCATGCTTGGCCTAGTAATGTACAGCTTGGAAAAGGTGGCAAGCCCTCCCCCATAAATCTAGCACAGGAAAGAAAAAAATCTACTTAAATAAAATAAATGCAATACCTGATCGTCTAAAACCGGTAGAGACAAATCAAGGAACGATTCATGAACCAAGGAGACCTTAACCAACCAAAAAAGAAAATGTAAAAAGGAGGAAAAGATTCACTTTAAACATTATATAGTAAAATCATGGGGGGGTGCTAAATTTTAAAATAAAGCCTTAGGAAAATGAAATGAAAAATTACACAGTGTTGAGGACTCTGGGTTAGGGGAAATCAATTAAAATATTAAATAACTTCTTCCTGATATAAGGAGTGCTCATAGTTCCAGCAAAACACTATACATACTTGGACAGTTCAAAAAGAATATCTTATAAAACTAACTAGACATTTCTGTTTTTGAAAGAAACAATTGATAAACTGTACACTATTAATATTAATGCATAAATCCAGTCTGCACTACATCTACTTACAGTTCTGCATTCATCACACATGATTGTACTAGTTAGTTCACCACCAAATACTCGGTCCACAAAACTTGGTACTGATTTTTTCTTTTCATAATCTATAAGGGGAAAAAGTCTATCAATTATCCTTATATAATTAATGAAATAAATGAAATAAATCGAAACTACTTACTTACCTATCTAACCCTAAAATTTAATTTTAATTTCCTATCCTATTGACTTGTTTTTCTCTATTCATAATTACCACAATTTTATTTTTATGCTACAGTCAGCAGCGTATACTCCACTTCTAAGCATAACACATTTTAACATAATCACATCTTGTGAAAAAGAAAAAAAAAAAGTTCTTATCCAAGATCTAGTCAGTGGAAAATAAATGTTGCGAGTCAGTGAGACTTTCTGTATATCAGTATCTTACCTAGTAAAACAAGCAGATCGAGCTATACACAGAAGGCTATTTTAGCTCGCTTCTAGCTCTAACATTCTAACACTGGCAGCAAGTTTGGGAGTAACTTGCTTTGTGAACTCCACTTAAAACAAAAACAAAAAGCCCTCAGGACAGTATTTCAGACAAAATCTTCCTTTTATTTTTCTATGTTCCCAGAAATAACCTTGATAAGTTTAGCATAAGGTGACATAATTTAACTACCTAGTAGTCCAACTTTCTAATTACATGAAATGTGTAGGCCTTATTCAAATGACAGGTGTCATTTATACAGAAACACATTTTATGACAGACAGTGTGAACAGGCTTGATTCTCTCTCTGTTGCTGGCCAGGCCAGCACCAAGGGCACCAAGGAGGTACACAGTTGCTATGTGTTGATTCTGAACTGTGCTTTACAATACAGTAGCTGCTAGTCACTGGGGCCACCTAAATTTAAATTAGTTAAAATTAAATGAAAATAAAATTTAGCTCCTTAGTTGCACCAGTCACATTTCAAGGGTTCAGTAGCCACATGTGGCTACTGTATCGGACAGCAGAGAGACGGAAGCGCTCCGTCATCACAGAAAGTTCTACTGGACAGACGTTTTCTAAATCTTTAAACGTCACATAATAAGAATAAAGTTGTCTCCATGATTAATAAACCAGCTGACAACTCTCAAAGACAATCACTGCTAATTAAAGTCTAAGCTTTTGAGGGAATTCCCTGGTGGTCCAGTGGTTAGGATGAGGCACTTTCACTGCCGGGGCCCGGGTTCAATCCCTAGTCGGAGAACTAGCCATCTGACTAAGATCCCACAAGCCACGTGGCACGGCCAAATAAATAAAGTCTAACTTTTTGAAAAATAAAATTGTGATGTCATCTTAGCTCTATGTTTATAAATTTCACCATAATATTGCATAAAAAGAATACACCAGAAGTTAAATATTTCTAAAGTATTTACCTTTGGTGTATTGAATAATCATTTTAAATCAATGAAGATAAAGAGAAATTATAATAACTATGGATAATATAAATAATATAAATTATTAATAACTGTGGATTTGAAATACATGTGCTAGCAATCTTGTCCTAAAGTACAGAGGAATTCAACTATAGTGCTTTAGTTCAAAAATTCAGACATTACCTTTAACTTTATTTTTTAGCTCTTCATCCAATTTTTCAGTAGAATTACCAAATGCTTTAAGAATTCCTTTACTCACTCTCTAAAAGTAATAAAATAGATATATATACCATTAACTTTTAGTTATTTTCCTTATAAAGTATGTAATCAAGTCAAGAAAGTGATCAAGAATTAATTAGCTCCCCAAACTTACTGAATAAAACTTAATATTTCTAAAATCACATTTTCAAAATTAATTCCAGGAGCTAAAAAGAATTATACTTAAAAAAGCAATCACTAACCCCTGAGCAAAGGCACCATCTTATCATTTCAAGATTTTAACCTACTCAAACCAAAGCTTTTCAGAACATGCCCCCCTCCTTTGAAAAGACCACTGAAATACCATATCCTAGAAGCAGAGTGGATAATGAGAGCTACAGGGACAAACTCCGGTGCTCAAAGCCTAGCTCCATCACTACTGGATGACCGTGAACCAGGCACTGAACTTCTCTATACCCTAGTTTCATAATCTATGAAGTGAGAAAATGACTCACAGAATGGTTGTGAGGACTGAGTAAGGCAATGCTTACAAAATACTGAGAACAGTGCTTGACAAAAAATAAGAGCAACATAAATAAAATATTAGTTGTTATCACTGTGTTATTACTATTATTAATTATATCCACATCCCCCCAAATTACTTTACATCCTGGTAATTAACAAAAAATTTAAAATACAACAAATGTTCCCTGATGCTTACAAAATAAAAATACTTCCTAGATTCAAAAAGCAGAGTTAAATCACACTCAGAATTAAAAGTAAGAGTGAGCTACAACTGGGAATCGTTTGGGGGAGACACATTTTCCAGTACCTTATAGATCTCCTGGTATAGGCTAGTACAATAGAACCCTTAAAGAACAATAATGCTGTAAACATCAAGCAAAGTAGAGCATTATGAAAAGGAGACTCATTTCTAATTCCCTTCATTCATTCTAGTAATTAAAATATTCTGGTTGAAAAGGCTGGTGAAGAAAAAACATATTTTAATATAATGGCCTCAACTAGTTTTCACTGCTCTAATAACTCTTAAGATATCAAATGACAAAGAAGTTAATGAAGATCAGATTATAAAATACACTGGTCAAAATATGCTAACTTGATGTTCTTCTGCTCTCATTCCATCCAATAAATAGCGAAGCAGCTCCTGGCTATCTTGCTGCTGATAGCCTTTAAATCGCACTGCTCTACAGAAAAAACGAAAAGAAAAAGAAAGAAAAAAGAAAAACAATGGTGAGTCTACTAAAATGAAATTATTTTTTATAAAATCTCAGGATCGTATCCCAAATCTTGGGGTGTTCTAGTTTCTCAAAAGTTTGTTTAGTCCAACAACATCCTTAGTAGATTTAATTTTCATACAAAGTACATATTTTTAATCCAAATGAAATAAACCATGCTTTAATATATCTACTGAATTAACTCTAAAGCTAATAATTTTTTCATATTATTTCCCAGCATCCTACTGATGCACTGAAAGCACAGTCAAAACAGATACTCACTTTTTACAGACCTGAGAAAAGAGTTCTCTAGGTGTCACGATTCCCTTTTTGGTCTCTTGCATCTCATTAAGAAACTGGCTCATGGCTAAAGTAAGAGGACCTGGAGGCTCAAGGTTTATTTCTAAGGGTTCCTGAATATGGGAATAAAAATTACTTTCTTCAGTCAAATTTTGGAATCATTTATTTTATCAAAATGTAACTAGTCAACCTATATTCCTATGTTCCTGACAGCTGTCCCAATTAAATTCTCAAAATGTACATCAAAAGATGGAGAAGGCTGGGCCTCCCTGGTGGCGCAGTGGTTGAGAGTCCGCCTGCCGATGCAGGGGATACGGGTTCGTGCCCCGGTCTGGGAGGATCCCATATGCCGCGGAGCGGCTGGGCCCGTGAGCCATGGCCGCTGGGCCTGCGCATCCGGAGCCTGTGCTCCGCAACGGGGGAGGCCACAACAGTGAGAGGCCCGCATACCGCAAAAAAAAAAAAAAAAAAAAAAAAAGATGGAGAAGGCTTCATCTTTGATAAAGAATTCAGTTCTACTGTTTTAGATTATCAGGAACTTACTACCTAGGAACTGAAGGAGCCAAAGCAAAATGTAAATAATAAAAATGGATAAGGTAAAATTCATTTGGCTCTATAGCATTTAAGTCACCTGAAAAGATGTTAAAAATAAGAATGCACGGCCTAGGGCTTCACAAACATCAACAGCATTCCCAAGAAGGAAGCCAAACACTCAGCACAGCAGTACATGGCATACACAGAGCAAATAAATGTAAAGGCCCCTTATAAATTTCCATTAGCCTGAAAATCCTTAACTTGGTAGGTAGCTTAAAACCAAATAAACAAAAGAGGTGAAAATGAGCATCAATTCTTAAAAATAATTTAAAATGCTGCTATTCAGAGAGGAAAAGTACTGAATAAAAGAAAATGTTAAAGTACGTACTGTTAATGCCAAATCAGGTGGTTCAATTTTTACAATAGTTCCAGACATTTTTACTTCTTTTAGTAGTTCTCTAAGCACGGGTGTTTGTGACAAATTCTGGAATGTAGGATGGAAAAGAAAGGGAAAATTATTTAAAGGCAAACCAATTCATTCAAATGTTTTTTAAGTGCCTATTCTACCAAAACAGAAAATCATTATCAACACTGTAACTTTTATTGCGACTGTCAAACAAAAAGTAACATCATGCTCTTCCCCCCGCTCTAATTGGTTCATAATTACTTCAGTTCTGAGCTGCTTCATCACCTCAGAAGGTCATTCTCCCAACCACCCAATATGAAGTAGCTACCCTACCACCACCACTACTTACCCTACGTGCAACTAGGCGGTTGTTTCTGTACTTGGTTCTCCTGTTTCCCCCACCCAAGTGAAAGTTCTTTGAGGGCAAGGGCCATGTTTCTTTTGAGCCCTATTGCACCCCGGTGCTTAGCACAGTGTTTTACTGTCATGCAAAGTAAACATTCCCTTGAGCTTTTTTTGAAAACACAGAAATAAACTACTTACAAGGGAAAAGCTCAAGACTACAAGTAGCAGATATGCAAAAACACCCTATGAGGAAAACACTAGATTTCCTTAAAGGGGGAAAAATTAATATTGGCACCTGCATAACTGCATTGAAGAAACATGTATTTCCCAAATTACTGAGTCCTTTCACAGTTATTTGGGAAGTAGAATTCATGGTAGGATTTTCTTTAGCCACGTTTTCCTTTTTTTCTCTCTCTTGTTCATTTTTACTGTCCTTTTCTAGTTTTTTATTTTCAAGTTCAATATTACCACTATCTTTTGCTGCTTAAAAAAAAAAAGAAGAAGAAAAGACTTATTAGCAAAATGTATAACACAGCCATACCAAATGCAAAGTTATACTGGGGACCAGAATTTGTGAATTTTACCTAATAACATGATTTGCCACCTGTTTGATTTTAAATGCTTTCTTACAAATACAAGTAAATTACCATCAAGAGAGAAAAACCAATAAACAAAAAATATTTAGAACCGATGTAAGCATTACTTTGACAAATGAAACCAAACAGCATATGCTTCAATATAAATCCCTTTTCAATGCACAAATGTTTTCTACAAATGAGCATATTTTACCCTGTGAAATCAGAGTATAAAGCAATCAAATAAAGAATGTGGACATGAAATAAATTTTTAAATGAAGTCTGAGGGTCAAAAACCAATCCTGAAGTTAGGAACAAGCAATTCTGCCTCCGCAAAAAATACCACTGTGACCATAAAAACCTAAACAAGCTTTTAAAGCAAATGATGAAAGTCAACCCAATTAATTTAATTATGTATGAAAGAAACCTGAGAAGTATCTGGCCTTTTGAAGGAGTTACAGGCACTTTACTTTCACATCATCCAAACAAATGTAACAAAATAAATTCATTATAAGGCAGGACTCCCTTAAGCCCTTGTGCCAGGGTATGGGAATAGGGTGTTACTGCCCATTACTTAGTGCAGACACTACATCACATTTGACTATACTATTTCTCAGATTCCCTTCTAATTCTAACTCCTTATAATTATCTATATTCTCACTGTTTTACATTCTTAACCAAAAATAGTTTGAAATCAATCATAATTAATGTTATTCAGCTATATGTAATGCTACGGCATGTTAAACTAAATATCAGCAGATTATATAAATCAACATTACAGTATATATTAAGAAACAAATGATTTTACCTGATTTTGGAGCTGTAATACCGGCTTGTTTTCTAACATAATCAACCACCTGACCCAATCGGTTTGAACTACAATACTGGACCTCATCATCACATAGGTAACACCTGTGTCCCAAAAGATCCCAGAGAAGACAAGTAACAAACTGACAACAACAAAAGGGCACTAATTTTAATTCATGGAACCCAAAGTATGTAACCCTCAAATTATTCTACTAAAGAAACTGAAAATGAAAATTCTATGTTTTGAAGGAGACTATACATATTAACTCTGGTTTACTGTTAAATAAAGTTAGCCTGAATTATAGCAACATATAAATACTGTGAAAATATTCCAAACATTTTACTGAAATGGCTATTTATAACATTAAAGTGAAAGTTTTTTCTAATATTTCAAATTACAGGCCTACATCATCAAAATTAACAAATTTTACAACTGACAAATGTTCAGTGAACACTGCTACGTAAATGGTTTTTAAAGATGTAAAATTTTATTTTAATGAGGTTAAAAGAAACACCAGCCTGACATTTTCATGCAAATTCATTGCCAAAATTTACTATATTCTCAGTTTATCTGGAATTTGTTCTTAGTGTCCCAATTCTTAAACTAAAAACAATCTACCAAACACTTTGTAATATCACAAGAAAAAAAACAAGTGTGAAAATTCCTGTCTTCTCCATGCTATAATTTTTGTGTTTGTACAATACTAAGCAACAGCTTCTCATAACATCACATTCTCTAGCTTTCTGAAATTTCAAATACTACAAAAATTTTAACTTTCTTGATCTTTAAACATTTCAAACACCTCCATTCTCCAACATTTCAAATAATTTCCAGCAAATGGGCACAGGAGTTGAAACTCACCATACACTCCAGTTGTCCAAACTAAGAACCAGACAATGAGGTTCAGATCTCGGCGTCATATAGTGCTTCAAGGCATGCTGCTCCTGAGAATTTCTGCCGCAGCCCTAGAGAATCATAATCATAAACCTCAAAGCCATAAAAATTCACCAGGAGAGAATTCATAATCTACAGTGAATAAGGAAGTGGGTCAAGAAATTCTGCCATTCTTATAATTTTGAAAATAAAACTTTAGACTCTAGAGAGTCCAGGTTTTGTTAAAACTTAAATATGAATAGGCAGCTGAGGACATTTAAGGAAGAAGGTATTTCTAAACCCAAGCACTAGAAGGACTCTTCCACTCCAACTTGTCCTTTCCAGTCCCAACTAAACCATGCTAATGTAGTCACTCACTAGTTCTAGTTTAGACTCCTTAACATCTTCCTAAGTATTTTCCTAACTTCCACTTTTCTTCAGATACATATTTTTTCACTTTAATATTCCTAAAACAAAGCTCTGTTCATATACTCAATTCAAAAGTGATGAATTGCTCTTAAACTCCTACTCACCAAACCTGATACCCTCTGATCCCAATCCACCTTTTCAGGATTATCTCCCATAATCTCCTATTTGAATATCATCTACCAGCTAAAACCACAGCCCTTCCACAATACAATTTTGTTCACATTATTCCATTTGCCTTGAAATTCTTTACCGTTACTGCCACTGATCAAATCCCACCCAGTCTTCAGGATCTTGCTCAAAGGCCACTTCCTCTCAGAAGCCTGTGCTTATCCTTCAAGATGAGAAAACACTATATTCTTCCTCTAAACACACTCCTACAAAACATGGTATAAATTCCTGGTGGCATTCCTTATTTTCTACCTTATATTAAAGTTGTTAATGTTGATATCCTTCCTCCCCTGGAGTGTAAATCCTGAAGGCATGAAAAACAGAATTAACCTATTACCAAAAACCTAGCAAAGTGAAGGAGGTCAATAAGCATTAATTGAACAAGTAAATGGCAGATTTTACCTACATCTGCATAGGCATATTCATAAAAGAACACGACCATATTGTGTGTCTCCAGGTGATTAAATCACAGCTAAGAAATACATCTTCACTGTGTATCTATCTGAACCAGACTTCCAACTCTCTTGGATAGCACTACAATAAGTGGTCCTGTTTCTATTGTAGCTACTAAAAATATCCTTCAGAGGGGAAATATTTATCAATGGCTTCTAATCCTTTAACTATGATATCAAACCTACTGACTCAACTTATCCCACTCAACATTTAAATCTAAAATAAACTAATTAACATTTGATATTAATTTTGAAAATTATAACACCATTTGAGATTATTTGAAACTTAAACATGATGAGTTATCTTAAGACAACAAGTGAGAATCCCTTGCTAACAGTGCAAAAGATAACTCTACTGGGATAAAAGTTAACAGTTAATACTGACATTGTCTTACCCTTAGGAATTAAAAAGATAGCAAAATAGATAAAATTTATAGTAAGAAATGTATTGTGGAAAATTTGAAGTAGTAAAATATATTCATCCTCATCATATGTATCTAACAGGTTAAATGAAAACTTTTCAAATATAAATAAACAATAAATATGTTCTTTACTAGCATATAAAAATTTTTAACTGTCTGACCACAATAAGGTACCACCTATCAGAATGTTTAAAATAAAAAACTGTGACAATACTAAATGCTGGCAAGGATGTGGAGAAAGTGGATCACACATGCTACTGGTAGGGATAAAAAATGGTACAGCCATTCTGGAAAAGTTTGGGAGTTTCTTAAAAACTAAACATTTAAGGGGATTTCCCTGGTGGTCTGGTGGTTGGGACTCTGCACTTCCACTGCGGGGAGCACGGGTTCAGTCCCTGGTCCGGGAACTAGGATCACATGCCATGTGGGGCAGCCAAAAAAACCCAAAAAACTAAACATTTAATTATCATATTACCCAGCAATTGCACTCTTGGACATTGTCCCCAGAGAAATGCAATCTTTTTTTTTTTTAATTTATTTATTTATTTATTTATGGCTGTGTTCGGTCTTCGTTTCTGTGCGAGGGCTTTCTCTAGTTGTGGCGAGCGGGGGCCACTCCTCATCGCGGTGTGCGGGCCTCTCACTATCGCGGCCTCTCTTGTTGCAGAGCACAGGCTCCAGACGCGCAGGCTCAGTAATTGTGGCTCACAGACCCAGTTGCTCTGCGGCATGTGGGATCTTCCCAGACCAGGGCTCGAACCCGTGTCCCCTGCATCGGCAGGCAGATTCCCAACCACTGCGCCACCAGGAAAGCCCGAGAAATGCAATCTTAAGTTCACGCAAAAACGTGTACACAAATGTTCATAGCAGCTTTATTCATAATCACCAAAAAAGTGAGATAAGCCCCGATGTCCTTCAACAGGTGAACAGTTAAAATGTGATACGCCCATACCATGTAATACCACTCAGCAATAAAAAAGAACAAACTATTGATACACACAACTTGGGTAAACCCTCAGGTGATTAGGCTAAGTGAAAAAAGCCAATCCCAAAATGTTGTATATTACATGATTCCATTTATATAACATTTTTAAAATGACAAAATTTTAGAAACAGAGAACAGACTAGTGGTTGCGAGGGGCTGGGGGGAGGGATGGCAGTAGAGAAGTGAGTATGATTTTTAAAAGGCAACACGAGGTCCATGTAATGTTGGAACTATTCAATACCTTGACTGTGGCGGTGGATACACGAAACTACATAGGTGACAAACTGTACAGAACTTAATACACACATACTCACATGCACAACACACATATACCCACACACGAACAAAGAGAAGTAAAACTGGGGAGACCTGATTAAGACTGATGGATTGTATCAATGTTAGTATCCTGGTTGTGATATTATACTATAGTTTTATAAAATGTTACCACTGCCCAGTAGTCCAGTTTCCTAACATATAAACTTACCACCACTAAGGTTGACTAAGAGGCTCTCCTGACCTCTGGTACAAAGGTAATACCTGTGAGCTGTTCTGCAACCCAGATACCACCCAACCCCAAGGTATTCATTCCCCCAGCAGCCAGAAATGTGGCCTGGTGACAGCTCACAGCTCAGTCTGTCCATCCCCAAGAATTAACCTCAGTGGAAGGAAGCTGCCTTGCCCAAGGTTAGTTCCCCTCCCCAGGGTCAGCCCATATCCAATGGCTGGTCTATGCACAAGTACAAAGGCCTGGCCTCTTGCCTCAATTCAGGACCTCTCTGAAGGCCAGAGTTCACTGTGGGATCAGCTGAGGCCCCGAAGCACCGCCTCTTTGCTCTCCCTCTGCCTAAACTTGCTTCCCTCACTGTTTTCCTTGGGTGGTACCTGAGAACACCCCCCAATAAACCACCTACACACAAGTCTCACTCTCAGAATCTGTTCCCCAGGGAACATGACCTATGCCAGCTAGCATTCAGGTCACCCATACTGTACTTTTAGGTAATATCTTCTAAAATAAGTTCATACTTATATAAATTTCTAAGTTCATACTTAAATAATAAAATCCCATATCAATCAAAATCTAAGCATACCTGATGGCCACATTTAAGACACAGCCAAACTGAAGGATTTTCTTCTGTTTCTTCTTCAGATTTATCTTTTACTTTATTGTCTGTCTTACAATCTTGGCAAATGTTCCATTCCACATTCACTAAAGCCTTTTTCAAATTACCTTGTTCCAATCCTTTTCTAATGTGTCTGCACATAGGTTCTATTAAAACAAATAATAAAGGAGTACGTGAGGTAAAATATGTCTTTCTTCAGTTAATCTCAAAACTTACACTTGATTTGAACTTCAAAAATTAATTTATAAACAAATTTTTAGATAACCTGAAAAGTTAAATTTTTGTTTGATATTTGATTATAAGATGATTATGTAAGAAAGAGAAGTTATACAAATTTTGAAGTCCTAGGTATAACTATCACCACCCCAAATCACTTCAATTTATTTATCACATCTATTATTCTCTTTATTTTAAAAGGTTTGTAGAGAAGGTCCCTCATTCAGTCAACAATACAACTACCGCACACCCGGCACTGTGACAGATGCCAGGGAACCTAAAAAGTGACCAACTCACAGCTCTTTCTTTAAGCAGCACACATTCTGGCAGGAGAAGCAAATAAATAAATAAATGTACAAGAATCTCTGAAACATGCTATAGCAACACGAGAAGGTTGAAGTCAACGAAAGTTTCACAGGGGAGGTAATGTCTGTACAATCTTGGAAGATATTTACAGTAACAAAAACTCATATTAATTAAGCACTTAACTGTGAGTGTGACACTGTGCTACATTACCTCATTTAATCCACACAACCACCCCAGAAGGAAGACTCTACTATCCCCAATGACAGATGAGAAACCTCAAAGTTAGTGCCCAAGGTCACATAACTACTGAGCAGCTATGCCAGAATTTGGATTCAAGTCTTTCTTATTTCACACTCATTCTTTAAACTATGACCTCATGGAGTAAAGAACAATCCTAAAAGGCCACATCTCATGAACAAAGGGATGGCGGCGTAAAATGTAAAAGTGCATGCTGTCTCCTGAGAATGGCAGTCACGCATGTTTAAAAACGAGCAGCTGGACCTGAAACTGAAAACCCCCGCTGGGGCTAGATCACTAAAAGGCTTCGCAAGCCACTCTAAAGGGTTTCAGTTCTTTGAGGGCCCCTGGAGGTTTAGAAACTCATCAAGTGACACAACTAGCTTTATGTCCAATGAATATGCACCAAGAGAATATAAATGCAAGTGAGATCATGTGAAAAACTACTAAATCCCAGTAAGTCATCAAAAAAACACAGACTGAAAAAAGAAAATACTCTTTTTCAACTAGCAAATCAGGAAGATTTTTACAAATGATACTAACCTGTGTCAATAAAGGTTCAGAGAAATGGGCACTTTGTTATGCTGCAAGGGGGCCTGTAAATTAGTAAAACATTTCTGAAGGGCAATTTGGCAATAGATCCAAAAGAGCCTTGAACATATTTATACCATTTAATTCAGTAATTCTAATTCTAGGATCTGTACCAAGAAGATAACCAGATGTGAACAGTTTTAGCTACAAAAATGTTTACTATGGCTCTATTCATAACACTGAAAAGTTAAAGATTTATCTACATTTGTAACAGTAGGGGATTACCTAAATAATGAAATGTGCAACCATGGTCTTTTACATCAATGGAATAAACAGCACACCATTAAAAATGTTGTGCTGACTACTAAATGACATGTCTATACAAAGATTAAGTTAAAATGCAAATTACAGAATAATGTACACTTTGATCCCATTTTTACATATTAAAATAGATGTCCATTTAGGGATACAAACAGTACTTTAAAGATTTAGTTGGTGAAATATACCTAAAGATTCAGAAGAATCATCAATTGGAACAGTTTTTCCCTTTGTCCGTTTCTTTCCCATGTTGGCACTTTATGGATTACTTACTGACACAAAATAACAATCTAGAAAACAAGATAAAGTTAGCTTGACAAAAAAAAAAAGTATGTTTTACAGTTCTCTCGGAGACAGTAACATAACTAAACCACATAATTTTGTGTGTCTATTAAGTTACAAAAACCATTCACATGTATCATCCAGTTTTCTAAGAACCCTGAAGTAGAGTATTACCTCTGTTTTTCATAGCCTAGGAAATTGATTCTTAGTTAAGGTTAAAAGGTTTTCAATAAATGTAAAGGTCAGGAGAGAACCTACACCTTCTTACACAGATCTTGAAAAGTCTCAGCCCCTTATATTATTAGGAATCAACTTCTCACTAGATAAATGTGGAATGGTGGTGGCACTTTGAAACAAGATAATTTCTCGTCCTTCAAAGCCATCTTTCTTAGCTCCTGCAGGGAATTCAATTTGATTGATACTTCTCAAAGAAAATTAAAAACAATTCTGAAAACAATCTCCTAGAGGGAGTTAGAAAATTCACAAAATAATTCAAAGCCAAATATAAAAAGTGACACACGGTTCTGCATTTTTCCACACCAGGATTTCCTATGGATGTTAGCTGAAAATCGATTACATCTGCATTCTCAACCATTTACATTATATTCTTGACAAAATCAGTTTGGACTACTATGATAAATCTAGTTCATATCAAATCACCTCTTTAGCCAACAACTAAAAATTAGAAAACATGAAAAATACTGAAAGTACATACAGGTCTACCTAATAGCAATTTTGAAAAGTATATTTTACATACATTAGAATAACTTAGTGTCAAAATCACTTAAATGACTAAAATAATTATTTCACCTGGGATGCTTATTAAAATTCTGATTGCATAAATGGAAAGTAGGACCTGGGACATACGTTTTTAAAACACTTCCCCATTAACT
Source organism: Mesoplodon mirus (assembly GCF_964341445.2). Lineage (NCBI taxonomy): Eukaryota > Metazoa > Chordata > Mammalia > Artiodactyla > Ziphiidae > Mesoplodon > Mesoplodon mirus. The sequence continues at coordinate 131,409,848 of NC_138982.1, read as the reverse complement.
GATACTTAGCTGTCATCTTGCTCTGGCTTAGAGTATTAGAAGTATTCCTCTTTTAGCTCTTAATGGGTTAGGGTAACTAAAGGTAATTCCAAAAGGTTTGTATGAAGAATGGGTGGCAAATTAAATAACTGTTAACCTTTTCAAAGATAATATAAAACATAACAAAGTTTCATGTTTACAAAATAAATGAATTAACTACTAACAAAAGAACACAACTATATGGGTATATATAAAATGAGGGTGTATTTTATGCAATTTTCTCACTCCAAGATAATATTTAACATAATTTCTCTTATCTAGAATTGCAGATTTTAGGGGAAAAAAACAGCATCCAAGTTCTTGCCTCCAATCCAACTCCCTCTAATCTGTGCTGCATTCCAGTACCAGACATATCTTCCAATGATGCCATTTTCCTCGTATCACCCTCTTGATTCAAAGTATTTAACAGTTTTTCACCCCCCCCTCCTATGCTGTGCACTCATGGTCCCTTAGAAATTGTCCCCACCGCTGTGGTAATCCTGACTCTCATTACTTCTCAACAAAGAACCACTAACGTTTGATCATATAGTGCTTATGACCTTCAAAGCCTTTTCATAAGTATTATCTCATTTGATTTTCACAAAACCCTTTAAATGGAGCATTTCGCTAAAGAAGGAAACTCAAGCAAAACGATGAAAGATCACAGGGTGGCACAGATGGAACTAAAACGCCGATATTTTGGTTCCAAGACAGAATCAAGCCAGTCTCTTCAGTATCCTCCACTCCAAAACACCCTGCCCCTACCTCTAAGCCTTTGATCTCCAGATAGGAGTTCTCTCCATCTATCCAAATCTTCCCAATTTCTCCAAGATTTCCATTTCAAAGGAGCCTTAGGCAACCATTCTACTCTAAATGAACCACTCAACTCGACTTCCCCAGCTAGCGCGCACTATTTATCTTGTACCCTAATCAGATACATAAGTGGGCTGCTTCTTAAATCTTTAACCTGGACATGTGTTATTTCTCTATCTGGAATCTAAAGTTCTAGGAGCAAGAAATGGTTTTAGGCGTTACTTCTGAATCGCCTGTAGCATCTAGCATAGTGTTAGTACATAGTAGGTCAAGAAATACTTCTTGTATTGAAATAGAAAAAGAGAATAGTACCTGAGGCATTACGGATGATTATAAGGTGCAAAGGTAGGTACATAAGAATGAAGCACACAAGTTCCAGTGAAAAAGAGAAAGGTAAAGAATGAAGAGATCTGCAGTAGTGAAGACAGCACTAGCAAATCTGGTTTGAGGACTGCAGTAGCCCAGACTCCAAAGTAAAACTTGAAAGACGAACTGTAATTGCTGCAGGCAGAGGACAGTAAGGGGGTTGCTTCAATGATGTGGAAAAGCTCCAATAATTTTTTTAAATTTATTTTTATTTTTTGGCTGTGTTGGGTATTCGTTGCTGTGTGCGGGCTTTCTCTAGTTGTGGTGAGCGGGGACTACTTTCCGTGTGGTGCGCGGGCTTCTCATTGCAGTGGCTTCTCTCGTTGCGGAGCACGGGCTCTAGGAGCGCGGGCTTCAATAGTTGTGGCACGTGGGCTCGGTAGTTGTGGCTCGCGGGCTCTAGAGCGCAGGCTCAGTAGCTGTGGTGCACCGGCTTGTTAGTTGCTCCGCGGCATGTGGGATCTTCCCGGACCAGGGCTCGAACCCACGTCCCCTGCATTGGCAGGCGGATTCTTAACCACTGCGCCACCAGGGAAGCCCCTCCAATAAATTTTTGACAACTATAAAGGGCATCTAATGGGTCGTGAGAAGAGAGTACTGTGAGTACCATCAGCTATAAAACATCAATAAATCTATACAATTTTTCAGACGAGTCTTCAGATGAGCGTTACTTTTTGCAGGACTCCACACAAAATTTAAATCAGAGCTGGTTTTGCCGGCTCTCATATTATCCAGTTCCCTTCCCTCTCCGCCCTCCCAGTCTTCCCATGCCTGCTCGGTTCCATTAAAAATGCAAGCGTTTGGAAAACTTTGCAAGACTAGAACACGGCTTTCAAGTTTTGCGTAGATTTATCCTACCCTGGGAGCACTGAATTGGTTAGGTGACAGATGCTGCCTATCCTACTAACCACCACACGGACGCGGCAGCAAATTCAGCCCCAACCCATAAGGGCGGGCGGCGCTCGCCACACCTCCCTTTCCCTTCCAACTGCTCCGCACCCACTGGGGAACCTCGGGGTCCACCGGGTCGAGGAGGGCGCCAGCACCAACAACTCATTGGTCAGCTCCTGGAACGGACAGGACATGAGGCCAATGAGAACGCGGTACCGGGCCGAGGCCAGGGAACGTGCTTAAGGACGAGGGCATTCAAGAGAAGAACGAAGTCGGGCAGGAAATTCGGACTCCCGGCGCGCAGAAAGTCGTGCGAGCGGTGACTGCGAGGCAGTGGGAGCAGAACTCACCCACGGCGACAGCGCCCATAACTGCATCCCTTAATGTGCCCTCTGGCTGGGCAGCCTGCTCCGTCTTCCTCCCGGTGACGAATTGAGAGCGACAGAGCGTAAGCCAGCGTGACCCCTAGAAAGCAACAACTTCCGCTACGCAGCATTATGGGAAGTGGCTTTGGCCCCAGGGTCCGGCGGCACTGACGCCAGTTAATCAGCGCCTGCGCGGGGCTCACACCGGAAGTCCGAACGCGGCAGCCCCTGGAAGCTTGGCTGTCAATGAGTATTTCCCGCTCGCGTGTGACTATGGGGTTATTGAAATACTTCTAAAGTATGGGTACCTGGTGGTGGTCAGACTTTTGGAGTCTCCTGGATAGATACCTTACTCAAACACATCGCATCTCAAGGCTGGCTAAGGGTACATTTAAAGTTCATGCATTTTTCCCTAATTCTGTCCAGTCGACTTCTAAAGTTGAATATGTAAATAGTCTTGAACTAACCTTGCCGACACAGGGTAAAATTTACAAATATTTACTGTTTACTCGTTAGAAATAGGTAAGTGCTAAGCCCTCTGTAAAGTGAAATAAACATAGGCATCATCGCCCTGGACTATAGTCTTATGCAGAAGACACAATAATTGCTAGGAAAAAAAGATGCAGGTGCCAGTAGAAAAGCAGGCAAGGGATATAAACAGGTAATTCACAATAAAAGAGCATGATATGAAGAAATATTCATCCTTATTAGTAATCTGATAAAACTAAGTTAAGAAAGTGGCATCCTAGGGACTTCCCTGGTGGCGCAGTGGTTAACAAACCGCCTGCCAATACAGGGGACACGGGTTCGATCCCTGGTCTGGGAGGATCCCACATGCCGCGGAGCAACTAAGCCCGTGAGCCACAACTACTGAGCCTGCGCTCTAGAACCTGCGAGCCACAACTACTGAAGCCCGCGTACCTAGAGCCCAGGCTCCACAACAAGAGAAGCCACCGCAATGAGAAGCCCACGCACTGAAACGAAAAGTAGCCCCTGCTTGTTGCAACTAGAGAAAGCCTGTGCGCAGCAAGAAGACCCAACACAGCCAAAAATAAATAAGTAAATAAATAAAAAGAAAGTGGCATCCTAATCTGTCCAATCGGCCAGAGTAACGATGGTTAAATTTGGGGGGAAACGCTCTCCTGCTCTTTACTGCTGATATAATTTAAGTTTTCTTCATTCAGCATATAGGCTTTTTTTTTTCTATGCTGAAACAGGCGTAGGGCCATTGTACCACCTGCTTCCTCTTCCTAGAATGCTGTTCCCTTTTGATCTTATTTTAATTTTGTTCACACTTTAAAAGTCACTTCCTCACAAAGAAATTGGCTGCGCAATCTAGGAAACATAGCTACCCGATCACTCACATCACCTTATTTTACTTCTCCACCCAGCAATTATCACTATCTGGTATTTTTCTTTCATAGTTACCTACATTTACCTCCTCCCCCAGCCTATCCCCTTGCCTCCATAGATAAACAGAAACAAGCAGATATAACCTCTTTGAGAAATGGGACATCTTTGTCTTGTTCATGGCTGTATCTCTAGTACCTGGAAGTGTTTGGAACACAGTGCTTAATAAATACTTAATGAAGAAATATAGTCATGAGAAATGCTTGTACAAGAATGTTCATAGCAGCCTTATTCATAATAGCTAAAAAACTGCGAAGAGCCCACATCTCCATCAAAAGAGGAATGGAAGAACTGTGGTATAGTCACAGTGGACTGGAGGAGGAGCTGATGATGGAAACATGACATCTACTCAAGAATGAGGAAGAAGGTGGTCTTTTCCCCCTCCCCACTTTTCCTTTGATTATAAAAATGTAACCCACGAAGTACTCGGGGCAGCACAACGCTCGCCTGCCCGCCTTTAAGCCTCACAAGCGTCCTATTCTAATAAGTCACTTCTTATCCATCACTTTGCCTCTGGCTGAATTCTTTCTGCCCTGAGACATAAAGGAGCAGAGCCCCTGGGAGCGCCCCCCACCCCCCCAAAAAAAACTCCACCTAGAAGTTTTAGTACCTGACATCAATGGGTATCAGTTTACAAACCTTATTTATGAGATTTCTACAATGAATATGTAACATAAAGGAAAAATGCATTGTGTATATTTAGTTCGTGAAGAAAAACATTTTTAATTACTCTCGTGTTGGAGTCGCGTTCAAACTGTCCTTTTATTAGCCGGGACAAATTTCTGTGCATGCACAGGGTCCTTCCTAAGGTCGCCAAGGCCAGAAGCCACGCTCACCTGTTCCTATTGCCTTGCTACTCAGCGTCCTTCAGGGACCAGGAGGATCGTTACTGCTTGGGAAGCCCTTAGGAATGCAGAAAGTGGGACCCCACCGCTACCTACCGAATCCCAAGCTGCATTATACCAAGATCCCCGAAAGATTCCGCTGCAAGTTCAAATTTGAGGAGCGTTATTTTAATGGACCATTTCCTGACTCAGGAAACTTGCCGGCTATGCTTCTCACTGACAGTGGCAGCAGCTGGGAAACGCCAATCCGGTAGAACAAAAACTCCGCGACCGAGAAGAAGGAAGCTGGGCCCAGGAATCCCACTGGTCTCTGCTCGGGCTTCCGGGAAGAGCGGGCCTGCGAGTGCGCATGCGCCAGCCCCGGAGGACTCGGTCTCCCTCTCCCAGGCTGCCGGGCCAGAGCGGTTCGTAGACTTCCGGTTGCCTAGCCCTAGAATTCTGAGGCTCCCTCCGGATGAGAATTGAGCTGTCCGTACAGCCAGGAAACTCGGGGTTACAGCACCGAAGGGGTCCATGGCTTGAGGTGAGTCGCTGTCCACTGGTGCTCAGCGGGACTGGGGGGCTCCCTCGCTGCACCGACCCCTTCCACGTCCCGGGAACTTGGCTACCTGCTGGCACCGCCTTCCCACGACCTTCTCACCGCTCATTGGTTAGAGCTGGCTTCGGGGTTTCCTGGCCCCGCCCACTCCTTTACCCTCCCCCACACACACCCCCCCACCCTCCCCCTTCCCCTCACCCCAACCCCCGGCCTGGTCAGTCGTTAGGGGCGAGGGCGCTTGCGTGTCTGGCTTCGGTAGTGGCCCTGGCAACTTTCTGAGACGGTAAGGACTCGGGCAGCGCGACGCGCTCCGCCCTTAAAAAGAAAAAAACTTAGCGGGGGGAAAAGGATTCCGGTCAGGAAACTCAAGGTTCATTCTGCGTTCTTACAACATTCATTAAAATCTCGCGTCAGAAAATTCTCATGAGGGTGTTTCTGGGACTGAAATCTCATCTACGAAAATAATTTGACAAATCACTTACTTGTGACATCACTCCCGTAGTTGTCAACCCGTAGGTCTATTAGTTCCAAACTTCGCTGGTTCCGTTTCATCTTCCAGACCTCCAAACTCAATGAGGCCTCCTCCCAAATTCACTCACTCCCTGACTGAGTAAACAAACGTGCCTTTAAATAAATGTCGATTACTCCCCAAATTATATCTTCAGCCGGATCTCATAATTGTACATCTAACTGCCTGCCTGACATCTCTGCTTAATAGGTGTCCTGATAGGCACTTCATTACCTAGTATGTCTAAAACCAAACTTCATATTTCCATCATCTTCCCCATCTAAGTAAATGGCAGATCCATTCTTCCAGTTTCTTAAAGCCTTGGAGTTATTCTTACATATCACATATAATTCATCAATAATCCTATTGGTTCTATACGAATTCTATGTCCAGAACATGAACAGTTGCTTACCACCTCCATCGCCATACCTTAATCCAAGCCACCATCACCTCTCCTCCTATCATTGTGGTGCCTACCTGGTCACCCTGCTTCCATCCTTGTTCCCCTACCCTCTTCCCAGCAGTGAGTGCGGGCCTCTTCATAAGTAAGTCAAACCCCTCCAGTGGCCTTCCATATCAGTCAGGATAAAATCCCAAATCCTAGCCATCCCTATGAGTTCCAACATGAACTGCCTCATATTTCCTTTCTAACCTTGTGTCCTAAAACCCTGCCCCTGGCTCATTCGGCTCCAGCCGCCTGGTGTAGCACCATCCTGCTTCATGGACTTTGGACATGCTGTTCCTTTTGCCTGGAAAACTTTTTGCCCAGTTAAACACATGGCTTGCTTCTTCAGTGCCTTCAGGTCTCTTCCCTGCAGTCACCTTAGCAGAGAGTCTGTCCCTGACCACCCCGTGTAAAATTCAACCACCCACCCTGCAACTTGAGCCTTATCTTCTTTATCTTCTTCATAACCGTTATTCACTGGACATACATATATGTGTGGGTTTTGTTGTCATGGTCTTCTCCCACTAGATTAAATCTCTGAGCGGAGTTTTTTTGTTACGTTTGTCCATTGTTATAGTCTTAGTGCTTGACACACAATAGGTGCTCCAGAAACATTTGTTGGGGCTTCCCTGGTGGCGCAGTGGCTGAGAATCTGCCTGCTAATGCAGGAGACACGGATTCGAGCCCTGGTCTGGGAGGATCCCACATGCCGCGGAGCAACTGGGCCCCTGAGCCATGGCCGCTGAGCCTGCGCGTCCGGAGCCTGTACTCCGCAACAGGAGAGGCCACAACAGTGAGAGGCCCACGTACCACACACACACACACACACACACACACACATGCCATATATATTATATATATATATACACACACACACACAAAGTCACTAGAGAGTAAAGCAAACATTATATTTAAAGGAGAGAGGCAAGTGCAGTTCTGTGTAGAGAAGAGCAAATATGATTAGGTCTGGAAAAAATGTTTGGGGGTCAGATAGGTTTGGGATACTATGCATACTAAACCCTCTTGTTAGAAATTCATGGTGCATATTGGCATCTAACAATAAAGACTCTGAGAAATCACACACAAAAAGTGTGCCGTATAATTTATTGTCCTAGACTTCTCTGGTGATCCAGTGGTTAAGACTCCATGCTTCCAATGCAGGGGGCACGGGTTCAATCCCTGGTTGGGGAAGTTCCACATGCAGCGAGGTATGGCCAAAAAAAAAAAGAAGAGTTTATTGTACAAATGGGGTCACTTTTGTCTAGGATAAATACTAAACCAGTCAGGACAAGAAGATGACCCATGGTCACCCTAAAGAAACCTATTGAGCTTTGTGTCATTCAGTATTTCAAGAATTTATTTAAGCACACAATGCTTTATGAATTTTTTTTCCCAGCATGGCATTGACACCCTGGTAAGGTGTTTTAAGGACATGATTTGAAAACCACTGGGATTGGGAATGATTAGGTGGTGCTGGCATTGGTTTATACTCTGATCTGTGGAGACTGCCTATCGTATACAAGATGTTATTTTCATATTTTCCTGATTCATGTCCAGTTAATCCTAATGAAGTCAACACCCCACCACATTAATCATTCCCATAATCTTTGGTGTGTTTTTGACAGGACCCATTGCAGCTACTGACCTGACACCTCTGAGTAGTTTGCATTTCTTTTTAAGTGGAAGAACTTTTTTTGCTCTTTAAAAGTACCATAGAGTGAACTAGCTAAATTGTTGGCCAAGTACCATTTTCTGATGTTAAAGAAATGACCCAACTATATTGGATGAAATAAAGAAGACTTGAATAAATAGAGAGACATGTTCTTAGAGGGCTTATAGTGGATCATGCAAGGCACCCTTTGGGAAGTGGATCCGCTCTCAATACGCTGGCATTTTGTGATACTGTGTCTTTGAAACTAAAAGCCAGATGGTGAACTGGGATAAATTCACTCTGTTACTGACCACTGTTCTTGGCCTCCTTAATCAATAGAAATTGATAAGAGGCCAGGCAAGAAATTCAGGCAAGGCTTTATTGGAACCCCTGCTACAGCAGGAGGGAGTGAAAACAAGTAACAAGTTCCCTTGCTCACTCCGGGGGGCAGAGGGAGCTGTTTCCTTATATGGGGTGAGGGTAGGGGTGGGTCCAGGGGTTGGGGTGGTCTGCCCACCCCATTGGTGGTGCTGTGTGGGTTTTTGGTCTTTTTGTATGTTGTTCATAATTTGCCCCAGTTGCACCTGCATGTAGTCATTTTTAGTCCCTTATAGTTTCTTTGTATTTTTTTGCTCGAGGAGACATTTGTCCACGTGCAAGCACTGCAGCAAAAGGTCCCAGGTCCCAGCCTGTCTCAACTCTATTGGGTAGCTGTCAGGGTCGTCAGCCAGTATGCCTTTCCCCCCGGGAACCTAACACACCTCCACCCCATTCTCCCAGACCACAACACTGTTGCCCAATCACCGATTATGTGAACTTTTCCCTGATAGATAGTTGGCACCCTCTTGCTTGTCTCAGTATACTTCTGTCAGACATTGCATATAATCAGTATAATGACAATGTGGAGTGTGAATTGATGGTTGATGGAGAGATTAGAGGCTGAGGCCAGGTAAGAGGAGTCACGGTTCTGGAAAGAAATAGATACACACTCAACTTTGAAACTTTGAATAGGCTGTTTAATAAAGGGGCTATTTACAGAGGTATGGCCAGGATTAAAGGAACCATGACTATCCCTAGGCTGAAAGTTCTGCTGGAGCTAAAGAAGAAGGGCTGCCTGCAGAAGCTTGGTCATAGAGGGTCACAGCCATTGTCAGAATACCACCAAAGCAGGGAAAGAGTAGTGAGGAAATACCCTAGCCTCTTTCTCCTCCGATCCTCCCACTTCCTGCCAGAGCATTGGCTGAACCCAACCACAAGGAAGGCAGAAGACTTGGGTGCTATAGGCTATAGAGGTCAGCTGTCCAGAGTCCAGGGCAGGGAAAAGAAGGACCAAGAATGGATTTAGAGGATAATCAGAAAGTAACCAGCACAAGAAGAAATATTCCAAATGATGAGTCCCTGAATTAGACCTTGGTAGTTGGGCTTGTGAAGAAGGGACAGGGTCAGGCCTATGCTGTTTTTCTTGTGCTTTCCTGCCTTGCACACCTGTTCTCTCTCCCCACTATGCCTCCTCCTCCCTTGTCTAAGTCTTACCCTTCCTTCAAGGCTCAACTCATATCCTGCTGCCTTCCTCAAATCTTTCCTGATGACCTATTTCATTGATTATACTCTTATCTTAATCCTATACTGGTCATTAAACACTTGGCCTTTTTACCTTCATTGTTCTATATTTTATTAGATATAAGGCCTGATCTTCGAACTAAATAGAAAGTTCCAAGAAGGAGTGCAGGATGAAGCTCTACCTACAGTAGCTGCTCGATAAACCTTTACCAAAGATTAAAAGGAATTCCATGAAGACACCACTAGCTGAAATAATGGTGTTTGATTTCACAGAGTAAATTCTCATTGAGAAGGTAAGCCATGTTTGCCTCTGCAACTGTGGGATTGAGCTCTTCTTTTCCATTCGGAAGAGTAACCCTTATTTTTTTTCTGGTGAATTTAGAAGTACTATATGCTAATCATAAAACATCAAACAGTATAGAAGCACACAAATTAAAAAGTGAAAATCCTTCTCTTCTTCCCTCTACCCACATTAGCCAACTGTTAATAGTTTGGTGAATTCTCTTTGTGATTTTTTTTCAAGTATGTGTGATGGTATAAGAATGAATAGTAATATCATTATTTGTTGATTAAGATTATTTATATTGCTCTACAATCTACTATTTTAGGTAACCATATAAAATGAACATCAATATTAATATCCATTTTTTAAATTGTCTCATAATATTCTACTGTTTGAGTATACAGGCGTACCTCATTTTATTGCACTTTGCAGATACTGTGATTTTTACAAATTGAAGGTTTGTGGCAACCGTTGAGCACATCTATTGGTGCCATTTTTCCAACAGCATTTGCTCATTTTGTGTCTCTCTGTCATCTTTGAATTGGTATCCAGAAATCCAAGGGTACCAACCGGGAAAAAAAAGAAAAATTTAAGCCCTAACAAAAACCTTTTCTATCTAATAAGGTATCAAGAAAAGTACAGTCTAGCAAGACAGAAAACATTTAAATAATAAATACTATATACCAGGCAAATCCCACGAAAACACTGTGGCCTCTCCCCTACTAACACCAGCAAAGGGAGCCTAGATTCCATCTTCACTGAGCTGTAATAAGCACCTAATGCCCACCCCTTATCAGAAAGTTGCCAAAAAAATTTCAGTTGGGACCCAGGACTTTCCTCCCTGCTAGGCAGTAACAAGGACTGCACTACAGTGTCAGTGTCAGCCCCATGTCAGGTCCATGTCAGACCACATGAAGAGTTTGTACATCCGCGTGATGCAGCAATAACAAGGTATCCTCTTTTATCCTTCTGAGGTGTTGTCAGAGAGGTCTAGTGGAAAGTCAGAGCTCTCAACACCATCTACCATTAACAAAGCCACTCCTAACCCTGGTGTTAGTGGAGGCCACCTGGGGAGCAATAATGAGGCACTCCTATCACTCCCAGCCAGGGAGGTATCCTTAGAGGCCTACAGTGGCACTAGAACTCCCATCCTCACCCAGCAGTAATGAAGAACTCTCTCCACTCCCCCACTTACCTTAGATGTCAATAAAAGCTGAGTAGGGAACCTGGATTTCTATCACACTTGGTAGTAATGAAGCAGCACCCACCTCTTCCCCTCCTGAAGCATTATCAGATAAAGCATGCTAAAATGGGAGATTTAAATAATATCCAGAGTCTCTTAATACCCCAAATGTCCAAGTTTCAATCAAAATCGCTCATCATACCAAGGACAATGACAATCTCAAACTAAATGAAAAAAGAAAATGAATAGATGCCAATACCAGAATGACAGAGATGGGAGAATTATCTGACAAAGATTTTAAAACCCCTATCATAAATTTTTTCAACAGGCAATTACAAACACACTTGAAGCAAATGAAAAAAATAGAGTCTCAGTAGAGAAACAGAAGATATAAAGAAGAACTAAAAAGAAATGTTAGAAATGAAAAATATAACAACCAAAATTAAAAACACAGTAGATAGAATCAACACCAGAAGGAAAGGAGCAAAGGAAAGAATCAGCAAACTGGAAGTTACAACAAAAATTACCCAATCTGAATAACAGAGAGAAAATAGACCAAAAATAAATAGAGTTTTAGGGACATGTGAGACTATAACAAAAGATCTGACATTCATGTCATCCCAGAAGGAGAGGAGAAAGAGGACAGAACTGAAAATGTACTTGAAGAAATAATGGCTGAAAATTCCCCAAATTTGTCAAAAGGTATAAACAGATTCAAGAGACCAGATTAATGTCAAGCAAGATGAACCCAAAGAAATCCACATCAAGACACATCATAGTCAAACTTCTGAAAACTAAAAGAAAAATGTCTTGAAAGCAGCAAGAGCAAAATGAACCTTAGCTATAAGGGTAAGCAATTCAAATAAGAGAGCGTTTTTCATCAGAAACTATGGAGACCAGAAGGAAGAGGCATAATACTGTTCAAATGCTGAAAGTAAAGAACTATCATCCCAGAATACTTATATCCAGTGAAAATATGCTTCAGGAATGAAGGAGAAATCAAGACATTCTATGATAAAGGAAAACTAAGAGAATTTGTAAGACTTACCCTAAAAGAATGGCTAAAGTAAGTTTTCTAAACAGAAAAGAAACAATAAAGGAATTGTGGAGGAAATATCATGACTGAGCAAAAATATGAATGAATAAAATGGATTTTCCTTGAGTTTTCTACATCATATTTGATGGCTGAATCAAAAATTACTACACTGTTCTAAATATATGTAGAAGAAAAATTTAAGATCACTATATCATTAACAGAGGAAGGTAAAAGTAAAAGTGACATAAGATTTCTGTATTTTACTGACACTGGTAAAATATGATACCAGTAGACTGTTATAATTTGTATATACATATGTGTGTAATTATATATATATAATGTTATATATATATATATAATTTAGAGTAACCACTAAAAAAGCTATAAAAAGAAATACATGCAAAAACATTATAGATTAACCAAAATGGAATTGCAAAATATTTTTTAAAAGGCAGGAAAAAACCCCAAAAGAAATGGAAAACAAATAGAAAACAAAATGGTTGACTTAAGACCTAACATATTAATATTGCATTAAATGTAAATGTCTAAATACTATAATTAAAAGATAGAGATTGCCACACACACACACACACACACACACACACAGAGTTATCTCATCCAAAATGTCAATAGTGCCAATATTAAGAGATGCTGAACTAGAGTCTAATTAAAGTCTAGACTCTAGACTTTCAACAAATTCATGTTTTCTACTGCGTACACACTGCTGATTTCCAAGGTAGCTGGTGTTGACAGTACTGAGCCTTTCTGAAGTTCTGCAGCTCCCTTCCCCACCTGACCAAGCAGTTAACAGAGGGAAGAAAGCTGAAATCTGTTAGTTATAACTCATTCACCCCTTTCCATCTTCCAGAATAGCTTTTATCTGTTATTTCCTCTCCCTTTGTATTTAAGAATCTGTTCCTTTACTCTAGTTTAAATGGGGGAAAAAGAGAGAAAGAGAAATAAATACATGTGCTCAGCCTTCGTGTTTTATTAGAAAGCCCCACACTTTTTCTTGCAAATGAAATTAAAATCAATTTATCAAATTCTAAAAATTTTTTTTTAAATCATATTTTGATTAGCAGATTGGTAACCTTTATAACCTTGGAGTGGGGAAGACTTTCCTAACAAAGATTCAAGGTCCAGAATCTGTAAAAGAAAAGGCTGGTAAGTTTGCCTCCTTAAAAATAAAAATTCATGAATGGAACACACAGACACAAAACACCATAAAAAACTATGTATTAAGAATTTTTTTTAAAGGAGGGGACTGTGTAAAAATTTTAAACTTCCATGTAGCAACTTTCTGGAAGGCAACTTGGCAATATCTACCAAAAGTTTTAAATGCTGTACCAACCAGCCACCTCTACAAACTGATTCTTGAATATACAGTATTCACAGTTCAACATGCACATATATATATATAAACTACCATTATAGAAGTGTTCATAATAGAAAAAATCTGGAAGCAACCCAAGTGCCTATCAGTAGATAACAAACGCAATAAATTATGACATATCTACATGATTCAGTATGACAGTCAACCACTAGAAAGAATGAGATAAAACAATATGTGCTGACAGTGAATAGATCTCCAAAATATATTTGGGGGGAAGAGGGATAGGAAGTAAGGAAAAAATATGTGTATATATGATCCCCATAGATACATTTTAATTATATATTTAATTCTCTACATTTATTTACACATTATACCAACATGTGTTTTCCATATATGTATAATGCCTAAAATGTTTTCTGTTTCTGAAACACCTAAAACTCTGCCTTGGATTGGGGACTTGGACAGATAGGGGAAGCAGTCACCAGCAGCAAACTGTATCTTCATTTTTTAACCTTTCTCTGCCATTTGAATTTTATAATCTTGTACTTTTTTTAAAAATGTTAACATGAGTTACTTGAGCTGTGGGATTATTAGCCTTTATTTTCCCTTTTTTCACATTCTTCTACTTTTTAAAAAAACTAATGAATATTAAGTTAAGAAGGAAAAATTACCCATCCACATAACTAACTCTCTTACTTAACTCTTTTCATTCTAACTTTCTAAGGTAACCAGTCAGAGCCTCTGTCCTTGTTATATCATTGATATGGCGTTTGACTACATAATTAGTTTACTTCAATGTAATTGCTCATTGTGGCAGCTCAAGATGCCACATCAACTATCTAGAAACAGAGGAATTTGCTGCCTGCTTATTATTAGAGTTTTATGGCTCTCATTGGCTTGTCCTGTTATTTGGGTCCTTAGCATATTACATCTGAAAGTAGAATAACCAGAAGGTATTCTGATTAAATTTCATATTTTATGAAGAAATCAAATTTTCAATAAGTATCCATATTCAGTAAGTACCCATATTGAGTTCTCCCAAGATTGTATAATACTTGTAAATGTCTCTATTACCCTATCTTCCTAGAACTCTACCGATATCCAAAAATGATTGAGATTGAACAGGCAGAGGCCCAGCTCTCTGAGTTAGACCTGCTAGCCAGTATGTTCCCCGGTGTGAATGAGCTCATAGTGAATGACTAGCTGGCTGTAGCAGAACTAAAAGATTGTGTTGAAAAGAGGACAATGGAAGGACGATCTTCAAAAGTTTACTTTACTATCACTATGAACCTGGACATATCTGAGGAAGCAGTGGTAATTCAATTTTACTTTTGAAAGCATGTTTCATGTTTACTTTTGAAACATGTCTCAACTTAAAACAGCACTTACGGCATTTTTTTCTCTCTCTCTCTCTCTTTTTTTTTTTATCAGGTGATGTTTTCTCTGGCCTGTGTTCTTCCCTTTAAATACCCTGCAGTTCTGCCTGAAATTACTGTCAGGTATGTTAGAGAAACTGGCCAACTCTAGAGGTCAAAACTAATCTGAGGATAAAAGCAATTCTCAAGTTTGTTTTCTGTTCCAAGAAAATTGATTTAATTTTTTAATCCCGTGTCTTTTCCATCAGATCAGTATTATTAAGTAGATCCCAGCAGGCTCAGCTGAATACAGATCTGACCACATACCTACAAAAGAATTGTCTCGGAGATGTCTGTATATTGAATGCCACAGAGTGGGTTAGAGAACACGCTTCTGGCTATGTCAGCAAAGACAACACACCCTCCCCTGCTCCAGGAAGTACAGTCCAGCCAGTTGACCTCATCCTCACAACACTCTGGATCTACAGCCATCACATCTACAACAAATGCAAAAGAAAGAACATTCTAGAGTGGGCAAAGGAGCTTTCCCTATCTGGGTTTAGCATGCCTGGGAAACCTGGCGTTGTTTGTGTGGAAGGCCCACAAAGCGCCTGTGAAGAATTCTGGTCAAGGTTGGCTTTCACAACTTTTGTATGCCTTGTCAATAATTTTAGTACTAAACATGATACTAGAGATGTGGAAATTAGTATGTATGGGGACTCAGTCTAAAACAGCACTCAAATATGATCGGCATCACTCCCTTCGCCTGATACAGGACACAAAGAAGATGTTCTGTAGATAGATGTTAAATTGAGCCCCTGCCCAAGATGGTGTCTACTGTCCCCTCCATGTCTATGGATCTGATTCTTCCCTCATCTTAGTGATGCTGTAAGTTGTGTGAACCCTGTGAAACAAGGGGGTTTCTAATCTTCTCATTTCTGAGAAGTCCCTTTGGGAGGTCAAGATTCAGCAATTTCCACATTTCTAAAATGCTAATACGAAGCAGTGATAATGGAATTAAGTGAGTTTGGGGGTGGGATTATAACCAGAATCATATTTGATTAAAATAAAATCCATGTGAGATAAAAACAGATATCTTTACTTCTAGGAAAAGGCACTGAGAAATCTGTTTCATAACTTCTATTTTCAGTGCTTTAGAATACACAACACATTTTCAAAGTTTCTACTCTGAAAATTTCTTTCAGACTCCGAAAATTAAGCTGGAAGAGAATTTTAATTCGCCATCGAGAAGACATTGCTTTTGATGGTACAAATGAGGAAATGGAAAGACAAAGAAAATTTTCAGTTTTTGAAGAAAAAGTATTCAGTGTTAATGGAGCCAGAGGAAACCACATGGACTTTGGTCAACTGTATCAGTTTTTAAATGCCAAAGGATGTGGGGATGTTTTCCAGATGCTCTTTGGTGTGGAAGGACAAGGAGCAGAAGAGTAGTTGAAAGTGTTTTGCTACTGTTGGTCTTTTGACTTTCTCCCCGACTCTTTCTTGAAAGATTAAGTAATTTCCCTTTAGTCCCATTCTAAAATGTTAAGGGGGAAAAAAGAGGAAAAGTAGTATAGCTGAAATGCATCTGTTAAAAATATTCATGATTAAATGCAGAACTGAGTTTGTTTTTTTTTTGTTTTTGTTTTGTTTTGTTTTGTTTTTGCGATACGCGGGACTCTCACTGTTGTGGCCTCTCCCGTTGCGGAGCACAGGCTCCGGACGCGCAGGCTCAGCGGACATGGCTCACGGGCCCAGCCGCTCCGCGGCATGTGGGATCTTCCCGGACCGGGGCACGAGCCCGTGTCCCCTGCATCAGCAAGTGGACTCTCAACCACTGTGCCACCAGGGAAGCCCAGAACTGATTTTTAAATTATAATCTTAAAATTGTTGATAGACATGTCTTCACATATAATAGGTAGTCTTCACTACCTATTTTGAAAGAGAAATTAATAATATTTGAGGACGATAGTGTTGGTGATAACTTGCCACTTATTCCCAATCCCCGTCCCCTTTATCTGCCTCCACTAAGAACCTGGGAAAGCTTAATGCTCACTCTCTCCAGGCTCTCTTGCAGCTGCGGGGGGGGGGGGGTGGCTAGGGAACCTTTGGGAAAACTTTTGCTTCCCTGATTAAAATGAAAGATGCAGCTAGGGCACCTCTTCCCTCTCTTTCTGTCTGAAATACCAAAGTGATGGCTGGAGCTACAGTAGTCCATTCAACCACGAGGGAAGGAAGGGCCAAAAGAGCCACAGAGATGCCAGTCCTGAAGCTGGTAAACTACTGATCGAACAGTAGCTGCTGCCTACCTCTAGACAGCTTATTATGAAATAAAACCAGTTTTCTTTATATTTCTGTGTCTGTTACTAGCAGTTAAAAGCGAGTTTGCCAAATAGATTTTTTTCAAAGCATTAGTTTTGCATCTGCCCCAGGCACTTGATACAAAGATTAGTGAATTTTTTTTTACATCTTTATTGGAGTATAATTGCTTAACAATGGTGTGTTAGTTTCTGCTTTATAACAAAATGAATCAGTTATACATATACATATGTTCCCATATCCCCTCCCTCTTGCGTCTTCCTCCCACCCTCCTATCCCACCCCTCCAGGCGGTCACAAAGCACCGAGCTGATCTCCCTGTGCTATGCGGCTGCTTCCCACTAGCTGTCTACCTTAGGTTTGGTAGTGTATATATGTCCATGCCTCTCTTTCGCTTTGTCACAGCTTACCCTTCCCCGTCCCCATATCCTCAAGTCCATTCTCTAGTAGGTCTGTGTCTTTATTAGTGTCTTACCCCAAGGTTCTTCATGACATTTTTTTTCTTCTTAGATTTCATATATATGTGTTAGCATACGGTATTTGTCTTTCTCTCTCTGACTTACTTCACTCTGTATGACAGACTCTAGGTCTATCCACCTCATTACAAATAGCTCAATTTTGTTTCTTTTTATGGCTGAGTAATATTCCATTGTATATATGTGCCACATCTTTATCCATTCATCCGATGATGGACACTGAGGTTGTTTCCACCTGCGGGCTATTGTAAATAGGGCTGCTATGAACATTTTGGTACATGACTCTTTTTGAATTATGGTTTTCTCAGGGTATATGCCCAGTAGTGGGATTGCTGGGTCATATGGTAGTTCTATTTGTAGTTTTTTAAGGAACCTCCATACTGTTCTCCATAGTGGCTGTACCAATTCACATTCCCACCAGCAGTGCAAGAGTGTTCCCTTTTCTCCACACCTTCTCCAGCATTTATTGTTTCTAGATTTTTTGATGATGGCCATTCTGACTGGTGTGAGATGATATCTCATTGTAGTTTTGATTTGCATTTCTCTAATGATTAAAGATGTTGAGCATTTTCTCATGTGTTTGTTGGCAGTCTGTATATCTTCTGTGGAAAAATGTCTATTTAGGTCTTCTGCCCAAGTTGCTTCATTTGCAAATATTTTCTCCCATTCTGGGGGTTGTCTTTTGCTCTTGTTTATGGTTTCCTTTGCTGTGCAAAAGCTTTTAAGTTTCATTAGGTCCCATGTGTTTCTTTTTGTCTTTATTTCCATTTCTCTAGGAGGTGGGTCAAAAAGGATCTTGCTGTGATTTATGTCATAGAGTGTTCTGCCTATGTTTTCCTCTAAGAGTTTGATAGTTTCTGGCCTTACATTTAGGTCTTTAATCCATTTTGAGCTTATTTTTGTGTATGGTGTTAGGGAGTGATCTAATATCATACTTTTACATGTCCCTGTCCAGTTTTCCCAGAACCACTTATTGAAGAGGCTGTCCTTTCTCCACTGTACATTCCTGCCTCCTTTACCAAAGATAAGGTGACCATATGTGCATGGGTTTATCTCTGGGCTTTCTATCCTGTTCCATTGATGTATCTTTCTGTTTTTGTGCCAGTACCATACTGTATTGATTACTGTAGCTTTGTAGTATAGTCTGAAGTCAGGGAGCCTGATTCCTCCAGCTCCATTTTTCATTTTCAAGATTGCTTTGTCTATTCGGGGTCTTTTGTGTTTCCATACAAGTTGTGAAATTTTTTGTTCTAGTTCTGTGAAAATTGCCAGTGGTAGTTTGATAGGGATTGCATTGAATCTGTAGATTGCTTTGGGTAGTAGAGTCATTCTCACAATGTTGATTCTTCCAATCCAAGAACATGGTACATCTCTCCATCTATTTGTATCATCTTTAATTTCTTTCATCAGTGTCTTATAATTTTCTGCATACAGGTCTTTTGTCTCCTTAGGTAGGTTTATTCCTAGATATTTTATTCTTTTTGTTGCAATGGTAAATGGGAGTGTTTTCTTGATTTCACTTTCAGATTTTTCATCATTAGTATATGGGAATTCAAGAGATATCTGTGCATTAATTTTGTATCCTGCTACTTTACCAAATTCATTGATTATCTCTAGTAGTTTTCTGGTAGCATCTTTAGGATCCTCTATGTATAGTATCATGTCATCTGCAAACAGTGAAAGCTTTACTTCTTTTCTGATTTGGATTCCTTTTATTTCCTTTTCTTCTCTGACTGCTGTGGCTAAAACTTCCAAAGCTATGTTGAATAAGAGTGGTGAGAGTGGGCAACCTTGTCTTGTTCCTGATCTTAGTGGAAATGGTTTCAGTTTTTCACCATTGAGGACAATGTTGGCTGTGGGTTTGTCATATATGGCCTTTATTATGTTGAGGAAAGTTCCCTCTATGCCTACTTTCTGCAGGGTTTTTATCATAAATGGGTGTTGAATTTTGTCGAAAGTTTTCTCTGCATCTATTGAGATGATCATGTGGTTTTTCTCCTTCAATTTGTTAATATGGTGTATCACGTTGATTGATTTGCGTATATTGAAGAATCCTTGCATTCCTGGAATAAACCCCACTTGATCATGGTGTATGATCCTTTTAATGTGCTGTTGGATTCTGTTTGCTTGTATTTTGTTGAGGATTTTTGCATCTATGTTCATCAGTGATATTGGCCTGTAGTTTTCTTTCTTTGTGACATCCTTGTCTGGTTTTGATATCAATGTGATGGTGGCCTCATAGAATGAGTTTGGGAGTGTTCCTTCCTCTGATATTGTTTGGAAGAGTTTGAGAAGGATGGGTGTTAGCTCTTCTCTAAATGTTTGATAGAATTCGCCTGTGAAGCCATCTGGTCCTGGGCTTTTGTTTGATGGAAGATTTTTAATCACAGTTTCAATTTCAGTGCTTGTGATTGGTCTATTTATATTTTCTATTTCTTCCTGAGTCAGTCTTGGCAGGTTGTGCATTTCTAAGAATTTGTCCATTTCTTCCAGGTTGTCCATTTTATTGGCATAGAGTTTCTTGTAGTAATCTCTCATGATCTTTTGTATTTCTGCAGTGTCAGTTGTTACTTCTCCTTTTTCATTTCTAATTCTATTGATTTGAGTCTTCTCCCTTTTTTTCTTGATGAGTCTGGCTAATGGTTTGTCAATTTTGTTTATCTTCTCAAAGAACCAGCTTTTAGTTTGGTTGATCTCAGCTATCATTTCCTTCATTTCTTTTTCATTTATTTCTGATCTGATCTTTATGATTTCTTTCCTTCTGCTAACTTTGGGGGTTTTTTGTTCTTCTTTCTCTAATTGCTTTAGGTGCAAGGTTAGCTTGTTTATTCGAGGTGTTTCCTGTTTCTTAAGGTGGGATTGTATTGCTATAAACTTCCCTTTTAGAACTGCTTTTGCTGCATCCCATAGGTTTTGGGTCGTCGTGTCTCCATTGTCATTTGTTTCTAGGTATCTTTTTATTTCTTCTTTGATTTCTTCAGTGATCACTTCGTTATTAAGTAGTGTATTGTTTAGCCTCCATGTGTTTGTATTTTTTACAGATCTTTTCCTGTAATTGATATCTGGTCTCATAGTGTTGTGGTCAGAAAAGATACTTGATACAATTTCAATTTTCTTAAATTTACCAAGGCTTGATTTGTGACCCAAGATATGATCTATCCTGGAGAATGTTCCATGAGCACTTGAGAAAAATGTGTATTCTGTTGTTTTTAGATGGAATGTCCTATAAATATCAATTAAGTTCATCATGTTAATGGACCAATTAAAGCTTGTGTTTCCTCATTTATTTTCATTTTGGATGATCTGTCCGTTGGTGAAAGTGGGGTGTTAAAGTCCCCTACTATGAATGTGTTACTGTCGATTTCCCCTTTTATGGCTGTTAGTATTTGCCTTAGGTATTGAGGTGCTCCAGTGTTGGGTGCATAAATATTTAAAATTGTTATATCTTCTTCTTGGATCAATCCCTTGATCATTATGTAGTGTCCTCTTTGTCTCTTCTAGTAGTCTTTATTTTAAAGTCTATTTTGTCTGATATAAGAATTGCTACTCCAGCTTTCTTTTGATTTCCATTTGCATGGAATATCTTTTTCCATCTCCTTACTTTTAGTCTGTATGTGTCTCTAGGTCTGAAGTGGGTCTCTTGTAGACAGCATATATATGGGTCTTGTTTTTGTATCCATTCAGCCAATCTGTGTCTTTTGGTGGGAGCATTTAGTCCATTTACATTTAAGGTAATTATTGATATGTATGTTCCTATTCCCATTTTCTTAATTGTTTTGGGTTCGTTATTGTAGGTCTTTTCCTTCTGTTGTGTTTCTTGCCTAGAGAAGATCCTTTAGCATTTGTTGTAAAGCTGGTTTGGTGGTGCTGATCTCTCTCAGCTTTTGCTTGTCTGTAAACCTTTTAATTTCTCCATCAAATCTGAATGAGATCCTTGCTGGGTAGAGTAATCTTGGTTGCAGGTTTTTCTCCTTCATCACTTTAAATATGTCCTGCCACTCCCTTCTGGCTTGCAGAGTTTCTGCTGAAACATCAGCTGTTAACCTTATGGGGATTCCCTTGTGTGTTATTTGTTGTTTTTCCCTTGCTGCTTTTAATATGTTTTCTTTGTATTTAATTTTTGACAGTTTGATTAATGTGTCTTGGCGTATGTCTCCTTGGATTTATCCTGTATGGGACTCTCTGTGCCTCCTGGACTTGATTAACTATTTCCTTTCCCATATTAGGGAAGTTTTCAACTATAATCTCTTCAAATATTTTCTCAGTCCCTTTCTTTTTCTCTTCTTCTTATGGAACCCCTATAATTCGAATGTTGGTGCGTTTAATGTTGTCCCAGAGGTCTCTGAGACTGTCCTCAGTTCTTTTCATTCTTTTTTCTTTATTCTGCTCTGCAGCAGTTATTTCCACTATTTTATCTTCCACATCACTTATCCGTTCTTCTGCCTCAGTTATTCTGCTATTGATCCCTTCTAGAGTAGTTTTAATTTCATTTATTGTGTTTCTAATCATTGCTTGATTCATCTTTAGTTCTTCTAGGTCCTTGTTAACTGTTTCTTGCATTTTGTCTATTCTATTTCCAAGATTTTCGATCATCTTTACTATCATTCTGAATTATTTTTCAGGTAGATTGCCTATTTCCTCTTCATTTGTTAGGTCTGGTGGGTTTTTATCTTGCTCCTTCTCCTGCTGTGTGTTTTTCTGTCTTCTTATTTTGCTTATCGCACTGTGTTTGGGGTCTCCTTTTTGCAGGCTGCAGGTTCGTAGTTCCCGTTGTCTGTAGGTGTCTGTCCCCAGTGGCTAAGGTTGGTTCAGTGGGTTGTGTAGGCTTCCTGGTGGAGGGGACTAGTGCCTGTGTTCTGGTGGATGAGGCTGGATTTTGTCTTTCTGGTGGGCGGGTCCACGTCTGGTGGTGTGTTTTGGGGTGTCTGTGGACTTTTTATGATCTTAAGCAGCCTCTCTGCTAATGGGTGGGTTTGTGTTCCTGTCTTGCTAGTTGTTTGGCATAGGGTGTCCAGCACTGTAGCTTGCTGTTCATTGACTGTAGCTGGGTGCTGGTGTTGAGATGGAGATCTCTGGAAGATTTTCGCCGTTTGATATTATGTGGAGCTGGGAGGTCTCTTGTGGACCAGTGTCCTGAAGTTGGCTCTCCCACCTCAGAGGCACAGCACTGACTCCTGGCTCCTCAATTTGGGATGATTCGTTGTCTATTCATGTATTCCACAGATGCAGGGTACATCAAGTTGATTGTGGAGACTTAATCCGCTGCTTCTGAGGCTGCTGGGAGAGATTTCCCTTTCTCTTCTTTGTTCTCACAGCTCCCGGGTCTCAGCTTTGGATTTGGCCCCGCCTCTGCGTGTAGGTCGCCGGAGGGCGTCTGTTCTTCGCTCAGACAGGACAGGGTTAAAGGAGCAGCTGCTTCGGGGACTCTGGCTCACTCAGGCCGGGGCGGGGGGCGGGGGGCAGGGAGGGAGGGGCACGGAGTGCGGGGCGAGCCTGCCGTGGCAGAGGCCGGCGTGACGTTGCACCAGCCCGAGGCGAGCCTTGCGCTCTCCCGAGGACCTCGATCCCGGGACCCCGGCAGTGACGGGCTGCACACGCTCCCCGGAAGGGCGGCGTGGACAGTGACCTGCGCTCGCACACAGGCCTCTTGGCGGCGGCAGCAGCAGCCCCAGCATCCCACGCCCGTCTCTGGGGTCCGCACTTTTATCCGCGGCTCGCGCCCGTCTCTGGAGCTCCTTTAAGCAGCGCTCTTAATCCCCTCTCCTCGCGCACCAGGAAACAAAGAGGGAAGAAGAAGTCTCTTGCCTCTTCGGCAGCTCCAGACTTTTTCCCGGACTCCCTCCCGGCCAGCCGTGGTGCACTAACCCCTTCAGGCTGTGTTCACGCCGCCAGCCCCAGTCCTCTCCCTGCGCTCCGACCGAAGCCCGAGCCTCAGCTCCCTCTGTGTGGGAATCTCTCCGCTTTGCCCTCCGCACCCCTGTGGCTGCGCTCTCCTCCGCTACTCCGAAGCTCTCCCCCTCCGCCACCGGCAGTCTCTGCCCGAGAAGGGGCTTCCTAGTGTGTGGAAACCTTTTCTCCTTCATGGCTCCCTCCCACTGGTGTAGGTCCCGTCCCTATCCTTTTATCTCTGTTTATTCTATTTTCTTTTGCCCTACCCAGGTACGTGGGGAGTTTCTTGCCTTTTGGGAGGTCTGAGGTCTTCTGCTAGCGTTCAGTAGGTGTTCTGTAGGAGTTGTTCCACGTGTAGCTGTAATTCTGGTGTATCTGGTCAGTAAGTACTGGTTTTTGTAGGGGTCTTAATTCCTTGTGACATGGAACCTATATAAGGTTGTCTGGACTTCTTTGGAAGCTGATAAGTGCTTCTGCCTGAGCAAATGATCGGTTACTCTTTACAGCGGTGCAGGAGGTGAGCAGAGAATGCTGGAAGCGGCAGACACAGTCAACTTCGTGGAAGAGACTGCGGGAGGCGGCGCTTAAGGCGGTCCTTTTTTCTTTTCTCTTCCTTTGTGCTTAGTCTTGTTTCACTTGCTCACAGGGTGCCACGTCGTGAGACCTCGCACCAGGCACTTCACAGCAGAGTCCCTAGTGTGGAACGGCTGCACCTACACCTCAGTTCAAGATGGCTGCGGCGGGCCACGTGCAGAGACGCTACGCTACGCCCACACTGTGATCTGGAGCAAAATGCAGCACAGCTGCCTCCTCCCCACCTAGTGAAATTTTTCTTGAACGGAGTTTTCAGTTCATCTCTATTTTTGTATACTCATGCTCTGCCTCTGCTCCTTGGCTCACCTCACAGAAGGCTTTGAAGCCCGAGCAGAGCTCAGACTTTTTAATAGGCCTCAACTATTCATCAGACTGGTAATTTAGAGCATTCGTTTCTGGAAAATTGGATTTTGACGAATTTTTCTCTCTGGAAGTGGCTTTCTGTAAATTTATTTTCAGCAAATTGACCTAGAGTCAAATAAACACACTATCTGGATTTTGAGGCCCTCCATAAATCAGTTTCCAAAGTGTTTATTAAACATTTACTAATTGCTAACACTCAGCTTGGTACTGTGTGTTGGGTATTCTTTGAAAAGTCAGACTTGGATAGAGGAGTGGGCCTGGGGGACATAATGCATTGTTTATCTTAGTAAAAAGTTGCGGGCAATGTACTGTGCCCATCACTAAGTGAATCAGTAAATACATTATGCTACATACTAGCCAAGTAAAAATCAAAAGTAATAAAGTGGAACTAACAAGGCAGTGTGGATAGATCTTAAGTATAAACACAAATAAGAATCCGAGTGGTATTCATAGCACAGTGCCTATATTGGCTGCACATCTCACGTACCTCCTCAGATTCCCTCCATGCTGCCCACCTCCCCAGTGCCCTGTCAGTTGCCCTGGAAATGCCAGTCCTTCCTCCGCTGCCACCACACAGCCAGCTGGACCAGCTGGACGTTTAGTTTCTGACTCCCTCCAGCCACTTCCAGATTTGGGTGAAATACCCCACAGAGCATGAGACTGACATCCCTAGAGGCCACCAAAGGGGCCAAATGATGCACATGTTACTTTCAGCAGGACTAAATTTCTATAATTTTTTTAGTCTTTGTACATTATTTTAATTAAAAACATTGTTATGTATAAATATATAGATCTCAAGTATAATATAAAAACATAGACTATAATAATGTAGCATTATAAGTTTTCTTCCCAGACAGACCTGTCAAATTTAGACATTGGACTATTAATACCGTGGCCAAGAGAAGTACAGATTTTCCAACCTCATGATTAATAAATTTTTTTGGAGAGTGGATGGAAGTATTAGAAAACAGCAAATTAGATGGTCCTGCCTACATTATATAATGTAAGAGACACAATAAAAGCTGTAAGACACTATAGTTAAATGTTAGAGGCAATATAGCTTTCTTAGACTTTTACCAATGATTATGTACTTCATATATAGACATCCTTAAATGTAAAATTGTTCAGTATGTATCTTTATTCCACAGTGACAGCTTGTCATGTATTAATCTGAAAAATATCTTGAACTGGAATCATCTATAAAGAAATAATGACAAACCTTTAAAAGAAACTCTTAGTCCCAAGTCAAATCATGTTTAAAAATTAAAAGATCTATAGAAAGCAAGAGTGGAGGCAGGAAACCTTGGCTACATGTCCATTTTTATTTGTAAAAGTAATTCCTGTACAAAGAATAGTATTATTGAGTCAAGTAAAATAAAACAAAATTTAAACATTCTAAAATTAATCCCACAAGCCCAAATGTTCAGTTTGGAGTAACAAAGTCAAAGCCAGTCCTACCATCTGCACATTAATTTGATAAACTGCATTAAAACAACAAAAAAACTGCATCTGCTGCGGTGCACAACAGATGATTACTTTCGGCATTTGTATAAAAATAACTGTGACACTGTTTTGGTTTTGGTTTTGGTTTTAGAAAGCTGTGTATCAGGGAACCCAACATAACGTATCATTCGTGAAATTCCATTAAAGCTACAAGGCAGCCAAGAGTTAAAGGCATATAAGGACAGGTGCACGTACATAACTTGCCAGTCTGCTGCCCCCCGAAACAATGATTACAACTGCATAGTACAAACTGGGCCCACAAAAATTCTGCAAAAGGGGGTACAAGGAGCATGTGCTTCTACTTAAGCACAATCTGGCAATCTGATCCCACCGCGTCGAGGAAGGATGGAGGCCTTATTCCCTTTGCGGACCCCTTCGAGGAACAGGACCTGGCGAGGGAGGATTCCGGCTCATAATGAAAGGCAGGTGCCTGGCTACCTACGGAAACCGGCGTCCCGAGCGGCTCCCAAGAGTGCTGGGCCTTAACGGACACCACGGCCTTCTCCTACAACCCCCCACCTCCCCCGTGCAGGACCGCCGTGTAGCTACAGAAAGCAGCTGGGAGGGGCCCTAGGACGCTTCACGCATGCGCCCGGCCTTCGTAGGCGCTCCCCAGAAGCACTAGCCCGTGAGGGTCTGAGACGTGGTGAGCGCTGGACAATTGGGCAGGTAGCGTAACCGCAGCTGGGACAGCTGGATTCGGATCTGGTGAAAGGATTCTGACCCTGGCTTGAGTCCTGCGCTTGTTTTTTGGACGGGGTTCCCGCAACCGTGCCAGTTGCAGCTCTGGCGCTGAGATACGGTTTTTGTTGGGTTGTTGTTGTTGTTTTAATACTTATCTTTTACCCTCTTGGGATTTCCCGGATGTTGCTAACAGCTGAGATGATTGGAGGAATGATGCTCTCTGGGACCTGGGTGGCACCTTCGAGGTTCAGGGTGTCCCCCGATTTTAACCAGGGAATTACTGAAATGGAGGATTAATTTTTTAATATTAAAAAATTACTTGGTTTTAAACGGATACATTTTTTGAAAGAAATTTAAGTAGTTTCAGAGAAGTTTAAATGACATGTGTTCTCAACACTATTGTCTTCCTGAGATAGTTTGAGGTTCTAATTTATGATTCTTTAAATAACACTAAGTTTAACCCAAAATACAATATGATAGGAAAAAGTGATTTTTTCAGAAAGAAAATTCTTAAGTTCATTGGCCTAAAGTTCTTATTTTACCTGAGTTCTTTATTAAAAATTTATTTTTTGAAGTATAGTTGATTTACAATGTTGTGTTAACTTCTACTTTACAGCAAAGTGATTCAGTTATACATATACATACATTCTTGGAAAAAGTAATTTTTGATACACCATCACTTTTGTTCTTAAAATATTTTCAAATTATCTATTTTCAAATAGTTCCTAAATAATAATTTGCTTTGGATGATTGAATATAGGAATTTTGCTCATACAGTATGGAGGCTTAATTTCCCCCCCTCCCCAGGGTGTTTGGCATTTTGGATTTTGTAAACTTGTTGTCTTGCTTTTCCCCACCCCCAAAATATATGTAAATAAGTGTAAGCAATATATTTTTACTAGAAAAGATGACCATTGTAGAAAATGTACAAATAACTGGATGTAAAACTCACCCATAATCTCCTGCCTAAGAAGACAAATTTTTGTTTTATGTTTTATTTTTTAGTATATTACTTTTGCATATATGTATATGTCGTCTTCCTTTTTTAAACAAGTCATAGTGTACATGCTGCTTTGTATCTGCCTTCCTTAATTAAACAATAGGTTGTAAACATTTCCATGACATTAAATATTTTCAAGACTGTCTTGTATTCGGTTGTCTGAGTGTACGGTAATTGATTTCAGCAGTTCACTGTTTTGGTCGTGAGAGTAACATCTTTGGTTTGGTTTGGTTTGGTTTAGTTTAGTTTCAAAAACAAAGCTGATCTGAGCGTCCATTATTATCTCTTCAAGTTAGATTTCTAGAAGTGGAAATTCACTCTTAAACTCTGGATTTGTCTTGCCAATTGCACTTGTGAAAGGTTGAGAAATGAAAATTGCAAGACCTCTAAAACTTCCTTTGCCCTAGATTTTTACCAACACTGATTATTATTTTGCCAGTTTAATAGATGGAAAAATCTACATTGGTTTATGTTATTTTCAGTTGACTTTTAGTGTGGACTAATACTTTTTACACGTGTACTGGTCAATTATATTTCCTCCGTGGTGAATTGCCTGTTTATGCCTTATTTATACCTAAATGAGAAGCCTTAAAATATTTATTTGTAAGAATTTTTTTAACAGTAAGCATATTAACACCTAGTTAATGTTGCAGATGTTTCCCAAGTTTGTCTATTTGTTTTTTTCTGACATAGAAAAGAAAAAAAACCACTTTCAAATTAATGTTACTGAAATGTATCAATCATTTTCTTTATGGTTTTCTGTCTTTGGAGCATTGACTGGGAATGCTTTCCCTACTCCAGGATAATTTAAAAATGTGTCTATATAACTTTATAACATTTTTTTGTTTTAAAAAATCTTATTGTGAAGTAGATATGTAACATTCATACTATTTATCTTACTATGAATATTTACCTTATACAAAAAGGTTTAAAGAAGTAAAAAATGAATAGTTATAATCTTACCAACTAGTTTAAGAAAACTTTACTGACAGGTAAAACTTTACCACTCTACTACACGAGTGTGGTTGAAATCCTCTTGTGTACTTCTGCTGATTACAATTCTGTTCCTTGGCAGTATTAACCCCACCCTAAAGTATTTATCATTCTCATATATTTCTTTTTTTTTAGTTTATTTATTTAATTTTTGGCTGCGTTGGGTCTTCATTGCAGTGCACGGGCTTCTCATTGTGGTGGCTTCTTTTGTTGCAGAGCACAGGCTCTAGGCACGCGGGCTTCAGTAGTTGTGGCACACAGGCTCAGTAGTTGTGGCTCATGGGCTCTAGATCGCAGCCTCAGTAGTTGTGGCACAGGGGCTTAGCTACTCCGCGGCATATGGGATCTTCCTGGACCAGGGCTCGAACCCGTGTCCCCTGAATTGACAGGCGGATTCTTAACCACTACGCCACCAGGGAAGTCCCCCCATATATTTCTTTGTACTTTAATGACGTGTGCGTGTATTCCTGTACCACATCTTATGGCTTCATTTTTAACATTCAGTCATCAGCAATTCATTTTAGAGTGCTGCATGAAGTAGGTACTAAAGTTATTTTCTCAAAAGGTAAGCAGTTGTTTCAATGATATTTTCCAGATAATCCATATTTTTAAGACATTTGAGATGCCACTTTATCAGAGCCTGAATGTGGGTTCTGGATTTGCCATTCTATTTCAGCTTATTCCTAACAACACTGTTAGGATTGTTACGGCAATATCTTGAGTTTTGAAGTTTAGAAGGACAAATCATTGTTATGCCTGCTTTTCAAAATATCTTTAGCTATTCTTTCATGTTATTCTTTCAGGTGAGCTTTTGAGATAGTTTTGTGATATCTGAAAACAAAATCTTACTGAGAATTCTTTTGGGAGTACATAGGTTACAAACTTAACTTTCAAGATTTGACATCTCAGATATTGTAATTTCCCATCCTCTCTCTAGTTATAACTCTTTAAATTTTTGTATCTTTTTTCCTCTACGCACTGCACCTATATATTGTTTTAATTTTTATATATTTTGGATTTTATAATTATCTTTAATTAGGTCTTTTATTTTAGAACTTGTTTATTATTTTATAACATCAAAATTGATGTTACAATCTGATAGGACAGATTTCTCTCTTCATTGTTTACCAAAAATATCCTTTTGATTCTTTTATTCTTCCAGATAAACTTTTAAATCATGTGTCCAAAGTTCATTAAGACTTTGGTTTACATTAGAGTTATGGATATTTTGATTAGAATTGACATAACATTACCACTTTGGTAGGCACTGTTTAGAGTACTCTGGTTTAAGAGGGTCTCATCTTCAAAAGAGACAACCACTGGGAACTGTTACGTAATGGAGACTGTTTACGAATGCCCAAACCAATTATAAAATGGTGTTCTAGGAAAATCAGAGACCTGCATGGTTTGGAATAGTTTGAGGGTTTACATCAAGCGATATGGATCCTTGTTATGAAATGTGGGCAGTGTCAAGGAAATAGAAAGAAATGAAATCATGAGATATTTTGAAGTAAGAATAGGCAGAATTTAGTAAACAAGGGCATGGATAATCACCCTGGTCACTTCTCTCAAGTTGTTTTTCCCTGATAAAAGTCCCTGCACAGAAGTCAGTCCCGTTTCTTGACTGGCCTTTCCAAAGGCCATGCTAATTCCTTAGTTCACTGACTCTGCCCCTCTCTAGTCCTGTTTAGAGTGTTCTTCCTTAGGTTCTGCTCTTTCTAATTTTGTCCAAGCTTTGGGCTGAAGTTGTCATCCAGCAAGTCTTTCTGACTATTCCAGCACGTTACTCTCCCCCTCCTGTAGCATTTTTGATATGTGACACCCAAATTATCAGTGAATTGCCTGATATCTAGTACTATTTCTTATGGTAAGCTGTTTTCCAGCTATACTGTATAACTCTTAAGAGGACACTATGATTTGTGCAACTGATCATGTAAGGTATTTTATACAAACAACTTGATTAAATATTTATTTTTATTTAAAATTACATAATTAATACATGAATATATTCTCCTTGTATAAAATAAAATCTTACAGAGAAGGTTTAATTTCCTTTGACTATAACTCTTAACCCTAATCTCTTTTCTTGCCGCCTCTTTCTCCTAAGGATTAACTTCAATTATCAGATTGGTATGATCCTTGCAGCCTTTTTTTCTGTGTATTTACATAATATATATGTATCCATACAATATTGTTTTATAAATTAAAAAAAATTTTTAAACACAAATGGTATTATGCTGTACATATTACTCTATTTGCTTTTAATTTAAGAATGTCTTAGAATTCTTCCCATGTACGTACAGATAAACCTCTCTTAACTGCTGCCTAATAGTCCATAGAATAGATATAATTTACTTAGCCATTCCCCCAATGGATAGACACTAGGTTGTTTTCAATTATCTTGCTATTATAGTGTTTTAGTGAACATCCTGCAGCATGTCTCTGTATGTTTTTTTTGTTTGTTTGTTTGTTTTGTTTTGTTTTGTTTTGTTTTGTTTTGTTTTTGCGGTATGCGGGCCTCTCACTGTTGTGGCCTCCCCCGTTGTGGAGCACAGGCTCCGGACGCGCAGGCCCAGCGGCCATGGCTCACGGGCCCAGCCGCTCCGCGGCATATGGGATCCTCCCAGACCGGGGCACGAACCCGTATCCCCTGCATCGGCAGGCGGACTCTCAACCACTGCGCCACCAGGGAGGCCCCTCTGTATGTATTTTTAAATCAGGGTCCAGTCAGGAAAACAAACTTCACTATTTATTTAAAGAGAAAAAAATTTAACATGGGAGATTGGTTAAAAACGAGTATGAAAGCAAAAAGAGAATCATGAGGTAACAGGTGATTACTGCACAGCAGCTACGATCAGTAGGGCTAGTAAAGGAAGGAAGGAAAGAAGAGGTTGGGGTAATCCGAATTTAGAAGTTTGGAGGAGGGCCTGGAAAAGCTGGGGCTCAGTTCAAGCCTATGAAGAGAGGGTGGTGCCTGGCTGTAGCTGCTCTCCGGAGCTCAAAGAAGGTACTCCGTGATGCTGGGGCTCTGACTTCTGAGAAGGGGGCACCACTGGCCGTCTTAAGAGCTCAAAGGAGGGGGCCTGTCTGGCTGCTGCTGGTACCCCTGAGGTGTGCAATGAGGTTGACTCTGATGGTCAAAAAAAAAGATGGAGACGGAAAACACCTGCTGCCTAAACCAATTGCTGCTACCAGGGCAAAGCGCTGCTGCTGAGATGATGCTAGCAGTATGGAGAAAGCCGCTTCTTCCTCTGCTCTTTCCGTCTCTTTCTAGTCCATTGTCCCCCGCCCCCGCCCCCCTCCACGTTGAAGTAACCTAACAGGAAGCCAGCTGACTAAAGGAGAAATAGTCTGCAGAGCCTCCGTGTCATGGAGTCGATTATAATAGGGTGAGTGTGTGGGCATGAGAGATAATAACCAGCAACATGTGCTTATGTTTCTGTGCTGTGATTCTGAGGAGCAAAATCACTAACTACAAAACCTGTAAATTTCAAATTTTAAGAGAGACTACCCTCTTTTCGAAAAGCTGCACATAACACTTTTGATATGGGGGGAAAAACGCGGGGGGGGCGGATTTAGAGAATATTGCCTAGAGCACTACTTTGCAAATTTTAACGAAACCTGGGAACATTGTTAAAAATGCAAAACCTGATTTAATAGTCCTAAAGTGGGCCTGACAGTCTGCATTTCTAAGAAACACCCAGGTGATACTGATAATTGCTTTTTTGGGGGGGGCTGCGTTGGGTTTTAGTTGCGGCACGCGGGATCTTCCTTGAGGCGTGCGGGATCTTTTCGTTGCAGCACGCGGGGTCCTCTCCAGTTGTGGCCTGCGGGTTTTCTCTCTCTAGTTGTGGCTCGCCAGCTCCAGGGCAGGTGGGCTCTGTGCTTTGTGGCACGCTGGCTCTCTCGTTGAGCTCAGCGAGCTCAGTAGTGTGGCACGAGGGCTTGGCTGCCCCTCTGGCATGTGGGAATCTTAGTTCCCCGATCAGGGATGGAACCCTCGCCCTGTGCACTGGAAGGCGGATTCTTTACCACTGGACCACCAGGGAAGTCCCGATAATTGCATTTTAAAAGGTCTAACATTGTCCCACCTTCCTTCAGCCACTACTGTATCATCTACTGCTACCCTTGTATGAAAACACCTCCCTTAGAGCCCATGCCGATCTCCTACCCACTAAGCAGCGAACAAATCTTCGCTGCAGGAAAGGGAAGAAGCAGGGTTTGACGCTATTGGTCCAATGCTTGGCTTCCTATTGGGCAGGAGTCACGTTGACTCAGATGGGCGAGGCTGCAAGCGTGACATATCCCGCCACGGATGGCCAGGGACGCGGCAGGAGGCGGGAGCGGAAGTGGGGAGGCATGTGGGTGGGGTGGGTGACGGAAGGGGAGGGCCAGGGGAAGGCGTTCCTGTGGGCCCTTTTCCGTTGCAAGGGGCCGGAAGTTGTGGCCCGGCCGTGTCAACTCGGGGGCTGCGGGTTGAGAGTGCCGCTGAGACCGCGACCATGGGCGGGAAGAACAAGCAGAGGACCAAGGGGAACCTGAGGGTGAGTGCGGGGTGGCCCAGCCAACCTAGGAGTCCTCGCCTCGCAGTGTGGCTGGCTCCGCCCGGCGCAGGGCCAGAGGATGTATGGAGCGCGGCTGTGGGGAGGCGTGCGTTTGCGTGTCGAGTGTGACCTCTCTGTTGTGTGTGCGTCCCCGCGGGCGGGGTGGGTTATCTCTGAGCAGATTGGGGAGTCGTAAGAGAAAAGATGTTCCGTGCCAGAGCTGTCCTCACCCGAGCACATCCCCCCCGCCCAACATTTTCATTAAGAATTGGTTCCGTGTCAGCTTCAAGAGGAAGGTTACCTGGACAGGGTGGCAGGGGTGAGCAAGGGAATTGGGTGGAAAGCAGTTAAGGTGAGCCTGGTGTGCAGGGTATCTCGGATCATGTCGCTCCTTCGCTTATAAACCTGCTGTGGCTGCCCACATCCCTCGGGGTAAAGGCTAAAGCCGTTACGACGATACATACACGGTGCATGGTCTGCTGCGGCCCCTTTCCACCTCCGACCGCATCTTCAACTCCCTCCGCCTCGCTCACTCCATCTGGCCATGCTTATCTCTTCACCGAAACTTGACCTTGCCTGGCAGGCTCCCCGACGCTCTTTTGTTAGGTGCCTCCAAATTTTGCCTGAGATATCTCAGTGAGGTCTCCGGTGATCACCCTATTTTAAGTTGTAGCCCTCCACCCCGCTCCCTTTTCTCCTTTCCTGCTTTATTTTATTCCGTTGCATTTATGACTTCTAACGTATTAGTTGACTGTCCCGCTTCATTTACTGTCTTGCTTCACTAGGATATTAGTATAGGATATAAGCATCTTGAAGGCAGGCGTTTTTATCTGCTGCTGTTATCCTTGGAGCCTAGAACAAGGATTAGCATATAGTAGAAGTTCACTAAATACTTGTTTAAACCCCAAAGTGGACTAAACCTACAGGATTGGGGATGCCATAATGATATTTTTTTATAGTACTAGGTTTATTATGGCACAGTCTAATTTTATGAGGATGCTTTTTTCTGTTTCTGAAACAATTCTCGTGATTCCAGTACTACATTTTCTTAGATCTGTCACTTAATCTGTTTTGGAGGTTAATAATAGTAACAGTGATAATAGTAACTTACCTTGTGTTAGTACTCTCCTAAATGCTTTACTTGCATCCTCATTTAATTAAAAAAAAATTTCTCAATGTTTACTTCTGAAATATTCCAAATATTAGGAAAAGTTGCAAGAATATTAGAGCAACAACTCATAAATTCTTTACCTAGAATTACCAATTGTTAATCTTTGATCACTTTTGCTTTCTCTTTCTAAATATATGTATTTTGCTGAACCGTATGAGAATTAGTTGCAGAAATCATGACCCTTAACTCCTAAATACTTCAGCATGTATATTCTAAAAACAGCGCTATTCTTCTACATAACCGTGAGCAATTATAAAATGCAGAAAATTCAACTTCAGTATAATACTATTATCTAATAATACACATTATCATATTCAGATTTCTATAGTCATCTCAATATTGTTCTCTGTAAGTTTTATTTAGATATAACATTTAAAATTTTTTTTAAATTAATTTTTGGCTCTTGGTGCGTGAGGGCGTGCTTTCTCTAGTTGCGGTGAGCAGGGGCTACACTTCGTTGCGGTGCACGGGCTTCTCATTGCAGTGGCTTCTGTTGCAGAGCACGGGCTCTAGGCACGCGGGCTTCAGGAGTTGAGGCACGTGGGCTCAGTAGTTGTGGCTTGTGGGTTCTAGAACACAGGCTCAGTAGTTGTGGCGCACGGCTTAATTGCTCTGTGGTATGTGGAATCTTCCCGGACCGGGGACTGAACCCATGTCCCCTGTATTTGCAGGTGGATTCTTAACCTCTGAGCCACCAGGGAAGTCCCTAGGTATAGCATTTTTAAAAACATCCAAGATCCATGAAAGGATCACTCATTCCATTTAGCTATCATTTAGATCTAGGCAGTTTTCCTAGTGCCTTTTTTTGGAGGAAGATTCTTTTATGACATGGACAATTTGGAAGAGTCTAGGCAATTGATTTGCTTAACTTAGATTTGTCTAATTGTTCCTTATAATTACATTCAGGTTAAACAGTTTTTGACAGAAATGCTTCATAGATGATGTGTATTTCTCAGTGCCTCTCACACCACGGGGACACATAATGCCTGTTTATTAATGAGACACATAATCCCATTATTGGTGGTATATGTTTAATCACTTGATTAAGGTGATGTCCATTGTATAAGTGTCTCTTTTTATTGGCTATTAACAAATAATATGTGGAGTAGTAACTTCAGAATAACATGTTCTCTCATAGACTTTCACTTAATGGTTTTTAGCATCCTTTGATAATTCTTGTTGGAATCAATTATTATTATGGTGGTTTGAAAACTTATATTTAATCTTGACTACACCTAAGTAATGATTTAGTGACTGTTGTCTCATTTTAAAGATGATGATTCTGACACTTTGAGAATTAACTTGCCTAAATTCATGTAGTCAGGAAGTTGTGGAGTTGGGATTTGAACTTCAGAGTGGCAGTCATTCATTCAACAGAAGACTTTGAATACTGAATGCCATGTATTCAAAGATGATAGAGAAATTTTCTGCTCTTGAACTATTAGTTTGATGATAGACAGATAAGTAAAAAAATAATTGTAATATATTAAAGAATTATGATACAGGTATCAGCAAAGTGGGAGAACAGAAGAGAATGGTGATTGACCGGAGAGGCAAATGTTGAACACATGAATGTGTTTTCAGGGATAAGTGGGAGTTTGTCAGGGAGAGAAAAGATTACACAAAGACCAAATTGTGGATAACTAATAAGAACATGCTGTGAAGCACAAGGAACTCTACTCAAATACTCTGTAATGACCTGTATGGGAAAAGAATCTTAAAAAAAAAAAAAAAGTGGATATATGTATATGTATATGTATAATTGATTCACTTTGCTGTACACCTGAAACTAACACAACATTGTAAATCAGCTATACTCCAATAAAAATTTTAAAAAAAAGAAACGTGTTTGCTGTTTGAAAAAAATGAATAAAAAGACCAGATTGTGAAAAGGCATGACATATTCGGGGAACTTTGTATTGAGTTTGGAACTAGAACATAAATAGTGGGAACAAAAGGGAGCACAGGGAGGAGGAAGTGGGACAAGGGAAGAAAAAAGTGTTAGAAAGATGACTGGAGAGGTCGAGGCCAGATGGTGAAAGGTCCCGAAAACTTCCTGAATTTGGTCTTTAAACTGTAGACTCAGGATTGCCACCTCAAATACTATACCTCTAGAAGCCAGGCACAAAAGAATGAAGTAGGTGTAGTGTAAGAAAATTAACTGCCAGAAATACTATCGAGGTTCTTTTTTTTTTTTTTTTTTTTTTTTTTTGCGGTATGTGGGCCTCTCACTGCTGTGGCCTCTCCCATTGCGGAGCACAGGCTCCGGATGCACTGGCTCAGCGGCCATGGCTCACGGGCCTAGCCGCTCCGCAGCATGTGGGATCTTCCCGGACTGGGGCACGAACCCGTGTCCCCTGCATTGGCAGGCGGACTCTCAACCACTGCGCCACCAGGGAAGCCCAGTATCGAGGTTCTTAATTTTTGAACTGTGGGTATGAGCATATAACGTACAGTTGAGAAAGTAACAAGAAACAGTAACTACATTTTAACTTCAAAGTAGACGTTGAAAAAAAGATACAGTTAGTTGAAAATAATTTGTTTCTGTGAAACTGGTCGTCTGATACCTTTTCTGTACCTAGGTACCACTGTCAGCTCTGGTCTAAAGGTCAGTTCAGAATTCAGCCTTGACTCCTTTAGCTTTTAGCTTTTTATACTATTTCATTATTCTGTTTCATAATAAAACTGTTTACACATGAGATTATAGGTAAGATTCCAATCTCTTAATGTCATCATAGTTTTCAGAATTATAATTCACTAACTTCCTTTGTAGCTCTTTATTCATGTATCAATATTGAGAAGGTAAACTGAATAATGTTAGTTCATTTTAATCAAGTTTTAAAATAGAGAACCTTTTTTGAAGTTAGGCCAAGTGCCACTGTTTTGAAAAAATATCTAGTCCATCATTTTCATTTCTGGTCACTCATTTCAGTTTAGAAAGTAGTACAGATTATTATTCCTTGATAAATGATTTTCCCAAGCACAGTTTTGCTAGGTATGAACAAACTGAATCACACATTTGGATTTTCAGACATTCTTACAGAGTAATAAGAAATAGATGAGTTTAGATGGGTTGTGATGTCATCCTGGACATTGAACTGAGGCATTTTCCTATTAGATGACAATGAATACATTAATTTCTTTCAACAGTTCAAGTATTTTCTTTCTTTGTCACAAAGAATCCTTTAATTTTTAGTACTGGAAGCTACTATATTGTGTATCAATCAAGCCACTGACTGTGTTTCAAAGCAAAGGAGCGTATCTTATATCCTGATCACTGTATTGATTTTTATGTACATACTAATGTAAGTTGTAACCATTTTAGCCCAGAGAGATTTGGTTAGGCTTCGGGTATGTGGAAATGAGTGTGTCTGCCCACAAGGAACTCCTGGTCTAGAAGTTGCTATCATTAGACTTGTCCTAGGGTAGTTGCTTAATAAATATTTGTTGAATGAGTGGATGAATGAAGAGATATCCATTTATGGGTTAATTTTTCACCACTACACAGTATACATATGTGTGTATACATACTATTTATACAAAAGTTGGAAATAAAAAATTTCATAAAATAGTACTTATTCTTACCATATGTGATGCATTTTGATTTTTAAAATTTTTCCTGTTTCTTTAAAATGTTGCCATGGCCCATTAAGTTGATATCATGAGCCTCTAATGGCTTGTAATCGCAACTTTAAAAACATGGTTCTGATGTTTAGGAAACTAGGAAGTAGTTCCTAGGATCATTATTGTTAAGTTCTTGGTGACAAAAATATTTATCTTTGGCGAACATTGCAATAGATGCATAGGCTAGAGGGGAAAAGTCCTCAAATAGAAGTTTGCTTCATTGTGGGAATTGTCAAGTAATTACTCCAAAGAACTCAAAGTTAAATTTTGAACTCTTCCTTGACTCTGACTTTTTTTCTCCCTACTTTCTTACCAGCCTTCAAACAGTGGCCGAGCTGCAGAACTCCTTGCCAAGGAACAGGGAACAGTGCCTGGATTTATTGGTTTTGGAACATTTCACAGTGACCTAGGCTATGTTCCTGCTATTCAAGGAGCTGAAGAAATAGACAGTCTTGTGGATTCTGATTTCCGAATGGTGCTGCGGAAACTTTCAAAGAAAGATGTCACGACAAAACTGAAAGCAAGTTTTACTGTTTTCATTAAAATGATCAAGAAAATCTTTTTGTTAAAATGTCATTGGCATATTTTATGTAAAGAAGAATGAGGAATCATCACTAATAAGTACTTTTACAATTGTAATTTTTTCTGACACAGACTTTAGGTTATACTTATCTTCTGGGTTATAAGTTAGTTTGTTGTTCTGCACTTTTTAGAATCACTTTGGAATTCTGGCTTTACAGTTTTTCCTATTAAGTAATGTAATTTTGACTCTATAATTTTAAATGGGTTTTTTTTTGTTTGTGTACGTTTTATATATTTTTTAAAACAACTGAAAAGTTTCTACCATAGTAACCTATAAAGGAACTCTTCAGATTAGTCCCATATGGCACAAACAGGGATGGTGTATTCTCACGTTACATAAAATAGACTAAGCTTCTAGAACAGCATAAATATAATCAACAGCCAATATTATGGCTGTTGATCCTTAACGATTTTAATAATTTATTTTAGGCTATGCAGGAGTTTGGAACCATGTGTACAGAGAGAGACACGGAAACTGTAAAAGGAGTTCTTCCATATTGGCCAAGAATTTTCTGCAAAATTTCACTAGTAAGTATTAAGACTTGACTAGTTTATTTCTGTTGTGGTTTTTTTGTTTTGTTTTTTGTGTTTTTTGTTTTTGTTTTTGGTTGAAGTTGTGGGGACTGTCAAATTTATTATTCATTTTTGGTGAGGTTATGGAATGTTATGTCAATATTATTATGCAGATTGGATCATGTTGGGTTGTAAAAAGGAGTCTGTTAGGTCCTTACTATAGAATTACCTAGATACTTTTAAGTCATAGTAAATTTTGACAACGTAATTTCTTTGTATACTTGCTGCAGAAGAATGAGAATGAATTGCTTATTTATTCCAGGCTTAGCCCTGACTCTGTCTTGAATACAGTCATTTTTATCTCATTGGGAAAAGGCAAAATTAATCAGTTTTTTAATATAATGATTGATTTTAGTTTAGCTTTGTGCATAGGTGAATTCTTATTAATGGGTCTTCATCACATACCCAGAAATGTCAGTATTTATTTTTATGGGTTAGAGCTGTTTTAAACCATATTATATTTTCAATAGGATCATGACCGCCGGGTTCGAGAAGCCACACAGCAAGCTTTTGAAAAACTTATCCTTAAAGTTAAGAAACACTTGGCTCCTTACTTAAAAAGTTTAATGGGCTATTGGCTAATGGCTCAGTGTGATACTTACACACCAGCTGCATCTGCAGCAAAAGATGCCTTTGAAGCAGCTTTCCCTCCAAGCAAGCAACCTGAAGCCATAGCATTTTGTAAGGATGAAATTACAAGTGTAAGTCTTTGGAACCATCCTGTATCTATTTTTTAAAGTATTTAAGGGATATAAGGCATATTACAAAGGCAGCTCTTTTACCTAGCATTGTGAGGGTATGAGAAGTGAAATATCTTTCAGTGGAAGATTGCGTTTTTTAAATGGTGTTTATCAAAGTTGATCATTTTGGCTTTTTAAACATAATTGACTTTTTGGATTGGATCTTTCTAAATGATTTAAGTTTTCCCTGTTTGTTTTAATTTACTGTATCTAAAAAAATTTAGATATGTGCTTTGTAATGTATAATCTAAAAAAAGAATACATCTAAAAATCAAATCTAGGGGCTTCCCTGGTGGCGCAGTGGTTGAGAGTCCGCCTGCCGATGCAGGGGACACGGGTTCGTGCCCCGGTCCGGGAAGATCCCACATGCCGCAGAGCAGCTAGGCCCGTGAGCCATGGCCACTGAGCCTGCGCGTCCGGAGCCTGTGCTCCGCAACGGGAGAGGCCACAACAGTGAGAGGCCCGCATACTGCAAAAAAAAAAAAAAAAAAAATCTAAACTTTTTTTCCCCATATTTCCAAATCAATACGTGTATACAGATCTGTTTCATCCTGGTATTCCTTTGTATATATAGATATACAACAGTTTATTTAACTTCTTTCATTTTAATACACATTTGGGATTCTTCCCCAGTTTTTTTTTTTAAGAATAGTTTTATTTATTTATTATTTTTAAAAATATTTATTTACCCAGTTTTTTATAACAAACACTGTGCCTCAGTGAACATTCTTGAATAGATTTCTTTATACCCTGTAGGAGTGGGAGTTACCAGACTTCTAGTAACTATATGTTGGGTGAAAGGGTTTAAATTTTTTATAGATATGGATAAACTGCCCTTCAAAGGGCCATGCAAATTTGTACTTCCATTAACAGATACACATTTCTCCAACACTTGGCCAGCAGTTTTGCCAGACCGATATCAGCCATAACTTTTGTGGCTTTTAGTTTTTACACAATACTGTCCTTCCTCATTTTTTCTCTCCTTATTTGCTATTCCTGATATACGGACTGGAAAAAACTAGATACCAATTTGTTAGTATTATACCAAGAAATAAAAATAGATGGACTGTGAGTCCATTGAGGAGAAGTAAAAACTTTTTTAAAAAAGATAATGCTTGCATTTATTTCTTTATTTAGTATATTTCCATAGCACCCTATGTATAATCCTACTTAAACACCTTCCCTCCTCGACTCCCTTGTTTTCTCCCTGCTTCCCTCCT
This sequence comes from Mesoplodon mirus, assembly GCF_964341445.2. NCBI lineage: Eukaryota > Metazoa > Chordata > Mammalia > Artiodactyla > Ziphiidae > Mesoplodon > Mesoplodon mirus. Next base: position 131,368,974 of record NC_138982.1, on the reverse strand, counting down.
TTCAGTTAGTCGACCTTTCTGTGGCTTCCCATTATACTTACAAGTCCAGATTTCTTATCTTGGCCTACAAGGCTCTGCATGATGTGGTCCCTTCTTACCTATCTGATCTCTTCACCCAACATCTCTACACACACACACACACACACACACACACACACACACACACACACACACACACACACACACACACACACACACACACACACACACACACACACACACACACACACACACACACACACGCATTCTAGTTCCCCCTTTAAGTTCTTGGTTCTTACATTCTTTATTTTTCTGTTGTACTGTACCAGAGTTGTTTTTCTAGGGTGATGGTTTGTAGTTGTGTGATTTTTTTTGGCTGCACCGTGCATCTTGTAGGATCTTAGTTCCCGGGCCAGGGATTGAACTGGGGCCCCAGCCATGAAAGCGCTGAGTCCGAGCCACTGGACTGCCAGGGAATTCCCTAGGGTTTGTAGGTTTAATCATACTCTCAAAGGGAGTTCTCTATCCCAACTGTAAATTAAATATCATTGGTTTCTTTAAAATATCAAGTGATGAATGTTATGAGTGAAGTATCATGAATTTGGACACTTAAGAGTTTCAGAAAATGGATTTTGAGATAATTAATTTGGCTATTCATAGTTTTGTTTATTTGGTTTTTTGTTCTTGGTTTTATTATGGATGGGTAACTGATCATTGGATATGTGGATTATTTCCTCCGTTATTTTACTTTTAGTTGGCTGTGTCACAGATATACAGATATTGGGTTTGAACTTTCCTAAGTTCAAAACAAATTTATTAGAGAGGAGTTAGGCAAATGAGATCAAAATGTCATAGTGTCTATAAGAGAACATGGGCTCTGGGTCATAGCACTGGGCTCTAGTCCACTCTGCCATTAGTTGGGGTGTTTGACCATGGGCAAGTTTCTGTGCTTCCATTTCCTCATCTGTTAAAGTAGGAATTAACTTGTACTTCATCGAGTTGTTTTGAGAATTTCGTTAACGCATGGAATGTGCTCAAAGCAATACATGGTAAATGGAAAAACTCAGTAAATGTTGGTTATTATTATTGCTGATAAAATTGATACTGGAACAGTGGACTTGCTAGTACTGTCCCCCAGAAGTAAGCAGACTTACTCAGCATTTCAAATGGAACCTTGAACCTTCCTCCATGATGGAGCAGAGCACAATGTTGTTCTCTGTGAGCAGGGAGGTGCTCAGAAAAGAGGGGCGAGGAGGGCTTCCCTGGTGGCGCGGTGGTTGAGAGTCCGCCTGCCGATGCAGGGGACACGGGTTCGTGCCCCGGTCCGGGAAGATCCCACATGCCATAGAGCGGCTGGGCCTGTGAGCCATGGCTGCTGAGCCTGCATGTCCGGAGCCTGTGCTCCACAACGGGAGAGGCTGCAACAGTGAGAGGCCCGCGTACAGCAAAAAAAAAAAAAAAAAAAAAAAAAAAAAAAGAGGGGCGAGGAAAGCAGAGCCTAATTCCCTCCCAAACTTACTAATCGGCCATCCCATTCACTTCACTGCTGTGTGCAAGAGGAATGGAGAAGCAAGAGGCCAGGAGTATTTAAGGGAAAATTCCTCTCAGTGGAAACTGGAGGTGTTTGGAAGAAGTACCTTATCTTTTTTTACCCCAGCAGGTGCCAACCTTGGGGATTGATGGGGGAAAAAATTGGTAAAATTCAAACCTTTTAGTTTTGCTACTTAATTTTGCTACTTAATTTTGCTACTCTTGTGAGAAAGGAGATAAAAACTTTTGGTTAAGATGAAGTTTATGTTCTGTCTCTTCACCACTGCCAATTCAATAAAATCTCAAGGCTATGGCATTTTTCCCCCTCTGTAGGTGCTGCAGGATCACCTTATAAAAGAAACACCTGATACACTCAGTGACCCGCAGTAAGTTGTATTGTTTCTGTGTAACTCAGGTTAAGTGAAACTATGTTTCACTCATAGGTAATAAGATGATAATTTCAATGTGACATTTTTTAAAAAAGGGATGGTAAATGTTGATGTGAAAATACTTAATATAATGCTATCTGCCAGGTGCTGTTTTAAGTGCTTTTACCTGCAAGTTGTCCCGCTATTTAACTTGAATTATCTGGGAGCGCATGTGTTTGGTTCTTTTACAAAGAGATGTTTTTTAGGTTTTTTCCACATTTGCCTTTTGACAGTCATAGCAGGAACCATTTTAAGGTCTGGATGAAATAGTTGAAGAACTATGAATAGTTCTATTGTAAGAATAGTAAGATGTTCCATTTACTTTTTACTCTTGTGTTCTAATCAAACTATTAAGAGTCTGTAAGGGAAAGGACTCTTAGATGCAGTGTTATTTATTCTCTAATCATCCAATTAACTGCTACTGAGAGCAGTGTACATGCACACTTATTTCAAGCCACAACTCTTAATTTACTTTCACCTTTTATTATTTGAATAATATGTGATTAAAATTCTATGTATATTGGCATTTTGCGGGGGTTTGGCACAGGGAGAATGAATATAGAGATAAAGGAACTTTGGTAGATATTCAATGATAAAACATTTAAAATAGAAGTGCTGAATATGTAGTTTGTCTTATTCTCAATCCTTATATGTATTTATTTTCTTTTTCCATCAAGAACCATTCCAGAGGAAGAGAGAGAAGCTAAATTCTATCGGGTTGTAACTTGTTCCTTATTGGCATTGAAAAAGTTGCTTTGCCTCCTACCTGATAATGAGCTTGATTCTCTGGAGGAGAAATTTAAGTCTCTTTTATCACAGAACAAGTTTTGGAAGTATGGAAAACACAGTATACCTCAGGTATCTTAATCTTTTTTATTTTAAGACATTCCTCTGATTCCTTTTTCTCCCCTGATCTTATTATTTTTTATTTAGGCTTCATGTTTATTGTTTATGTTTAAAGTTCTGCAGACACATTTTTTGTGGTGAGACTGAATTACCTCTCTTACTAGAATGTTCTTGTATTTTCATTTTTTTATTTAGTTGTTTGGACCTCCGATTCAGAGTTGAATCATCATCTTCCTCTGTTCATGGCACCTTAAAACTGCTGGGTGTGTGCAAGTCTCTTCCTTTTAATGTATTTATTTTTTCCCTTTTGTCTGTCTGTCTCCATTTTCCACCTCCACCAGCTGCCCATTCTAAGTGTGATTACTGTATGTGCTTTCGTCTGTGCAGTCGATTCTCATTACTTACTGTGATTATATTCTGTGAAGTCCACGAACACTGAATTAGTGAACACAGAAGCATCGCTCTTAGGGGAACTGCAGGCTTAGGCTCCTGTTAGTCTCTTGTCACGACATTTTTGACAGTTGGTCAGTACATAACCTTGTTTTATGTGTGTCTGTTTAAAGACACCTTATTTAATGTATATTGTTGATTCACTAACTTTGAATTCCCACACCACATCACTAGACATCATGCCTGAATGAAGTTTATCTAATTTTCTCTATTAGGCATGTCACAGCCTTTTTGCATGTGTTTTTAATTACATAAATGATACTAATGATACTGTGTTATATTTCATCCCATTTATTGCTTTTTACTTAGTAGTTTTTTTGGGTTTTTTTTGCGGTACGTGGGCCTCTCACTGTTGTGGCCTCTCCTGTTGTGGAGCACAGGCTCCGGACGCACTGGCTTACGGGCCCAGCCCCTCTGCGGCATGTCGGATCTTCCCGGACCAGGGCACGAACCCGTGTCCCCTGCATCGGCAGGCAGACTCTCAACCACTGTGCCACCAGGGAACCCCTTAAATTTTATACATGTACTGTTTGTTTGTTTGTTTAAAGAAATATTTATTTATTTATTTATTTAGGCTGCGATGGGTCTTAGTTGCGGCATGCGGGATCTTTTTTTTTTTAAATTAATTAATTATTATTTTTGGCCATGTTGGGTTTTCTTTGCTGCGTGTGGGCTTTCTCTAGTTGTGGCGAGTGGGGACCACTCTTCCTTGCACTGTAGGTGCGAGGGCTTCAGTAGTTGTGGCTCGCAGGCTCTAGAGCGCAGGCTCAGTAGTTGTGGCGCACGGGCTTAGTTGCAGCATGTGGGATCTTCCTGGGCGAGGGCTTGAACCTGTGTCACCTGCATTGGCAGGCAGATTCTTAAACCACTGCACCACCAGGGAAGTCCCAAGCTCGCAGGGTCTTTTAGTTGTGGCATGCGAGCTCTTAGTTGTGGCATACATGCAGGATCTAGTTCCCCGACCAAGGATCAAACCCAGGCCCCCTCCACTGGGAGCACGGAGTCTTACCCACTGGACCACCGGGGAAGTCCCAGTAGTTTTTTAAAAAGTACTAAGATATTTAAATCCATTACATTCCTGTATGTATATCTGGCCCATGGCTTCTAACTGATGTGTAGTACTCAGAAGTTTGCATACATTCCATTTTACCTGTTCATTCCCCCAGTGATAGACACCCTGATTGCCTTCGACTCCCTGCTCTCACAAATAAGGCAGCAGTGAGCATCTTCATTCATGTATCCCCAGATCTGTGAGAATTTGTTTTTCTGAAATTCTCTTAATTTCTGAATTGCGGAGTCAAAGAGTATAGGCGTACTTAATTTTCTGAAGTAGTGCCAGATTGCTTACCTGACTGGCTGCATTAGTCTAGGCTCAACTATCAATACATGATGACTACTATATATCCTTATACTGTAGCCAGGACTGGGCATCATTCAACTTCCTATTTTTCAGTAGTCTAATTAGGAGTTCAAATGATACCTTTCTTTAATTTTAATTACTCTGCTAACTAGTGACTTTTAACATCTCTTCATAAGCTTTTTAGATTTTTATGTTTCCTCTGTAAACTACTTATTCATATCCTTCACCCCTTTTTTTCTGTTGGAGTTCTCTTTTTCTTATTTTACTGGAGTTCCTTGTATATTTTAAATATTAGTCCTTTTGTCATTTTTAGGCATTGTAAATAATCTCCCATTCTGTCACCTTTCATGTGTCCTCTTTTATAAAAAAATCTTAATTTTGATGTAATCAAAACCACTGATTTTGCCTTATGAAGGCCTTTCTCACTTTTAAGCCATAAAAATATTGTTATATTTAATAGTTATATCTTTTTAAACAGCTATATCCTTTTTTAATAGTTACATCTTTCTTAACAGTTATATCTTTTAATCTCTTTAGTTTTATCTTTCATAAGAAGTTTTTAATCCATCAATAACCCACCTTTTTATGTGGTGTTAAGTGGAGATCTAGTTACATTTCTCTTCATGTACAGTGAGCCACTTTTCCTAACATCACCTAGTTAAACTGTTCATTCTCTTCCTATTGATTTATGGTCCTGCCATTACGGTATATTAAGTTCCCATATGTTCATGAGTTTTTATCAAAACTCTATCTTCTGATCTATTAGTCTTTTTTTCTTCTTATGCGAGCACCACTGTTAAAATGACATTATGATATGTCCTAATAATTGCTCGGGTGAGGCACTCTTTTCTTCATCTTCAAGACTAAGTTGTTTTAGAACTTTATTCTTCTGTATAAATTTAAGTAAATTTATTGAATTCTTCAAACAAAAAAACCTAACTGGAATTTTGATTGGGGTTCCACTGAATGATTTGGGGAGACTTGCTGTTTTTAGGTTATTGAACCTGATGTTATAATTATCTCACAATTTATTCAGGTATTTAAAAAATATCCTAGAATAACTTTTTAAACAAATTTTATTAAGTTATGATTTACATACAATAAAATGCAGTCATTTTAAGCTTACAGTTTAAGATTTGACAGATGTATACACTCATCTTCATGTACATACCCACATAACCACTACAGTTAAGAAGTAAAACACCTTTATCACCCAAAAATTGGTTCCTTGTGTCCCTGAAAGTCATCCTCTCCCTTAACCTAGGCAACTATTTATCTACTTTTCTGTCACTACAGATTCGATTTGTCTTTTTTAGGTTTTCATATAAATGGAGCCATATATTACTCTGTATCTGGCTTCTTTTCTTTTCTTTTTTCTTTTCTTTTCTTGCCGTGCTGCATAGCTTTTGGCATTTTAGTTTCCCAACCAGGGATTGAACATGGGCCCTTGCCAGTGAGCGTGCAGAGTCCTAACCACTGGACCACCAGGGAATTCCCTCTATCTGGCTTCTTTTGCTCAGCGTAATGTTTTTAAGATTCTTTGTTGTTGCTTGTATCAGTATTTCAAAGTGGTTATACTATTTTACACTCTTAATCAGCAGTGTATGAGATTTTTAGTTCTATATCTTTACTTCAATATTGTCCGTTGTTTTAAGTCATTCTCTTGGGTGTGGCATCGGGGATCGGCAAATTACAGCTCATGGGTCAAAATCTGGCACACCTGACCTGTTTTTGTAAATCGTTTTTGTATTGTATGTGGCTGCTTTGTGCTAACATAGCAGAACAAAGTAGTTGCAACACAGTCTGTATGGCTTGCAAAGCTTAAAATATTTGTTTTCTGGCTCTTTAAAGAAAATGTTTGCTGACCTCTGGGGTAGAGACTTTACATTGTGGTTTTTTTTTTTTCTTTTTGCGGTATGCGGGCCTCTCACTGTTGTGGCCTCTCCCGTTGCGGAGCACAGGCTCCGGATGCGCAGGCCCAGCGGCCATGGCTCACGGGCCCAGCCGCTCCGCGGCATATGGGATCCTCCCAGACCGGGGCACGAACCCGTATCCCCTGCATCGGCAGGCGGACTCTCAACCACTGCGCCACCAGGGAGGCCCTACATTGTGGTTTTAATTTGCATTTCCCTGATGGTTAATGGTATTGAACATCTTTTAATGTTTTTATTGGCCATTTGTTTTTTGTTTTTTTTTTTTTTTTTTTTTTTTTTTTTTTTTTTTGCCACACCACTTGGCTTGCGGGACCATAGTTCCCCAATCAGGAATTGAACCAGGGTACCAGCAGTGAAAGTGCTGAGTCCTAATCTCTGGACTTTCAAGGAATTCCCTATCTTCTCTTTTTTTGAGGTGTCTGTTTAAGCCTTTTGCTCATTTTTAATTTAATATGTGGTAGTTTTTATATCTAAAATTTCAACTTGGTTTTTGTATTTTCTATTTCTTTGATGAAATTTTCTACTTTTTTAAGACTTATTTTAAGAGCAGTTTTAGGTTCACAGCAAAATTGAGGAAAAAGTACCAAGGTTTCCCATATATCTGCTGCCCCTCACATACATAGCTTCCCCCATTATCAACATCCTCTCACCAGAGTGGTACCTGTTTTTTTTTTTTTTTTTTAAACAGTTGATGAACCTATGTTGATACATCATTATCGTCCAGAATCCATAATTTACATTAAGGTTCACTGTTGATGTTGTATATTCTGTAGGTTTGGACAAATGTATAATGACATGTATCTGTTTCCTGTTTTTTCATTCATGGTTAGCATATTTTTCTTTACCTTAATGAGTATAGTTATAATAGCTGCTGTAAAGTACATGTCTGATAATAACATCTGAGATCACATTTTCTTGGCTTTCATATGTTGAGGGATTTTAGATTGTATCCTACACGTAAATATTTAGATTGCATCCTAGACGTAAATATTTAGACTGTATCCTGGAATGTTATGTTTTGGAGACAGGATTATTTTATATTGCTCCAAAGGGCATTGATGTCTTTGTGTTAGTGGGCAATCAACTTGGTTAGACTCAACAAACTCTCATGCCTGCAGTGGGCATGGTTCAAGTGTCAGCTGTAGATTTATTAGACTGTTTAAACACAGAACGTGGGGGTTCTCTTCTTTGATTCTCTTCTTTCTGGAGTTCCCTACTACTCTCTTGCCATCTTGGTTACCGTAGGCTCCTTTTCCTTGTTCTTTCATTTCCTCCAACCAGAGGGATGTCAGGCTTTCTGTTGCAGTTGTAGCTGCCCCAGTGCCTCTGTGGTGGTGACTGCATCCACCTTCAGGGCAAAACTGCACAAAATGGGAACTCAGTAGGTGTGATTGCTTACTCCAAGTTATGATACCCCCTCCAAAATGTGTATTTCAGTCTTCAGAGCCCTTGGATAGTTTTTTTGTGTTGGGTTCACAGAGTCTATAGTTGTTCTTTGCAGGAAGATCAATGTATCAGTCTGTCACTACTTGATATTCTTTTGCCTATTTTTAAGTTGGGTTTTTGGTTTTTATTTGTGAGTTATGAATATGCTTTAGTTATTCTGGATACAAGTATTTTGTCAGGTAAAGTATCATGAATGTTTTATTATAGTTTGTGGCTTGCCTTTTCACTTTTTTTCCATGGTTTTTGGAGAGTAGGTGTTTTAAAGTCCCAGTTATCAATTTTTCTTTTTTTTTTGCTATACGTGGGCCTCTCACTGTTGTGGCCTCTCCCTTTGCGGAGCACAGGCTCCGGACACACAGGCTCAGCGGCCATGGCTCACGGGCCCAGCTGCTCCACGGCATGTGGGATCTTCCCGGACCCGGGCATGAACCCGTGTCCCCTGCATCGGCAGGCGGACTCTCAACCACTGCACCACCAGGGAAGCCCAATTTTTCTTTTTTACACTTCATACTTTTGATTTCTTATATAAGGAGTCTTTGCCTACTTGAAGGTTGCAAAGATGTTTTTATATTTTACTCTAGAAGTTTTATAGTTTAGGTTTATTTAGAGTTAATTTTTGTGTATGGCATAAAGGTGAGAGTCAGATTTTTTTCACATAGGTATCCATTTCTTGAAAGACTACCAGCTCCTCCTCACCCCACCACCCTGGCCCCTTTGGCAAAATTCAGTTCAACATATGAGATTTTAATTTTGAACTCTTACTCCGTTACATTTTATGTCTGTCTTTACACCAGTACCACACTTTCTTGATTATTACTGTTTTACGGTAAGTCCTGAAACCCTTCAACTTTGTTCTTCTTTCTCAAAATTATATAGCCTATATTAGGCCCTTGCAATCCTGGAATAGTATTTTATAATATACTCCATACTGAACATGACTTCATGGTTTTTGTTACTATTGTGAAATGGGGTTCCTTTTTTGATTCCATTTTCTATTTTGTTTCTACTGTTGTATAGGAATGCTATGATATTGTGTGTTAATTTTGTATCCAGCAACCCTTCTGAGCTCCTGTTCTTTTTTTTTTTTAAATCCTTTTATTATTTACAACCATCTTTTGATAATTTCTGCCAAATTTGTTCTGATATATTCTTTTTCTTTTAACATATTTATTGGAGTATAATTGCTTTACAATGTTGTGTTAGTTTCTGCTTTGTAACACAGTGAATCAGCTATACCTATACATATATCCCCATATCTCCTCCCTCTTGCATCTCCATCCCTCCCACCCTCCCTATCCCACCCCTCTAGGTGGTCACAGAGCACCAAGCTGATCTCCCTATGATATGCGGCTGCTTCCCACTAGCTATCTATTTTACATTTGGTAGTGTATGTATGTCCATGCCACTGTCTCACTTTGTCCCAGCTTCCCCTTCCCCTTCCCCTTCCCTATATCCTCAAGTCCATGCCTAGTAGGTCTGTGTCTTTATTCCCGTCTTGCGCCTAGGTTCTTCAGAACTTTTTTTTTTTTAATATTCCATATATGTGTGTTAGCATACGGTATTTGTTTTTTTCTTTCTGACTTACTTCACTCTATATGACACACTCTAGGTCCATCCACCTCACTACAAATAACCCAATTTCGTTTCTTTTTATGGCTGAGTAATATTCCATTGTATATATGTGCCACATCTTCTTTATCCATTCATTTGTTGATGGACACTTAGGTTGCTTCCATATCCTGGCTGCTGTAAAAAGAGCTGCAATGAACATTGTGGTACATGACTCTTTTTGAATTATGGTTTTCCCAGGGTATATGCCCAATAGTGGCATTGCTGGGTCATATGATAGTTCTGTTTTTAGTTCTTTAAGGAGCCTCCATACTGTTCTCCATAGTGGCTGTATCAATTTACATTCCCACCAACAGGGCAAGAGGATTCCCTTTTTCCACACCCTCTCCAGCATTTATTGTTTGTAGACTTTTTGATGATGGCCATTCTGATCGGTGTGAGATGATATCTCATTGTAGTTTTCATTTGCGTTTCTCTAATGATTAATGATGTTGAGCATTCTTTCATGTCTTTTTTGGCAATCTGTATATCTGTCTTCTTTGGAGAAATGTCTATTTAGGTCTTCTGCCCATTTTTGGATTGGGTTGTTTGTTTTTTTGATATTGAGCTGCATGAGCTGCTTGTAAATTTTTGAGATTAATCCTTTGTCAGTTGCTTCATTTGCAAATATTTTTTCCCATTCTGAGGGTTGTCTTTTGGTCTTGTTTATGGTTTCCTTTGCTGTGCAAAAGCTTTTAACTGTCATTTGGTCCCATCTGTTTCTTTTTGTTTTTATTTCCATTTCTCTAGGAGGTGGGTCAAAAAGGATCTTGCTGTGATTTATGTCATAGAGTGTTCTGCCTATGTTCTCCTCTAAGAGTTTGATAGTGTCTGGCCTTAGGTCTTTAATCCATTTTGAGTTTATTTATTTATTTATTTTTTTGCGGTATGCGGGCCTCTCACTGTTGTGGCCTCTCCCATTGCGGAGCACAGGCTCCGGATGCGCAGGCTCAGCGGCCATGGCTCACGGGCCCAGCCGCTCCGCGGCATATGGGATCCTCCCGGACCGGGGCACGAGCCCATATCCCCTGCGTCGGCAGGCGGACTCTCAACCACTGCGCCACCAGGGAGGCCCTGAGTTTATTTTTGTGTATGGTGTTAGGGAGTGTTATAATTTCATTCTTTTACATGTAGCTGTCCAGTTTTCCCAGCACCACTTATTGAAAAGGTTGTCTTTTCTCCATTGTATATTCTTGCTTCCTTTATCAAAGATAAGGTGACCATATGTGCATGGGTTTATCTCTGGGCTTTCTATCCTGTTCCATTGATCTATATTTCTGTTTTTGTGCCAGTACCATACTGTCTTGATTACTGTAGCTTTATAGTATAGTCTGAAGTCAGGGAGCCTGATTCCTCCAGCTCTGTTTTTCTTTCTCAAGATTGCTTCAGCTACTCAGGGCCTTTTGTGTTTCCATACAAATTATAAAATTTCTTGTTCTGGTTCTGTGAAAAATGCCAGTGGTAGTTTGATAGGGATTGCATTGAATCTGTAAAGTGCTTTGGGTAGTATAGTCATTTTCACAGTGTTGATTCTTCCAATCCAAGAACATGGTATATCTCTTCATCTATTTGTATGATCTTTAATTTCTTTCATCAGTGCCTTATAATTTTCTGCATACAGGTCTTTTGTCTCTCTAGGTAAGTTTATTCCTAGATTTTATTCTTTTTGTTGCAATGGTAAATGGGAGTGTTTTCTTAATTTCACTTTCAGATTTTTCATCATTAGTGTTTAGGAATGCAAGAGATTTCTTTACATTAATTTTGTACCTTGCTACTTTACCAAATTCATTGATTAGCTCTAGTAGTTTTCTGGTAGCATCTTTACGATTCTCTGTGTACAGTGTCATGTCCTCTGCAAACAGTAACAGCATTACTTCTTCTTTTCCAATTTGGATTCCTTTTATTTCGTTTTCTTCTCTGATTGCTGTGGCTAAAACTTCCAAAACTATGTTGAATAATAGTGGTGAGACTGGGCAACCTTGTCTTGTTCCCGATCTTAGTGGAAATGGTTTCAGTTTTTCACCATTGAGGACGATGTTAGCTGCGGGTTTGTCATATATGGCCTTTATTATTTTGAGGAAAGTTCCCTCTATGCCTACTTTCTGCAGGGTTTTTATCATAAATGGGTGTTGAATTTTGTTGAAAGTTTTCTCTGCATCTATTGAGATGATCATATGGTTTTTGTCCTTCAATTTGTTAATATGGTGTATCACATTGATTGATTTGCATATATTGAATACTTGCATTCCTGGGATAAACCCCACTTGATCATGGTGTATGATACTATTAATGTGCTGTTGGATTCTGTTTGCTAGTATTTTGTTGAGGATTTTTTTTTTTTTTGCTGTATGCGGGCCTCTCACTGTTGTGGCCTCTCCCGTTTTTGGAGCACAGGCTCCGGACGCGCAGGCCCAGCCGCCATGGCTCATGGGCCCAGCCGCTCCACGGAATGTGGGATCCTCCCGGACGGGCCACAAGCCCGTGTCCCCTGCATCGGCAGCCGGACTCTCAACCACTGCGCCACCAGGGAAGCCCTTGTTGAGGATTTTTGCATCTATGTTCATCAGTGATATTGGCCTGCAGTTTTCTTTCTTTGTGGCATCTTTGTCTGGTTTTGGTGTCAGGGTGATGGTGGCCTTGTAGAATGAGTTTGGGAGTGTTCCTCCCTCTGCTGTATTTTGGAAGAGTTTGAGAAGGATAGGTGTTAGCTCTTCTCTAAATGTTTGATAGAATTTGCCTGTGAAGGCATCTGGTCCTGGGCTTTTGTTTGTTGGAAGATTTTTTTTTTTTTTTTTTTTGGCTGTTTTGGGTCTTCGTTTCTGTACAAGGGCTTTCTCCAGTTGCGGCGAGTGGGGGCCACTCTTCATCGCAGTGCACGGGCTTCTCACAGTTGCAGCCTCTCCCGTTGCGGAGCACAGGCTCCAGACACACAGGCTCAGTAGTTGTGGCTCACGGGCTTACTTGCTCCGCAGCATGTGGGATCTTCCCAGACCAGGGCTCTAACCCGTGTCCCCTGCGTTGGCGGGCAGATTCTTAACCACTGCGCCACTGTTGGAAGACTTAATCACAGTTTCAATTTCAGCACTGGTGATTGGTCTGCTCATATTTTCTATTTCTTCCTGGTTCAGTCACAGAAGGTTGTGCATTTCTAAGAATTTGTCCATTTCTTCCAGGTTGTCCATTTTATTGGCATTGAGTTGCTTGTAGTAATCTCTCATGATCCTTTGTATTTCTGCAGTGTCAGTTGTTACTTCTCCTTTTTCATTTCTAATTCTGTTGAGTTGAGTCTTCGCCCTTTTTTTCTTGATGTCTGGCTAATGGTTTATCAATTTCATTTATCTGCTCAAAGAACCAGCTTTTAGTTTTATTGATCTTTGCTACCATTTCCTTCATTTCTTTTTCATTTATTTCTGACCTGATCTTTATGATTTCTTTCTTTCTGCTAACTTCGGGGTTTTTTTGTTGTTCTTTCTCTAATTGCTTTAGGTGTAAGGTTAGGTTGTTTATTTGAGATGTTTCTTGTTTCATTTTTTTAAAAACTTATTATTTATTTATTTATTTATGGCTGTGTTGGGTCTTTGTTGCTATGCACGGGCTTTCTCTAGTTGCAGTGAGTGGGGCTACTCTTGAGCGGGGGCTACTCTTCGTTGTGGTGCGCGGGCTTCTCATTGTCCTGTTTTCTCTTGTTGCAGAGCACCAGCTCTAGGTGCACAGGCTCGGTAGTTGTGGCGCTCGAGCTTAGTTGCTCTGCAGCATGTGGGATCTTCCCAGACCAGGGCTTGAACCCATGTCCCCTGCATTGGCAGGCGGATTCTTAACCACTGCACCACCAGGGAAGCCCCTGTTTTTTGTTTCTTAAGGTAGGATTGTATTGCTATAAACTTCCCTCTTAGAACTGCTTTTGCTGCATCCCATAGGTTTTGGGTCATCGTGTTTTCGTTTTCACTTGTTTCTACGTACTTTTTGATTTCCTCTTTCATTTCTTCAATGATCTCTTGGTTATTAAGTAGTGTATTGTTTAGCCTCCATGTGTTTGTATTTTTTACAGATTTTTTCCTGTAATTTATATCTAGTCTCATAGCGTTGTTTTCGGAAAAGATACTTAATACGATTTCAATTTTCTTAAATTTACCAAGGCTTGATTTGTGACCCAAGATATGATCTCTCCTGCAGAATGTTCCGTAAGCACTTGAGAAGAATGTGTCTTCTGTTGTTTTTGGATGCAGTGTCCTATAAATATCAATTAAGTCCATCTTGTTTAATGTATCATTTAAAGCTTGTGTTTCCTTATTTATTTTCATTATGGATGATCTGTCCATTGGTGAATGTGGGGTGTTAAAGTCTCCTACTATGATTGTGTTACTGTCAATTTCCCCTTTAATGGCTGTTAGTATTTGCCTTATGTATTGAGGTACTGCTATGTTGGGTGCATAAATATTTACAATTGTTATATTTTACTCTTGGATTGATCCCTTGATCATTATGTAGTGTCCTTCTTTGTCCTTGTAATAGTCTTTGTTTTAAAATCTATTTTGTCTGATATGAGAATTGCTACTCCAGCTTTCTTTTGATTTCCATTTGCATGGAATATCTTTTTCCATCCCCTCACATTCAGTCTGTATGTGTCCCTAGGTCTGAAGTGGGTCTCTTGTAGACAGCATATATATGGGTCTTGTTTTTGTATCCATTCAGCCAGTCTATGTGTTTTGGTTGGAGCATTTAATCCATTTACATTTAAGGTAATTATTGATATGTATGTTCCTATTACCATTATCCAAATTGTTTTGGGTTTGTTATTGTAGGTGTTTTCCTTCTCTTGTGTTTCTTGCCTAGAGAAGTTCCTTTAGCATTTGTTGTAAAGTTGGTTTGGTGATGCTGAATTCTCTTAGCTTTTGCTTGTCTGTAAAGGTTTTAATTTCTCCATCAAATCTGAATGAGATCCTTGCTGGGTAGAGTAATCTTGGTTGTAGGTTTTTCTCCTTCATCACTTTAAATATGTCCTGCCACTCTCTTCTGGCTTGCAGAGTTTCTGCTGAAAGATCAGCTGTTAATCTTATGGGGATTCAATCCCTTGTTTGTTACTTTTCCCTTGCTGCTTTTAATATTTTTTCTTTGTATTTAAGTTTTGATAGTTTGACTAATATGTGTCTTGGTGTGTTTCTCCTTGGATTTATCCTGTATGGGACTCTCTCTGCTTCCTGGACTTGATTAACTATTTCCTTTCCCATATTAGGGAAGTTTTCAACTATAATCTCCTCAAATATTTTCTCAGTCCCTTTCTTTTTCTCTTCTTCTGGGACCCCTATAATTCGAATGTTGGTGTGTTTATTGTTGTCCCAGATGTCTCTGATACTGTCCTCAATTCTTTTCATTCTCTTTCCTTTATTCTGCTCTACCGTATTTATTTCCACTGTTTTGTCTTCCAGGTCACTTATCCATTCTTTTGCCTCAGTTTTTCTGCTACTGATCCCTTCTAGAGAATTTTTAATTTCATTTATTCTGTTGTTCATCACTGTTTGTTTGCTCTTTAGTTCTTCTAGGTCCTTGTTAAACATTTCTTATATTTTCTCCATTCTATTTCCAAGATTTTGTGTCATCTTTACTATCATTATTCTGAATTCTTTTTCAGGTAGACTGCCCATTTTCTCTTCATTTTTTAGGTCTGGTGGGTTTTTACCTTGCCCCTTCATCTGCTGGGTGTTTTCCTGTCTTCTCATTTTGCTTGACTTACTGTTTTTGGGTTCTCCTTGCAGGCTACAGGTTTGTAGTTCCCGTTGTTTTTGGTGTCTGTCCTCAGTGGCTAAGGTTGGTTCAGTGGGTTGTGTAGGCGTCCTGGTGGAGGGGACTGGTGCCTGTGTTCTGGTGGATGAGGCTGGATCTTGTCTTTCTGGAGGGCAGGTCCACGTCTGGTGGTGTGTTTTGGGGTGTCTGTGGCCTTATGATTTTAGGCAGCCTCTCTGCTGATGGGTGGTGTTATGTTCCTGTCTTGCTAGTTGTTTGGCATAGGGTGTCCAACACTGTAGCTTGCTGGTCGTTGAGTGGAGCTGGGTCTTGGTGTTTAGATGGAGATCCCTGGGAGATTTTCGCCGTTTGATATTACGTGGAGCTGGGAGGTCTCTTGTGGACCAATGTCCTGAAGTCGGCTCTCCCACCTCAGAGCCACAGGCCTGAAGTCTGGCTGGAGCACCAAGAGCCTGTCCTCCACACGGCTCAGAATAAAAGGGAGAAAAAAAAGAAAGAAAAAAAGAAGAAGATAAAATAAAATAAAGTTATTAATATAAAAAGTAATTATTAAAAAAAAATTTTTAAGTAATAAAAAAAAAAGGAAAGAAAGAAGAGAGCAACCAAACCAAAAAACAAATCCACCAATGATAACAAGCACTAAAAACTATACTAAAAAAAAAACAAAAAACAACGGACAAACAGAACCCTAGGACAAATGGTAAAAGCAAAGCTATATAGACAAAAATCACACACGGAAGCATACACATATACACTCACGAAAAGAGAAAAAGGGAAAATAATATATATATCGTTGCTCCCAACGTCCACCTCCTCAATTTGGGATGCTTCGTTGTCTATTCAGGTATTCCACAGATGCAGGGTACATCAAGTTGATTGTGGAGCTTTAATCCGCTGCTCCTGAGGCTGCTGGGAGAGATTTCCCTTTGTCTTCTTTGTTGGCACAGCTCCCGGGGCTCAGCTTTGGATTTGGACCTGCCTCTGCGTGTAGGCCGCCTGAGGGCATCTGCTCTTCGCTCAGACAGGACAGGGTTAAAGGAACAGCTGATTCGGGGGCTCTGGCTCACTCATGGTGGGGGGAGGGAGGGGCATGGATGCTGGGCGAGCCTGCTGCGGCAGAGGCCAACGTGACATTGCACCAGCCTGAGGCGCTGTGCATTCTCCTGGGTAAGTTGTCCCTGGATCACGGGACCCTGGCAGTGGTGGGCGGCACAGGCTCCTGCGGTGTGGAGAGTGACCTATGCTCACACACAGGCTCCTTGGTGGCGGCAGCAGCAGCCTTAGCGTCTCATGCTTATCTCTGGGGTCCGCGCTGATAGCTGTGGCTCAAGCCTGTCTCTGGAGCTCCTTTAAGCAGCGCTCTTAATCCCCTCTCCTCGCGCACCAGGAAACAAAGAGGGAAGGAAATGTCTCTTGCCTCTTCGGCAGGTCCAGACTTTTTCCCAGACTCCCTCCCGGCTAGCCGTGGCACACTAACCCTTTCAGGCTGTGTTCACGCCGCCAACCCCAGCCCTCTCCCTGGGATCTAAGCTCCGAAGCCCGAGCCTCAGCTCCCAGCCCCCGCCTGTCCCGGCGGGTGAGCAGACAAGCCTCTCGGGCTGGTGAGTGCCGGTCGGCACCGATCCTCTGTGAGGGAATCTCTCCGCTTTGCCCTCCTCACCCCTGTGGCTGTGCTCTCCTCCGTGGCTGCGAATCTCCCCTCTTCCGCCACCCGCTGTCTCCGCCAACGAATGGGTTTCTAGTGTGTGGAAACCTTTCCTCCTTCACAGCTCCCTCTTACTGGTGCAGGTCCCGTCCCTATTCTTTTGTCTCTGTTTATTCTATTTTCTTTTGCCCTACCCCGGTACGTGGGGAGTTTCTTGCCTTTTGGGAGGTCTGATGTCTTCTGCCAGCGTTCAGTAGGTGTTCTGTAGGAGTTGTTCCACATGTAGATGTATTTCTGGTGTATCTATGGGGAGGAAGGTGATCTCCGCGTCTTACTCCTCCGCCATCTTGAAGCTCCTCCTCCTCCTGTTCTTATCATTTGTGTTTAGCTTTTCTTTTCCTAAATTTTTTAAAAAATTATTAATTAATTAATTTTTTGGCTGCTTTTGGTCTTCATTGCTGCGCGTGGGCTTTCTCTGGTTGCTGCGAGCGGTGCTATTTTTCATTGCAGTGCGTGGGCTTCTCATTACGGTGGCTTCTCTTGTTGCAGAGCATGGGCTCTAGGCACGCAGGCTTCAGTAGTTGTGGTTCACGGGCTTGGTTGCTCCATGGCATGTGGGATCTTCCCAGACCAGGGCTCGGACCCATTTCCCCTGCACTGGCAGGCAGATTCTTAACCACTGTGCCACCAGGGAAGTCCTGTCTTCAGATTTTTTGGAATATTTTTTATAGCCTTTTATTTTGCTATGATTATAAACAGTAATTTGGGTTACTTTCTAGTTTCTTTTTTCCCCTTTTCTCTGCATTAATTAGGGCTCAGTACCATGTTGAATAGAAGTGGTGGTAGCTTGCATCCTTTTCTTGTTTCTTACTTTAATGGAAATAGTTGCAGACTCTTAATGTTGAGTATGATGCTCTTAAACTATGAATTGTGCACTTATTTATTTATTTGTGTATTTATTTTTAGTTTGGGAATTGTGCTTGGTTCTTTTTCAGATCTGCTGTGCTTTTTCTAAGATCCTTTTCCTTTCAAATTTCTTTAAACTTTTGTTTCTTTAAATATAATAAACATTGTTGATATGGAGTTTGTAACTGATAGATAATTATAAGATTTCAAGTCTCAGGTCTCTGTTATCTTTTGTTTCTGCATAGTGGCTTATGCTGTCTTATTTTTTTTTTGGCTGTTTTTAACTTTGTGCTGACTAGTATATTCATAGGGATAATTTGAGTCCCCAAATGAAGGCTTCTTACACTAGAGAGGATTTGTATTTGCTTGAGCCAAAGAAATAGAAAGTTGAATTCTTTCTGCCTTCACTTTTGGCTGGGTAATTCCTAATGTCTTTTAAGCTCTGTGGTGTTCTTAAGATTTTTAAAAAGTATTTTTTCTAGCCCCTTTAGTTTTATTAATGGAATGGTTAATAATAATAACCTACCTGCCATTACCATAAATAAAATTTTATCATACCTTGACTAGGCTTTAGTTTCTATTCAGCTTTCCGTTTTTTCTTTCAGATCCGCTCAGCCTATTTTGAGTTAGTTTCTGCTTTGTGCCAGCGTACTCCACAGCTGATGAAAGATGAAGCATCCAAAGTGAGCCCATCTGTCCTTCTTAGCATTGATGACAGTGACCCCATTGTATGCCCTGCTCTCTGGGAAGCTGTGCTTTACACACTTACAACTATTGAGGTAGGTTAAAGAGGTACATTTAATACAGCTGGGAATATTTGTCTTCTTAGTTGTATTTTAGAAGCCTTAGATACCATGTGAGAGAGCCTATCAGATTGTAATATTTAAAACTTGCTAGAAAAATGCTTTCTTGGGAATAAAATATTTAATCCAAAACTTTGTATAAGTCTTAAACTGACTATAAAATGGTAGAGCATTTTTATTTTATTTTCAGTTTAGTCAATATCAATATCCTTTAAACTTATATGGCCCAATGAAATCAACATATCTGAATATTATATTTACGATTAAATATTGCTGTCCCTTTTAGAAAGCAGGGGGTTTTTTTTTTGTTAGTTTAGAAAGCAGCTTTTATAGAAATCTTTTCAGTTAAATATTACTTCTTTTTTGGCTGCCTCAGGCCTTAGTTGCGGCACGTGGGACCTTCATTGAGGCATGCAGGATCTTTTGTTGCTGTGTGCGGGCTTCTCTCTAGTTGTGGCATGCGGGTTGTTTTCTCTTCTCTAGTTGTGGTGCGCAGGCTTCAGGGCACATGGGCTCTGTAGTTGTGGCGCATGTGTTCCAGTGTGTGCAAGCTCTGTAGTTTACTGCACACAGGCTCTCTAGTTGAGGTGTGCAAGCTCAGTAGTTGTGGCGTGCGGGCTTAGTTGCCCCGCAGTATGTGCGATCTTAGTTCCCTGACTAGGGATCGCACCCACGTCCCCTGCATTGTAAGGTGGATTCTTTACCACTGGACCACCAGGGAAGTCCCTAAATAGTTATTTCTGATCAATATTGTCCTGGAAGCATGTTGTATACATAATTACTAAATGTAATAAATTTCTTATAATTTCAGACTTTTAGTTTTTAATGGTGGTGAGAGATTTTGACCCTCTTTAGGTAGAATACTTGATTTTTATTTGAGAGTCTGTCTTTTCTCTTAATTGGGAAATGTATGTTTATGATCTCTAATTATTATTATAATCTTTTTTTTTTGGGAAGGACTGTTGGCTTCATGTAAATGCAAAAAAAAGTGTGTTTCCCAAGCTGTCAGCTATGGTTCGTGAAGGAGGTCGGGGTCTGGCTGCTGTCATATATCCTTATCTTCTGCCATTTATCAGCAGACTCCCTCAGTCTATTACAGATCCAAAGTTGGATTTCTTCAAAAATTTTCTCACCTCCCTAGTTGCAGGGTAAGGAATTTAAATTCTTGACCTTTAAAGCAAAATAGATGTTTTCTTATTTTCATATATGGGCAGAACAACATACTTGTTATTGTCATATGTAAATTTCCCCAAATTGTTTTGCTGTTCGGTAAACACTTCTAAAGTTTTCAGAGAATTACAATTGGAATTCTTTTTTTGGGTACTTTCAAGACTTCCATGGTAGTATGCAGCAGAAAGTGAGATAAATTATGGCAAGGCCCTTAGGTGGAAATAGGCTCTTTTTCAATGACCCATATTTTGGTATGTTGATAAATACAAATGCCCGAGTGCAGAAAATGAACCAGTGAACTTTTCCATTAACTTAAATATAATAGCTGTTTAAAGTCACACTTAAAACGTCATTTCAGTGTATTTGTTGAACTAAGTAAAAGATACCCAGTTTTAGTAATGATTAAAATTTTTTTTTCCACTACAGTATTATCTTTATTTGGTTAAATTATCTCTTTGAGATTTGCAGGTAGATTGGTCCATGAATAGGAGATAAACATGTTATTTTCTGTTGATACATTTTGAAGAGATGCTATTTTTCATAGTTCTTCAAGTTTATATTCTAATCAGGCTGTATTTTGGTTGTTCTTAGTTTTTCATTGAAAAATTTTATTTTTAGAAATTCTTTTTCATGCCTTTATTTTGGTATTTTTGTATTGCTTATTTTTGTTTTCATGAAGGAGTAAGCCACAGGTATTTATTATTTCTTAGGCTATCAACAGAAAGAACCAAAACCAGCTTTTCAGAGTGCTCAGCAGTAATATCTGCTTTTTTTGAATGCTTACGTTTTATAATGCAGCAAAACTTAGGTGAGGAAGAGATAGAAGAGATGCTCGTCAATGATCAGGTATTTATAATGTAAAAATCATCAGTGCCTTTGCACACTAACTATAAAGAATCAAGCTCATTGTGTCTTGTTGCCATTTTTATTAATTAGCCTTCCTTGTAAAGATTTCATTTTTATGATTTACAAATTAAGTAATGTGTATTGCTGACCAATAAATGAAAATTTCTGTATTGTTAGTTGTTAGCATAATACCATAATGCCTAAGTACTAGTCACTGTCTGGTTGTACAAACTCTGTTTTAGAGAGTTGCAATGCAAAACAATTTAGAAGATGCAATTTTCAACATTTTGTATTTTAGTTTATATTATAATCATCTTGTTCCTTCTAAAATATGTAGTACCTTTATCCTTTTGTGAGCAATTGTGCTTGGCTTTTAGAGCTAGTGATGAGAGCAGGTCCTGGAATATGGTTCCTTATGGTAGGAAATTAATTAATATGATTATATAAGCCCAGATCCTAGTTGATGTCTCATATAGTTAATTTCTCTTTGTAATTTAAGAGAAAGCATTCTGAATTCTGTGGGTCCTATATGTCTTTCATATTGGTTTAGAAAAAAGCAAAAAACTTTGAATAAGTTCAGAAGATGCAAAGAATTGATGACCAATGATCTTGGTCAATTATATCATAAAAAAGTAATTCGGGGAGATACAGTGAAATCGTTAGGCTCTTTGAATGATATGAAGATGATTTTCAGGTTCAAATTAACTCTTCATAGTTCTGGGAAAAATTCATGTTTTTCAGTTATTAAATATGAAAATTTATAATGTTTTACAAATACCTTGTTTAAATTTTATTTTCCCTGAAAATTGAACTTTAATATTTCTACCTTCTCTTTCAGTTGATTCCTTTTATTGATGCAGTTCTCAAAGACCCAAGATTGCAAGATGAGCAGCTATTTAACCATTTGGCAGAAACTTTAAGTTCATGGGAAGCTAAAGCAGATTTGGATAAAGATGATAAAACAGCTTACAATTTAGAGAAAGTGCTACTGAATTTCTGGGAAAGACTGTCAGAGATCTGTGTTGAGAAAATCAATGAGCCAGAAACCGATGTTAAGTCAGTTTTGGCTGTTTCTAATCTATTACAGGTCCTTCAGAAGCCAAAGAGCTCCTTGAAGTTAAATAAAAAAAACATTGGTAAGGTTAGGTTTGCTGATGAGATGCCTGAAAGTAATAAAGAGAATGAGAAATATGTCTCCTCAGAAGGAGAGAATAGTGAAGGCTCTGACTTAATGGCTGAACCTTCTCTCACTCACAGTTGCTCAGACCTTACATCACCCCTAAGGAAAAAACCTTTGGAAGACTTAGTCTGTAAGCTAGCAGAAATGAGTGTTAATTATGTCAATGAACAAAAGTCGGAGCAACATCTAAGGTTTCTTTCCACTCTGCTCAACTCCTTCTCTTCAAGCCAAGTATTTAAAGTGCTATTAGGTGATGAAAAACAGAGTATTGTCAAAGCCAAGCCTCTTGAAATAGCCAAACTTGCACAAAAAAATCCCGCGATACAGTTTTTATACCAGAAAGTAATAGGTTGGCTAAATGAAGATCAAAGGAAGGATGCTAGTTTCTTGGTGGACATTTTGTACAGTGCCCTTTGTTGCTGTGATAGTCATATGGAAAGAAAAGCTGTCTTGGATGATCTAATTGAGGTATTACTGTTCTGTATCTTTTTATTTTCATTTATTTATTTATTCATTCATTCATGCATGCCTGCATGCAGGATCTTTGTTCCCCGACCAGGGATCAAACCTGTGCCCCCTACAGTGGAAGCATGGAGCCCTAACCACTGGATCACCAGGGAGTTCCCTGTATCTTTTTAAACTATAATGATTTACACTGGCACACTGATTATGGATGAGTAGAACGAGACCTGTATGGGGGTTATTTTGGGATTGTTTCTTAACTATGAATGTCAATTTAAAGACAATATATTCTTGACTGGGATTGAGAAGTACGTGAGACTTCTGGGTAGCTGTTCAGTAAGAGTAAATATGTTAAGATGACAAAAGCTTGGTAATAAAGGGTAAGTTCTTTCAGTCCATACTTTTTATAGCTGGACTCCCTAAAAAAAATGTTCTAGTTTTGCAGTGGTTCCATGGTCACTTCATTTACTTATAAAAAGTTTTACCAGTTACTGTTTTTTCTAGCAGATTGTTTCTCTTTTTCTTCTTTTAGGTGGATCTGAAATGGAATTCTATTCTTCAGGTCATTGAAAAGGTATCTTAGAGATTTTTTTTCTTTTTTTTGTAGTTATAGGTATACAAAAATTAAACCACAGCTATATTCACATAATGGTATGTGATCAGGTGTCTCTGTTAGAGAACTTCCTTATTATTGTAACTTTCTTCTCATAATTTGAGAAGCCATGGTGTTCACCTTTCTATAGTATTATTTTTCTGGTTAGGAATATCAGGGAAGAATGAACAGGTTCTGGAAGATCCAGTGTCTCTTGCCTAGTGGGTAACAAAGGAAGAGTTAAGCATTTATCTTAGTTTATCTTTTAAACTAAGGTTTCTGCTTTTATCCTAGTTATTTTTTCTTCTGTAGAAATGGGTTGAATGGTTCTAGCTTTGAGTAGAACGCAACAGGAAATTAAGTTTGTTTTACCCTGGAATACTATACAGGCAAACTAAAGTCTTCCCACCTTTATTTAATTGCCATTTGACTAAGTAATAAAATTAGTGATGAAAATAATAAAAAGAAATCAAGGAACATAATTCAGAAAAATTTTTAAATGGCTTAAGTATTCTTTCTGAATGAAGATGTAAATGATATAACGTAACACTTTTCTAACCATAGAAATGTTATGACTAGCTGCCTAGAAGTCCTCCTTTTCTTAAAGAATTTTTTCATTATTTTAAAATTTTACTTACAGAACTCTAATTTACAAGTTTCTTTTTTTCTGTCTTTTTAAATTATGTTGAAAAAAACATACAATTTGCCATAGTAACCGTTTCTAAGTGTACAGTTCAGTAGTGTTAAGTTTATTCACATTATCGTGTGGCCAATCTCCAGAACTTTTCACCTTGTAAAATAGAAACTGTACCCATTAAACAATAACTCCCTATTTCCCCCAATAGTTTATTTTTACAAAATAAATACAGAGTATTAATTTACTCTTTTTCAATGGGAAATATAACTTACTAGGCACACCATTTGAATTACTTTATTCAGTACCTCCTCTTCCTATAGGCAGGCTACATGAAAAGCCAAATTATGAGAAAGCTGCTTGATAAGTCTAGAATCAGAGCAAAAGTATATAGTTAATAATTTGATAAGATAAAGATTGATATATCTATTTCCAACTTAGGAATGTACCTGCCAGTAGTTCAGGTACATCTGTTTGGAAGACTCCTCTTCCTGGGCAGTGTTTGGAAGTTCATAGCCAGTGTCTGCTTCCTGTACTTCTGTGACTAACTAGTCTCCTTAACCCCTGTTAGATTCTTTCTGTGGATATGTTAAAACATTGAGAAGTTGGACTTCATGTCTTAATAACCTGAGAGACATTTTATTCAGAAGTTTGCTTTTTGGATTCTGTACTATTCTATAAAATAGATTGGTTTTATTTGGTAAGCTATCTTAGGAAAGCCAATATTATAGCCATCTAAATTCTAGTTTTTCTTGTTTTTATGCAACCTCATACTTTATGAGCAGAGTCCTAAAGTCAGCTTCCTTAAAAACAAACCTGACTTTTGTAACCAAAAAGAACCTTAGAGATTTTCTAAGTTAACCTTCATTTTTCAAATTAGGAAATAGGCCCAGGTTGGTTAAGAGCTTTGTCTAAGTTCATAAAGCCAGAATAGTGGTAAAGCTTGGACTAAAATAGAGGCTCTCGTTACCTACAATTTTTTAAATAAGGAGATAAAACAGTTTTGGGGGCACTACCCAATCTGCACTTGGATTTTTTTTTTTTTTTCCAGATTGCTTTGAAATGAGCCAAGTTGCAAATTCCTTTCTTCTCAGCCCTTAAACCAAAAGAAGCTCTGGGAACATGGATCACCATGTTTTTGGGGGTGGATTTACAGTTTTTTTCCTCGCTTCCCCACCCCATGAAAATAAACCAGTTGCTGTCAGCTATCTGCCCCAGTAACTATTTCAGAAAATTTGGGCAAATGATAAGTCCCACTGTTCATATTGAAGTAATTTACCACTATTATATGTTAATTGTTCTTTAATTTTAGCAAAATTAATGAACAAAAATTTAATATTTGTAGAGCATTTTAAAATCCGTCTTTAAAGTTCATTCATTATTCATTGAACATATCTGCAGTGTTGATAGCAGATATCAAAGAAGTTTAAGACAGTCTCTGCTCTCAAGGAACTTACAGTCTCATTGGAAACAAGACATACACAGATGAAACATTATAAATAATAATACAACCCAGTAAGTGCTCAAGAGATTCAGAGAAAAGCAGTGATGAGTAGGGGCTGGCATGGATGGGGGAGAATTCACAAAGCAGGTGGGATTTATACTAAATCTCAAATAATGGATGTGATTTTGATAAGTAAAGAAGAGGAGGAATATTTATGGTTGGGAAGATAGCATGAACAAAGCATGGAAGCGTACATAAGCAAGGCTTAGTTGGGAATAGGGGGGAAGATACCAGCCTTCTTAGAACTTGAGGAGGAGGCATGGGGGATGATGTTGAGGCCATGATGATGAAAGGAGGTAATATGGTACAAGTAATACTTTGGCAAGTCTACTTTTTGATCTTCTAATCTTTGCTTTAATTTTATGGTTTTAGGCATGTTCTAGTTCAGATAAACATGCTTTAGTAACTCCTTGGCTAAAAGGAGATATCCTTGGCGAGAAATTGGTAACCTTGGCAGATCATCTTTGTAATAAGGACTTGGAATCCACAGTATCTTCTGAATCTTACTTCTCAGAAAGATGGTCTCTTTTAAGCTTGGTATTATCCCAACATGTTAAAAATGGTAGGTAAAAATATGGCTTTTGTTTTTTAGTAGGGAGGGAGTAGTTTTTTCACCTTTTGGGATGATTCCATGCTGCTCAGTTTGCATAATATTAGTTGAGAATAACAAGGTTTAGTTCACTCAAATATCTGAATTTTGTAAGCACCCTAAATGTTTATAAATCTCTGTAACATGACTTGGAAGATATTTAATACTTTTAGGTTTATATTTTAAAGGGTTTTGAATTTAGCCATTCACTCTAATTTTGTGTAGCATTGCTTTTTTACTAATTTAGAATAGCTTTTTTTTAATGTGAGGGCGTTTATGCGTGGGGAACAGACTGATTTGTTGATGTGGTTTTCTTTTATATAAAACATAAACACCTTTTTTAAAAAAAAAAAAAACACATGGAGAGACCAAGGTGGAATATTAACCCCAAGTAAAGTATTAAAATACACTGGTTAAAAAATAAAAAACAAAGATTAAAAAAAGGAAAACACACTGTTAATATTTCTTGTATTTTGTCTGTTTGAATTTTTTTCTGTAGATTACTTGATTGGAGAAGTATATGTTGAAAGAATTATTGTTAAACTTCATGAAACTTTATCCAAAGCAAAGAAATTGTCAGAAGCTGAAAATAATGACTCATCAGTGTCTTTTATCTGTGATGTGGCCTATAACTATTTCAGCTCAGCAAAAGGATGCTTGCTAATGCCATCATCTGAAGATTTATTGTTAACTCTCTTTCAGTTGTGTGCTGAGAGCAAAGAAAAAACACATTTGCCAGGTAATAGCCTACTGCTCAAATGTTTTGTTGGGAATCTCCGGCTCTGACCTTCATAGTGTAAGTGCCCAGGCTTTATTAATTGAATCATAATGTGTTTGAACTTTGAAAGCATTTTGAGTAAAGGACTACAAATCTTAAATACTTTCAGCTTTAGAAACCAAGTTAAAGATGTATGTAGACATTATATCTAAAGTTTTTACATGATATCAAGGAAACAGTTTTGGAAGGGGCCATGATAGATGAGTTAGAACCTTAGCTCCTTCACTCAGTAGCTCTCGCAAGTTGTTTAATTTCTTGATGCCTCAGTTTCCATATTCATAAAGGGGGACATTAATACCTTCTTCTCTTATAGTTAAAGACATTCAATCTTGGTGTATAGTAAAATGAAATTGAGATTCCCTTTTTAAGGACTATATTCCTGTCTTATATGTTAATTCAGACTTACTTGTGAAAGGAATGTAAAAAAATACTCTTGAAAAAAAAAATGCTGTTAATGGAGAGCCCTCCTACCCAACCCTTTCTTTAATACTAACTTTTCTATTTGGAAAAGGTATAATATTTTTCATATCTCCAAAAGGTCAACTCTCTTATAAATAAGTTCAGATCAGAAAAAAGCTGACTTTAAAAATCTTAGCATTTTTACATTTATATGGCATGAGTTAGCTTATATTATTGCATATTTATGACATAGTTGTTTTGTTTTAGCCATTGAATAGTAATTTTATGTTTTCTTAATGGTACCTTACAAATCTCAGATCTGCAATGAGTTCTTTCAGACATTTTGTACTGATTATAGTTACTTCGTAGGGATTATGAATCACTGTTGACATCTTGATTTTAGACTTCCTTATCAGTAAACTGAAAAATACTTGGCTCTCTGGTGTGAATTTATTGGTCCATCAAACTGGCGACACATATAAACAGAGTACCTTCCTACGTTTATCTGCTCTGTGGCTGAAAAACCAAGTTCAGTCTTCATCATTGGATATCACAAGGTAACCTTTTTTTGTGCTCAGTTGCAGAGTATCTCTTTAATAATTGATCATTGTCCTTAATAAGATTCCGTGATTAGTGTGAGTACCTATGAAAAATGACTTGTTATATAAGAAATCTACAGGATTCTAAGGGAAGATCCAAACAGATTTTTCCAAAAGGATTTTGTTTTAATGATCATCCATTTAAGCTCAATTAATTGGAGAGTGATTTGTTTTGACCATAATAATTTATGGTCAGTGATGTGATAGGGGTGCTGTCCTGTGTCTTAGGCTGGTATGGATTGTAACTGTAAACCCTTACGGCCACCACAGACAATGATTGTCCTTCATTGTTTATTTTTTGGGGGACTCTGGTAGCCACTGTTGTAAGGGATTGAATTGTGGATGTATTTCACATTTCATGCCTAAATCCATATATAAAAATGAAAACTAAGAGAATGCATCCAGAGCTACTGGGGTTGGGTTAAATCTTTTTCTGATTATCATACTCTTTTCATGGAATAAAGTAGCTATATTTCAGAAATATCTGATCTGAAATAGGTCATTCCCCTTCATTCTGAAATAGAAGCAGCACTTGATTTCAATTATAAAATGTTGAATAAAATCCCCTGTTTGGTTGTGTGTAAGTCACGAGGGGAGGGTGGAGAGGCCATTTACTTTTATTTTGAATTGTCTTTTCTGTTCAGGTAAACTGCTATCTGCCGTAGGGTATTTAATGTATACCAGGGTGTTCAAATTGGTTATAACATAACTGCAGTGGTTAAGTTATTTGCATTATTTTCAGTCTTCAGGTCCTCTTGTCTGCTGTTGATGATTTGCTAAATGCGCTTCTAGAGAGTGAAGATACTTATCTTCTGGGAGTTTATATTGGAAGTGTAATGCCAGACAACAGCGAATGGGAAAAGATGAGACAGTCTCTTCCTATGCAGGTATGTTTGAGATTGGAGAGTACTTATTTTATTCTGAAGTTTGGATTTCATGCACGCTTAAATATTTTAATTTTATTCTGGGGAAGAAAAAAAGTAAATGAAATGAGTATCTTACTTTGCGTTTCTGCCTTTGAATGCTCCTGTGTTGGGTGTTTGCTGTTTGCAAGATACCAGTTGACACTTGGCAGTTACCATGGTACAAGGTAAATAAGACCTTGCTCTGTCCTGAAGGAATCCTAAAGAAACACACACGTTGATAATTTCTGTTCGTAGAAACCAAACTTCTAGGCTTCTGTGGTTTTACTAGAAAACTAGCAATAGCTTCATTTTTGAAGTTATTCTAATAACATTTTGAAGTTATTTTAATAACTTTATTTTTGTTCCCTTCTTAATTGCAGAGGTAGTAATTAATTGAACTATTGAATGCTTTTGTGTATAATTTAATGTATTTTTTTTGCAGTGGTTGCATAGACCTCTTTTAGAAGGAAGACTGAGTTTGAATTATGAGTGTTTCAAAACAGATTTTAAAGAACAAGATACAAAGAAACTTCCCAGCCATTTGTGTACTTCAGCATTATTGAGCAAAATGATATTAGTTGCACTGAAAAAGGAAATAGTCCTAGAAAATAATGAGCTTGAGAAAATAAGTAAGTATATATGAGCATTCAGATAAATACATATAAACATAAGTAAGTATATATGAGTATTCACATAAATACATATAAACATAAATCTTGAAGTAATTAAAATGTAATTTTGAAATAATTTCCATTATACTTCAATCTAAATCTTGAAAGAATCAAAAATCCTCAGCTCCTTTTAATTATTTTGGCAATGAGAAACTTGAGGACACTTAAGAGATGAATGTTAAATTGCAAATCAAATGGAATCATACTGAATATCTTGTTGTAGTCTTGTTAGCAATAGAGCAGAATTTGGTGTAAGATGTTACTCTAGCTGGCATGACATCAATATCCTATGGCATATCCTATGGCACATAACCCTAAAGAAAATAGTTAAGTGAGTCTTGTATTTCATCAAGGATTCTGAACTTTCAATTAACTTTTGAATCAATCTACCTTTGTATAGGGCAATAATTTTTTTCCCAGCAAGTGGAGCTTCAAATGTTGAATTTCAAAAGGATTTAAAAATTCCCCCATTCCAGGAAATGGTGTAGAATTGTAGGTAGCAGTGTGGCCTGTACAAAATGGCCTGAAAGATGGAGGACTTGCGTAATTCCTGTATCAGTCTTGATTGTGAGCCCTCAGCTGAGTACAGTTACTAGCGGAGGAGAATGTGGCGCTCTGTGGAAGAAAGCTGGAACACCTCTCGTGGTGAGCGAACTCCGCATGCAGTTGAGGTCGAGGAGATTAGCCTGCTCTTTGCTCACAGAGTGAATCTGTCCAAAAACAACAATGGAAATAAGAGTAATAATTTTTGTTGTTTTTCATATCTGGAACTTGCAAGGGATGGGATTTGATTTTTGAACCAGGTTCCAAGTCTTCTAACTCCAAAATCCATACCTGGCTTTATAAAAGAGAGTTGTGACTAATTATGTATTGAAAACCTGTGACATGCCAGGTTTTGTGATACTTGGTCATTTACTTCTCACAGTAGTCCCGTGAGGTAGATTTGTATTATCCTAGCTGATAACGATGTGTGCAACTCATTTGAATCCAGACTAGCCTGTCACTGAGGCCCATGCCCTGTGTACTAGATCGTGCTCTCTCCCATTTCTTAACACATTGACTTCAACTTCTCAGGTCTTGGGTCCCATAGTTGTTTATCCTGGGTGCAACTTCTTATTTGTGGCAAAAATAGTAGGAATTAGTAGGATTCTTCCAGTATCTCTCTCTGATAACTTAGGTTACTGTCACATTCTTAACTAATCAGAAAAGGGACCAAGTAATGTTTGGGAGAGGAGTGATATTTTCTATCAGGTATTCTCAACTTTCATTATAGTTGAACATCAAATAGTTGAAAATCAGTTCATAGATATTTTATTGATTGATTGATTGATTGATTGGCTGCGCTATATGGCATGTGGGATCTTAGTTCCCCGTACTTGAACATAAAATAGTGGAAAATCAGTTCACAGATTATTGATTGATTGATTGATTGTGCTACATAGCATGTGGGATCTTTTAGTTTCCCGACCGGGGATCGAACCAGCGCCCCCTGTGTTGGAAGTGCAGAGTCTTAACCACTGGACCACCAGGGAAGTCCCAGTTCATAGATATTTTTAAATTAGTGGGCAAAACAATGTTAGGGAATGGGGGGAACAAGTGAAAACAATTCAAAGGTCTGTTCACAAAGTATACTCAATAATGTGTTGTCCATTCTGTTAGTTGCAGAACTGCTCTATTCATTGCAGTGGTATGAAGAATTAGACAATCCACCTATTTTTCTAACTGGATTTTGTGAAATGCTTCAAAAATTGAATATTACATATGATAACTTATGTGGACTTGGTAATACTTCTGGCCTTTTGCAGCTGTTATTTAACAGGTAAGAATCTCAATTTCCATTTTTTATGACTGTTTTGCTAGGTTATGGCTTGTGTCTTTACAATGTAAGCCCACTTCATGCTAATCTTTGAATCAGAGGGTTTATCTAAATTAATCCCAATTCTTAATGATAAATACTTTGTGGATCCTAAGTACTTGATTTACTCTTCTGGTGAGATATTTGGACTTTGCCTGTGTTATTAAATCCATAAATACATTCAGGGGCTGGATGACAATGAAAGAAATAGAATTCTGTAGAAGTTGTTTTAATTTGTCATATGTAACCTATCCTTCCACTACTCTAAATTTAACCTTTTACCTTGCATATTGTTGCAGGTGTGTCTTAATATCATAACCACAAAACCCTCTCCCCTAGACGAGGAAGTAGGTATGAAAATAGAGTTGTTGTAGAGGTTATAGCAGTTTGATGGTTAGCTCATTGAAATTACTGTGTTGAACTGCTCTCTTGAAGAGTTTTTCACTTGCGTGTAGTATTTTTCATATGCTTTGCAGTATCAGAGGCCCCAGGCTGAACAGGTCTTCCTTTCCAGTCCCACTCTACATACTTGACACTCAGAATTTTCCTCAGTGGATATCAATACCTCCTTGCTTTCTCAACTTCAACAATCCTCGGTGTCCTCTGGGATATGTCCTCTTTCCAGCTGCAACCTCTGGTCCTCAAGCTTAATCTTTAAGGTCATCTCCCCTATTGGAACTTGAGGGGCTTTGGGATTGCCTTGGATGAGAGCTCAATATCAGCTGTAAAGGAGTTTCAGAAGTTAAGTTCCCAATCCTTTTGGTAACAGCAGTTGTTTGGGTGCAGAAGTGCTGTGTGAATTGCTACCCTTACAAGGTGATTTTTTTAGTTCTGTAAAAGGAATCCAGGTAAGCATTGTTTAAAAATCTTAAGTTCACTTTAAAAACAGAATTTTTTTTCCTCTTTTAGATCCAGGGAAAATGGCACCCTTTGGTCTCTTATTATTGCTAAGTTGATCCTTTCCCGAAGTGTTTCATCTGATGAAGTAAAACGGCATTATAGGAGAAAAGAAGGGTATTCTTATTGAAAATACTTATACTTTGAAATTTATTATGAGTGGTCACTTTGGCAACCCCAAACTAACAAACAGTCTCTAATGAATCAGGAAAACAAGACTTAGGAAATGAGGAAATTAAAGACAATGAGACTTAACAATTTAAATTGCATTAGGTTGCGACACGTCTTTTTTTTAATAAGCATTTTTAACCTTATAACATTTTGTTGAGGAATTTTATACGTGCTTTAAATAATAAGCATTTCATAAACTTGTTTTCTTTTCCCCAGAAATCTCTCTGGTAAAATCTATCTTTTCCCCTTCCCTATCCTTGCATCACTTTATTTGCTAAATGGAAATGATAAGGAAAGTTACTTACTCTTAACTTTATTCAATATCCTGTAATAAGCCATAATGGAAAAGAATATGAAAAGAATGTATATATATGTATAACTGAGTCACTTTGCTGTACAGCAGTAATAAACACAACATTGTAATTCAACTGTACTTCAATAAAAAATAAATTAAAAAAAATTAAATTAAAAAAAGGTTACTTACTCTTAAATAAGGATCATCCTATTGAAGTATATTCTAAAAATGCAATAAATGTGTTCTTAAGACAAATAGTAAGATTGGACATACTACAGATTTACTAGAGTTGATCATACTAGAGAAGCTGAACATTCGAATTAAACACCTAGCTGAAATTTGCCAAGAGGCATTTTGAATTTACTGATTTACCAAGAAGAATTCAGAAATTGTGTGTGTGTGTGTGTGTGTATGTATGTATTCTGGTACAGTAGAGTTGTAAGCTAAATTTTGATATTTTTAATCTTATTTAAAAATTTAAAAAATTTATTATTACTATTTTTTAGCAGAATTTATATATATATATATAAATTTATTTATTTGGCTGCATTGGGTTTTTGTTGCTGCACACAGGCTTTCTCTAGTTGGCGATGAGCGTGGGCTACTCTTCATTGTGGTGCACGGGCTTCTCATTGTGGTGACTTCTCTTGTTGCAGAAAACGGGCTCTAGGTGCACAGGCTTCAGTAGTTGTGGCACGTGGGCTCAGTAGGTGTGGCTCACTGGCTCTAGAGCGCGGGCTCAGTACTTGTGGCCCATGGGCTTAGTTGCTCCGTGGCATGTGGTATCTTCCCGGACCAGGGCTCGAACCTGTGTCCCCTGCATTGACAGGTGGATTCTTAACCACTGTGCCACCAGGGTAGTCCTAAATATATTATTTTGAGTTCAGTTACTAATATGGATTATAGGTTCACATGCAATTATAAAAAATACAAAGAAATTCTATGTACCTTTCATTCAGTTTCTTCCAGTGGTACCAGTTTGCATAACGTTAGTACAATTTCACAACCAAGAGAATGGCATTGATACAATTCACTGACCAAGTTTACTTGCACTCACGTGTTTGTGTGTGTGTTCTGTGTGGGTTACCACCACTACATTACAAGCTACAGAATAGTTTTTTTTTTTTTTTTTTTTTCAGAATAGTTTTATCATAAGGATCCCCTATGTTACTCTTTCTTGCCTCAGCCACCTCCCCTCTTACCATTCTCCTCACCTCTGGCAAACAATAATCTGTTCTCTATATAATTTTATCATTTAGGAATGTTATATAAACAGAGTCATATAGCATATGATCTTTTGATGTTAGCTTTTTTTTAAAGTAATTTAATTAATTTATTTATTTTTGGCTACGTTGGGTCTTTGTTGCTGTGCATGGGCTTTCTCTAGTTGCGGCAAGTGGGGGCTACTCTTCGTTGTGGTGCATGGGCTTCTCATTGCGGTGGCTTCTCTTGTTGCGGAGCACGGGCTCTAGGCGCGTGGGCTGCAGTAGGTGTGGCTCGTGGGCTCTAGAGCGCAGGCTCAGTAGTTGTGGCACACGGGCTTAGTTGCTCAACAGCATGTGGGATCTTCCTGGACCAGGGATCAAACCTGTGTGCCCTGCATTGACAGGCAGATTCTTAACCACCATGCCACCAGGGAAGTCCTGATGTTAGCCTCTTTTATTCAGCATAATTTTTAATTTTTTCTGATTATAAAAGTCATAGGGAATTAACTAAAGAACTATTAAAACTAATTACAAATGAGATGGACATATACTTGACATACAGAAATCAATATCTTTCTTATTCACCAGTAATAATCAGTTAAAAAATGGCATAGGAAAAAAGAAATTCTGTTCACAATGACAACAAAACTGTAAATACCAGAAATAAATTTAACAAAAATTTAAAATTGTAAAACTTAAGATCACAAAAGAAAGTGGGAAGATAAATTATAAAAATTGTTGTATCTATAATTTCAGTGTAATGTCAATCAAAATTTCAATAGCATTTTTTGAAAAACTTGACAAACTGTTCTAAACATAGTATGCATTTGAAGGAAGAAAATGCTTAACAATAGCTGGGACATTTATGAAAGAGAAAAGTGAAAAGGACTTGCCCTACCAAAATAATAATTAAGCAGTATGAAATTGGTGAACACACAGATCACTGGATCAAAATATAGAGTCCAGAAACCAGTCCACACATATATGAAAATTTAGTTTTTGATACAGGTGGTCTTTCAAATCAGTGAGATGAGTCAATAATAAATAACATTAGGAAAATTGGACAGGTGTTTGGAAAAAATTATGAGACCCACTCCCTTACATTATACATAAAAGTAAAGCCCAGATGAAAACTAAATGTAAAGAACAGACCTATAAAAGTATTAGGGGAAAATGAGACTGTATAATCTTGGCATGGGGAAGATCTTAAGCAAAGCACAAACCCAGAATCCATAAAAGAAACAATAGATATCTGACTGTAAAAACAAAACTTGGTGTCCATCAACAGATAAATGGATAAACAAAAATGTGGTATATACATATAATGGATATAATGGAATATTATTCTGCCTTAAAAAGGAAGGAAATTCTGACATGTTAAAATGTGGATGGGGAGGGTGGGCGGGAGATGCCAGAGGGAGGAGATACGGGGATATTTGTATATGTATGGCTGGTTCACTTTGTTATACAGCAGAAACTAACACACCATTGTAGAGCAATTATACTCAAATAAAGATGTTAAAAAAAATGTGGATGAATCTTGAGGACTTAAGCTCAGTGAAATAAAACAGTCACAAAAAGACAAATACTGTATGATTCCACTTATATGAGGTACCTAGCATAGTCAAATTCATAGAGACAGAAAGTAGAATGATGGTTGTCAGGGGCTGAGGGGAAGGGAGATGGAGAGTTCTTAATTAATGGATAGAGTTTCAATTTTGTGAATGAAAAAAGTTCTGGGTATTGGTTGCACAACCGTGTGAATGAACATAACACTGCTGAACTGTACAATTTAATATGGTAAATTTTACATAATGTGTATTTTACCACAATTTAAAAAGAAACTTCTGTATGATAAAAGTACAGTAAGCAAAGGTTAAAGGGCAGGTGGCAAAATGGAAGGAAACACTTGCAAGTTAATAAAGAATTAATATTCATAATATATAAATAGCTTCTATTAATAAAACTATTCAAATTGAAGAATGTGTCTAGGACTTGAACAGGTAATTCATAGGTGAAATAGTCAAAGATAATTCATTTATGAAATGTGAAATACAAAAGAAATACAAATTAAAAGTAGTACATTTTATCTACCATATTGCCAGGAATTAAAAAGAGTCATTAAGTGTGCAGCAAACCAAACTTGTACATTTTTAGTGAAAATGTAAATTGATTATGCTTTTTTGAAAAGCAACTTGAAATTATCAAAATATAATACACTCAAATCCTTTGATTTTGCAATTCTACTTCCAGGAATCTAGCCTAAAGAGGTATTTGCACATATGCAGAATAGTGTCTGCTCAAAGACAGTTATTACAGCATTATTTGTAAGAGCAAAAATTTGGGGGGAGAAGCCTAAATGTCCACTAATAGGGAAATAGTTAAATTATGATAGTGTGGAATATTTGGGGGTTTCTTTTTTAATTTATATTTGGCTGTGTTGGGTCTTCATTGCTGCGCACGGGCTTTCTGTAGTTGCAGCGAGCGGGGGCTACTCTTCCTTGCGGTGCGCGGGCTTCTCATTGCAGTGGCGTCTCTTTTTGCAGAACACGGGCTCTAGGCGCTCGGGCTTCAGTAGTTGTGGCACGCGGGCTCTGTAGTTGTGGCTCACTGGCTCTAGAGCTCAGGCTCAGTAGCTGTGATGCACCGGCTTAGTTGCTCCGTGGCACGTGGGATCTTCCCGGACCTGGGCTCGAACCCGAGTACCCTGCATTGGCAGACAGGTTTTTAATCACTGTGCCACCATGGAAATCCCTGGTTTTGTTTTTAATCTAGTTATGTAGCTTTAAATTGGAAAGAATGGACTTCCCTGTTGGCACAGTGGTTAAGAATCCGCCTGACACTGCAGGGGACACGGGTTCGAGCCCGGGTGCGGGAAGATCCCACGTGCCGCGGAGCAACTAAGCCGGTGCACTACAGCTACTGAGCCTGCACACCACAACTACTGAAGCCCACACGCCTAGAGCCGGTGCTCCGCAACCAGAGAAGCCACTGCAATGAGAATCTCGCACACCGCAACGAAGAGTAGTCCCTGCTCGCCACAACTAGAGAAAGCCTGCGCATAGCAATGAAGACCCGATGCAGCTAAGAATAATTAATTAATTAATTTTAAATAAATAAAGTAGAAAGAATACTTTATACCTATATGTTCTGATGTAAAACAATCTACAAAGTATAGAAGTGTATATACTTATATGCAAAGTATATAAGCTGCTGCATAGCACAAGGAGATCAGCTCCATGATTTGTGATGACCTAGAGGGGTGGGATAGGGAAGATGGGAGGGAGGCTCAAGAGGGAGGGGATATGGGGATATATGTATATGTATAGCTGATTCAGTTAGTTGTACAACAGAAATTAACACAACATTGTAAAGCAATTATACTCCAATAAAGATATTTAAAAAAAAGACAATCTACAAAGTATAAGTGGCAAATAATACAAAACTTAGGTAAATAAAACCCAACTATATATATGCACATATATGAATATCAGTTCATACAAACAACATGCAACTGGTACTCTTTAAATTGAATCAGTAGACTCTTAAAGAGAGCATAATCAT
Organism: Mesoplodon mirus; assembly: GCF_964341445.2. NCBI lineage: Eukaryota > Metazoa > Chordata > Mammalia > Artiodactyla > Ziphiidae > Mesoplodon > Mesoplodon mirus. The sequence goes on along the minus strand of NC_138982.1, from coordinate 131,331,981 downwards.
GTATTGTATAATTTTAAAAAATTATACATGGGGAAAGTTATTTTAGAAATGAGAAACATGTGAAAAAGAGAAGCAGCAAAAAATAATTATCCACAGTTTCGTCATCCAGAATCAGCAAGTGTCAATCTCTTTCCTAATTTCTTTCTTTTTCCTCTACAATTATTTTATATAGTGGAAATATTAGTCTTTCTGAATAGTCTGAATAAGAAGAATTTTCTGAAATAACTGAATATTTAGGGTAAATATAATTCATACCTTTTTTTTGTTCTTTAAACAGTTTTTTTCCACTAACAGAAGGTAACATGCATACCATTCAAAGTCTCTGTCCATTTTTGTCAAAAGAAGACAAGAAAGAATTCATTGCTCAATGTATACCTGCCCTTCTGGCCTGGACCAAGGAAGATGTTTGCAGTATCAATGGTTAGTTGCTTGGTAATAAATATTTCACTAATTATTGCTTGAGATGAAAGAAGTGTTTCTTAATATCTAAATCCAAATCTAGCAGAGATGAATTATAGTTAATTTTTTTCCTAGTTTATACTTTTGCTGTATAACAAGTTGACTCAGTAGGACGAGTGTCATTGGAGAGTGGCTGTTACCATTTTGCAGGTCAGGAATGCTGCAGCCTTACGGGAAGATTCACAACCACAGATATCCTCTAATCATTTCTTTTCCATGTATAGCTTTTTTTAGCTATGCGTCATCTCTCCCTAGTCAACCAGTGATTGAACTTACAAAGGCACAAGAGGGAACAACTTTTGTTATGTTTTAAACTTTTCGGACATTCTGTACTCTATTAGTTCATTTGCTTATTAATTTAACAAGCACTTACTGACCCTGGCTATATGGCAGTTCCTTTTGTAGAGAAGATAGACATAAAGTTGTATGTTAACTGACATAGCAAAAAGATGTCATGTGTGGAAGTGCAGAAAAGGAGTTTTCCACTCTGTTTTGAGATGTTCTGGCTATTTCACAAAGAGAAATATTTCAACAGGGCGATGAAAGATAGTTTTCCGTATGGACACAGTTGGGAAAGGTATTCCAGGTACACAAAAACATAGGAGAATGCAGATAGTTCATTTTGGTTGGCATTTAAGGTAGAAAGTTGGGGACAGAGCTGTTAGGGTGCACAAGAATATGGATTTTTGAAGAACAGATCATAAAGGCCTTGTTTTGTCCATTATGGAGTTTGGACTTTAAGTGGTAGGAGGTGAGCTATTGGCCCAAGTTAGGCAGGAAGGTAGTAAGAGTATCACATTTACGTTAGAAAGATTATTTTGACAACTGTGTGAAGGGTGAATGTGAGAGAAGAGATTAGGGGTAGAAGACTAGGTAGAGAGCTATGGGAATAATCATGATGAGAGATAAGAGAGCTTGAATCAAGGCACAGATGGAAGAGGGGAGAAGGAAATGAAAGACGTAGGAAGTAGAATTGATGGGGTTCTGTGATTATATTTCTGGATTGGGTATATGGAAGTACCATCAGGCCTTATAGGAAACCCTATAGGAGACTTGAGGATTGGAAGGAGGATGGGGAAGGAGTATACAGGGAGCTAATGTTGAGTTTTAGACACATTAGCTTAAGGTGTTTTCGGAATAAATACTAAAATGGAGATTGTCAGTAAGCAATAGACTATTAGCTGGATGGAAATACTGCTTTCAAAGTCCATGTCATGTAGGTGATAGTGTAACCTGTAAATGAGTATGAGCTTGTTTAGGGAGAGTGAAGAGTGAAAAGAACATCAAGGGAACACCAGTACATAGATTTAATAGGTATGTGGATGGAGGCACATTTGAGAATAAGGACTAAAGATTTTAAAAAATAAGCAAAAGCAGAGGTTTAGGTAATATTCATCACCCGTTAAACGCCACAGTTCAGCCATTGGTTTTGGCATTGTTGGAATGAATAGTGGTGAGAAAATGGGAGCAGGTAGTCTGTTCTGCATGTTTGGTAGAAAGGGATGTTGAGAGAGGTGAAAGCTGGGGATGAACACAAGGTCAAAGGGGAAATACATGTTGTGGGGATGGAGGGGGAATAGAAAATAGAGACGGAATAACTGACGATAGCTCCCAGTGAGAAGGTGAGAGGGGAGGGCATGTAGGGCTGGATCTAGAGCAGTTAGAAGATACCAACCACGTATAGGTGAAGACAAGATAAGGAGAGGTGTAGGATGGAAGCACATGTAGGTATAGAGGGGGTTGGGAACTTCATGGCTTCATGTCTCTTTAGGTCATTTAATAAGTAAAAACTGGATTGTAGATTTTAAGAAGGGTAGGGAAAGTTTGAAATAGTGGAAGAAGAATATGTCCATCAAAGAACATAATGAAACAGAATTGCCTTGTTAGCACAAAGGGTCAGCCGGTGTCAAAAATAAACTTTTGTGGCATTAAGCTTTACCGTTGAGCTCACTTACGTAGTTAAACTGTGGGATTAGGTTGGGATTTGCAGTTCTGGAACAGGGATACAGTTGAACTTACAGTGCATGGAAGTGAGGATTACCTGATGGAAGTGTAGGTGATTTCTCCAGCACGGGTTATAACTGAAGAATGGCAGAGAGGGGGAAGGGGCAGGAGACAGGACCGCGGTGCCACACAATTATGTGCTGTTCACACAGACCAGAGGTGCCCAGCTGTGCAGAGGCCAACAGGAAGGGGAATGTTTTTAAGATTTGACAGTCAATTTTGCTCTTCCAGCCAAAGTGACAAAACAGAATTAGCTAAGAAATGCTTTTCAGGTATTAGAAAATCAGTTGTTTCTGATTAAACTTGAGCCTCTTCTATTTTGTCAGGAAGATTTTTAAAAAAATTCTTCCTCAGCCTTTAAAGGAAGATTACATTGTTATTAATTAATTATTTTTGCTTTTTTCCTTGGTTCCCATTTGCCTACAGGGCAAAAACCTAAGTCCTTAGTTTGGCCTATAAGACATTTTACAATCTTACTGCAACTGATTTCTCCAGTTTTACCTCTTTTGCTTCCATCCTGGACCCTGACCATGCTAAATTCTCATGAATTTTGAACACTATACTTTCTTACAACTTTGTGCCTTAGCATTCCTTGGAGTGTTCCTTTTCTAGGCTTGCAGACTTTGATCTTTTGATAAATCCCAGTTCACACACCAACTTTAGGAAGCCTCTTCTGACTCAATCTGATTTCCTGTTCTGGGCTCTCAATTTTTGTCCATATTATATTCTAATTTGTTTTTAAGTCTGCCAGTACTGCTAGATGAGTCCCTTCACAGACTGGATTTTGTTCAGCTCCCCAGCATCTAACAGTGTACCTTGTATTCACTCATTTATTTGTTCTTCATTTAGTCAGTCAAAATAAATGTCTCTGCATCTCAGGCATCATGCTAGGGGGACATACGCTAGTGGTAAGTAAAACAGACAAGGTTCCTGCTCTCAAGGAGCTTACTTTATAATTAAGATAATAAATAAGTAAACATGTACACCTAGGGAATAAGGTCAATAATATTTTAACAACCTTCTATGGTGATGGATGGTAACTGGTCTTACTGCAATGGTGATCATTTTATAATGTATAAAAATATCAGAAAAGCTATGTTGTACACCTGAAACTAATATAACATTGTATATTAATTTTAAAAATAAAAAAGTAGAGCTCCTCCCCCCAAAATAAACAAATAAACATTAATGCTATAAAGGCAACAAATAAGTGATATTAGAGAAATGAGGAGATGCATACTTTGTATACTTGGGAATTTCAGTGTGGAGGCAGTATTTAAGCTGAGAGTTGAAGGATAAGGAGCCACGAGGGATACTAAAGAGTAGGGGACCCTTAAGAACTTCCCAGACATAGTAGATGCTTACTGAGTGAATATGAATTATGAAATAGTATGTTCTATCTTCCAACTTTATTTAACTTTGCACTCTAACTAGGGTTTGTTTTTTGAGAGGTAGGTATGCTGAATAAGTCGTATACTTAAGAAAACAGAAAAGTAGCATAGGTTAGTTTAATGCACAGTATCATTTACTTGCTTCCCAGCTTTCCCTCCACACTTTCTTTTCTGTGCTGGCTGTGGAGACAGGGTCCCTGCCCTGTAGAGTTTATAAGCTCATTTGTTTACTCTTTCATGTAAGCCCGAATTTTCAGAGTTCTTAACCTGGACACTTCTGAAGAAAGTTTTTAACCTATCTCAAAGTAGACTTTCTTTTTTATAGTAACAATACAATTTAAAACATTTTTAATTTTTTATTTTGCTTTAGGAGGTTTTGGACATCTCGCCATTTTCAATTCTTGTCTGCAAACCAAAAGCATAGATGATGGAGAGCTATTACATGGTATATTAAAAATTCTGATAACCTGGAAGAAAGATCATGAAGATATTTTTCTTTTCAGTTGGTAGGTAATACTTTATACAGTTGTTTTCCCTCTATTTGTGATGTGGACTGAGATTATGTATCTTATAGTCACAGTTTTGTAGAGCAATAAGATGGTAGACATTTCAGTCAGTCTGTGGTAAATATATGAAATTTAAATGTTTCCAATTGAATGTCTATATAATTCTTCAATTTTTTTTTGTTTTTGTCTTTATCATAGTAATCTGTCAGAAGTAAGTCCAGAGATACTTGGTGTAAATATAGAAATAATCCGGTTCCTTTCCCTATTTCTGAAATACTGCTCATCTCCTTTGGCAGAGAGTGAATGGGACTTCATCATGTGCTCCATGTTGGCTTGGTTGGAGGTAAATTAACCTGCTGGGTCATCACAGCTACTGGGTCTTCGTGCATATCTGTGTACCAGAACTATTTGCTAATCTTCTTCAAGTAATGATTGTAGTTAGCTCCTTTGCAAACGTTTAAACACTTTACATAGATATGTTCCACACCAGCTACTACTTGACAGATCAGTAAAATGATTGAGGTTTAATGTCTGTCAAAATCATTCAGTAACAAATCTGCTAATTGCTTTTAAAATGTTCTCTCCATTAGCTCATCCTGGTATAATATTTGCAGTACAGCCCATTAAGGTTTTATCTTTTCATGACAAGTTTTTAGGTCTTTTGGTTCTAATTAAATTATTCTTAAAATGTACTGTTTCAGTATTGCCAGAGTATGCATTAAAGATTAAGTAAATTCAGAGGGAATTAGTGTTCTTTTTATGACCCAAAGCAACTAGATGTGTAATACTTATGGGCTGTCACATAGCAAGTCAGTCAGGGTTAAATTTGTCTGAATCTCTGCTTTGCCTGCTGTTAGCTGTGTGGCTTAGAGTATTAAAGTTTACCTAGTTGAGCCTCAGTTTCCTTATTTTAGAATAGTTTAACAATGCCCAATTACTAGGGCTCCTATAGGGCTCCTGAGAAGATTATAAATGTGCTTTTAATGTACTCAACTTGGTAAATGTAATTGATAATATTTTCTTTCATAGTTTTAGAAATAAAAAAGAACATTTCAGAATAAATGGATTGATTCTACTGATAATTCCTAATATTTAATTTTGAAACAAAGTTATTTTGATATAAAATATATAAATGTCTTCTGAGACTATGCATTTCACCTGCTTCTTTTCAAGTTTAGAGAAATGAAAGGGACTTTTCTTTATTGCCTTGATTTGTAGTATTCTAGAAGTCTGCTTACTTATTTAATTTTTGTTTCTTCAGACAACAAATGAGAATCAGACATTGTATTCTGTTCCACTTGTACAACTGTTTGCCTGTGTCAGCTGTGATTTGACCTGTGAACTCAGTGCTTTTTTTGATTCCACAACTCTGGATACCACTGGCAGTCTTCCTGTAAATCTAATCAGTGAATGGAAAGAATTTTTTTCTCCAGGCATCCACAGTTTGCTTTTACCTCTTTTGGTGACTGTTACAGGCAAGTGAAAAAGGGAATAATAGTGAGATTCATTGAAAATGACTTGTTGAAAAGTTAAAAAAAAAAAAAAAAAAACCTCTGGATGTTTAAGTCCCACAGTACAAAATAGTAAAAGAGCCAGAGAGAAATCTTGGCATCTCAGAAGCATCATATATGTTTCTGCTTTACAGATAAGAATTGAAAAATGGCAAGACATCCGAAGACCATTGAAAATTAAAATAATACTAATTCAGATAACAAGAATAGATTTTTTTAACTCACATGTCTTTTTTTTTTTTAAGGATGAGATAATAGAAGTCATTAAATAGTTGAGATTATCTGAAATATATATTCAGTTCATGTTTCTAGTTAGGACTGCTTAAATGTTTGTCAAGTTTTTATTTCATTTTCTTAAGTAACATTTGGTTGTCTGTGAATGGGTCAAGCTGTATTACTCACTTTGTTTTGGGGTATGAATATTTCTTTCCTTTTTGTCATCAGGAGAAAGCAAAGATACATCTGAAACATCATTTCAGAATGCAATGCTGAAGCCCATGTGTGAAGCATTAACTTATATCCCAAAGGATCAGCTATTGAGTCAAAAACTCCCTGCAAGATTGGTTGCTGGCCAAAAAACAAACTTGCCAGAGTATCTCCAGACTTTGTTAAATACATTAGCCCCATTACTCCTTTACAGAGCTCGGCCTGTGCAAATTGCTGTTTATCATATGCTATACAAGTAAGAATTCTTTCAATTGAATCAATGTCGTGGTGCTCTAAAAAAATGGAATATATATTTAGCTTTAACTTTTAGTCATTAAAAAAAGTCACAGTTAAAACAACAACAAAGTAAGCTCGACTATGCATTTCAATAACAGGGATGCCAAGTTTTTGATCTTTTAGATCACTGTTCTCCATGCACAGTTTATATTTAGATAGTCCTGACCATGATGGGTTATTTCAGAAAAAACTCAGTAGAAAAAATATACTCATTACAAAATAAGTATTGGTCTTTCTGCTTTTAAGCATGATTTAACAATGAACCATTTAATATAATTTAAATATTCTAACTTCCAGATTGATGACTGAATTCCCACAATATGATCAGGATAATCTAAAGTCATATGGAGATGAAGAAGAAGAACCAGCCTTGTAAGTTTTTTTTTAATACAAAGCTTCTTTGACTTACGGGGTTACATTCCAATAAATTCATTGTAAGTTGAAAATTGTGTTGAGTCAAAAATGCATTTGAGGGGCTTCCCTGATGGTGCAGTGGTTGAGAGTCCGCCTGCCGATGCAGGGGACCCCCGGTCCGGGAAGATCCCACGTGCCGCAAAGCGGCTGGGCCCGTGAGCCATGGCCGCTGAGCCTGCGCGTCTGGAGCCTGTGCTCTGCAACGGGAGAGGCCACAACAGTGAGAGAGGCCCGCGTACCGCAAAAAAAAAAAAAAAAAAAAAAAAAAAAAAAAAAAATGCATTTTAGGGCTTCTCTGATGGTGCAGTGGTTAAGGATCTGCCTGCCAATGCAGGGGACACGGGTTCGAGCCCTGGTCCGGGAAGATCCCACATGCCGCGGAGCAACTAAGCCCGTGCACCACAATTACTGAGCCTGCGCTCTAGAGCCCATGAGCCACAACTACTGAGCCCGCGTGCCTGGAGCCTGTGCTCCCCAACAAGAGAAGCCACCACAATGAGAAGCCCACGCACTGCAGCAAAGAGTAGCCCCCACTTGCCACAACTAGAGGAAGCCCACGCGCAGCAACGAAGACCCAACACAGCCAAAAATAAATTAATTGATTAATTAATTTTAAAAAATGCATTTGATACCCCTAACCTACCGAACATCAGCTTAACCTCACCTACTCAGCCTCAGAACACTTACATGAGCCCACAGTTGGGCACAATCATCTAACGTGGGGACTTCCCTGGTGGCGCAGTGGTTAAGAACCCGCCTGCCAATGCAGGAGACACAGGTTCAAGCCCTGGTCTGGGAAGATCCCACATGCCGCGGAGCAACTAAGCCCGTGTGCCACAACTGCAGAAGCCTGCCGCCTAGAGCCCGTGCTCCACAAGAGAAGCCACCGCAGTGAGAAGCCTGCACACTGCAACAAAGAGTGGCCCCCGCTCACTGCAACTAGAGAGAGCCCGCACGCAGCAACGAAGACCCAAGGCAGCCAAAAAAAAAAAAACAAAATCATCTAACACAGAGCCATCTTATAAAGTGTTGAATATCTCATGTAATTTATTATTTTATTTATTTATTTATTTATTTTGCGGTATGTGGGCCTCTCACCGTTGTGGCCTCTCCCGCCGCGGAGCACAGGCTCCAGATGCGCAGGCTCAGCGGCCATGGCTCACGGGCCCAGCTGCTCCGCGGCATGTGGGATCCTCCCAGACCAGGGCACGAACCCGTGTCCCCTGCATCGGCAGGCGGACTCTCAACCACTGCGCCACCAGGGAAGCCCTCATGTAATTTATTGAATACAGAAAGTGAAAAGTGGAATGGTTGTCTGGGTAAGAATGGTTGTGAGCGTATTGGTTGTTAACCCACGTGATCGCTTGGCTGACTGGGAGCTACAGTTCGCCGCCACTGCCCAGCATCATAAGAGAGTAGTGTACTGCATATCGCCAGCCTGGGAAATGACCGAAGTTCTTAGTATGGTTTCTATTGAATGCTTATTGCTTTCACACTATTGCAAAGTTGAAAAATTGTAAGTCAAACCATCATAAGTTGGGAACCATCTGTAGTTTGCTTTATTAAATTCTCATAATCCATCATAATGACTTTAGAAGACTGAGGCAATACAAAAGCTCTAAATTTAAAGTATATGTTCCTTCAGATCTTGTAAGTTTATCTGTAAGATACAATGAAATTTAGAGTTCACCCAAAGAGATAGTTACTCTCTCTTCTTAATTGTTCCTAAATCATTTTCAGTTTGCTACTGTTTAGTAAAACTGTCTTTGGCCACATGGGAGCTGTGGAAAGAGTACATCAATTCAGAAATCTATTGTCCACCCCTTTGTGCAAAGTATTAATTAAACATTGAGGGGAGAATACAGTGTTAGGTAACAGTATTTTTCTTAAAGAGTTTATAATCTAATTTAGATGATATTACCCTATAATAGAAGACAGTGTATGACAAGTGCTAAGAAAAAGGATGATGTTAGAGGAACACAACTGCTGTGCCAGGAAGAGAAGACATTCTTGTGAGGAAGAGACATTTATGCTGGACCTTTCAGATTAGGGAGCACTTTAGTAGGGCAGGGGAAAGTTGTGTGAACACCATGTGCAAAGGCATTGAGGCATGAGTGTTCAGGAAATGCTTGGGGAATATTCAGTAGTTGCCATTTAATGTATTTTTTAATTGTCTAGATCTTCTTCCACTGAAATGTAAGCTCTGTGAAGGCAGACATTTTTGTCTCTTGTTCCTGACTGTATTCACAGACCCAGGTTTTTTGGCCTAAAACAGTCATGAATAGTGCTCATTTGTTGAATAAAAGTATAAATGAATATGTGTGGAGTAGGGAAGGAGGGTAGAGTGGAAGATGAAGCTGGAAGGGTAATGAAGGGCCTTCAAAATGACATTTTCTAGGAGTCGGGGCATTGTTTGGTAGAAGATGGGATACCACCAGCTGATTCTGGCAATAGTATGAAGCCTAAACTGTACGAAGAAGCAAGCAGAGGGGGACGCCATGCCAGAAGTCATAGCAGTGCATGCAGGTTAGTGTAGAAAGTAGAGAGCTGTTGTTTGTAAAATCTAGTGACGGTTGGTGTGGAATGGAAAAGGGTTGGTACATGAGATGGTGGCGTTGAAGGTAAAAACTTAAGGGCAGAAGCTTAAAGAAGACTTGTTTATGGACTGGTAGTAGGAAACCACAAGGGAAGAAAGATCACAGAGGTGAAAGGAGAGAACCAAGCTAGAAGGTCAGAGAGAAGAGAGTTTGACAGGAGATACACGCAAGTATTTCACTTTTTGAGAATCTTATAAGCTCATCTGTAAGTGTTAATGAGTGCAGTACTTCCGTAAAGAAGAAAGTTACTTCACATTGTCATGAATTAATGTGAATGTTAAAATTTACTTCGTTGAAGAAACACAGAGTCTTATGATCTTTTTACCCTTTATAGGATGATAAAGGACCCGATAGGATTTGTTAGCCCTAATCATTCCCCTGACTAGCCAAGGGACTTCAGACTAATAATTTAGCTTCTCTGGGTATCTAATTTTTTTTTCATCCATAAAACAGAAGGTTGAAATATATGTTTTCTAAAAGGGTCTTTCCTTTCAGTGCTAACCTCTAGAGTTCATATTTTATAGCGTATTTTATATATTTATAAATATAAAAATTATATTTTTATATATTTTATATTTATAAATATGGAAATGTAGGTATATATTTATATAATACTTTATGTCTTTCAAATTCTGTAACTGCCTCTGTGAATTAGGGGTCAAAATTGAATCTATAAAGGGGGACTTTTAAAATGGTTTTTGGAAAATAAAGATTTTTTTTAAATGCTTGAAATTTATACGTGCTGTCAATTTGTTAAGGGACAAGTTATGAAGAAAATTGTGGTGTTTAATCATTGATTCTTAGGTCACCACCAGCAGCACTGATGTCTCTTCTTAGCACTCAAGAAGACTTACTAGAAAACGTTTTGGGGTGTATTCCTGTTGGACAGATAGTTACTATTAAGCCACTGAGTGAAGACTTCTGCTATGTTCTGGGATACCTCCTCACTTGGAAATTAATACTTACTTTCTTCAAAGCTGCTTCATCTCAGGTAAATAAAATGAGATGACTTTTGACAGTTGTGTCCTATATGTATTTCTCTGTTACTGTCCTAAACCCTTTCCTTCCCCTCCTTTTGGAAAAAAAGGGGAAATGCCTCACATTTTAATCTAATCTTATCTGGCTAATTTCAGACATTCTGCTAAATTTATTTCTGTCTTTGCTTCCTCATCCTCCCACAGGTTTTTACACACACACACACACACACACACACACACACACTGTTTTTTTGCAAAAGTAATTAATCTCTGGAATGTGCTTAGATCAATTTTTTTTTGTCTAACTGAATGTAGCCACCAAGTCCTTTTATTGCAGGAAACCAGATTTCTATAATTTAATTTTGTGCTACCACAGTAAGAGTTTCAAAAGAATCAGATCTTGCTATTCTTTTTCCTTTGTGGTCAACTTCTGACTCTTGTGGAGATGTCAATTACTACATCATTGGAAATTTACCTTACTTGAAAATCAGTGTTCAGAGAAAGATCTGTGAAATATACTACCTTATATAATTCAGACCATTATCGCTAAATATAGAAAATATCCTATTGTAATTATTTTGACCAAATCATTTTAGCAGGCACTAGGTGTCTCTGTTGTCTCATGTTTAAGAAGGAAGCTGGAGAAATCTACCCCATTTAAAAAAATTCTTTTAGACAGATTCCCACTTTTAAAAAGATTAACACATTGATTGAATCAGTTTAATAAAGTAGGTGGCTTCTTTGACAGGTTAATACAAAAAGACTTAATTATTACATATTTAAAGTGTGACTAAACATCTTGGCATTCATTTCCAATGTGATTTTTTAGAATCCTTAAGTTATAATTTATGTTGCTAATAACCCATACCTTGGTATAAATATAGAACCCTAAGCACTTTTGCATTTGTTTAAGGGGAAAATCAAATCACAGAGGCAACACTGATCTAGATGTTCAAATTATTTTATTTCTTTTCAGTCCTACCACTTACGTTTGTGATTTGAGCTAATTTTAAATTGCTGTATGATGTATTTCAAGAGCTCCTTGTTAAGCATTTAAATTTGTTTCTTAAAATATTATTGGTCTCTAAAAAACTGCAGCAAATTGAAGTTTTTATGTGTAAGAATTTCGTTTTTGTTATCTTATATTCAGAAATTAGGAATCTGGCCACGCCTCATCTTTCCCGTTAGGCCAGAGTGGGGGAGTGGGAGGGGGCACAAAGCATTACAGCAGCATTTACTGAGCCTAGAAACTGAACTGAGCTGTCAACAGATAAACCAGCATAACCCAGTAAATAACACTAATTAGAGGAATCCTTAAAACAAACCGAAAAATTTAAAAAAACTTTGGTCCTTAATCTGAGTTGTTTTTAACATTCTTCTTAAAACTAGTGAATCAGATTGCATTAGAAGCAAAGGTGTGTGTGTGTGCATGCACACACGCGTGCACGCACCTGTATGTGTGTTTTTTATAGTTTTGTTGAGATATATTTCACATATCATCAAATTTATTTAAAGTGTACAGCTTGGTGTTTCTAGTATATTCACAGAATTGTGCACCTATCACCACTATCTAAATTTAGAATATTTTCAACACCCACCCCCCCAAAAAAACCCCTTACCTATCTGCAGTCACTTCCCATTTCCTTTCAAACTCCCCAGCCACTGGCAACCACTAATCTATTTTCTGTCTCTATGGATTTGCCTACTGTGGACCTTTCACATATGTGGCCTTTTGTGTCTGGCTTATTTCATTATGGCATAATGTTTTCAAGATTCATTCATAGTATAGCATGTATCAGTATGGCATTACTTTTTATGCCTAAATAATATTGCGTTGTATGACTATACCGCATTTTGTTTATCCAGTCATCCAGTGGGCATTTAGGTTGTTTCCGCTTTTTGCCTATTGTGAATAAAGCTGCTGTGAGCATTTGTGCATGAATTTTTTGTGTGTACATATATTTCTCATTTCTCTTGAGTTGTATACCTAAGAGTGGAATTGCTGGGTAATAGACGTGTTTTTAAAAGCCCACTGCTATATGTATTAAGTTTTTTAAAAAATTCTACTTCGCTTCCAACTTTTTATTTTGAAAAATATTCGGATTTACAGAGAAGGTGGACAGCAGACATCATGATGCTTTACCAAAAGTATTTAAACATATGTCTCCTAAGAACAAGGACATGTTTCAACATAAATGTAATATAAATGTTACACTCAAATTTGATTTCGATGCAGTAATATTATCTAATTTGTATTTAAATTTTCCCAGTTGTCAGATGTCCTTTATAGTTTTATTTCCTTCTATATTGAGGTTTCAATCAAGGGTCATGTTTGCATTTGTCTGTCATATTTCTTTAGCTTATAATTCCTCTGCTTTTCTTTGGTGTCATTCACCGGATCAGTTATTTTGTAGACTGTCTTCCAGTTTGGATTTGTCTGGTAGTTTCCTCAACATTAGATTCTGGTTGCTTTTCAGCAAGAGTGTTTACTACACAGTGGTGATGTATTCTCAGTGCCTCACCTCAGGAGCACAGAATGTCCTCTGTCCTTTTATTGGTGATGTTAAGTTTGGTTACTTGGTAAAGGTAGTGTCCTCCAGATTTCTTCATTGTAAAGGTTCTTTGATGAATTTTTTAAGAATCAGTTCCAAATACTATGGCTTGATCTTTGTATTTGACCATTCATAGTGTTCAGAAAATGGTATATTTGTACTATGAAGAAACATAGTGTAAGAAATAATTTTAAAACAGGTACAAATACCAAAGAGCTACAAGGTAAATGTGAACAAATGAAAACTGTGTTATTAAGGAACAAGTCGAAAGCACACGTCTCACATAGATGCCTGTAGGACACCCAGTGGTGCCAGATTTTCCTGTTTTTAAAAAAGAAACCAGAGGGCTTCCCTGGTGGCGCAGTGGTTGAGAGTCCACCTGCCGATGCAGGGGACACGGGTTCGTGCCCCGGTCTGGGAGGATCCCACATGCCGCAGAGCGGCTGGGCTTGTGAGCCATGGCCGCGGAGCCTGCCCGTCTGGAGCCTGTGCTCCGCAGCGGGAGAGGCCACAACAGTGAGAGGCCCACGTAGAGCAAGGAAAAAAAAAAAAAAAAACAGAAAAAAAATTCATATTTTTTGTGAAATGTCCTGATTTATAAAACAACTAATGAGAAGACCCCAAGACATTTTGAAATAGTAGTTTGTGCTGTCATAAAGGGATGCTGAAATCTTTGATATAGCATGAGGTCAGCCATAAAAATGGGATTAGTTTTAAGCAGAATTTTGAAAGATTAGAGATTATGGTGCGGAAGGAACGTGTGGAAGATTTGGGAGGAGAGTGAGCAAATCGTCTGTGGGGAACGGCGAATAGATTTTTCTCAGCTCAGAGACTCCAAGTGGAGGTGAACTTATCAACAGGGAGACAGTTTGAGAAAGATGTTAGAGGCATATGTCTGATAATGAGGGGATAGTGAAAACTTCTGCTAGTTTATGAGAAGCGGGAGCAGTGCCTTCAAATGACACAACTGGAAAGTAAGACTGTGGCATATATTTTATAGGACTCTTCCATGTCATTCTCAGTGTTCAAATGAATTCATTTTTGTATTGTGTTCTTGTACAGTCTATTACACTTTAGTTTGTTCATATCTACTGATTGTCTTGGTTTAATTGGGTTTCCTAACAAAAATTGTTTACTCTCCACCAGCTTCGAGCTCTGTATTCAATGCACCTTCGAAAAACAAAAAGCTTGAATAAATTGCTCTATCACCTGTTCAGGCTTATGCCAGAAAATCCGACCTTTGCAGAGACAGCTGTTGAGCTCTCCAATAAGGACCCTAAAACATTCTTTACAGAAGAGCTCCAGTTGGGTATTAGAGGTCAGTATGATGTGCATTTGTGTTCTTTCTTAGAGACTAGGTTCGGATCAGGTTACCCTGAGGGCATGGAGAATAATCCCAGATGTCTGTCCTGGCTATGAGAACGTTGAAGTGCCAGATTTTCCGTATTTCTCTAAATAGGACATATAATTAGCTTTTGTGGATAAGGTTGTTAAGAATTTAATTAATTTTTGAAGTTTACTTTGTTGAGACTGTTATCTTTTACTCAGCAAACAAGTATTTGTTATGCAATAATGTTTTGTAGGCCTGTAAATAAATAGTCTTCAGTTGGGGAAACAAAGATAAGTAAAATTTATTTTTCACTCCGGGAGCTCACATTTTAGCTGAAGGGATAGACATGCATGCATTTAGCTGTGCCGCAGTGTTATAAGTGATTTCCTGAGAATAGGAATTTTTTAAATGACTTGGAGATCTGAGGATGGGACTTTGTCTTGTGAGTACTGAGGTGGGATTCTAGAACTTTTGCATAACACATCAGTGAGCTCTGGGAAAAGTAAAGGAGGCCAGACTCTTTTTCATAATTTATAAGAAAAAGAATCTTTAATTCTTCCTCCTCTTTGAAGAGTGTATGTTTCACTGTATTTGTGATCTTTCATGTGAAATAAAGAGTGCTATTTCTAAGCAGATTTTTCAGTGTCATTCAGGATTTTCATTATTTTTACAATTCTAATTGTTCATTTTGAATGTGTGAGAAAAAGCTAATACTCCAGAGTTCTGGTTTCTTTGGTATGTTTGTTTTATGAGCACTAGTGTTAAGGAATTGAAAATGATCTTCTAAGAAAATACTAATATTAGTCTGTTATTCTATGTAAGAAATGTATGTTACTAACTAAGAATTTGTTTTTTCCTCAGATACCTCAACTCTTCCATACCATATTCCACACTTGGCTTGTTCAGTCTATCACATGACATTAAAAGACTTGCCCGCCATGGTTAGGCTGTGGTGGAATAGTAGTGAGAAGCGTGTTTTCAATATTGTAGATAGATTTACAAGCAAGTATGTTAGCAGTGTTCTTTCTTTTCAAGAAATATCTTCTGTGCAAACAAGTACACAGCTATTTAATGGCATGACGGTTAGTATTGTCTTGGATTTTTTCTAGAAAAGTTGTTTCAGTATTGGTTATGTCTATCAGTTGTAGTGAGTATCATCACAATTGTAACTCTTGGTTCAGAATTTACAGAAATTGTCCACTTTATTTTTGGATTATTGGATATCAAATCTCAAATTAATGCATAGGTTAAAAATGATGTTATAATTTTATTTACCCCCACCAAATAGTTTTTGAACATTCATTAGTTAATTGAAAATATATATTGGAATACTTACAGATGCCAGGCACTGTGTGCCAGTCACCTGCAAAATGACAGTTTAGAAGGGTCAGATTCCTGTCCTGTAATAACATACAATCTAATAAAGAAAAGAGTGATACTGATAATGTTTTTTTGCATTGGAAACTGGAAAGTGGCACATTAAGAGGAAGAATGCTCTGCGATCAGAGTGGGAAAAGTTCATCTGGCTGAGGGGATTAGGTGAGACTTTATGAGGGAATTTTACTTTGAGGTAGGCAGAATTGTTTTATGGGGGAAAGCATTTAATATAGAGAAAACAGTATGGTAAAAGCAAAAAGCTTGAAGATGGGAATGTAATTTCTGTGATGGCCTAAGAAATGATGAATAGCCCAGTATTCATATGGAGTAGGATTCATGAAGGTAAATAGAGAACAAACTACTTCTATGATTAATTGGAGACATATTGGGAAAGGCCTCAAGTAACAGTCTAAAATATTTGGAACTATGTAGCCACTGAAATTTTTCTTTTCTTTTCTTTTTTTTGGCTGTGTCGCTTGGCTTATGGGACCTTAGTTCCCTAACCAGGGATTGAACCCATGCCCTCAACAGTGAAAGTGTGGAGTTCTAACCACTGGACCACCAGGGAATTCTCTGAAATTTTTCTTTTGGGGCAGTGACACTGTCAGAGTTATAATCTGTGAAATTCCTCTGACTGAAATCTTATAACATGGGCTATTGGCATGGAGCTTGGGTTCAGGTGAATAGTTAGGGAGACTTGTAATGTGTAGACATTAGGAGGAGGCCCAGGGAAGGCAGTATCAGTGAGAATAGTCCTTAAATGGGGAGGGATGTGAGAAATTGTGTGGTGATTTATCCAAACTTGCAACTAGTTAATATCTGGAATGTGGTCGAAGGAGAATTTTAAGATGATGCTACAGTTTTTAGCGTGGAAATAGGAAAGCCAGAGGAATAAATCTTTAAAGGATGATAATTTGTGTTTTATGTTGAGTTTGCAATGCTAGTAAGAAAATCAAGATCAGGTATAAATATTCTGTCAGTTGCTGGTTGGCTCTAAAGCTCAGGAGAATTCTATGGTAGAGAAAGACTTGAAAAACATCTAAATAGAAGTGACATTTGATACGTTAGCTTTGGAGGAGAAGGAATAATTAATAATAACCCATTCTGTTATTGGTCTATGCAAAAACTATGATGTGGCAAGCCTAATATACTAAAACATACTTTTTAGTGAGTAGTGCATTTCTTTTTGAAACATCTTTGAATGTCATAACATCACTATAAAACATTTCAGGTATTTGAACCTATTTTATTAAACATGTCATGTCAGATAAGTAACAGTTACCCGTGTTTTGTTTGAATGAGGACTGGCTGCTAGCAGTCAACCTATCAAGATGGTTTTTGAATGAAAGGGAAGAAAAGAAATTTGGCAAAAAAATATTACCTTCCATGTGTTGCAGGTTAAAGCTCGAGCTACTACTCGAGAAGTCATGGCCACTTATACTATTGAAGATATAGTTATTGAACTTATAATACAGCTGCCTTCAAATTATCCATTGGGTTCAATAACAGTAGAAAGTGGGAAAAGAGTTGGAGTAGCCGTTCAGCAGTGGCGAAACTGGATGCTGCAGCTAAGCACTTACCTTACCCATCAAGTAAGTGTCTATGTACACATTTGGCTTTCTAAACTAGAGAAAGTTTGCTGATTTACTATTTGAAAGGGCAATAAAACAAAAATATATCTCTTCTGCTTAAGTAGAAATAGATACTGTATTTTGTTGGATAAACAGATACATGCCTAAATGATTTGAACCTGCCAAGCTTGTGGGGTTTTTTTTTGTTTTTCTGTTTGTTTTTTTTCGCTGCTTTGGGTCTTGCTGTGCACGAGCTTTCTCTAGTTGCGGTGAGCGGGCGCTATTCTTTGTTGTGAGCGGGCTTCTCATTGTGGTGGCTTCTCTTGTTGCGGAGCACGGGCTCTAGGTGCGCGGGCTTCAGTAGTTGCAGCACGTGGGCCCTAGAGCATGCAGGCTTCCGTAGTTTGTGCCACATGGGCTCAGTATTTGTGGCACACAGGCTCAGTAGTTGTGGCACACGGGCTTAGCTGCTCCGCGGCATGCGGGATCTTCCCAGGCCAGGGATCAAACCCATGTCCCCTGCATTGGCAGGCGGATTCTTAACCACTGTGCCACCAGGGAAGTCCCCTGCCGAGCTGTTTTAATTTTTCAGGCTCTACAGCTTTTTTTTTCTGGTGTTTGAGAAGAATTGACTTTACTTCATTGACATTGTAGATGATACAGAACAATACATGGTATTAAAGTTTGAGAGGGAATCTTTTTGTGAGACATGGGACAGATGAATGTCTTCTGAGCTACTTTACTTTAACATTTCAACTTTCCTTCTGTGGTTAGAGAAATCCCAGTACTTTCAAAGACCTTTGCCTTTTAAAGAAATTATGAGTCTCTAGTTTTGTTTGCACATTGTGATGTATCTCAGACATTCTACAGTAAAGAAAAATTATTTTAAAACAAGTATATTCACCAATATTGTAGAGCTGGAACAGATCAGCATTTGAGTAGGTGAGATAGTTAATTTCATCATTTTTAAAAAGTTAAAAGTTAGGAGAGCTGATCCAAATGATTTAATTATTTAAAAAGTTTCATCAAACAATAAGCTAAGACTATAAAACTTGAAAATTGGGGCAGGAGCCTTTCTTTCAAGACTGCCTTTAATGTAGAAAAATTAAATCTGGTTCCTAAAACCTGGGAGGTCATTTTAAAAACCAGTATTCTTAAAACTTAGAATTGTGAATATAGCCAAGCAGATTCTCTTCTCTCCAAGTTATAATACAACTTTAAAATTTGTGAAATTGAATAAGAATAATACTGGTGGTCTTCAGTATATATTGACTTTATCTATTTTTCTTGTTAACAGAATGGCAGTATTATGGAAGGCTTAGCATTATGGAAAAATAATGTAGACAAACGTTTTGAGGGTGTTGAAGATTGTATGATTTGTTTCTCAGTCATTCATGGTTTCAACTATTCTCTTCCCAAAAAAGCCTGTAGAACATGCAAGAAAAAGTTCCATTCAGCCTGCTTGGTAAGCTAAAGAGAAATTAACTTATTTATATCTTACATATATTATATATGTATGATATCTAACCTTGGAAAACAGTAGATGTTAAACTCTTAATTGTGGTTAATGGGAGACATATTAAAAATGATTTTTCAAAATTTGTGAAAGATAATTAGTAATTTACTGAGACTGGTGGCATCAAAGCCTTTTAATAAGTAGATGTTTCTAAAATAGCTCTCGGCACTCAAAAAATAGATGGTCTTGTAAAATCTACACCGTAAGTAAAGGAGACTGAAAATATTGGAACTGAGAGCCATCTGGCATCAGAGCTTTTTGCTCTTTTTAAACAGCATATTGGAAAGAAAGCCACCCTATGTTCAGTTCCTTCACAGGAGGTCTTCCTTACACATCTTCGTGGTTGTGTGCATGAGCCTAGGTGGAGAGCATCACAGTGTGGCCTTTGGAAGGAATACTGAGTTGTGTTGACTTTGGAGATGAGCGGAGGGGAGCAAACATTTCAGTATTCTCCCTTGTCTTTATCATTTGAAGGTAACTTTAGATGTGTATGTAAAATGGCAATTTTAAAAGTTTTTAACATTTAAATACACTTTTCTTTTTCAGTACAAATGGTTTACGTCTAGCAACAAATCCACTTGTCCGCTCTGTCGTGAGACCTTTTTCTGAGATTTTTTTCTTTTCCCCATTGGAATTGATCCCTGAAGTAAATCAAGCAAAGGCAGTGGATTTGGATTCATCTTGAAGTGTTGATGTGAGAAGGCCAGTGAGCATTCTTTCAAATAGGACCTTCTCTGGAAAATTATTTTGGTTAATGTAATGATCCTAAAATCAGGTGTACTTACCTTTAGATTGCTTTGTAAATGTTCGGAAACCTTTTCTTTTACATAAGAATATTACATACTGGAGAGAAAATATTTATATTAAAAGTTTAATCTCTTTGTACATTTAAAAATAAACAGGGAAAAACCCTAAATTACAGAACTGGAATTTGTGAAATTGTTGTACAACTGTATTATACTGATAAACCCATTCAGTTTGTTGATCTATGTTCTAGAACAGTCTGAGTGAGGTAAATGAATTGAGAGGGTTGATTTACATTTACAGATATTTTAAGACTTATTTATTAGTTATGACAACAAAATTAATTAGTATTCTGATATTTGTAGATTATTTTAATGATAAAATGACATTAAGCTATTAATATAGCTTATCTTAAGCTATTTAAAGCATGCTCTGAAATCCTATATAAAAGAGTATAAACTGAACTTTAAGGTGCCTCCATTTATAAAGGGTTATGAAATTCAGAAAATTAAATTCACAACACTGACCTTTTACTGTAGAAGAAGAATTTCCTTGTACTAGTGAAATTTGAATTGCAGACTTGTCAGTGAATTTATTACTCAGTTGGAATGAGTCTCCAGAGGGTGAGAATTTGAGAGAAACAGGAGTTAGATTATTTTATTCGTGAAGCAGAGTGGTAGTTATTCCTCTATCAAGAGCGAAGAAATAAATGAGTTATTTCTGAAACTTAAGTGGTGGAAAAAACAAAAAATATAAAAATGTAGTAGGAGGCTTTCAATTTTGTAAGCAAATTTTGCTATTCTTACTGGTCAAAGTTACACTAAATTAGAGAGTTGCGGGGAGGTGATTTTTTCTACCCTTCAGAAGTACAAGTTAAGAATTTTAATACTAAGTAAAATTCAGTTTAACAGGCTGAAATGGGGTAGGTAAAAACCTGCCTTTTGCCACAGCACTATTGCCCTTAAAAATCGTGCCCAAAATATAAAAGTGTGGAAGTTTGGAACTTGGAATAATTTTATTGCAGTCTTCCATCACATGGGAAATATTAGCATCTTTAATAGCAAGGTTACTTGAAGGATCAGCTAATCATCTCTGTTGCAAATGTTTAATTGGCAAAAAGCAACTCATGTTAAATAAAATTACTGCTTACCATAAACTGGGTAAAATGGTTATTATTGAAATAGTATGAATGTGGTCAAGAGTATTGTAGTGGAGAGTGAAGTATTACGTGTGAGTTAAAGATCTCAAGTTGTATTGGTAGATGCAGTGTCCGGCCCAGTTTTGTCTGTCTCCTAAATTTTTCTCTGTAGTACTTATTATCTTATAGTTTTGAGGCTCAAGGAGTCAGTAAGTGAAGTACAGATAGCAAAATGCTACTACCTCTTCTTACCCCCTTTCTTAAAATATTCTCTCTTTTTCTGTGTCTGTCTCTGACATAGTAAACCCAAAGGATTGTGTTACTCCTCTGTGAAAATTACACACTTTTCCTTTAAAAATTGTTTTATAATAAGACTTTGTTTATAACTTTTCCAGTATTGGTACATCTTGATTTCTGACCCAAACCCCAAGTAGAAAAGAAAAGGGAATAATGGAGCATTGTTTTTCCACATTATTTAGGGCATCAGGTTCTTGGTGAAACACTAATTAAGTGGGATACCTACTCTTCATACTTAGGACTCTTAGCACATTTCTTTGAGACTTGTAAATATAAATGTAAAGCTTGTTATTGTTTATATGCTAAAGAGAAAGCTTTCCAAAATAAGACTGAAATTCAGAATATCACATTAATTAAAGTTTATTTATATATCTTTGTTAATTCGAGAGCATCCCTTAAAATTCTAGCATAAGGACATTTTAAAATTGCATGAGATTCAAAGCCCATTAGGAAAATTATTCATTTAAAACCCTAATGTAAATTGCAAATTTTAGAATTTATTTTTAACTCATATTTATCACATGCTGTAATGTATGTACATAAGTTCTGTGGCTTAAAATAATTAATGTTATTACTTGACAGGTTTTTGTGGTGTGAATAGTTAATGTTATTATTTGATTGTTATACCATATGTGCCCATTAAAATTCTTTTTAATTGCAAAATATTTCAAATATACATAATAATAATAATATAAATGCCCTTGTACTCTTCATAAACTATTTTGCCATATATGCTTCTGACTTTTAAAGAAATAAAATGTTACTCTTTTGTACTCTTCCCTGAGGCCATCTCCTCCTTCCCTCCATAGAGCTAACCCACTATTCTGAAGTTGGTGTGACTCCTTTCTACTTAAGATTTTATACTTTACCATGTGTTTACATCCATAAATAATATATAGCAGCTTTTTAAAAGTTTATGATAGCCTATCACAAGTGCTCTTTTGTAATTTGCTTTCTCATTCAACATAACTGCTGTTCAGTACCATTATATCAGTTTGCTTACCATTTCCCTCACTACTGGTCATGTCTATTGTTACTGTTTGCCAGTTTGAACCATGCTGCAAGTGTACATTATTGATAATATTTTCTCATGCAAATGAAATGTGCTAGATATTCTGGACATATGCACCCACATGGAATTTCAGGTGGTAGATACTCTATGATGTTAGATGTATGCTCTGTGACTTTAGATGTTGTCAAGTTGCTCTCCAAATTGGTGTGCAAGTTTGCACTCCCAGTGGTAGTGTAAGAGAATTCTGGTTTTCCTAAGTCATCACTAAAACACTTAGTCTCACCACTTTTGAAGTTTTCCAGTCAGAGCTGTGAGATAGTAGCTGTTTGTTTTAATTTATATTTCCCTGGCTACCGTGAATCTTAGTTTTATTCCATATATTTATTGGTCATTATTTTGTGAATATATTATCTATGTGCCTATTTTTCTCATGGATTTTATATATTATTATTTTGATCCTAATGCTGTATCTCTTACAGGGATTCTTCAAGTAGGTGGCTTGACTTTAACATGGTCTGTAGCTGTCTTTAATTATACAGAACTTTTCAGTTAAATTGATCATTCTTTTCCTTTATGTTTGAGCCTTTTCTGTGTTAGGTTTAAAAAATTGGTTCCTTCCCTGAGGCTTAAAAAAATTCTTTTATATATATTTTGTTCTAAAAGTTATGAATTTCAAAATATACCGAATTCACCTGAAACTAAATTTTGTGACTGTTGTAAAGTAGAAGTCCCGCCCCATATTGATAGCCAGTTTTCATAGTATTATTTGTTAAATAGTCCACCCATTGCCCATTGACTCTGTAGTGCCTCCTCTCTTATATTACCAAATCTTGTATGTGTATTGGTTTCTGGCCTCTGTATTCTATTCCATTGGCCTATTTATCTGTGTTAATTCTACACATTTTTTTTCTTTAAAAAACTGCTTTATAATTAATCTTGAAGAGTAGGCAAGTAGTCTTCTACTCTTGCTCTCCTTTAAGACTTTTCTTGGATAGTCATATCGTCTGCATCCAAGAACTCCCTTTCCCTCTGCTTGTTTCCTATCATGGCCAGTTTGTCCTTACTACAATGAGTTGTCTTATGGAAGAATTTGGCAGGTGTCCATCCTAGGTTTTATCTGGTGGAACCAGGAGGCTCTTCGGGCTTTGCCAGATTTTATACTTTAGGTTTTACAGTCCAATTATTCTGTTTGCTTGTTTGGTCTTCAAAATTAGAGGCAAAAATTTTGTGTATTTATGGTGGAATCCTTGAACCTCTCCATGAATTTTTCTTTCTGTTTTGTAAAAGTTCCTTGCAAAAGGACTTTGGACTAAGCAGAGTGTTTGGCATGCGGGTCAGCTATTACCAATTAATGTCTTTTTTTTTTTTTTTTTTACCTGTGGTTTTCTTTTTCTTTTTTTTTTTTTTTTGCGGTACGCGGGCCTCTCACTGTTGTGGCCTCTCCCGTTGCAGAGCACAGGCTCCGGACGCACAGGCTCAGCGGCCATGGTTCACGGGCCCAGCCGCTCCGCAGCATGTGGGATCCTCCCGGACCGGGGCACAAACGCGTGTCCCCTGCATCAGCAGGCGGACTCTCAACCACTGTGCCACCAGGGAAGCCCTGTGGTTTTCTTTTTAAGGACAGCAACTTCTTTGTGTAGCACCAAGGCATCAAATAATTTGTATATTTGTTGTCCAGATTTTATAGGGGTACCTGAGGAGGTTAAGAAACTTCAGTTTCCATGGCATTCCAAATTGATGTGCTATTTCAAAAATACTGGCTACAGTATATCGATTTACTCTTTTATTTTTAGTAATGTGATGTACTCTATAGAAGACCATAAGTTGGACCACTTGAGCCTATCTGGTTAAGTCCTGGATACTACTGTATAGCCAGATAACATTCATTCTTTAAGATAAGACCCATTAACAATCGACGTCTGTAGGAACTTAGTAGTGGAGTATTCAAAATGTCTGTTCTGGGCACGGACTTGAACTGCAGAATCATAATCATGGGAATCTCTTTTATCAGCTACAGTTAAGAGAGTTTCTGTATTTCAGAGGGCATACAGTTCTGGTGTACAGTTGATAAAATGAGAAGGAGAAAGTGAAAATATACATTTTATAGTATCATCAGATTTACTTTTGCATATTGATCTTTTACCCTGCAACCTTGCTGAATTTGTTTACTAGTTCTAATAGTGTGTGTGTATTCCTTAGAATTTTCTATATATAAGATCTTGTCATTGGCCATAGAGACAGTTTTATTTCTTTTCCATTCTGGATGCCTTTTATTAGGCATCTGGCTAGAAACTCCAGTGTTGAATAGAAGTAGTGAGAGCAGATATCTTTTTTTTGTTCCTGATCTTAGGGGGTAAGCTTTCAGTCCTTCAGCATTGTGATGTTAGCTGTTGTTGTTGATACAGTCAGATTTAAAGGTGAACTAAGTACAAATTCTGAAGATACTTCAACTAATTAGTCTAGGCTGCAGTTTCTCAATGCAAGAGAAAGTAAGCTATTGGATCAAAGGATAGGCGGTAAGAGGCAACAAATTTTTGATGTATATGGTGCTGTTGAAAAACCATTAGAGCAGAGTTTCTCAACCTCACTACTGTTGGCATTTTGAGCTGAAAAATTCTTTGTTTTGGGGATTGTCCTGTGCATTGTAGGATGTTTAGCAGCATCTCTGGCCTCTGTTTACTAGATGCCAGTGCAGTATCCCAGTTATGAGAACCAAAAATGTCCAAACATTGCTAAATGTCACCTAGGTGATAAAATTGTCCCCAGTTGACAACAGTTACCTTAGAGCATGGACTAATCAGGCACCATTCAATAGAAATATAGTGTGAGACACATATGGTATTTTAAGTTTGGCTAGTAGCCAAAAATGTAAGAATAGGTGAAATTTTAATAACACAATTTGTTTAACTTGGTATCCAAAATACTATTTCAACATATAATCAATTAAAAAATTTAGATATTTTACATTCTTTTTTCATATTAAGTTTTTGAAATCCAGTGTATCTTCAATTTATAGCATTTCAATTTAGATAGGAGATTCTCAACAGAAATACTTTATCTGTATTTAGATGTCAGGAAATTTACTGTTAAAAAAGTAAATTCATATACCCAAGTTTTTTCCAAACACACTTAACAGTTTTCCAATAACTGGATCTATTTTCTAATTTTAATTAATAAAAATTAAATAAAAATTTGAAATTTAGTTCCTTAGTCACACTTGCCACATTTCAAGTGATCATTAGCCACATGTGGCTAGTGGCTATTGTATTGGACAGTGCAGGCCTAACCTTACATGTACATACAAAAAGAAAGGTTCTTGATAATCTAGGAAGAATCACTCTGGACTCAGACTCAGCTACAAATACTTTTACCTATGTCTTGAGAGTCTTTTGCCCATAAAATTCTGGGATCATAGCTTATCCTTTGGTTAATTTTTGAATCACACATAGTGTAGTCATATGTCAGAATCAGCTATACTTTGGTCACATGTAGCATTTTCCAGAATTTTTAAAAATAATTCTGCAGTAAATTTTAACTGGCAGTTCCGTTTACTAAATGGTTGTACCATGAGGAAAGTACTATATTCTGATAATGGTCCTGAAATAATAGTTATAGATTGTTGGACATTTCCATTATTTGAGTGGTTTTAGTACTCTGATGGGTCTGATGTACTATGGTAATAGAATTATAGGTAGGTAAAGTTAGTAGTAGTTAAGTTACCCATATCAGTTTATTGTTGTCCATCTGTATTTATAGATCTTTCTCCTTAGGGATCTAGAAGAAGGTCGGGGAATTGTTAAGTGCTAGTGTTTACTGGAGTAACATTACTAGAGAGGTTTTGGATAGTTGTCCTGTTTCTTAGCCATGACTGTACATTAATTCTTCTCCTAGCCCTTCTGCTTATGGTATTGTTAACCACAGCTGCCCATTTCTCATAGAACAGAGAATATTTTGGTCTTATTTTTGTTTTGATTATCAGTTGCTTTATCTTGAAGGTCAGAAGTTTGTTTTGATTTCTAGATTTTTGAATTGTTTAACGACATGTTGGAGATCATCTAAATTGGCATTTCTGAGCAAACCCACGCCCTCAGCAGTGAAAGCCCTGCGTCCTAGCCACTGGACTGCCAGGGAATTTCTTTTTCAGACAGAAAAATTCAAGAAATGACCTTGAAAGGGTAAGCAAACAGGAAATGCACTACCAAGGCCATTTCAGATGCCTTTCCCTTAGGAAAAGTCTTAACAACTCAACAACAACAACAAAAATTCAAAACTATGAACAAATAGGCTTGTCCTTTATTTTTTGTTTTTTGAAAATGAAAAAAAAGAAAAAAAAAGGACAAGCCTGTCTGTCTTTACATTAGCTCTTGAGGATACTCCAGAATATTGTGTGAAATTTTTTCTGGGTTTGTTTTTGGAGTCTGCTACTTATTCATCTTTTTTGTTTGTTCATAGTTTTGAATTTTTGTTGTTGCTGTTGAGTTGTTAAGACTTTTCCTAAGGGAAAGGCATCTGAAATGGCCTTGGTATTGCATTTCCTGTTTGCTTACCCTTTCAAGGTCATTTCTTGAATTATGAAGAGCTGAGTTATTTAAACCATCACCTAATTTTCTGTGGTTTTTTGTTGTCACTGTTTTTGCTGCTTTTAAGCTTTTTACCCTCATATGAGGGGCTGACAATTAAGTGAACAGGTTGGTACAAACCTGGTAGTCCAGGACAATAAATATCAAACAAAATTCTGGGGCTTCCCTGGTGGTGCAGTGGTTGAGAATCTGCCTGTCAATGCAGGGGACACAGGTTCGAGCCCTGGTCTGGGAAGATCCCACATGCCATGGAGCAACTAGGCCCGTGAGCCACAACTACTGAGCCTGCACGTCTGGAGCCTGTGCTCCGCAGCAAGAGAGGCTGCGTTAGTGAGAGGCCCATGTACCGCGATGAAAAGTGGCCCCCGCTTGCTGCAACTAGAGAAAGCCCTCGCACAGAAACAAAGATCCAACACAGCCAAAACTAAATTAATTAATTAAAAAAAATACGGGAGTCCCTGTATTTAAAAAAAATAAAAATTCTGAATTCTGCGTAAATTTGTCTTCCTAAGGTTAAGAAAATTCTTGATTAAAGCTCTCAACTCTAGATCAAGGTTCAGATATCAGTTTGTATAGATCTGCATTCTGGTCCTATTGTTTTGAAGGAATATATATAATGTAAATGGTCTGTGTTAAGAAAAACTTTGAGGAAAGGATTACTTGTTTTGGAGGTAAAAGAAGGTGCCGAAGGATAAAAGGGGTTTTAGTGGATGGTAAAGCTACAGCTAGGTAGAGAGAAAGGTGCAAGCAGGGTGGGTTTAGAAGGTTTGGGAACAAACTGGTATTTCTTTCACAGAGGCTTTCTAAGAGTAATTGTTTCATTTTGAGGCCACAGCATACCAGTCAAAAAGTTGACTGTTGAATGCTTTAGGCTTTTTTCCCCCCTAATTTTTCTAGAGCTCCTTTGAAATGTATTAATTTTGGTATATCAGAAGTTCCCTATAATGGCTATTGTAATTCCAAGACATTTTTAGCAAAAAAATTGCCTTTATCAAGTTAAGCACAAGAGTTAGGATTATAGTGAAAACTGCGCCAGGAGGAGGTTGTGTCTTTGACACAGACAAATCAGTGACAAACGAGAAAAAGACACTACATTAGTCGAGTGTGTTTGTTAATGATAGATGAGGTTCTTCAAGGAAGCAGAGGATAGGAAGGAGCCAGGTGATCAGTGACCCCAACAACTGATCCTGAAATATGGACTAAACAAAGTGAACTTCTTTCACAAATTGCCAGGTCTTGGGGAAAACTCTTAAGAGGATCTCACAGGGGACCCAAAGCAAAGTTTGACCCATCATTTTAACAGCCAGTTTTCATCAGTCTAATGAATCATTAGTCTTTAGGACCAACTTGTGTTGATTTGGAGACTTAGCTTATGCCTCCATCTGTTCCCTATGAAGTACTTCCTTATATGTTCAACACACACAAGACAGTAAGGGACAAAATAAGAAAACATAAGACAAGAATTTGTATAAATAGATGAACAGGAAAGTGAAAGCAAACCAAGCAGTGGGACTGATTATCATAAAGACAGAACTAAGTATACTAAGTAACCTTATACGAAGATCTATTTGTTTAGAACTCATAGATAAAATAAATTCAGCAATTAGAGCTCAATGAACCCTAGTCAAAGTTCAGATTGTTTTTGAGAAACTCACCTGGCAACAGGTGTGAGGACTATTGGAGTTTGGGACTCAAGAGGCCGCTGATCTTTCCTGTTGGTCCAAGGGTCCATTGGGATACTGTCAACTGAGGTATTATAAATAATCTTGATGTGAGAAATGTCCAAGGAAGAGATAAAGATTACTACTTGATATCTGAAACAGCCTATATTACCTAAGAAAGGGAGAGTTATTCTGGTTTGGCCCATCATTTTGAGTAAATCTAATTGCTAATTTTACGTAAGGTTTTTGACTCGGGTATTGTTCTGGTGTTGTGTTGGTTACAGAGGTGGAGTGGGTTGACGTCACTCTTACAGTCATGGTTATTCTGGCAAGACCTGTTGGCCAGCTGGCTTTCAGAAGATTTAGTGATAAGTTTATTGTTGACTGGTTGACCTTCAAAACTGTGAGACAGTCACTGAATGATTGGCTTGCAGAGGCAAGGTTGCTGAATCAAGTTATTGTTGATTACATAGATTTTGAATTGGTTCTAATTTACTTGTTACTGGCTGTAGAACAGTCAGTCTGTTATCAAGACTGGAGAGAGAGGCTTTTTTATTCTTAACAGGTTTGTTGGTTGTATAGTTTTTTTTTTTAATTAAGTGAAATCCACATAACATAAAATTAACCATTTTATTTTAGTTTTTTAAAGTTTAGTTTTAATTTTTGGCTGCGCCATGCAACTTGTGGGATCTTAGTGCCCCAACCAGGGTTTGAACCCAGGCCCTCAGCAGTGAGAGCGTGGAGTTCTAACCACTGGACTGCCAGGGAATTCCCAAACTTAACCATTTTTAAGTGGACAGTGGGAATTCCCTGGCGATCCAGTGGTTAAGATGCAACACTTTCACTGCTGTGGGCCTGGGTTTGATCCCTGGTCAGGGAACTAAGATCCTGCAGACCTCGGGGCATGGTCAAAAAATAAAAAAATAAAGTGGACAGTTTAGTAGCATTTAGTACATTAAACAGTTACTTCCCAACCTCCCACCCTACCCCTAGTAACCACCAACCTGCTTTCTGTCTCTATATATTTACCTTTTCTGGACATTTCATATAAATGGAATTGTATAACATGTGACCTTTTATGCCTGTCTTCTTTCACTTAGCATGTTTTTGAGGTTCCTCCACATTGTAGCATGTATCAGTACTTCATTCCTTTTTTATGGCTGAATAACATTCCATAGCATGTATATACCACAACTGGCTTGTTATTCTTTTGTTGATAGACGTTTGGGTTGTTTTCACTTTTTCACTATTGTGAATAGTGCTTCTTTGGACGTTTACAATTATTTTTATGAGTACTTGTCTTCAGTTATTTTGGGTATATGCATAGGAGTAGAATTGCCGATGATTCTGTGTTTAACTTTCTAAGGAAAACCAAACTTTTCCACAGCGGCTGCCACATTTTACATTCCCACTCAGCCAGGTATGAGGGTTCCAGTTTCTTTACAGTCTCTCACACACTTGTTATTTTGCATTTTTAAAAATTATATATAGCCATCCTTGTGGATATGTAATATTATTTCGTTGTGGTTTTGATTTGAATTTCCCTAATGACTAATGATGTTGAGCATCTATCTATTCAAATACTTGTTGGTTGTATATCTTCTTTGGAGAAATATCTATTCAAATCCTTTCCTCATTTTTAAATTGAGGTAAAGTTTTGTTTTTATTGCTATTGAGTTGTTAAGACTTTTTAATATATTCTGGATGCGAGACCAAGATCTAGCTTAGAAGGATGTTAATATTCTTTAAGTTTGGGAGAAGTCCTTGAGAATTCAGTATTGATTAGGTTTGGCTCTGAGTGACAAAAAATTCAAAGTAAATGTGGTTTACACAAGAAAGAAATTGATCTCTTTTGTAAATGAAGTCTAGATATAAGCAGTTCGGGGACCTAGGTTTCTTATGTATGTATATGGACCTTGGCTTCTTATGTCTATATATGGACCTAGGTTTCTTATGTATGAATATAGACCTAGGATTCTTATGTTGTTGCTTCAGTATTCTCAATGTGTGACTCCACTTCATGGTCCAAGGTGACTGCTCAAGCACCAGCCATTTTGAGTACTTTACATTCAGCACAAAAGAAGAAAGATGAAGAGGAGCATGCTCCCTTGCCTTAGGGACTCTCCTCATAAGTCGCACACGACACTTTTATTTATTTCTCATTGGAAAGAATTTGTTCTTGTGTTCACCACTAGCTGCAAGAGAAGGTGGAAAATATAATCATTATTCCAAGCAGCCACATATCCAGCTAAAAATCAAGAGTTCTATTGTTGAGGAAGATGGGGAGAATAGATATGGGAGGACAACTAACAGTGTCTCTTGCAGCTCCTCTGGTATTTGTGTAAACACTCTTGTTGCATATGCCATTAAAATGTACAATCTTTTCTATCCAGTTTAACAGTCTTTGTTTTTTAATTGTAATATTTAGCTCATTTACATAATACAGTTGTGGATACATTTTATAATTAGTTTTCTGGTTGTCTCGTCTCTTGTTCCTTTGTCTCTCTTTTTCTGCCTTTTGGATTAATGAATACTTATTATTTTCATTTCTTCCTATTGTCCTATTTTACATTATAAATAAAATTCATATTAGCTTATTATTTAAGGTCATCCTAGAGATTATAACCTTCATACTTGACTTAACAACATCTCATATATTAATACCTTTACCACTTCCTGGACAATTCAAGGACCTTTATATAACTTCAGTACTAT
Organism: Mesoplodon mirus; assembly: GCF_964341445.2. Taxonomy (NCBI): domain Eukaryota; kingdom Metazoa; phylum Chordata; class Mammalia; order Artiodactyla; family Ziphiidae; genus Mesoplodon; species Mesoplodon mirus. Next base: position 131,300,906 of record NC_138982.1, on the reverse strand, counting down.
TGTTTTCTGTACTGCTATTTTCAAGTATTTTATTTTTCTTTATATTTTAAAACTAATAATGGGAATTCCCTGGTGGTCCAGTGGTTAGGACTCGGCACTTTCACTGCCATGGCCCAGGTTTGATCCCTGGTTGGGAAACTAAGATCCTGCAAACCGCATGGCACAGCCAAAACAAAAACCAACATAAGACTTTATTGTTTTTTAAGTCTGTATATTAATTTATATGTGTCATAATTACTATTTCTATTGCTTTTCACTCTTTTCTGCATCTTTGGCGGTTCCTTTCTTTCATCACCTTGACAGTATCATTCATTTGTTTTTTGGAGTTCCATTGTTTCTGTTGCAAAAAATCTGTAAGTGCTATTATTCGTTTTAAAGAAATGTGTCCCTTGCCCCACCCTACCCCCAGCTGCTTTTAAGATTTTTCTCTTTGTTTTGTTTATGGTGTCAGATCTTTTCTGCTAGGAGTTGTAAAACTACTTGAATCTGTGATTTGATTTTTTTAGTCATTTGGGGACAATTCTTAGGCATGCATTCTTCAAATATCATGTTTGCTCTATTCTTTCCACTCCTACTTAATTAGGACTTTTACGATGAACCATATGTGTCTTAGATTCTCTTCTGTTTTGTTGTTTTATTCTTTTTCTTTTCATGTTCAGCCTGGATTTTTTTCTATTGACCTACCTTCTAATTCACCAGTCTTCTCTTCAGCTGTGTCTAATATGCTGTTTAACTCATCTACTGAGTTCTTAATTTCAGTTACATTATTTTCCATTTCTATAATATCTTTTAAATTCTTTTTTATTGATTTGAACACTGCTAAAATTCTTCATCCTGTGTATTTTCTTGAACATATTACAGTTACTTAGAAGTTATTTGGAAGCCCATGTTTGATCATTCTTAATGCCAGTTTCTCTTTTTCTCTTGATTTTCAATCATTTGTTGTTGCCTCGTGGTATGGTAGGTAATTTTTGCCTGAATGCCTGACATTGTACATGAAAAATTATTGAGATGGTGATATTAACCATCTCATGTTATCTTCTTTTACAAAGGATTTACTGATGTTATCTTCTTTCACAAAGGATTTACTTTTTTGCTTCTAGCAGGCAGTTTGTATAAGAACAGGTCAGTGTAAGAATTAGCTGCTTCAGAGCTGATCTTTGGCCCTTTTTCTTTTTTTCCTTTGGCTGAGTTGGATCTTCGTTGCTGCACGTGGGCTTTCTCTAGTTGCAGCGAGTGGGGCTACTATTCCTTATGGTGCGCGGGCTTCTCATTGTGGTGGCTTCTCGTTGCAGAGCATGGGCTCTAGGCACGAGGGCTTCAGTAGTTGCAGCACGTGGCCTCAGTAGTTGTGGCACACGGGCTTCAGTAGTTGTGTGAGGGCTCAGTAGTTGTGGCTTGTGGGCTCTAGAGTGCAGGCTTAGTAGTTGTGGCTCATGGGCTTAGTTGCTCTACGGCATGTGGGATCTTCCTGGACCAGGGATCGAACCTGGGTCCCCTGCATTGGCAGGCAGATTCTCAACCACTGCACCACCAGGGAAGTCCGATCTTCCGTCCTTTTTAGGGTTGGTGTATTTACATTTCATCTAGCACTCTTTTACCTTGGCTGATTCTGAACTCCAATTTTTATATCCCCACACCTCTAAGAATGCTTTAAACTCTACTTACCTTTTCAACCTCTGGGCTACCACTTTCTGCTCACCTTTTCCCACCTTCAGCTTTTCAGCCTTGGGCCCCTGCTTATGAATAGGCCATTGCCTTAAGGGGAAAATAAATGCTAAATATCACTCTCACTTCCATACTTCCCTTTTGCACATGATCTGGATTCTTCAGGTCCTTACTGCCTTGGTGACCCTGGTCTTTTCAGGCAGACCACAGAGATCTCCATCTTTATATCTGTATCTATAATTATATCTAATTTTTGGCTAGGGTAGTTGGCCTGATAAAAGTTAGTCTACTGTAGCCAAAAGCGGAAGTCCCCATAATCTGTTCCATGACAAAAACTCCTACTAGAGGAAAGCAGTTACCTAGATTAGTCCTAGAATATCAATTCTATTCATTTTCTCCTCTCTCTTCTTTTAAAAACTTTATAGCCTTCATAGCAATACTGTATACATATGCAATCTTTTGGTCTCTCTGCTTGAGCACACTCTGGAACCCTTTACCCCTCTATGTCATGTCTCAGTCTATGTAGATCTTTTATATACTTTCACCAACTCATGCTTGGATGGAGTGAGGCTGTGATGTAGAAGCACTGGCAAAGTCAGCTGCAGATTACACTTTCCGTTTTTATTTGATCTCAAACTAGAATCGGATCTGTCTTGGTTCAGGAACTTTCACTGTGTGTTTTAGTTTGCATTTAACTTAGTCTTTTTGCCTGGTGTAGACTCTATATCGATTTTAGTTCACAAAAGTGACTCACCCTAAGAGGCTGTATATATTCAGTTTGTTGCAGGGAAGAACATAGATATGCCAAGTCAATCCTTGAGTTAAACCTTTTTTTTTTTTTTCCTCCCAAATGCTCACCAGTGTGAAAAGGCTTCCTGAATGATGGGTGCCTTTCACTGTCCACCTCCTCCAACTCTCCTTCAGATAAATTTATCAGTATAATTTGGGACAATATGCAGAAGTGGCTACATTTTAATTCATAAGCAGAGACCCTCATAGATACTACATTTACTCCTAAATCCGAGATACAACAATTACCCTAATTTTACCTAAAACAGAATTTAGCAAATAGAACACACCAAGACTTTTCAAGAGGTACTTGTACATGGAGAATTTTAAATGAATCTATTTTCATTTTCTCAACTCCCATGTACTCTCCAAAAATCGATCTTCCTGTTAATATACCTGTCTCAGACTGATTCTCTTTCCTGCCATCTCTTCCACATTTGTCCTTCTGTTTACAGAATTAAGAAATAATTCTCACCCATCTATCTCTAATTTTACAGTGGCCAAGGTAGGGAAAACAAAAAAACCCTGTGAGCCTAGAGAGGTAATTTGAAATAATGTTGAGAAAGATGTTCGTAAGGGCTAACAAATCCTTTTATGCAACTCAGTGGTTTTCAGTTGCTTACTTTTGATAAAATAAAAGCCTAATAGAGGGGCTTCCCTGGTGGTCCAATGGTTAGGACTCTGCACTTCCACAGCTGGGAGCACGGGTTTGACCCCTGGTCGGGGAACTAAGATTCTGCATGCCGCCTAATAGAGCTGTCAGTCAATACATCATTAGAAATTATTTCATGTTTAGCATATTACTCAAAAAAATTTAATGAATGCAATGACATTGAGTAACAAAGATTGAGTTACTATAAAACTCCATTTTCATCTACTTACATGAAGAGTTTTCTCAGTGATTTTATTTATAAATAGGAAAAATAGGAATAGAATTTATGTCAACTGCTATCTTATTTTAGTTATATATTTATAAGTAATTATAGTAATATATAGTTATAAGTAATATATAATATATATATATATATATATATATATATATATATCTGTGGAACTATGAACTAAAAACAATAAACTACAAACTAGTCTCAACTCTCTAATAAGAGATGAATTTCCAGTAAGATTTAAGATAATTTATGCTTAATTACCTATAAAATTTTTAATGTTTATGTTTTTATTATTTGTGTTCTAATAGTTATTTAATAACAATCTAGAAAAATATTTTAATACCTATAGCTTAGTCACAGGAAATCAATATTTAAAATTTTTAATTTATATTCATATTTTTACTATACAGCAGTATTACAGGGGGATAAAGAGAATATTTTAAGCACTCCAAATATACTATAATTCTGAAAGGGAAATGGAGTAAAAATACAGATCCAATGTATTAATGTTAAATGTCCGACTGTTGAAGGGTTTTCTTGTATTTTTTATTGATGATGGGAATCAAATTGCTATAACATTTAGATTCTATTAGGTATATTTAAGAGAATGATATAACAGTTTCTATTTTTAAAAATGTAAGTGTTTATAGTATGCCCCTGGAAATTATCTTATTTATACTTATTTAAACTTATGATGATAAACTTTAGTTATCAGTTTTAAAATATGTGAAGTGGTACATACTTTCCCAAAATTTGTTTGGGAAATTCTGTTCTGGCAGATGGAAAGAGAAAGGTTGGCAGCAGGTTCCCATACGAATTAAACAGACCTACACAGACAGCTCTTTATTGATAGTTTTAGAGACATTTAAAAATGTTTCTTAATTTTAGATTTGGTGCTAGAGAGTTTGTCAGGAATAGCATGTCACACTGTCTTCCAGGTGAGCCAGTCAAGTCATGGTGCTAGAAATGTTGAAGAAACTGCTGTACTGCTTGGGTCAGATCTTTCAAAGGCTGTATTGCTAGGATTCTAGCCATTGCCTGAAAAAAGAAAGAAATCAAACAGAACTATGTAGTCAAAGCCTAATTCTTCCATAATAACAGAACTGACAGCTCTTACAAAGTGAAAAGTTTACATTTTCTTTTTTTAAAAAAATACATATTTATTAATTTATGTTAAATAACAATATCAAATCCATCACCTGTTAATATAGAACTGGCATATTTTTATGATAAATAATTATATTTTCCAAAATAAAATGTTTAGTGAGAGAGCAACACAGTTTTACAATTTTTGCAAATTTCTTTAATGTCTGACTTGTTAGAAGGCAGCTGGATTCTCATGTCTGCTTCTGCTTTCAATTGGCTTCCATCTGTTGTTTTGGTTGAAGTATATTTAAAAAAAAAAAAAAAACTAGCCCCACACAGATATGTAAAGTTTACATTTTCTATCAGCAAAAGAATATACATTTTGACATGTCTTACTAGAAGTGAGTTTTTAGTTGTCACAAGATTACAATTAAGTAGTTACATTTTTTGGAAAGCACTTTCCTTAATTTAACACCCTTTCATGACTGTGTAACTCAAGGTTTGTCATAATCTGCTTGACAGTAGTTCTGAGAACAGTCCTATAGAATTTCACATCTTGTTTCCTCATCTTAAGTCCTGAATGGATGGTGAGTTTAAGCAAATACTTTTCTACATCTAATTAAATGACAAGGTTTTCTTTCTTCTTTCTCTTTATCCTCGTGGTGATTACCTAAATAGATTTTCTAATCTTGAACCATCCTTGCATGCTTAGTATAAACCCTACTTGGTCATGATCAGTACTATTATTACTAATAATATATTTGTGGATTTTAAAGATATTTTTTCAAAGTCTGCTTCTTTGTTCACAAACCACCCTATGATAATCTTTATTATACTTTATTTATATTCATAAGTGAGATTAACCTATAATTTTCTTTCTTATATTGTTTCTGTTTGGGTTTGGTATCAATGATATACTAGTATATCAATGATATAATAGCTCATATTAAAAAAATGAGTTAGGGTTCTTGAGTGTTAGATAAAACTCACTTGTAAAGTCACCTGGGCCTGGTGCTTTTGTTTTGTGGAGTGGAGTGGGCATATACTCAACTAACCTTCTTTAAAGTCATAGACTCTTTAAAATGTTCTATTTTTTCACAAGTTAGTAAGTTTTATTTTCTTAGGAAATTATTCATTTCATCTGTTTTTAAATGGATTGGTATAAAGTTATTCATGGTATTTTCTTATGATTTTTAGTATTTATATACTATTTGTATTTTTCATCCCTAATATTATTGATTTGTGCCTTATTTCTCTTTTTTCTTGATCACCCTAACTAAAGATATATCTAGGTAATCTTTTCAGAGAACAGGTCTTTGTTTTGTTTAACCACTCAGATTCTTTTATGTTTCATTAATTTTTTTCTGTTATTTCATTATACTTGTAATAGTTTATTCTTTTTGTAACTTCTTGAGTTATTCATTGATCTTCTATAGTTTTTGTTTTCTAATAGATGTAGTTGAGAGATATATTTCTGTCTTTATATTACTTGAACCCTTGTCCGCAAGTATTGATATGTGGTACTTTTTCATTTCATAATTTTCAATATGACTTAATTTGACTCAGTTATCTAAAAGTGAGGGTTTAAAATTTTTTGTTGTTGTTTAAAAAATATATGAAGCATTTTGGCCTTCATTTTTATTTTCACTTTTTGAAATAAATTTCTATGTATACTTCATTGTGGTTATTATTTCTACTTTGTTGTGGTTACTGTTTTTCCCTTTGCATACTCTAATCCTTAGAAGTGAATCACTAAGACCAGCTCACACTTGAGGGGTTAAAATAAAAAGTAGACTCCACGTTTTGAAGGGAGGAGTGTCAAAGAATTTGTGGACATACTTTAAAATCCCCACAGTGGAGATAATGCACATACAGATTTTGGTGGAGCACAATGTTGTGCTAAAAACAATGTTCTTTCTAATTTATGAGAGTTATGAAGCAGAAGTGAATTTGAAATTGGTTGCAGTGACTGTATTATTTATGATAACATCTAAAGTGTGATATACTACCAAATAGCCCTGTAGTTAATTTACACACACACACACTTTACACTAACTGAACTATTAAACATTTAAGCTAATATTAAAACAAAAAATAAAAATTAATTTAAAAAATATATTTACCATACACTGTGGGAGCCATCCACCTACTTCAAAAATGTATAATTATTTTAAAGTGACTGCTCATAGACAATTGTTTTATTACATGCTACTGCAAAAAGTGCATTTATATATCACTCTGTGGAGCATGACTTTCCATTTAAATTAAGTGATTATTCTCAAATAATTTCATTATTTTCTGTTCTCATTTTTATTTCACACATGAAAAGCAAAGCTATCATTGTTGATGTGTTTCATTAGCAGAACTTTGCAGTTAAATAATGTCAATATCATCAGATAATGTCAAAAGAAATCAGTTAAGTCAATGCCAAAATTGGTCCAGAAATTTTAAAATTCAATTCAAGGAACTGAATAAACCTCTTGGATGTTCATTCCGTTGAAGATACAACCAACATCTGACAACACTGTGCATGTTACAAATTAAGTTAAAAAACTCCACATTGAGTAGAAAGCTGTTTGATGGTTTTATTAGTTATTTGTTACTATGTAACAAATCACCCCAAACCTTGATTTAAAACAAACATTTATTTTCTAACACAATTTCTATGGGTCAGGAATTTGAGGCTGACATAACTGGGTGGCTCTATTTTGGGGTCTGTCATGAAGTTGAGGTCAAGATGTTGGCTGTGGCTGCAGTTATCATCTGAAGGCTTGATCGGGGTTGGAGGATACTCTTCCAAATGATTCACTCACATGGCTGTGGGCAGGAGACTGTGGCCTCTCACCACTTAGGTGTCTTCAAGGGGTTGAGTTTTCTTACAAACATGGCATCTGGATTCCTCCAGAGAGAGTGACCCAAGACAGTAAGACAGAAGCTGTAACACCTTTAATGGCCAACTCTCAAAAGTCTACATCATCACTTTTGGGCTCTCTAGTACTTACACTCCTAGCTGTGGCATGTTTAGCCCCACTCTGCACTAGTGCCATGTTACACATGCCAGTCACTGCATCTTGTGCCCTCCTTTTGAGCATACTTCACTAATGATTACTTGTACCTTACATAGAATAGGTCTACCAGGTCCTCAAGGACTGACTCAGCCCATCAACATAGGTTATGCCTTCCTTCTGAAAGCAGAGATTGGCACCATCTGCCAGTTCTCTGACTCTTATGTAAACTGCTCTAGTGAGATGCTCAGCTAGCACTGAAGCAAGGGATGTAATGGCCATTGGTTCAGGTTCTCTTCTTAGGTCCAGTGTCTGTATTCCTAGGGCCAGTTCAGGGCAAGCCCAGCCCTTGCCAGTGTAGGTGCCCCCTTTTCCTCTACTGAGACAAGGGAGTTGCTCAGGCTTCTACAACCATTACTGCACCTATGAAGGGGGATGGGCATCCCTTACCAAAGCCTCTATTCCTGTGGTTATCAATCCTGGCTGCATATTAGAGTCATATGGGGAGTTTTAAAAATATACTGATTCCCAGCTCTCATCCCTCAAGATTCTGATTTGATGGTGTGTGGTGGGACTCCTGGCATCAGTATATTTTGAAATATATTCAGGTAATTATAGTCTGCAGTGAGGGTTAAGAAGCATTGCTCTATTTTCTCCCTGGTTAGCTCGAACAGGGGTTGTCAAACTTTCTGTAAAGGGCCAAGTAGTAAGTATTTTAGGCTTTATGGGCAACTATTTAACTCTGCCAGTGTATCGCAAAAGCAAATGAATGAATGAAAAGCTGTGGTCCAATAAAACTTTATTTACAAAAGCAGGTAGTGGGCCAGATTTCGCCTGTGGGCTGTAGTTTGACAGCCCTTGAACTAGATCAACACAACATGAATAGCACCCCAAAGCTGTTAACAGAAGCCTCTGTCAGTGCCACCAAACTTCAGGAGACTCACTAATGTATTCTGAATTCTGGCAATGGTGAATGGTTAAATTTCACTAGTTGTCACCGGTTTGAAACCAGCTGGTTATCATAGCCCTAGCTGTGGTGTCTTGAATTAGGATTGGACCCGTAGAACCTAACCTTTAACCAAAATCTCAACTATCACCCTACTGTGGCAGTTATGCTCAGGGGCTCTGAGCCAGAAGACCCAGTCTGTTGGACTCTTTTGTCACACGAGCTATGATATTCACTGCAGTGTCTCAGCAGAAGGCCCTATGGACATGCAGTCACTGTTCCTACTCCCTGGTATCTCCCCCACTTGGCTGAAGATGCATGTTGGAAGATAAGTCTTCATGGATCTCTTGTGTTTCTTCATGTCTTGAAATTAAGGCACTAACTTCCCTTTGTTCTGGATTATCTCTTCAAGAATATTTGTATAGGGCTTCCCTGGTGGTGCAGTGGTTAAGGATCCACCTGCCAATGCAGGGGACATGGGTTTGAGCCCTGGTCCAGGAAGATCCCATATGCCGTGGAACAATTAAGCCCGTGTGCCACTACTACTGAGCCTGCGCTCTAGAGCCCACAGCCACAACTACTGAGCCTGCATGCCACAACTACTGAAGCCCGTACGCCTGGAGTCCGTGCTCCACAACAAGAGAAGCCACTGCAATGAGAAGCCTGTGCACTGCAATGAAGAGTAGCCCCCGCTCACCGCAACTAGAGAAAGCCCGCACGCAGCAACGAAGACCCAACGCAGCCAAAAATAAATAAATAAAATAAATAAATTTTTAAAATACATTTGTAGAGTGACCATCCTTTAGAAAATAGTGATAGTGTCTCTCTCCAAAGCAGAGAGAAGACATTTCTCAAAGAGCAGGTACTCTTACCCTCCAGTCTAATAAACACAGTGTCTCCACAGCAAAGGGAAGGCATGCTTAATGCCCACAAGGAAAAATTGGGGTTCCCTTAAGTTCAGGGTTTCTCTTCTATAATGCAACCCACTGTGTATGCCAGCTATCCTTCTGGGTCCCTCCATGTTGCTCCCATAGGACTCCAGGGCAAGGAGAAGCTGATGAAAATATGCTGGTGCTCATATTAATTGCTAGGCTGAGTAATAAAGTTCTTTGTCTCTGATCGAGAAGCATTCTTTCTTCTGCCAACAGTGAGAGTGTGTCAGGTTAACCTGTTAGCTTACAAGTAGGGTAAAATCTCAGATCCTTTACATTTCTTGACAGTGCCATGTCCTGCAGTGTTTTCTGTGGAACCACCATTAGTGCTGGCTTACTGGAGCCAATGGGCCTTCATACGGTAATCCACTCCCCAAAATGTTGTTATGGCACGTTTGCAAAAGTACTGTCATGGGATCCACAGCCAAGGGCTATAGGTTGGAAACAAATCTCCCCGGTGACCTGTACTTCACACTCCTTTCCCACTCTTCACTTAAGTCATGAGGTTTTTCTTACCAATTCTACTGCCTATGCCAATGAGCTAAGCCGATCTAGTTGGAGTTTATAGATCTGTGAGAATGACAGTGAAACTCAGCCTAAGTTGTTTTCACTTTGCCATTTGGAGCAAAAATCAAATTCATGGTCTAAAGATGAAATTAAAGGTATGACTATAAAATCCTTCACTAAGACCTCAGAAAGATCAAAGGTGGTGTCTCAGAGCATTTTCAGTCAGAATAAAGGCTCTTTAAATATTTTAAGGATGAACCTCACAGATTCTGTTAAATAACAGGGCCTCTAGGAAGCTTAAGGGCATTAACCCTAAGATATCTCAACAGAAGCCCAAGGTAGAGCAGAGCTTATCCTGAAAAGATTTATGTGTGTAGCATATATCTAATCGAGTTAACCCCAAAAAGATTTTCAGGAGACCTTAAAGTTTTAAAGAGAACTACGTCAGCGGAAATACAACTTGGACTGAGACCATCCAAAATGAAAAGAGATCTTGGACCTCTAAACATCTATAAGCAGGGACCAGCCTGAGAAAAGGACTCAGATGCAAACACGTGCTACCTTTATCTTGTGGTTTAACAACCCATACAGGATATTGTAGTGAATGCTGAAGCTTGAGAAAGTTCTATGAAGTTGTCCATTTCATCTCTATTTAAAAATTATTGGCATCCAAGTGTTCATATTTTTCATTTGTGACTTCTCTTTTTCATTATCGATATAATCAGAATTCCTCATTTTTCAGATATTTGTCCTTTGATATATTATTGTATCTTTCTTTTAAAATCAATTTTTGGGAATTCCCTGGCAGTCCAGTGGTTAGGACTCAGTGCTTTCATTGCCGAGGGCCTGGGTTCAATCCCTGGTCAGGGAACTAAGATCCCACAGGCTGCACAGTGTGGCCAAAATAAATTAATAAATAAAAATAAAATCAATTTTTGCTCTCATCTATATCATATTGCCAATTTTCCTACTTTTTTAGAGAATTTATTCTAGCTTCTCAAATTGGACACCTAGTATATTAATTCTAGGCCTTTCTTCTTTTCTTTTATAAGCATTTAAGGCTGTAAATTTCCTTCTAAGTTTTACTTCCACTGAATTCCCTAAGTTCTGATATTGAAATTTTCATATAATTCAGTCATTTAAAAAATGCCCATTATCACTTAATTTTGACCTACAAATTATTTAGAAGCATGTTTTAAATTTTGCAAATGTATGAAGAGTTTTAAAATTTATCTTTTTCTTAATGATTTATAACCTAATTACTTTATAATCAGAGAATATGAGCTATATGATACTGATTCTTTGATTATTCCAGGGACTTGCTTTTGGCCTAATAGGTAATTATGTTTGTAAACATCCCATGTATGCTTATGTATTCTCTAATTGTTGGCTCCAGAGCTCTATTATACGTTAGTCTATAAATCAAACATTTCTATTGTTCAAATCTACCTTTATGTTTCTTGTAAATCTCCTTGATATTGTGGTAATTGAGAGGGGATTTGAAATCTTCCTGTATGACTGATCGGTCAAATTAAACTTGCATTTCTCTTTTTATTTTGTATAGTATGAGGCTCTTTTACAGTTACATTCAAGTTTATAACTGTGAATATCTGCCTGTACACCTTTTATCATTCTTTAGTGTCCATTTCTATCCCTAATAACACTTGTAACTTATTGTCAGTGTATTAGCTTCCCAAAGCTGCTGTAACAAAATACCACACAGCTGGGCGGCTTAGAACAATAGAAATTTATTCTCTCAGAGTTCTGGAGACTAGAAGTCTGAAGTCAAGGTGTCAGCAGGACCATGCTCCCCATGAGGGCTTTGGGGAAGAATCCTTTCTTGCCTCTTCCAGCTTCTGGTAGTTGGTGGCAATCCTTGACACTCCTTGGCTTGTAGACTCATCACTCCAATCTCTGCCTCATCTTCATGTGGTATTTTCCCTGTGCCTGTGTCTCTACATCCAAATGTCCTTCTTCTTAGACAACCATCATATTGGATTTAGGGCCCACCCTAGTCCAGTATGATGTCACCTTAACTTAATTACATCTGCAAAGGCCCTATTTCCCAATAAGGTCACATTCACAGGTTCTGGATGGACATGAATTTTGGGGGGAACACTATTCAACCCAGTACAGTCAACTATTAATGTAGCTATCTCAGCTTGTTGATTTGCCTAATATATCTTTTCCCATCCTTTTATTTCCAATCTTAAAATGTACTGTACTTCAGGTAAGTCTCTTAGAATCACTGTATAATTGAAATTAAAAAATTATAACATTTTTCTTCTAGCTAGTGAGTTTAATTCAATTACTTGGATAACTGAGATATTCTAAATTATATCTCATTACCTTGATTTACCCACCTTTTCTATTTGTCTTTTTTTTTTTTTAGCTTAAAAAAATTTTTTTTAAAACATTTATTTATTTATTTTTGGCTGTGTTGGGTCTTCGTCTCTGTGCGAGGGCTTTCTCTAATTGCGGTGAGTGGGAGCCACTCTTCATTGCGGTGCACAGGCCTCTCACTGTCGCGGCCTCTCTTGTTGTGGAGCACAAGCTCCAGACGCGCAGGCTCAGTAGTTGTGGCTCACGGGCTTAGTTGCTCCGTGGCATGTGGGATCCTCCCAGACCAGGGCCCGAACTCGTGTCCCTGCATTGGCAGGCAGATTCTCAACCACTGCGCCACCAGGGAAGCCCTATTTTTCTTTTTTTTTAATTGAGGCTTTTTGTTTTATAATTTGCTGTTTTCCTCTCCTGTTTTTATTTTGGTGGTTACCCTTGAAATTTGACCATACTGTATGAGCTTCCTATGGCTGCTGGAACAAATTACTGTAAACTTAGTGGCTTAGAACAACAGGAATTTATTCTCTTGCAGTTCTGGTGGCCAGAAGTCTGAAATGGGGTTCTCTGGGCCAAAATCAAGGTGTCAGCAGGGTCTCACTCCCTTGGGAGGCTTTAGGGGAGAATCATTTCCTTGCCTTTTCTAGGTTCCAGGGCTGATTCCTTGCGATCCTTTAGTTCCTCGTCCCTTGTTCCACCTTCAAAGCCAGCAGCAGCATCATAATAAACTTCTCCTCTTTTGTATTAAAATCTCCCTCTGCCTCTGTCTTATAATATACTTGTGATTACACTTAGGGCCTACCTAGATAATCCGGGATAACCTTCCCATCTCAAAATCCTTAATCACTTCTGCCAAGTTCCTTTTGTTGTATAAAGTAACATTCACAGAGTTCTAGGGGTTAGAATATAATATCTTTGGGGGCCATTATTCAGCCTACCACACATACATATTAAGTACTACCTTCACCTCCTGAACACTGCAGACAATTTAGAACACTTTCAGCCTAATCAAAATGCCCTGCCTAATTTATATACAGCTGTTCAATATTTGTTATTTCTAATTTCAAACCAATTAAATCACACTGTAATTACTAGTAGTATTTTATATAATGTTTGTTTGCATTTATGTACATCTTTCACATTTTATTTGCCATCAGTTATTTTTTTCCATTTGAGACCCCTGGGACGTTTTTCCTTTTTCCTGAAATACGTTTTTAGAAGTTCCTTTACTGTAGATCTCTTATTGGTAAACGCCTTCATTTTTACCTGTAAATGTTACTTTTTAAAACCTCACTTGTAAGAGTTTTGCTGGGAACACAGTAGGTGGACCACTACTCTCAACATTTTTTTTTATTATTTTATTATTTTATTATTTTTTATTAGTTTCTGCTTTATAACAAAGTGAATCAGTCATACATATACATCTGTTCCCACATCCCTTCCCTCATGCATCTCCCTCCCTCCCACCCTCCCCATCCCACCCCTCCAGGTGGTCACAAAGCACCGAGCTGATCTCCCTGTGCCATGCGGCCGCCCCCCACCAGCTATCTACCCTACATTTGGCAGTGTATATATGTCCATGCCGCTCTTTCACTTTGTCACAGCTTACCCTTCCCCCTCCCCATATCCTCAAGTCCATTCTCAAGTAGGTCTGTGTCTTTATTCCTGTCTTACCCCTATGTTCTTCATGACATTTTTCTTTCTTAAATTCCATATATATGTGTTAGCATACGGTATTTGTCTTTCTCTTTCTGACTTACTTCACTCTGTATGACAGACTCTAGGTCTATCCACCTCATTACAAATAGCTCAATTTCATTTCTTTTTATGGCTGAGTAATATTCCATTGTATATATGTGCCACATCTTCTTTATCCATTCATCCAATGATGGACACTTAGGTTGTTTCCAGCTCTGGGCTATTGTGAATAGAGCTGCAATGAACATTTTGGTACATGTCTCTTTTTGAATTATGGTTTTCTCAGGGTATATGCCTAGTAGTGGGATTGCTGGGTCATATGGTAGTTCTATTTTTAGTTTTTTAAGGAACCTCCATACTGTTCTCCATAGTGGCTGTACCAATTCACATTCCCACCAGCAGTGCAAGAGTGTTCCCTTTTCTCCACACCCTCTCCAGCATTTATTGTTTCTAGATTTCTTGATGATGGCCATTCTGACTGGTGTGAGATGATATCTCATTGTAGTTTTGATTTGCATTTCTCTAATGATTAATGATGTTGAGCATTCTTTCATGTGTTTGTTGGCAGTCTGTATATCTTCTTTGGAGAAATGCCTATTTAAGTCTTCTGCCCATTTTTGGATTGGGTTGTTTGTTTTTTTGCTATTGAGCTGCATGAGCTGTTTATAAATTTTGGAGATTAATCCTTTGTCAGTTGCTTCATTGGCAAATATTTTCTCCCATTCTGAGGGTTGTCTTTTGGTCTTGTTTATGGTTTCCTTTGCTGTGCAAAAGCTTTTAAGTTTCATTAGGTCCCTACTCTCAACATTTTGAAGATCTTACTCCACTGGCTTCTGGCTTCCACTGTAGCTGTTTAAGAATTCTGTTGTTGTTTCAATTATAGTTCCTTTATAGCAGGGATTGGCAAACATATTAAAGGAACAAAGAGTAAATATTTTGTGGTTTGTGGGCCATATGGTTTCAATGGTAACTGTGGCAGTTACTCACCTCTGCCACTGAAGTCCAAAGCAGCCACAGGCAATGCAGAACTGAACTGGAGTGGCTGTGTCCTAACATTTTATTTACAAACACAGTTTGTCAACATCTGCTTTATAGTGATGTGTACCTTCATTCTTTTTGATTGCCTTCTAAGATCTCTTTGCCTTTGGTGTTTTGCAATATCACTACTATATGTCTAGGTGTGGATTCTCCTTTATCCATTTTTTTGCTTCCAGGATTCATCTTCTTTTTAATTAATTAATTTATTTATTCTTGGCTGTGTTGGGTCTTCGTTGCTGCGCACGGGCTTTCTCTAGTTACGGCAAGCAGGGGCTACTCTTCGTTGCAGTGCATGGGCTTCTTATTGCGGTGGCTTCTCTTGTTGTGGAGCACAGACACTAGAATGCGGGCTTCAGTAGTTGTGGCACACGGGCTCAGTAGTTGTGGTGCATGAGCTCAGTAGTTGAGGCTCACAGGATATAGAGTGCAGGCTCAGTTGTTGCAACACATGGGCTTAGTTGCTCCACAGCATGTGGGATCTTCCTGGACCAGGGCCTGAACCTGGGCCCAAACCCATGTCCCCTGCATTGGCAGGGGGATTCTTTTTTTTTTTTTTTTTTTTAATTTTTTTTTTTTTTTGCTTTATAACAAATTTAATCAGTTATACATATACATATGTTTCCACATCCCCTCCCTTTTGCGTCTCCCTCCCACCCTCCCCATCCCACCCCTCCAGGCGGTCACAAAGCACCGAGCTGATCTCCCTGTGCCATGCGGCCGCCCCCCACCAGCTATCTACCCTACATTTGGCAGTGTATATATGTCCATGCCGCTCTTTCACTTTGTCACAGCTTACCCTTCCCCCTCCCCATATCCTCAAGTCCATTCTCAAGTAGGTCTGTGTCTTTATTCCTGTCTTACCCCTATGTTCTTCATGACATTTTTCTTTCTTAAATTCCATATATATGTGTTAGCATACGGTATTTGTCTTTCTCTTTCTGACTTACTTCACTCTGTATGACAGACTCTAGGTCTATCCACCTCATTACAAATAGCTCAATTTCATTTCTTTTTATGGCTGAGTAATATTCCATTGTATATATGTGCCACATCTTCTTTATCCATTCATCCGATGATGGACACTTAGGTTGTTTCCATCTCCGGGCTATTTTAAATAGGGCTGCTATGAACATTTTGGTACATGTCTCTTTTTGAATTATGGTTTTCTCAGGGTATATGCCCAGTAGTGGGATTGCTGGGTCATATGGTAGTTCTATTTGTAGTTTTTTAAGGAACCTCCATACCGTTCTCCATAGCGGCTGTACCAATTCACATTCCCACCAGCAGTGCAAGAGTGTTCCCTTTTTTCCACACCCTCTCCAGCATTTATTGTTTCTAGATTTTTTGATGATGGCCATTCTGACTGGTGTGAGATGATATCTCATCGTGGTTTTGATTTGCATTTCTCTAATGAGTAAAGATGTTGAGCATCCTTTCATGTGTTTGTTGGCAGTCTGTATATCTTCTGTGGAGAAATGTCTATTTAGGTCTTCTGCCCATTTTTGGATTGGGTTGTTTGTTTTTTTGTTATTGAGCTGCATGAGCTGCTTATAAATTTTGGAGATTAATCCTTTGTCAGTTGCTTCATTGGCAAATATTTTCTCCCATTCTGAGGGTTGTGGCAGGGGGATTCTTAACCACCGAGCCACCAGGGAAGACCTATAGTTTTTATCATTTTGAAAAATCTTGGCTATCAGCTCTTTAAACAGTTTATTTTTTCAGTTCTCCTACTCTTTCTCTTCTCTTTCTGGGAATTTGACTGCATATATATTGTCCCACAGATCACTGAGGTTTTGTTCCTATATTTTCAGTGTTTTTTGTTTGTTTTTAAATCTCCCTTTTTGTATTTGGATTGTGCTGTCACTGTTTTCTCATTCACTGATCTTTTCCTCTGCTAATCCCTTGTTGTGATAATTTTACTTCAGATATCATATTTTTGATCTTTAGGAGTTCCACTTAGTTCTTTTTAAATGTTTACTTCTCATTATATTCAAGTTTTTCTTTATATCTTTTTACTTATTCATAATATTTATAATAACTATCTTAAAGTCCTTGTTTAGTAGTTTATAATCTATCATTGTTGGGTCTGTTTGTACTGATTGATCTTCCCCTGATTATGGTCTATATTTTCCTGATTTCTTCACATTGTTGCAGGAAAGAATTCAAGAGCGAGCCATAGTAAAGTGAAAGGTTTATTCAGGTAGATACATACTCCAAAGACAGAGTGTGGTCCATCTCAGAAGGTGAGAGAGGCATCATCTTCTTTTTAAAATGTCAGTTCAGGAAAAACATTAGCCATTACCTTTCCAAACAGTCTTTCTTACATTCTTTTTGGGATTCTTGTTTTGCTAGACTTTTGCATTCTATCCTCCATAATCATTATTTTTCTTCTATTTTCTCTTTTTGTCTCTCAGAGCTACATTCTGTGAGTTTCTTTCAGTTCATTAATTCTCTTGTTAGCTATCCTTTTTACCCTCTCCATAGTGGCTTTTAAAAAAAAATTCTTTCTTTCTTTCTTTCTTTCTTTATTTATTTTTGGCTGCATTGTGTCTTTGTTGCTGTGCGCAGGCTTTCTCTAGTTGCAGCGAGCAGGGGTTCCTTTTTTTTTTTTTTTTTTTTTTTTGCAGTATGCGGGCCTCTCACTGTTGTGGCCTCTCCTGTTGCGGAGCACAGGCTCCGGACATGCAGGCTCAGTGGCCGTGGCTCACGGGCCTAGCCGCTCCGCGGCATGTGGGATCTTCCTGGACTGGGGCACGAACCCGTGTCCCCTGCATTGGCAGGCGGACTCTCAACCACTGCGCCACCAGGGAAGCCCAGGGGTTACTCTTCATTGCAGTGTATGGGCTTCTCATTGCAGTGGCTTCTCTTGTTGCAGAGTACAGGCTCTATGTGCACAGGCTTCAGTAGTTGCAGCACATGAGCTTTGTTGCTCCATGGCATGTGGGATCTTCCCGGACCAGGGCTTGAAACCATGTCCCCAGCATTGGCAGGCAGATTCTTAACCACTGCACCACCAGGGAATTCCCCATAGTGGCTTTTGATTTCAGGAATTCTATTTCTCATTTTTAAAAGTTGCCTTGAATTTCTTCCTTCCAAAGAGTATCTTCATGTGTGTCTCCTTCGTGAGTATGTATGTTATGTTAGCTCTAAATATTTCAAACATTCTATGTAACAATGCCAGTATTTGTATTCCTTGGGTGACCAATTCTGAGTTAATTTTTTCCCTCCGCTCTGTTTGCAGAATGTGGGTATTTTCCTGTCTTTGGCTATTAGCTTGCTAGGGTTGCCATGAAAAAATAACACAGGATGAATGGCTTAAACAGCAGACATTTATTTCCTCACTGTTCTGGAGTCTAGGTGTACAAGACCAAGGTAGCAGCAGGTTGTTTTCTCCTCAGACCTCTTTCCTTGGCCTGAAGGTGGCCACCTCTGTGTCCTCACATGGTCTTTCCTCTGTGTGCAAGCATTCCTGATGTTTTTTAATCTCTTTTTCTTATAAGGAAACCAGTCACACATGCACCCCAATGTTCACTGCAGCACTATTTACAATAGCCAGGTCATGGAAGCAACCTAAATGTCCATCGACAGACGAATGGATAAAGATGATGTGGTACATACATACAATGGAGTATTACTCAGCCATAAAAAGGAACAAAATTGGGTCATTTGTAGAGACGTGGATGGACCTAGAGACTGTCATATGAGTGAAGTAAGTCAGAAAGAGAAAAACAAATATTGTATATTAACGCATATATGTGGAATCTAGAAAAATGGTATAGATGAACCGGTTTGCAAGGCAGAAATAGAGACACAGATGTAGAGAACAAACATATGGACACCAAGGGGGAAAGGGGGTTGGGATGAATTGGGAAATTCGGATTGACATACATACACTAATATGTATAAAACAGATAACTAATGAGAACCTGCTGTATAGCACAGGGAACTCCACTTCACTGTACAGTAGAAACTAACACAACATTGTAAAATAACTATACCCCAGTAAGAAAAAAAAAGAACACCAGATCAGATTAGGGCCCACCCTAATGGCCTTTTTATTTAGCTACCTCTCTTAAGGCCCTATCTCTAAATACAGTCATATTCTGAGGTTAAGAGGGGATTAGGGCTTCAACACATGCATTTGGTGGTGGTGACAGGGGTGGGTTGGTGGGGGAGACACAATTCAGTCTGCAACAGCTATGTATGTGAAGTCCTTGGTGTTTTACGTAGCATTTCTATGTTTAGTTTCCTATGTTGATAGAAGTCCTCTATACTCATTTAAAAGTATTTCAAACATTATTTGAAAAAGCATTCAGGACCTCATTCCTCAAAACTATGACTAAGAGCCCAGAATAAAATTCTAAGTTAATTTTTTTTTCTCCTGGGATAGAGGTTATTTACTATAAGATTTCATTCAGATGGCACTGTTTCTGGGAATGGAAATTTATTTACAGATATCAGATTTAAGTAAATACTAATTTTGAAATTTTTGCTGCTGAAGGCAGCATAAGCAAAGAAAAAGACAGCTTTTGGAGTCAGATCTGTGCTTGAAATGTTGCCATACTGTTTTCACTCTTTACTACTGTGTTTCTTTGAACAAATTATTTAACCTTTCTGAACATCAAAGGTAGATAATTCTATTCTTTCTGTGGATTGTCCAAAGGATTAAATGAGCATGCCATCTAAAGCAATAGTTCTAAAATTTGACAGGGTGCCTAAAGAATGCTGAGAAGTACATTTTAAAAAATACAGTTTTTAGGTCTGGTCAGCAGAGTATTCCATGGATTTATGGTGGGGTTTAGGAATGCATAATCTTTAACTTCCTCAGGTGATTCTGAATGTAGCCAAATTAAAAAATTACGGATTGCTCTCACTCTGGTCCTACACAGTCCTGCTAATTGATTTTGATAAATACAGTTGACCCTTGAACAACATGGGGATTAGGGCGCTGACCCCCCTCACAGTCAAAAATCCACATATAACTCTACAGTCAGCCCTCCACGGCATCCACGAATTCAACCAACCACTGCTTGTGAACTACTGCAGTATGTCTTTACTGAAAAAGATCTGTGTATAAGTGGACCCGTACAGTTCAAACCCATGTTGTTCAAGGGTCAACTGTATATTTTAAATGGTGGGGAAGTTACAGAAGAGGTTCCTAAATTTAGTAAAGGTAATTTGACATTTCTTGAAAGATACATGTGGGCTTTTAAAAATGTGATTAATTTGAGTGCTGGGTTTATTTACATACAACTCTCCTGGACCTAAGAAAAAAATGAAAGCACTCTGCAATATATATGCAAGAAGAAAACAGAAATATATGATAGAGGATAAAAAGTAGGAAAAATGTGACCAAGGAGAAGAATGGAGGCAGAAGCCATTCTAAGTAATAGAGAATGGAGAAAATAAGTAAAGGTAAACTTAAAACATTTAAAATAAAAGATTGTGTTTAATTACAGAATACACTATCATTGTACAAATGCCAACACAAAAGAATGAAAGTTCCTCTATCCCCAGCTGTTATTTACCTTTTGAGAATTTCTTATATACACATACACACAAACTTTCTTTGTTAGTTTTTCAAAAATATACATATAGGTTAGTACTATTTTGCAACTTGATTTTTTTCACTGCTCAGCAGTACATCATGAACCCCTTCTGGTTCAGTATATACAGAACTGACTTGTGTTTAATGGCTGGATATGTCACTCATGTTCAGTAACATGAATATACTGTAATTTATTTTACCAATCCCTTTGCTGATGGACATTTAGGTTAACTTCATTGTTTTGCCATTACAAGTAATGTTGAAATGAACATTCTCTTCATATACAAATATAATTTTTTTTTTTTTTTTTTTTTTTGCAATACGCAGGCCTCTCACTGCTGTGGCCTCTCCTGTTGCAGAGCACAGGCTCCGGACGTGAAGGCTCAGCAGCCATGGCTCACGGGCCTAGCCGCTCCGCGGCATGTGGGATCTTCCCAGACCAGAGCATGAACCCATGTCCCCTGCATCAGCAGGTGGACTCTCAACCACTGCGCCACCAGGAAAGCCCTACAAATATAATTTTTTATTATATATTCTCCACATAAAATATATGTAATATATAAAATTCAAATTATATATATAATATATATATTTACTTGCATTTGTGCAAATATTTCTGTAGGCCTGATTCCTGGGTAAAAGGAAATGCCTTACTCTTCTGCCTTTTTCTATATGACAAATTTCTGACTTTACTTGTTAACTAAGAAATGACTTCTGTTTCAAAATATGCCAAATGCATGAAGCTTTCAGTAGCACACACGGTAGATTAAGACTTGGTGAACTTGAGGACTGAAAGGATTTCTTGGCCTGCTTGCCTGGAAAGTGCAGTGGTCCCTTGTAGACCTTTTGTCTTCATTATTTTCAAAATTTCTTCTAAAACGAAAATTAAAACAAAAGGTAAAATCCAATTAAATCATATGGTGAAGTACATATTATCACTAAACAGTTTAATGAGATGATAAACAGACTATTTACACATTCTATTTATCTAAGAAAATAGCATATACCATGTAATTTCTATTGAAGTGAACTTGGACTTCAGATAGATGAGAGCACCTTGGATTTTCAGGGTGTTGCTGAGAATTCTAATCAGACTGAATAACTGCTTTGCAGTGGTAGCCTACTCTGGACTCAACAGAAACGTTAGTTATACTTGCTGTTACAGTAAATGACTCATTTTTTAGTTGCTTGGCTCTAATCTCTGCCCTATATCCTCCCTTTTGAATGAAAAATGCCAACGAGGGTGTGTGCAAATCATATACTGACATTGAAAAGCGGTAGTAAGTGAAGTAGCTTATTTCTTTCAAGAGTACTGAAAAAAGCAAGACCTTCCCTTTCCAAATAAGTAGCACTAAAAAGATGAAACCAAGAAACTGGGGTTACAAAAAACAAAAAAAACCCTCAAAACCAAACAAACTGAAAACCCTAGTTAATTATGATGTGATATGAGGGGCTGAGAATGTAACATATAAGATAATAATCAAACCTGAGATGTGCAGAAAAGAGAAGAAAGATTATGGTCGATTTAGTTAACCAAGTAATCTGAAAACCAAGATATAAAAATCGTATCAGGAGATACCTTTCATGATAAAACTTCAGATGAACTAAAGAGTATGCAGCAGAACTGTCAAAGACATGAAGACTAGAATATAGAGAGAAAATTCACAGGGTGAATTGAGGGTGAGGTGTTTTAGGAAGATTATAGATTCTGTATTTGAAAATTAGTTGATAAATTAGGGAAAAAACTCTCCCTCGCTCCAAAAAAGACAATACTCTTTAAAATCAGAAAAATCTACCTCTAAAAAAATCTCTCTCCTCTTTCAACATGAATGTTATGTCTGTATTATCTGTTGTCAGTGATTACATTCAATAACATTCTGGGTTACTACCATCTTTGACATAATTAGCCTTGATTTCAGCAAAGTAAATGGTTAAAAGATAAACTGGTCTGTATTACCTGGATTGTTTTCTTTAATGGTGACTAAATAGAACAATCCTCTTGGTGAAAGGAGCTCTGGAGCCAGTGGAAACAATCTGTCCATGACTTCACGACCATTTCTGCCACCAGCCCAAGCTGCCTCTATCCCGTGACTCCTTACCTGTGACCAATTAGAAAGATTGTTCTGTTTTGACTTAAGTTACATTAAAAAAACGGAATCTTTTTGACAAGTAACGTTCACCAAACAGGTATATGCTTTTTATTTTACTGCTGATGAGGAGGCAGCAGTAAAGCTGAATCGGAGCCCCACCATTTCCTAGCATGTGTGACCCTGCATAAGCCTGTCATCTTTTTTTTTTGCCCTTGGGATAGATCGTTGTGTGATTAGCAACATAAAGCTAAAGGTCCTAAATATCTGTCACCATTTCACATTTAATTATGGCAGCTGGCACTACAGGAGAAAACTCCCTCACAGAGCCCTTCATGTCTCCAAATCTTATACAGGTAAGTCTGTAATCTTGATGAATTAGTTTCCTCCCTTACCTGTAAAATTAGAAAAACAACAGTTTTATCTGTAAAATTAGGAAAATGATAAAAAATTATTTTTGTCCTTTAGGAATAAATGAGGAAGTATATTTAAAGTTTGAGAACAGTGCTCTGTGCATAATAATGTGGTTTAATAATAGTTGATACTATTAATACAATGTTTAAATTCTTATACTTAATATAGAACAATTAGGAAGAAACTAAAAGGGAGAACTTGTATTATAAGAGATCTACTTTGCAGCAACAAAGTTTCAAAATGTCCCACTGTATCTGGCTCTCTTCTAGATTACTGAGAGTACTACAGCCGTTTTTTAGGAACCCATTTATTACATAAAAGTACATTGAAGCATTTTTTCCTATAATGATCTAATTATAGTATAGAAACAAAGCCCAGAGTTTATATAGTATTAAAAATCTTTAGATTCTTAACATTGTATATTGTTTCTAAAACTTAAGAATACATCGAGAGATGAATGGATAAAGAAGATGTGGCACATATATACAATGGAATATTACTCAGCCATAAAAAGAAATGAAATTGAGTTATTTGTAGTGAGGTGGATGGACCTAGAGTCTGTCATACAGAGTGAAGTAAGTCAGAAAGAGAAAAACAAATACCATATGCTAACACATATATATGGAATCTAAAAAAAAAAAAAAAAAAAGGTCATGAAGAACGTAGGGGCAAGACAGGAATAAAGATGCAGACCTACTCGAGAATGGACTTGAGGACACGGGGAGGGGGAAGGGTAACCTGGGACGAAGTGAGAGAGTGGCATGGACATATATACACTACCAAATGTAAAATAGATAGCTAGTGGGAAGCAGTTGCATAGCACAGGGAGATCAGCTCGGTGCTCTGTGACTAGCTAGAAGGATGGGAGGGAGGGAGACACCAAGAGGGAAGAGATATGGGAATATATGTATATGTATAACTGATTCACTTTGTTATAAAGCAGAAACTAACACACCATTGTAAAGCAATTATACTCCAATAAAAACGTTAAAAAAAAGAATATCTTGATGAAATCACTCAAAAACTACTTAAACCCTAATACAATTATTTTCTTCCTAATCCCTTTAATGGTTTTTGTCCACATTTTAAATTATTTACATACAATTATACATTCTGCTTTTATTCATTTATCATGGCATATATTTCCCCATTATAAATAATTTCTTGGGAATTGCCTGGCGGTCCAGTGGTTAGGGCTCCACACTTCCGCTGCAGGGGGCATAGGTTTGATCCCTGGTTGGGGAACTAAGATCCTGCGAGCCACATGGTGTGGCCGTAAAAAAGAATTTCTTTATACCTATAACCATATACATGTACAAATAAGAGAAATATGTTCTTATACCTCCTTTAAAAAAAAACCTGTACTTTTCCCTTTTCCTGTTTTGCTTGTCTGCTACCCTCTCATCTTACATACACACACACACGTTTTTCTTTTTTGTCTGTGTTTTACAAAAAAGGATTATATCTACATTCTTACCTGTATCTTGCTTTTCTCAACAGTACCATATGGAAATCTCTTCATGTGATCAGGTATAGTTCAATTTCCTTTTTAATGGCTGCATAATATTTTATTGTGGAAAAGTATCATTTCTTATTTAGCTATTGGGCATTCAGCATGTCCATTTGTTTAATTTTTTTGTATCTAATTTAAATTATTCTCATATTTATCATAAGCTCCTCAATATAATTTCCCACATAGTTAATCATACTAGGGAATTTATCAGTTCCTCTGCTTTTTTTATCATGCCTTTCCTCCTGGAGACTTCCCTTTTCTATCATTCCAAGAATTCCCTTTTTCTGGGGCCCATATCTTCCTGTTTCTTGGCTTACTCCCTTATTTTGGTGGAGCCCATTATCTGGATGTTTCACAGGGTAAAGTTACCTGTGGAAAGAGTGCATGGTGATGACAGCTTTTGCCAAGACTGTCCCTTGTCACTTCTGTTTCAAAGTGGACTAAGAGCCCTCTGTGCTGGACCCTGTTTACATGTCCCCAAGGGATGATCAGCCAGGTTTGTCTGCTTGCACTAGAGACCACCCTCCAGGAGGATTGCCTGGTAACAAGCACATTCTCACAGGCCAGGGAGGGGAAGTTTTCATCTCTGGAAGGAGTCACGTTCAGTGGTCTGCTGACTGCCTACTACCTGGGCTTTGCTGTGCCTTCTCCTGATCCTTTATAAGTCACAGTTACAAACCAACAGTACCTAACCTCATGTTGAGGGATGTAATAGTAAGTATAGCCACAACTTTTTATATGTACAAACTCCTATTATTTGTATGTCTCCTGGATCTAACCTCTAAGTCTCTTACCTTTTACCTTCATTGTTTCCTTCTTTTTATCTTCATGCTCAATGCACTGAAATATTTTCATTTGGTTTCCATGCCACTGATTCAGGTCTTGACAGAGACTACATTATCTTTAAATTCATTTCCTAATGTTTTACACAGTAAAACATGTTTTCAGGCTCCAGAAAATCTTTGTTGTGCTGTATTTAACCCTGCTCTCCAGCTAATTGCTCAGCTAATGGAAATTATGACACTAGCTCTCTCTGTTGGAACTGTGACAAAGCCCAAGTCATTGCCCACACTCAATTACCTACATAATTACACACACAGCTTAGGAGTAGGAATGTGGGAGAAAGGAAGCCCATTCATCTCACCATGTTCCCAGAATCTCCTCCTCATTCACTAGTCTTCCCAGTAGTCTGTAGACCTGATACACCAGGATTTACTTAACTGTCTCTCTTCTGTTACATATATAGGTTCATATTACTTGTCATCATAAATAAAGGTGCACTAAACATATTTTTGTAAATTACAATTTATATTCTGTTGTTAATCATTTTCCTAAATTAGATCTCAAAGACTGAGATTATTGGACTAAAACATTTTTGTCACGCTTGATATTTATTTCCATAGTGCTTTTCTAAAGAGTTTTATTAAGCTGCAGGGACTTCCCTGGTGGTGCAGTGGTTAAGAATCCTCCTGCCAATGCAGGGGAGACGGGTTCAATCCCTGGTCCGGGAAGTTCCCACATGCAGAGGAGCAACTAAGCCCATGCGCCTCAACTACTGAGCCTGCGAGCCACAACTACTGAGCCCACATGCCACAACTACCGAAGCCCATGTGCCTTGAGCCCACGCTCTGCAATGAGAAGCCACTGCAATGAGAAGCCCGCGCACTGCAACGAGGAGTGGCCCCTGCTCGCCGCAACTAGAGAAAGCCTGCGCACAGCAATGGAGACCCAACGCAGCCAAAAATAAATAAATAAATAAATTTATATTAAGAAAAGTTTTATTAAGCTGCATTTCCCTCAACTGCTGTCCACCTTATGACAATGACTTTCCTTCTCACATGAGTTCATATGTCAGGGGAGCAACAACTTCTCAGTAGTAACAGCAGCAATATAGACCCTTCCCATCTTGGTAAAGGTGAATGTAATATTTATCAGCCTTGTCAGAGAGTGATCATCAAAGAATAAAATAGGTACAATAATTCAGAGGAAAGCTAGCTAGTCCATCACTAAACTTTTGTCTGCTTTGACCATCCTTTTGCGGTACATGGGCCTCTCACTGTTGTGGCCTCTCCCGTTGCGGAGCACAGGCTCCGGACGTGCAGGCTCAGCGGCCATGGCTCACGGGCCTAGCCTCTCCGCGGCATATGGGATCTTCCCGGACCAGGGCACGAACCTGCGTCCCCTGCATCGGCAGGCGGACTCTCAACCACTGCGCCACCAGGGAAGCCCTGACCATCCTTTCTTTAAACTGGGAAATGGTTACTGCGGTTTGCCTCTTCATCACTGGAAATGCTACAGCGATGCGTGTCAGGGTTATAGCTTTTTCCTACCTGAGATGAGGACTGCTTTCCCCCACCTCCACTTCCTGACACCTGTGAAAGGAGGAAAGCTGAGGCTTTCAGAAATAATTCCTATGTGAATTTAAGGTGATTAAAAAGATCTTTTTTTGCAAATTTGTTATTCATGATAAAGGTACACACAGATACATGAATTTAAACACCATGGCTTGATTTGGATGGGATTTTAAAGAATAGGTATGGACCACAGTTTGTATTTCCATTAGTTTCAGGTTCCTTTCCTATGTCTACCAATAGTATCCAATAATTGACAATTACGAGTAAAATGAGAGCAGTCTGTGTTATTAGCGGCTGACTGATGTCATATAATGAAGTATGTTTGACTTTTAGATAGAAAAAAGCTGAAAATATTAGTAATTAAATTTTGTTGTATGTCTTACCTCTTCAGGTGGAGTCACTACATAGGGAGGATTAAACACCAGAAGATCAACTTTTTCCTTCAATCTTGGTAGCAAGCCTTTGACCTAAAAAATGTTCAAAATAGTCAGAATTTTAAGCTGGACCCAGAAACAGTAAATAAGTAGATGGATAGATAGATATCCATCTAATCAATCTTTAAATATACTCTCTCATGTTTTTAGAAAAAATGTGTTAGAGAGCCAAATTTAACAGAAATGGAGATAAATATCTTTACACTTTCATTCAGATAAAGATTATATGCATTTACCTAAAAATAAGGAAAATAAACTATTTATCAAAATGAACACTCTGCTCTTCAACAGCTCACATGTTTACATTCTGGGCTCACTTTTAGAAGATAAAATAAGATGGAGGCAAGCTCTCATATATTCTACATAGATTTGTGCACAACTTTAAAGTTATAGCTGCTAACTTACACTTATTTTCTATAACCAAGGGAAATATTTTACAAGATGACAGAAAACATATATGAATGACAAAAATATCAGAAGACAGAGTTTTGTTTTTCTTTCTACTTCTTTAATTACTTGTATATATATTGGCTAAAACAATTAGATATTAAAGAAACAAAGGACTAAAAATAGTGGGAAGAGACCTGTAAAACATCAGTTGTTTGGCATTTTATAAATATTTGAACTGATACAACTTTCTATAGAATAAGAAAGATGTCTTTTTTTTTTTTTTTTTTTTAAAGAAGATGTTGGGGGTAGGAGTTTATTAATTAATTAATTTATTTTTGCTGTGTTGGGTCTTCGTTTCTGTGTGAGGGCTTTCTCTAGTTGTGGCAAGCGGGGTCCACTCTTCATCGCAGTGCGCGGGCCTCTCACTATCGCGGCCTCTCTTGTTGTGGAGCACAGGCTCCAGACACACAGGCTCAGTAGTTGTGGCTCACGGGCCTAGTTGCTCCGCGGCATGTGGGATCCTCCCAGCCCAGGGCTCGAACCCGTGTCCCCTGCATTAGCAGGCAGACCCTCAACCACTGCACCACCAGGGAAGCCCCAAGAAAGATGTCTTTTTAAAGAAAGTATATTTAGGGCAAAATGCCATTTAAAGCATCCCTCTGATTGAATTAAATAATGAAGTATTTAAAAAATTATGTCTGATGATGTCATCCTATACCTTCACAGGCACAGTAAAGTAAAAATGCTGTATCTGGATGAGTTCTCACCCCTAAAGCCATTTCCTTCAATTATTACTTCACACTGACTCTCACTCATGAATTCCAACCCTGTTATTCTTCAAAGGTAACTTCTTTCTCTACTCATTTAAAAAGAGAACAGATAACTATTTTGCGGAACATAATTCAGGTGTATCTTCTGCAAGTAGAAAGGCGACTAGTTAATCTGCTGTTCTTTCTAGTAATAACATCGGTGAGGAAGTATATTTGAAATAACCAAAAGCTTTGTCTTCAATTCCATAAAGAAATTAAGTTTCCCAATTGTAAAAAGAATTCAAAAATGTAATTTTCCAGAAATGCTGAGTAAGGACATTAGAAAAGAATTTGCTGTGTAATTATTTATGATGGCCCTGAGGTACTATATACTAATAATCATTTCAGTACTGGACTTCAAATAAAGGAACAAATTGATACTAAAAAAACAGAAAATTACCGAATTAAAAAGAAAATGGATTTAAATGAGAAGTCACTGCAGACTGGATATAAAGTCTAATTACAGGCAACCCTCACTCATCCATATCTACCTTTTGAATAGTCTCACAGCACTAGAATAAACCCAAGAATTAAGAAGTAAGCAAAACAGGCCTCTGACAGCAAGTTTTAAATCCATACAGCAAAAGGTACTTTGTGTGAGAAGCACTTATTCAGAATCCCTTAACTCTTAGTTTAAATACAAGTCTAACTAAATTAATTGTTTGGTATTCTAGCACAAAGCACATGAAAAGAGACAGGAAAGTGCTATCAATGGGCAGCAGTGAAACATGACAACATAAAGCAAGTGTAAAGACAGACAAAGAGGAGAGAAAAAAACCCCTCAAAATCACTGCAGGCTATAGCTACTTAATGTAAAGGCAGAAACACCTGAATAAACCTTAGTCATTATCATGTATAGTACAGAATAATAACTGATATTCATATTAATGACCCTGAATCACTAAAAGGTAAAATTATGTTCATTTTGTTTTAAGAATGTAAGGAAATGCATAAGACATATATGAAAAAGATTTTCTTCTAAAACTAAAAAAGAAATACAATGAAAGTACTACTTTGTGAACAAACTCAGTTATCCAAAACAATGATTTTCTTTTATATGATAGCTGTGACACTCTATGTCCAGTGTTCTGAATACAAGCAAATGTAAATAGTTTTGTAAATTGATCACAATACCTATGCTCATACCTATCTCTTCCTACCTTCTTTGCCACAAGTCAACACTCCACATCATGGTCAGCTTTCATTACTGAAAGAATGGATTCTGACAGCTTTAGAACTGACTACCACCAGTCATGTTATAATACAGCTGTGAGACCTCTCGACTTTGATTCGGAAGATGTGGGCTTAAATTCTGGATTTATCACTTTATTAATTATGTGACTTTCAAAAGTGTCCCTTACCTCTGTTAACAAAAATAGATATTCTGAATTTCTTGTACCTCTAAAGTTTTATTGTTCTATCAAAAATATATATAATACTAATTATGGACACATTAAAGAAACAACTTTAAAAATTTAGGGACTTCCCTGGTGGCACAGTGGTTAAGAATCCACCTGCCAATGCAGGGGAAATGGGTTTGATCCCTGGGTCCAGGAGGAGCCCACATGCCGCAGAGCAACTAAGCCTGCAAGCCACAACTACTGAAACCCGCACGCAGTCTAGGGCCCGTGTGCTGCAACTACTGAAGCTCGCACGCCTAGAGCCCATGCTCTGCAACAAGAGAAGCCACTGCAATGAGAAGCCTGTGCACCGCAACGAAGAGTAGCCCCCGCTCGCTGCAACTAGAGAAAGCCTGCGTGCAGCAACAAAGACCCAATGCAGACAAAAATTAATAAATTAATTAAAAAATAAATAAAATAAAAATTTAAAGAGTAAAATCACCACACTGATTATCTTTCTTGATAGTCTAATTTTTAATGGCAGTAACAACTTCTAGTGATATGTATAGAATTTCTTAGATCTTTGGCTTAATTCCTTCTAAGCTGTAAAATCATTTGTGAATTTTAAAAAAAGAAAAGCTCAATACCCTTATCAGTACAAGAATAATACAGGTCAAGAAGCATGGAAAGCATTTTATATTTCTTATGCCCACCTGGTACACACTATTATGATTTTTGCTTATAAAAAGGCAATCACATTTATAACTGAAAAAAAGTTCAGAATCATCCAAATCTTACTAATATAATGTAAAATGTTTTAAAAAATGGAACTGAAAAACGTACGATGTGTAACTTAAAATGATGGTTCTGTAGTTGTCATTTGTTGTTTTTACCTGCCCAGGACCCATTCTGCCTTTCATCTGATTACATGTCCTTGACTTTCATTGGGGAAACTCTACCTCCTCTCATTCTCAATCCAAGTGGCTTGGATTATCCCAACCGAGCTGCCGGAGTGGGACTATGACTCAGGCTCGAGCCAATCATGTGCATATTCCAGTCCCCCTTGAGAGATAGGCATATGACTAAAGCTGATATAAATGGCACTCATTCTGGGGCTTCTGCTAGAGTAACTGAATAGAAAGTGTTTCTTTCCCTGTGAAGTTGCTGAGAAACAAGATACATACATGCAAGCATCTTGTTACCATGAAGGGAACAACTGCTGAGGAATACAGCCACTAGAGAGAAGTTTACAGCTAAGAAAAAGATGCCTGTAACATCATTTGAGTTCCTGACACTGTTCACTCTTTCTATTAAAGCCAGGTTGAGCATTCTTCTGACTGAAAGATACCTGATCTATACAGGCCAAGAGAAAGTCCCTTTGAATTATGGAAAAGATGGATTATATCAGTCAAGAATTTACTTTGTTCAGCGGGTTAAAAGTTAATTAATGACTCAAGTTTATTTGACCTAAATCACCTTGACCTTAACTTACTTGAAAAGAAAATTAATTATTACAGTACTGGACAAGAACTAACAGCTTACCAAATCTGTAATTATTGGTTGAATGTGGACTTTGTTACAGCGTGCTGTCTCCAGTGTACATGCTGCTGCCTCAGGGTTGACATCAGTGCACCTATAAACAGAAAAGAAACCAACTACATCCTGTGTCTACGGACAAAAACGCAAGGAATGTTCTACTCCTTTTACATAAAGTAGATCTATAAAAAAATTGGAATGCTTTAATAATGGTGAATAAAAAAGAGAACTCAGATTTGTTACATTGATGAAAAAGATTGTTATATTGATATAATGTCCAAGAGTAGAAGAATACACTTACATGCACACATATCTGAAGGAGTTTATTAAATTATGAATCCAGCAGAAGAATACTATGTAGCTACCAAAAATGAAATTTAAAAGGAAAATGCTCATCATACAATATTAAATGAAAAACATAGGAAATGAAAAAAAATAGAGGAAACACAGTTGGACTATGTGTGGTAAAATTTATAGGTGATTTAAAAAAAATTATTTATTTGGTTGCGCCTGGTCTTAGTTGTGGCACATGGGCTCCTTAGTTGTGGCAGGTGGGTTCCTTAGTTGTGGCATGCAAACTCTTAGTTGCGGCATGCAGGTGGGATCTAGTTCCCTGACCAGGGATGGAACACAGGCTCCCTGCATTGGGAGCATGGAGTTTTAAACACTGCACCACCAAGGTGATTTTTATTTTCTTCTTTATATTTTCTATATTCTTAAATCTTCTAAAGAGAAATTTTATTAACTTCCAATTTTTTCTGATAATCAACTTATGTATCTAAAATAAGATTCATTTTTTATTCTAATAATTTAATATAAAATTAAAATAATAAATAATATGAAAAAAATTGAGAAGATGCTGAGCTGGTGCAGGCCCAGGCCCGCCTAGTACAAAGTTAAGGAGGTAGGGAGGAAGGTGGGGAAGCAGGAGGGAGGCAAACTGCCCTGCACAATGGTGAGGAGGCAGCTCAGAATGTGGTGGGTGTTATGAATGGCTGGCTTGACACTTTGGTGTGTACAATGTACTAAAAAAAGACAAAGGGAATTCTAAATCCTTCTAAACCAGCTGGTGAGGGAAGAGGGCAGGACAAGGATGGGGATAAGGGAACCAATGTAGGCCTTCTGAAGGCCTCTGAGGGGAGGGGCTGGAATGTACTGTGTGGTTAGCAATGACATGGGAATGGATGGGAAAGGGCCAAAGTGAACTGTACCATGCAATGAAGCGATGGAAGAAAGACCCACGACTTGGCCAGCAAAGCTGGGGCAAAGGTCTGGGGAGGGGAGGAAGAGAGAGAGGGACTGGGTCCCAGTAGCCTGGGTGCAGTGGTTAAGAATCCACCTGCCAATGCAGGGGACACGGGTTCGACCCCTGGTCCAGGAAGATCCCACATGCCGCGTAGCAACTAAGCCCATGCACCACAACTACTGAGCCTGCTCTCTAGAGCCCACAAGCCACAACTACTGAGCCTGCATGCCACAACTACTGAAGCCCACACGCCTAGAGCCTGTGCTCTGCAACAAGAGAAGCCACTGCAATAAGAAGCCCGCGCACCGCGATGAAGAGTAGCCCCCGCTCGCCGCAACTAGTGAAAGCCCACGTGCAGCAACGAAGACCCAACGCAGCCAAAAATAAATAAATAAATTTTAAAAAAAGATTCAAATTTAGGGATGACCTAAAATTATTATGCTTCTTATGTAATTATGCAGTATGATGGAATGGTTTTGAACATGCAATTATAACTTTTAGGGAAGCATAACTTGCATCTGAGTACTTACTACACTTAAATAGACACTATCAGATACATATTATTTACTTACAAAAGTGATTTCATTCAAGCAAGATGTGGATGAATTGGTATACTTACATGTACAAAGCTTGAGGACCTATCATAGAGGCTAGGAATGCAGATACCACTCCAGACCCTGATCCTACTTCAAGGCATATTTCCACTCTAAAAAAAACAAAATAAAACAAGTATTAGTAGTGGTATTAAAATACACATCTTGGAAAATAACTCATGCTACTTTTATGTCTGTTTATCCAGCATCATCCCTCACCTACAAATATATGGAAATATAAAACAAATTTATAAATAAGCTGATTTCCGACAACCACTCTGTGCTTAATACTGCATAGTTCAAAACTGTTTTGGGGTATGTAATTTATTTTAAGTCTGTAAAATAGTAATATAGCAGGTAGCTTTCAATTAATTTCTATAAAACATTACATAAACCATGGAATGTTAATTTAGGGTTGGAAATATTAATATGGAAGACATCAGCCCTTTCCACAAGGAGCTTCTAGTTTGGTATTTCCTAAAATGATAGGATATTACTACAATATTTATTTATGAAAAACAGTTTCTCTGTCACTTTGAAGTAATTTGTAAGTCCATCCGCATATCCCAGGGAAAGAAAAGTTCCCCCATTCTACTGATAAGATTTAGAGCAGCAAAGAAATTCCCTATTTGTACAGCTCTACACTGAATTGGGAAAGTATCTGAGTATCTGATCTTAGAATATTAATAATACTCCTAAGAATGCTATTGAATATAATAAATTCTTGATTCTACTGTATTTGTCCTTCCCTATAATCATATATATACATCAAAGGCACGAATTATCCCCATTACAGAAATAGGTTTGATGGGATACAGGGGCCTCTCTAGTGCCTAACTTTCCAAACAACTATTCAAAACCAACAAACTCCAGGGGTTCCTCACTTTTGGAACCATTTCTACACATCTGACAAGCCTTTACTGTGCTGTAGCAAGATCTCTTGAATCTTACCAGGCAGCTTCTACTTGAAAATAACTATTGTGGCCTCATAAATAATTAAAACTCCAAGACCAGAAATACCCAAGATTTTAAAACAAAATCGGTTCCTTTTCAAGCACACTTTGCAAGGCCCTTTGTGCTTGTAAATCTTTCTGTGATATCTTGATAATAAAAGACGTTATAAAACAGTACTGTTCCATCCTATCTTCCAGTAAATCCAAAAGTTCCACCGTTCACAATGAAAAACTAGTTTAATAACAGTTGGGGCATTTTACACATGGAAAAATCTGACCACGAGGGATAAATAAACACAATACGGATCTTTGAAGCCTGACAACTCTTTGTTTCATCCTGAGAAAACCCATTTCAACTCTTGATCTTTACATAAATCTAATTATCCAAATTTCCTTCATTTAAAAAATGACAATGTAAGTATTCACTTTTTATATTATTAATTTAAAACTTATATGAGCACTTCAACAAATCAATTTTAATACTTATTAGGAGCTAGGGTATATTCTATAGGCAGCTAGCTGCATGTAACTTTAATTTTTTTAGTTAAATGAAAAATTCAGTACTAGTCACATCTCAAGGGCTCAGTAGTCACATGGGGCTAATGGCTGTTGCTAGATAGCTGAGTATGCTATTCAGTGGGTTTAAATACACTCCCCTACTCCAATATTTTACAACCTCATTTCCTATTTGTGCCCTTCCATTGCTAGAAGATGCTTTTATTACTGAGTAAATTAATGTCATGCGACACTGATATTTACTAAAAGTTGTAATATTAAGACGCAGCTTTTCAGAATGTTTCGCTTTTGAACGTGTTATAATATCGCTACTCTCAGGGGCTTAGGGTCTTCAGTTAACAGCTGATAGGAAAAGATACATCCCGGCGTGGTGACGAAGCATGGAGTCCCTGAGACCAAAACACCACCTTGGCAACTGCGGGCAGATCCCCGCTACACTGACTACGTGTATCCACGGAAAAATCCTCAGATACGGTGTTCTGGTGTCAACTGTCGCCAAGTGGACCGACACCGCCTCCTCTCGGGGACGGCGGCGACAGTCCTTGCCTTGATCGTCCGCCGCCGCCTCTCCAGGACTCCCGAGCCCTCTCCCGCGGGGACCCTCGCCCTCGTCGCACCCCATGAGTTCGGCTGCCGCCGCCTCGAGCGCGTCCAGCAGCAGGAATGTGTCCTCCGCGGGCTCGTACACGTCGCTGAAGGAGCCACGGCCCACATGCCTGTGCAACGGCGTAGGGAACCAAGGCGCCGCCATCTTTCGCTCCTCCGGCTCACGCTTATGCGCAATGCGCATGCGTGCGTGCAAGGGCGCAGGCCCAGCAGTGGGGGCGGGGCACCGGGGGGCGGAGAGTAGCCTCGCTTACAGGTTGTCAGGAGATGAACTTGGAATGTCTAATTAGGCGGTTATATAATCTGCAGCTACTAACATTTGCTTTCCTCTTTAGAGTATTAAAATTTGTTTTATTTTATGGACTAGCACCGGATAGAGGCATCCTCTATTGTTTTTGATTAAGGTGAATGTTTTCTCTCTCTATTCTAAGAAGTTTCCTTCTATTCCTAGTTGGCAAAGATTTGAAAAAATACATAATGTAATGGTTACTAAATTTAACCTTTTTTTTTCTTTTACATCCATTGAACTTTCAACGTTGAGCCTTAAGATTAAGATTTGTTTTCCTTATTTCATTTTTTTCTAGTGCAATATAGTACAAAAATTGCCTTTCTTATGTTGAATCATGAATGCTCTCTTTTTATAAACCTCACTCAGGCAAAATGATGCATTTTTCTTTTATTTAATACACTGTTGAATTTGAAATGCTAATGATCTAGCTCTGTTTTGTATCAGGGTTATGCTTCCTTAGGACATCGTTTCTGGAGCATTTGGTAGAACTACCCATAAAACTGATTGGGCTTGGTGCTTTCAGTGGGTGGTTCTCTGGTGTTTGGGGGAATCTTCTATAGGTTATTAGACTATTCAGGTATTTGCATTCTTTTTGAGTCAGTTTTTGAAATTTCTTTCTCACTAAAATATTTAAATTTGAGAAATAAAAATACAAAGTACTTGGATAACATTTTTAAAAACCTTGAATATCCACCACCCAGAATTGACAATTGGTAGTATTTTCTCATGTTTCCTTAAAAGAGTTTTAAAATATAAGAACTAAAATATTACAAGTAGGGCTTCCCTGGTGGTGCAGTGGTTGAGAGTCTGCCTGCCGATGTAGGGGACACGGGTTCGTGCCCCGGTCCGGGAACACCCCACATGCCGCAGAGCGGCTGGGCCCGTGAGCCATGGCCGCGGAGCCTGCTCATCCGGAGCCTGTGCTCCGCAACGGGAGAGGCCGCAACAGTGAGAGGCCCGCGTACCGAAAAAAAAAAAAAAAAAAAAAAAAAAAAAAATTACAAGTAAAGTGGATGTCATTTCTGTACTCACCTTCAGTTCCATTTTGTAATCCTCAATCCAAAATAACTTCTTTCATGGATTTAGGATCCATCTAACCCATGTTTTCATGCTTTTATTCATACATTCATAGACAACATCTGGTTTATGTGTTTTCATATTTGTGTAACTGGTGATAGGTTGGACGTATTGTTCTTCAAATTTCCTTTTCACTCAACATTATCTGAGATTTGTGTTTTGGTATATAAAGTTAGTTTACTCCTCTTAATTGCCACATAGTTTTTTTGAAATTATAAAACAATTGCTATCTGGCATGGATAAATATCAATTGGTAAACATTTAGTTTTTTCCAGGTTTTCACTGTTATGAATGACACTGTAATCAACTTTCTTAAACATGGCTTTTTCTGGTCTTTACAGAAATTTCCTGGGATTCAACCTAGAGTGGATCAGCAGGGTTGTAATGTGTACACATTTTAAAATTTACTTGACATTTTCAAATTTCAAAATTTCTCCCCAAGCTAATTGTGCTTATTTATATTTCTGCCACGATTTTGTGGCAGATTTTAATATTTAATATTGTTAGATTTATTTTTTGTTTATTTTAAATTGAATTGTTCTAATTGCTAACTGAGGTTAGGCATGTGTTCATATTTTCATCATTTGAGTTTCTTCCTTTGTGAACTGTCTGTTCATTTTTGCATGTTTTTCCTTTTTGGTTTTGTTTTTATTTTTACCAAGGTTGAAAACATACATAGGCCAAATAATTCTACATGATTTATTATGAAAAAACAATCCACTCTAGCACACCAGCACCCAACTTCTCATGTCTCATTTCCCAGGGGTGGCCATTTTCAACTTTTAGCTGTTTCTTTGGCCATCTATTCCCATCTTTCTATATACCAAGCTTATAATGATATTACTTATTTGTCAACTTTAGCGTTATATGTTGAGTTCTCATAGTAGGAGGTAAAGTTCTCATGATAGAAGGCAAGAATTTAATTCTTCTGCCTCAAATAAACAAATGCAATTGCCACGCCCTCTCTCCCCAGGTTCTCAATATCATTATATCATGATTTTTTTACATTTTTTTAATATAAATGCTACTCAAAACAGATGTGTAATATACTAGTTACATTTGCTTTCCTGTACAACTTTTTGCTTTTCCTTAAAGCTAATAATTATCCAGTATATTAGTTTCCTAGGCCTGTCATAACAAATTACTACAAACTAAGGGGTTTAAAAGAACAGAAATTTATTCTCCCATAGTTCTGGAAGTGAGAAACTCAAAATCAAGGTGTTGGATAGGCCATGCTCTCCATGAAGCCTCTAGGTAAGAATACTTCCTTGCTTCTCCTAACTTCTGGGGGTTACCAGCAATCCTTGACCTTCCTTGGCTTGTGGCAGTGTAGCGCCCATCTCTGCCT
The DNA here is from genome assembly GCF_964341445.2 of Mesoplodon mirus. NCBI lineage: Eukaryota > Metazoa > Chordata > Mammalia > Artiodactyla > Ziphiidae > Mesoplodon > Mesoplodon mirus. The sequence goes on along the minus strand of NC_138982.1, from coordinate 131,262,960 downwards.
TAGTCTTCACATGGCTTTCTTTCCTGTATGTATTTATATCTCCAAATATTTCCTTATTAGGACACCAGTCATTAGATTTAGGGCCCTAGCTATTCTAGTATGACCTCATTTTAACTTGATTATATTTGGAAAGATTCTATTTGCAAATAAGGGCATATACACAGAGATGGGGGTGAGTGGATGGTTTAGGACCTCAACATGTCGTTTGGGGGAATATGATTCAACCCACAACACCTGGTGATAAGTACTTTTTCACTTGCATAGTGTTCTACATATCAAAGTTCAGCCTCAAAGTCTCTTCTAATTGTTTATCCTCTGCCTGCCCACCACCCCGCCCCACATATATTTAAAGACATTGACAATACTGATTATTTCTATCAAATCTATTTAGGCACCAATATATGGCTCTGGGGTTCATTCCTTAGTTTTGCCTCTTCACCTTCGTTCTCAGGCTAATCCTCTTTTTGGTACCAAGATGGCTGCATCTTTACAGCTTCATGTCACCAAATTCAGTGGAAGAGTCTTTTTTTCCAGTTGCTTGCACAGAAGTCCTTGTCATTCACTCTTTCTTATTGGCTCCGAATAGGTCATGTGCTAATGATTGACTTGATCCTGTGACCAGGTAGATGACATGAGCTCCCCCCGCCTCTCTTGGGATGAGGAGGGGGTGGGCCCACCACAACCAGAGAGCCAGAATGATCCACCAAAGCAAAATTGTGGTACTGATATAGATGCTGGGCAAAAAACATGAGCTGTCTACTACATGAAAATTTTTCATATGTTTGGTAATTATTTGCCTTCAGTTTGTTATTGCATTTTGATTTTGTTTTTCAGTATTTTTTGCTATGCAGATATTTTAAAATATTTATTAAATCTACTTTTAAAGTTTCTGATTCTTGCATTGTGCTTAGTAATGTCTTTCCCACTCTCTGCTCTTTATTTTCTGGTTTTAAAGTATAGACTTCACTATATTAGTTGGATCTACCCTATTACTTAGGTCGTTAGATCTTCTAGAATCTTATTTTATATCTACATGATTTTCTATGGCCTGAATGAAGTGATCTAATTGTTTATAATTGATGCAATCAAAAGTCTTTCATTATTAGCATGCTCCTGTCTACTTATATATTTTTTGGTAGTTTTTGAATTTTCATGATATACCAGTTGGGTCATTGATATTTATGATCAATATATCTTATTTGAGGATTATGTTTACTATAAAATGTCTTTGTCTTGCTTACTGCTTTTTGTTGTGAATTCAACCTTGCTTAAGATTAAGAACACAACACTGCTTTCTTTTTGTTTCCATTTTCTTACTATGCCTTTGTCCTTTTTTCACTTTAATTTTTTCACCCTTAAACTTTGAAACACACATGTGCACAAAGACATTATGTTCTCACGGTGTTCCCACTGATCAGCATCATATCCTCTCTTAATAAAGATAAAAATGTTAGCATGCTTTCACTTGTTTCTCCTAATGTCTCCCAACCCCATTTTGCATGTTGAGATCACCTGAGAATTTAGATGATACTTTTGTTTTTTTAAAAACAGCTGACATGGGCTTCCCTGGTGGCGCAGTGGTTGGGAGTCCACCTGCCAATGCGGGAGACGTGGGTTCGTGCCCTGGTCCAGGAAGATCCCACATGCCGTGGAGCGGCTGGGCCCGCGAGCCATGGCCGCTGGGCCTGTGCGTCGGGAGCCTGTGCTCCATGGCGGGAGAGGCCACAGCGGTAAGAGGCCCGCATACTGCTAAAACAAAAAACAAACAAAAAAACAGCTGACAGTGATTTTAATTTAATGACTCTACTGGCTCTCTGATCCACATATTTATAGTATCCCATGTTTTTTTCCTAGGACTCATATTTAGCTGCAATACATCCTTTATTTTATTTTATTTTATTTTTTTATTTTTTTATTTTTTCTGTACGCGGGCCTCTCACTGTTGTGGCCTCCCCCATTGCGGAGCACAGGCTCCGGACGTACAGGCCCAGCGGCCATGGCTCACAGGCCCAGCCTCTCCGCAGCATGTGGGATCTTCCCAGACCGGGGCACGAACCCGTATCCCCTGCATCGGCAGGCGGACTCTCAACCACTGTACCACCAGGGAAGCCCAATACATCCTTTATTAATTTTTACTGATGGTAGTATCCCAAATATCTTTATTTTACTCTTCAACCTAAGAAGTAGGTTGTGTGTATAAAGAATTCTAGGTTGAGAATCATTTTCCCTTAGAATTTTGAAAACATTTCTCAAGTGTCTTCCTAACATCCAGTGCTGCTGATGAGATGTAGTGCCAATCTGAGTCTTATTCCTTTATGGAAAGTGTAATTTTGGCCCTGGAAATGTATATTTTTGGTTTTCTGAAAGACTCAAGGTAGGAGATGCATATCCATAAGTATATCTATATGTGTGATGGTTAATTTTATGTGTCAGTGTGGTTGAGACATGGTGCCCAGAAACTTGGTCAAACCTTATTCTGGATGTTTCTGTGAGGGTGTTTTCAGATGAGATTAATGTTTAAATCAGTTCACTTGTATTAAAGCAGATTGCTCTCCCCAATGTGGGTGAGCTGACACCCAATCAGTTGAAGGTCTGAATAGAGTAAAAGACTGACCTCCCCAGAGCAAGAGGGAATTCTGCACCAGATAACCTTTGAAACTGCACTACCACATCAGTTCTTCTGGTGTCTCCAGCTTGCTGGACCACCTTGCATATCTTGGGACTTGTCAGCCTCTGTAATTGTGCAAGACAATGCCTTGAAATAGAACTTTTCCTATATATATACACATCCTGGTTCTGTTTCTCTGGAGAACACCAACTAATACTATATGTGTATATTATACTTTTCATTTTGTTAAATACTTGGTGGACTCTTTCAATGTGATCAGTCTTTCTTCCATCAGTTCTGGGAAGTGTATTTCTATGTTTTCTTTGATTTTCCCTCTCCTTCATTCTCTGTTCTTGTCTCCTGGAAATCCAGTCATATAGATGGAGATACACCTAGATGTCTTCAGGTCTTTTTATTTTTATTCTTTCAATCTGTCTTAGATTGGGTTACCTGAAATGGACTCTGAGGTGTGTGTACAGGAAGTTTATTGCCAAAGTTCTCTAAGAAACAATATCTGTGAGGGGGAGAGAGGCAAGGTAGGGAAAAGGGAGAAGTTGAGCCATAATGCAGTTGCAACCAAGGCCTCAGCTGACCTTACATGGAGCTCTGGAGCTGGAATGACCCTTCAGATTGTCCCAAATTCAAGCAAGGGGACTTGTGTGCCTTTGGGGAAAGGACATATAACCTTGGGCAGGCAGTTCTCTTTCCTAAGGGCAATTCCTGCAGAGAGACTTGGCTGTGAGCTGTCAGCAGCCAAAGGTGGTGGAGTGCCTTGGTCCCTAAGGGGCAACCTGGGTGACATACTACAGCACTCCCTACACCATCTCTGCCATTTAGAGGGAAATTTAGGCTTCCAGCTAACATGTCCTCTCTTTAGTTGAACATATTCTGCTTTTTGCCTTCTCTAGTGAGATTTTTATTTGGTAAGCCTTTTTCTTCCTAGTATAGGGTTTTAAAAAATAATAATCTTTTGTTTCATGGAGGCAATATCTATTCTCATCCTTTTGAGATTTACTTTTTTTTGAAGTTTCCATTTGTTTGCTGTATAAATTCGAATTTGGTGAAGTTTCCTTTTTTCATTATGTTGTATGTTTCTCTTTCATGGTGTTTGTTTACCTCAGGTGTTTAATTTTCGGTTGCATGCTCATCTTTGTAGTTGAGGTTCTGTTAGCCCACGTATGTAAGCAGTATGCTTACCACAGTTAGCCTCCAGGGATTTTGAGAAGATGAGGTGTTGTGCTGCCAGGCAGGGCATACCAGTAACTTCTCTTAAGGAAGTGGAGCTACCTGTTTCTCTTAAGCATGGCCTCTGGCCCAACACTCATACCCAATACTCCAGTCTGTGTCTGTTATCTACTCAACAGAGGGAGTTAGAGGAGAGTTAGAAATCGCCTGCCTACTGCTCTGATATGGATGGAATCAGCCACCCTGGTGGTTGCTCCAGGATTCCCTCCAACTCCTTGTGTCCACAAGCTGTACACTTGGCGTTCTCTGGTCACTCCTGACTTTCCTCTGACTGTCACATCCTTCCTGCTCCCTTTTTAGGATGAGTGGGACACTGTATCACCTCACTCCCTGTATCCTTTCCATCTTCCTTATAGTAAGTCTTCCTGGATTCCTGAGGCTGCAACCCTCAAAAACTACATTTTTTAGATTCCCCTGAAGCTCCAGTTTTAGATGTGATTTAAATCCCACCAATCATTTACAACCACGTAAGTTTTGGAAGGAAGAGTGGAACACTCTGATGTAGAGGCTGACTTCTTGCCTGTGTTATTTCTGCTGGCAAGCTGCATTGTAGAGGGGTTTGATTTTTTTGCAACAACTCTGACAGGATTCTCAGTGTTAGGCCTCTAGCTTCATGGGTATCGAGAGGCAGAGCACAGTTCCTTCATTTTGCAGCTGTGGATGGGCGTATATGTGATTTGAGCCTGCAGTTAGCAGCTGCAGCAGCGGATTCCTGATTCCATGGTTTCCTGACTGTGGCAGGGCCAGTAGCTCAGTTCTGTAATGTGCCTTTAGGAGGTGTTCCTGGAATTTCAGCTCAGAGCTGATCTTCTTTAAACCTTTCAATGATTATAATACCCATTGGATATCATATTTAAAAAATTCCTTTTAGCTTGAACTAACTGGAGTGGATCCTATGGTATGCAACAAAACCCTCACTGATACATGGGGATTCCCTGCATTTTCTGGTATGTTGTGATAATACCTTCTTATTTCAGAGATGTTTTACATTTGTTATTTTAAGGATATTTGGTTCCATCATTACTGGTGGTTTTGGTGGTATGGTAGTAAAATCAAATGCTTAGGCATTTTGATTTCATCTTCTTAGTGAGAATTCTTTTTTCTCAGCGGCAATAGAGTCTAATAGCATATTGCAACAAGGTATATTTCTACTCTTAAAAAGGCTTTGGTATAAGCCTCTTACATAAGAGAGAATATCTTCTCTTTTTTTCTGGCAAGATATATATTTAGCTGGTTCTTGTCTCATCTTAGCCTGGCTTGCATTTTAATAGAAACCACAAGTTGCAGCTGGCTCTTTTCATGATATCCAAGAGTGGAACCAACCTTGATTAGTTTACAAGTCTCCTCTTGGTGTAAGGGGGTTATGTAGATTATTTAAGTTAATTCCACTGTAGTTTAGTAGTTAGTGAAATAACACATGATTTGAAGATAGAACATTTTTAGTGCTTCTTCAAGAATGACTCTAAATCTTTCCAACCAAAGAATTCTTTTCAAAAATTTTTGTTTGTTTATTTTCATAAAGCATCAACTTTTCAGGGTTGTTCACTACACTTAAAGCACTATGACACAGACTGGGAGAAAATATTTGCAAAAGACACATAAAGTACTGTTATCCAAGATATACAAAGAACTCTCAAAACTCAACGATAAGAAAACAAACAACCTAATTAAAAGTTGAGCAAAAGATCTGAACAGACACCTCACCAAAGAAGACATACAGATTGTAAGTAAGTATAGTTAGGAAATCTCAAATTAAAATGATGAGGTATGAGTATACACCTATTAGAATGGCCAAAATCCAAAACACTGATAACGCCAAATGCTGGTAAAGATGTGGAGCAATAAGAACTCTCATAGGTTGCTGGTGGGAACGCAAAATGGTACAGCTAGTTTGGAAGACAGTTTTGTGGTTTCTTACAAAACTAAACATACTCTTACCATATGATCCAGCAATCCTTGATATTTATCCAAAGGAATGGAGAACTTATATCAAAACAAAAGCAGCTTTATTCATAATTGCCCACATTTGGAAGCAACCAAGATGTCCTTCAGTAGGTGAGTGGATATATAAACTGTGATACGTCACAGACAATGGAATATTATTCAGCTCTCGAAAGAAATGAACTATCAAGCCATGAAAAGACATGGAGGAAAATTAAATGTATATTTTGAAGGGAAAGAAGCCAAACTGCAAAGATGATATATGGCATGATTCTAACTATATGACATTCTGGAAAAGGCAAAACTATACAAACAGTAAAAATATCAGTGGTTGCCAGGGTTTAGTGGGGAAGGAGGGTGAACAGACAGAGGATAGAGGATTTTTAGGGCAGTGAAACTATTCTGTATGATACAAAATGGTGGATACATGGCATTATACTTTCATCAAAGCCCATAGCATGTGCAACACTAAGACTGAAGCCTAATTGTAAACTATGGACTTTGGGTGATAATAATGTGTCAGTGAAGGTTCATCTATTGTAGCAAATATCTCGCTTTAGTAGGGGATGTTGATTGTGGGCAGGCAGTATGTGTGTAGGGGAAGGGGGTATATTTAAACTCTGTACTTTCCATTCAATTTTGCTGTGAATCTAAAACAGCTTTAAAAAACATACTATGACACACTAAAAAGAAAACATATATATATATATATATATTTGTTATTGGTTAGATTTAGAGGTATAATTTTAAATATTTTAATGAAAATTACAGTTAAATGTGGAGGCAAAGATAAGCATGTTTTAGTTAATGAAATGCTTTCTATTATTATTACTATTATCATAATTATTATTGACTTAAAAATCCTCAGTAGACTTTATAAATTTAGTGATCAGTGATGTTCATATTGAAAAATACGTATATATATACTTGACAGAATTGGTTTTTGTTCTTCTGACATTGCTGTTGTTAATATTCTCATGCTATAAAAATCTCAGTTAAAAATGTTAAAAAGAATCTCTCCAACACTGCACAGCCAGCACAGTAAGCGGTATGGCTACCTGCCAATACAGCTCTTTTTGCATCAGCCAGTTGAACTGTTAAGATGGTTACTCATCCACTGGATAATTTCACAACCCTCTTCTTAAATTTGGTTGCTTTGGACACATTCTACCCTGGAAACAAAATCTAGGCTCCATAATACATTCAGAAATAGTAGACTCATGTCTCTTTTCCAGCTGGTACTGGTAGGGTTGACACATTTACTTCTGCACCATAGGAACGGCTGCTAGAAAAGCTCAAGAATGCATTCAATTCCATTACTTTGGCACAATGCAAAGTCACGTAGAAGAGGGAGACTCTCTCAGCCTCTCTATATTGGAAAATTAATTCTTTTAACTGCTTTAAAAAATCTCTACATGTGCTCAGATCTTATGAACTTAGGATCAGCAATAACCTCATCACCTTCAGCTGGTCTAAAAGTTATCTTTGGCTGCTGTGTACTTTATGAAATCTTGTTAATTATGACTGTTTTTCCTAGTTGTAAGTCCTTCTGGGTAAATTTTTATAAAACATTCATTTTTATCACTTACATAACCACATAAAATATTTTCATTGGTGTCAAAATGTCATGTTATTGCCAAACAGATTCCATTTCAATTTCTAGAAATTATTGGAAAGTTAATATTCACATTTTAATGGCACTCTTGCTGTAGTGTTAAGTCATGTTTTATTGAAATTCCCAACAGAAGTCATAATTACATTGTGTTTATACAGGATAAAGCACAGAAATAGACCACATGTCCAGTTAATCTCTGTGGTTAATGATTACCCTTTCCTTTTTTTTTTTTAAAAAAAAGACAAATCATGAATAAAATTCAGGGTCTTTTTGAAACTAAGTTTTCATGAAAACGATCATCATGGATACTTATCATTCACTTCTTTTTTCTGCACAGTGATATTTTAGTTTAGGAATCATAAACTGAATCTTTCCCCTGGCTCATGAAACTTTACCCTATCCATTTCTATTTAAAGTGAGGTTAGGTAAGAAAGTCATATTCCTACCTAGGCTTTTGGTTTCTCTGTAGAGATGTCAATTCAAGAAAACTCAATCTCGACATTGTTACCGAGTCCCAAGCTCATACAGCTCCCTGCATGACAAGCCAATAAATCTAGAGAAGAGCTCAGGAATAGCAGTTTTATTCAGAAAGCCATCAGTCTGAGAAGATGGTGGACTAGTGTCCCAAAGAACCATCTTACCTGAGTTAGAATTCAGGCTTCTTTCATAGTAAAAGGGAGGGGGTGTGACTGATTGTTGCAAACTTCTTGGTGCTGTAATTCTTTGTTCTTGCGGCTGTCCATGGTAGGTCTGGTCACAATGTTCCTATAAACCTCCAGCAAGACAAATTATTCTTTTTTCTGCAACTTTTTTTCTCTATGTGAATGAAAAAGTGTTATACATTGTCCCCTACATATGAACCTTCAAGTTGTGAACTTTCAGAGATGTGAACCTGCGTTCCCATGTCCAATCATGTAAGTTAGTTCACGTGTCTGGTGTACATTATCACGTGCATGCATCCTCTACAAGTGGTTGTGCTTTTGTGTACTTTACAGTACTGTGTAGAGTACAGTATCTTTATTTCAAGCCCAGGATGTGAGTGAGTGAAATTTCAGCTTGCCTTCCATCTCCTATTGCTGACAATCCTTCAGCTCTACCATCTCCCACCTCCTCTCCCTCCTCCAGTCAGTAAGTCTTCTTGCCTGTTCACTTGACACCAGCCCCTATATGTCAGCTGTTGTACTGTACTACTGTACTTTTCAATGTACTGTACTGTAAGATTAAAAATGTTTATTTTTTGTGTTGCTTTTTATGTATTATTTTTGTATAAAGTATTATAAACCTATATACAGTACTATATAGCTGATTGTGTCAGTTGGGTACCTAGGCTAACTTTGTTGGACTTACAAACAAATTGGTCTTAACGAATGTGCTATCAGAATAGAACTCGTTCATATGTAGGGGACTTACTGTACCTTTAAAGATTAGAGCCTTGAGAATGAGCTATCCTGTATATTTCAGGCTATAGGCAACTTTCTTTTACAAAAGGTGCAAAGCCAGCATGACTAAGCACAGGCAACAGAGCACAAAGATTAGAGCTAAAGGAATACATCCAATATGGAGTCAGGTTTGCTCTTCTCTGTTACAACCTCATTTCAAGAATGTAATTGTTTAACTGCAAAGCTACACTTTTGGGTAGAGAACACCCTTTGGAGGTTGCACATTGAAGCCATGTTTAGAGATCTGGAGAAATGAGTTTTTAGCAGTAATCACATTTACTTCGTCCCCAGTCTGGAAGAAGTCCCCACGAGAGCTGGAGGATGACTAAAGGGCTGACTTTGATCATGGTTGCCAGAATATGTACCATCACTCTGAGACTCTTCTTTGCCTGGATCTTGCACATCCCCTCCTATGGACCAAATTGTGGTGCCCCCTCCCCACAATTCTTATGTAGAAGCCATAACCCCCAATGTGATGGTATTTGGAGGTGGGGCCTTTGGGAGATAATTGGGCTTAGATGAGGTCACAAGAGGGCAGGCCTTCATGATGCGATTAATGTCCTTGTAAGGAGAGACATCTGAGAGTTTGCTGTCTCTCTCTCTCCCTGCCATGTGAGTACCTCGTGAGAAGTCAGCCATCACAAGCCAGGAAAAAGGCTCTCACCAGAATTCAACCATGCTGGCACCCTGATCTCAGATATCCAGCCTCCAAAACTGTGAGAAATATGTTGTTTAAGCCTCTCAGTCAGTGATATTTTGTTATGGTAGCCCTAGCTTACTAATATGTCCCCCAAGGACAAGATACTTGGAGCCAGAGCACACAAAGAGTCTGGTGGGAAATTCAGGTGGTGTTCCAGGCAGTTCAGGAATACATGTTTTACAATTTCAATTACTGCCTCTTTTAGTGTATAAATAGAACCTCAGAAGATGGTTAAGCTGAAGAGAGAGCCTTAAGAGGACAACATTCCAGTGGGATCAGTTAACAGTTTGTAAGTAAAATGATCATTTTTGCCTATACTGATTGCTAATGAAATTCTTAAAGTAGTTGTTATTCTTAAGAAAGTTGAATTGATAGTTTAAGTTATGGAGTGTTCTGAGCTGGTCCCTATGCCTTCCTCATATTATTCTCATTAAATATTTGTTGATTTGATTAAAAATGTTTTCTACTTCATGGCATAAATTTAGCAAAGAATAGGAGGCCTATTCAGAAACTTTATTACATTCTTGTGAGAGAGTATACCTTTATGGCTCACTTATACTAGAAGTGGCACTAATTACTTGGGAATGTGAGTGAAAATTTGCCCTGGCAAATTTGGAAAAGCAGCTTAAAATAGCTCATATAGGGACTTCCCTGGTGGTGCCGTGGTTAAGAATCTGCCTGCCAATGCAGGGGACACGGGTTCGAGCCCTGGTCCGGGAAGATCCCACATGATGCAGAGCAACTAAGCCTGTGCGCCAACTACTGAGCCTGCACTCTAGAACCCATGTGCCACAACTACTGTGCCTGTGTGCCACAACCATTGAAACCCGCATGCCTAGAGCCCATGCTCTGCAACAAGGGGCATCACCGTGGTGAGAAGCCTGCACACTGCAATGAAGAGTAGTGCCCGCTCACTGCAACTGGAGAAAGCCCACGCACAGCAATGAAGACCCAATGCAGCCAAAAAAAAAGAAAAAAAAAAAAAAAAAGCTCATATACACATGGAGAGTTTTTCTCTCCAGTCTTGACTCAGGCACTTATTATCTTGACTTTCTGTAAGTCATCAGAGCATAAATGTAAATTACTTCTGTTTTCCCCCAGTTTTTCTGAGATGTAATTGCCATATAACATTGTATAATTTTAAGATGTACAACATAATAATCTGATATATATGTATATTGGGAAATGATCACCACAATAAATGTAATTAACATCCATCACCTCACATAATCACACATTTTTTTTCTTGTGATGAGAACTTTTTAAATCTACTCTCTTGACAACTTCCAAATATACACTACAGCATTATTATCTATAGTCATCATGTTGTACATTACATCCCAGAACTTAAATGCCTGGCATTTGCTTTCAATAAGCAGGATTTGGCAGTTTTTAGAAGTAATTTAAGGTGGAAGTTTGCACCTTTTGACCTTTTGTACCTTTAAAATTGGGTGAAGGTGATCAAAAAGTACAAGCTTCCAGCTTAAATTACTTCTAGAAACTGCCAAATCCTACTAATTAAAAACAAATACCGAGCACATGTCTAATATTTATTGTACTACATATTTATGCTTTTGAAATATTGCTTGAAACAGCTTTCTAGGACATAGCTAGTTTTTGTCACATGTAGATCTATGCCATAACTAAAGGTGTTGTGACAGAATTTTCCCTGTAGGCCTGAGTTGCATATATTCAATCATGGTGGACAGAATAATGGTCCCCCAAAGATGTCCACATCCTAATCCCCAGAATCTGTGACAATTTTAACTTACCTGGCAAAAGGGGAATTTACATATGTGATTAAATTAATGATCTTGCGATAGGGAGATTATCCAAATGGGCTCAATGTAATCCTAAAGCTCCTTCTAAGAGGGAGGGAGCAGAGTCAGAGTAAGGGTAGGAAATGTGGTGATGGATGTAGCAGTCAGATTGAGAGAGAGAGATTTGCAGATGCTAGTTTTAAAAATGGAAGAAGAGAACAAGCCAAGGAACATATGTGGCCTCTAGAAGCTGGGATGACCAAGCGATGGATTCTCCCCTGGAGCCTCCAGAAGGAAGGCTGCCAACCCATTTTAGACTTCTGATCTCCTGAATTATAAGATAATAGATTTGTGTGTGTTGTTTTAAGCCACTAAGTTTGTGATAATTTGTTATAGCCACAATAGGGAAATAATACATCAATTACCACTGATTTTATTTTCTTAGTGTGGTACAACTAATCATTAAAAGCAGTTTAAACTTTAGACCCTATTTCGAACCTCTAAAGACACAAGCATGGCGGATGTAAAAGACAGGCTAATTTAAAGTTCTAACATGTACTGGCCCCCAGTTGAAAGCTGGGGGAGATGGTAGTGGGTATAGTGTGCAGTCCTTTAATATCCAGTACCCTTAGACCTGCACTGTCTACGCACCTGGGGCTACTGAGCCCTGAAAATTCAGCCAGTGTGAAATGAAATGTGCTGTAAGTGTAAAGTACACCATGAGGGCTTCCCTGGTGGCACAGTGGTTGGGAGTCCACCTGCCGATGCAGGGGACACGGGTTCGTGACCCGGTCCGGGAGGATCCCATATGCCGCGGAGCAGCTGGACCCGTGAGCCATGGCCGCTGAGCCTGTGCGTCCGGAGCCTGTGCTCCACAACGGGAGGGGCCACAACAGTGAGAGGCCCGCGTACCGCAAAAAAACAAAAGCAAAAACAAAAACACCATGAATTGTAAAGAAGACTGTAAAATATTTCATTAATAATTTAAAAATATTGATCACATGTTGAAACATTACTGTTTTGGACATATTGGGTAAAATATAGTATTAAATTAAATTTCAATTTCTTTCTACTTCTTGATTGGGAAATGAAAACATTTTCATTACAAATATATGGGTGAGTCATATGTTTTTATTGGATAGTGCTGCTCTAAACAGATAATGCTATTAATGATGTAATTAACAAGATATAGATTATTTACATGCCAATTAATGTATTATTGAGTAATGAATATGCAAATGCAGTCGAGAGTTAATAGGTTTATTTATATACATTTAATGCATTTTACAATTAATATCTCCATTTTTTATAGTCACATCCTCCTAGAGTCTGATCTCCATAATCAGATTCGACATTTGGGATACATATGCCTTTTTACCTGCAGGCAGTAAGGATAGTTTTGAATCACTTAGATTTTTTTGTCTTCTCCCAAAGACCCCATGGACATCGCATCTTTCTTTTTCTGAAGAAATAGAATTTCTTTTGAAATCCAGTCAATGTTTCATAAAGGCATCTAGCCAGTGTAATTTCCTGGACCAGATTAATGTTTGTAGGATCAAGAAATCTTAGGAAACTAAACAGAATCTGTAAGCAATTATATTTTGGGTGATGATTACCTTAGAGTTCAGTGAAGAAAAAACTATATATGTGTGTATTAAGAATATATATGTAATGTATATCAATACATATATTATGTATATATACATAATTATGCATAAGGAATACATGTTA